>NC_092521.1:58035397-58640397 GCF_037038585.1 Patagioenas fasciata
TCCCGTGGAGTCCTGCTGGTCCTCCGTTGTGGTTCGGGATCCACTGGTGGGAAGATCTTCAATGGTGTCCATTCTGGTCTCATCTTTTATGCTTCTTCACCCCCCCTTGCTCCCATTGTTTTAGGCCAGTTTCTGCCTTGATTTCGCAACCCAGGCTCGTACTGCGCAGGCTTGAAGGATTCACGCTTTCTTTTGCCAGCATTCAGGGGTCTTTCTCTGGTCCATTGGATGATCTCAGGACCTTTGACGAGCTTCTGGGCACTCTCCTTTTTGTTGGCCATTGTTTGGGGGAGCAGGTGAGGGACACATGTAACTGAGACTGCAGGTGAGAACACATTCTTCTGGATGGCAGCTATTGTCCCTGGGTTGAAGAGACCCTCATAACAATAGTCTTCAGGAGGCTGGGGCTGGTTTTAGCTGAAGCAGCAGGCAAAGTCCACACAGCAGCCATTGTTAGCAGCAGCCCTCTGTATCAGAGAAAACAGTCAACACAATGCTTCTCCTCGGGTCTCTCTCCAGATCATTGTCCATGCGTTCTTTCTGTCAGGGCCTCAGTCCTCTAAGTTCTTGATGGTGATGTTCAGGCAAATACTGCTCCATCTTCAGACTGACTCTCACAGTTGTACCAGTGCATTAGTTATAATGTGGTGTCATGGTATTTTAGACAACAGGTTGTCACCTCATGGGGATGTGATCCTTCTTCTGTGAACATCAGACACCAAGAAGTAAAAATTATAATGAAATGTACTAAATGTCCAGCTTCACCCCCTGAATGTCTGCAGAGCTAAACATTTCTATTTACACAGCTATTAGGAACTGCCCCACGCAAACATACTGTAGCAAAACCAAAATAGAAAGAGCACAAAACTCAGAATGTCTATGAAATGAGGTAATTTGCAACAATGAAACAAACGCTTCAGTACTATTTTATATGACCAATTAGGCACTGCTGATGAGGCTACCAGAAGACATTTCCCTCTCCAGTACTTTGGTTTGCCTAGTTTGCTTTCTGTAGCACTGCGTTCTAAGACACAGAGGTCAGATTTCTCTTTCAAAGTCTTTAACAATCTGACAAAAGTTTTCAGTGGAGGAGGAATAGAAATTCCTCCAGGATAATTTGACATTGCATTATTATTGCAATAGTTTCTACAGATATTCCAAAGCCAAATTTATGTAATTTTTTAAGGGGTAAGTGCCTTCTGCAGTGTGGTTTCTTTGTGAAACATGACAGAACTGTCACATTATTTTTTTTTAAACTTGCGGTTTCAGACCTTTTCTCTTTGCTTCCTCTAGGAAACATAGGTATTTCTGGACACCATCTTGCATCAGCTGCACAAGAGAACTTTTGGTTTATGATTTTTCATTCAATTCCTGAACCCTCTAATGGAAGTTCCGTGTGAATTTCCATATTGGTCTTCCTCTTAATAAACTGACTGAAATGAAACAAATAACAAGACACACTTGTGAGAAAAATTAACTGGGCCATAACATAGAGCAGTTTTTCATATAGCTGAAAATCTGTGTAAGGACTACTGGAGTAATTCTGAGTCCACCACCAATGTCACAGGAAAGGGTTTTCTCTGCACATCACGTTAGCAGGAAGCTGTCCTAAGAGCAATGAAGGAATAGACCAGCAAAAGGCCAGTCAATCAATATTTTTGTAGGAACCATGAGTACAAGGATGCTGCAGGTATTCTGGAGTGCTCCTTTCCTCTTTTTTCTCTCCTTTCCTCCAAAGCCAAAAAAAAAAAAAAAAACCAACAAAGTTCTTTTTCTTGTTCTGCATACGTGAAATTAGTTTTATTCTATTATGAACTTGCTTTTCTTGATTTACTTACCAAAACATGCCAATTATTATTTTACTTGGTTTCTTCTCAAGGCATGTCTACACTAGGAACATTTGAAATCAGGTTAGAAGTCTTACATGTTAAACATTAAAAGTTCTGTTCAGCTTGAGTACAAATGTCAAAGCTGGACTCTTTCACAAAGCTCTCAAAGGCAAAAATGTTAAGGAATTTCTTCTACTATGATTGTTTGTGTGAGCAAGCCATGAAGCAGAAACAGCGTAGATACATCCAAGTAGCACAGGCATTTTCTAATATCCTGTATGGCAAAAGTGGGTGAAAATTTGTTTCTTTACATGAGCTGTCACAAAAAGAAGTGCTTAAAGGGAAAAAAAAAAAAAGAGAGAGAGAGAAAAAAGTGACAAGGTATAAAACATGCACATTCATAGCTATTTTCTTTTCTGAGCACTGTAAACTGAAAAGACACATTTTACATGCCTTGTGTTTTTCCCATTTTAAGTCTCAGTATTTCTTGAAATCTTGATTTTTCAGCATGTCAAGCACTACTTCAAAAGAATTTTCAAAGTTTTGTAATAAAGTTTAAGTTTGCTTATCCAAATTATATTAAAGGTGTTCATGAGTGTAGACCACTGGGCAGCCTTTCCTTCAGTCTCACAGATTTTAGTTAAAGTCCAAATAACCAGATATTTCTGTCTGTGATCTGTCTTTTAAGTCCTCTAAGGGGAAGAAGGGAAATATTTTATTTTAAATTAAGTGCTGTGTTCAAGCTAATCAGAAAGGGAGGCATGTCATGAAGGCATATCAAGACAGACAACACAGGAAAGTGTACCATGGATGAGAATATGGCTGTGAAAGAAAGCATTTGCAGGGCTTTTTAAGCCTCTGTATAACCTTGTGTATAAGGGCTGTTACATGCCTTTAGATGTTCTTGACACAGCCTTTTTATCACTCCTCCAGACTGCACCCTTGCTGATTATAAGTACAGAAACAAAGGAACAGGTTTATGTTTTCTGTTTATTTTATACTGGACTTCTCACTTTAGCATCTGAAGCCATATTGAGATTGTTGTTTTTAATAAGAAAAGAGAAAAATTATAAAAAGACCTCAAAGAAGTAGGCACAACTTATTCCAAATAAAGACATCTAGTCAGAAACCAATATATTATCAGACATAATTTTAACTTTGTGTCAGCAGCTTTTAGCACCTTTGCTTTACAAATAATCATAAATATTGTGTTATTAGTCATATCTCTATATCATATATAATTAATCATAATAACTCATATGATCATCCATCATATTACATGTACAGTCAGAAACTAACTACAATTTTTGCCCATCCTGATACCAGATATGAAAAAAGACTTACAAAACATTGTATGGATAAGAATACCGTTCCCAAACACATAACAAATAGCTATGATGTGTATTCTAGGAGTGGGGACTAAACATGAGATGTAGAATTCCCAAATTCTGAGAAGATAAGGTCTGCTGCATGAGCTTAAGATAGGACTAAAACCAACATGAATGTCTTCTACGGTGCAAACCTGCCTTCTGTGATGGTAGCCTGCATGTATCATTCTCACCAGTTACCAACATACATGTAGATAAGAAGCTTTAGAAGTGGCCCACATACCTTTTACATATTGAACAAATCGTAACTATTGTAGCTTCTGTGTATATGTAAATTACAATTCCACTAAAGCACATTTGAGAATGTGCACTTTAAGAAGAGTGATGAGTCATTGAGTTTTTCAACATTAAAAAATGCCCTTGATAGAAGGAAGCTGAAGAGTGTTCCATGTTTCACTTGCATTGCACATCTCAGAGTGTCCTTCAGTTCAAATACCTTCTTAGATCACCAAAGGTCTATGACATAAGTGACAGCACTGAGCTTCCTATACATGCATGAATTATTCATTTCTTGAATAGATACATTAAAAAGAGAGCTATTTAGATTTTAATGAATATTAATAAGACCATTCACCAACATACCACATATATCTGTGCTAAAGAAATCAATATGGTAGTGTAGTTTATTACCAGTGTGTCTGGAAACATATAGCACAGTTCCACTAATATCAGAAAAAAATTCACTTTCAAGGCTAGTTACTTCATCTTCAGCCCTCTGAAGGCACACAGGGATTTTACTGAACTGAAAGCAGAATATTACAGAGAGAAGCAATGATTAAGAAAGGCCCTATTTTCTAAAGCCTTGTGCAAAAATTGGTCTCTAAAGTAAAAGTGAATTTCAAAGTAAGTCACATTCATGAAAATATAAACGTCATAAACTAGAGAATTCAGATACAAATATCCACAGCACACATAGCCAGATTTAGAGTTTTAGTTTATCTTACCACAGTCTTGCATCCCTTGCTCTGAAATTGTCTGTATCAGTCAAATAATAAAAATAACAAATTATTAAGCAGTAGATTGGTATGCTGAAATCAAGAGTGAATGAATTTTAATAACACCACCAAAAAGAACCTTTAATTTCCTAATCAGCTCTTAAAAAACTTAATAGAGTGGAATTTGCTTTTGAATTTATACATGTATTTGTGCCAACATTTCTTCCACTGGTCATTCAGCACTTTGCAAAATAACGAACAGAAATCCATGATGTAGCATTTCTTTTTCTCCTGATCCATGCCCAGTATTTTGAAACACTTCTCCATTCAAACTAAATAGTTACGCTAATTAACACTGACACAACTACCCACAAGCACTGTACTGATTTTTGGACATCATAACATAGTATCAGCGCAGCTACACAAGCTTGATAGAAGTTCTGTTAATCGTTCCATTCCAGGTGGTCAATTACCCATCAAGAAAGTGTTCTGCTTAGCAAATATTTCTCCTTGCTCCCTCCCTCCGTGCCACACCTATTTTTGTCTTCCCACTCCAGTTTTAAGACCAGTGACAATATTTTGTATTTAGGATGGATGCCCTCTACACTTCTACCTCAGGTCAACCTTTGTGTTTTCAGGTGTTGTAATAACTCACTGACTCAATGTCAGGATGCTAAGAGATCCTTCAGGTTGTCCGGATTTCTTTATTACTGTCAGAATGGGTTACAACAAGACTTTTTCTTGCTAGCGACTATTAGACAAGCCAAAATTACTTGCATAACATTCAGGTTGGCTCAGATATGAGCTAAGCAGAGTAATTTTGTTGATATATGCACATTGAGAAATCAATTTTGTTGTGATCTTAGCTGAATGAATGAAGCTGATTCATCAAGAGCAGAGTAGAAATAGATGCTGCAACAAAAGTAACTAGGATTCATGTAAGTGGTGTCATGGTTTTCATAAAGTGACTCACTCACCTGTCAAAAAAGGCTGAGATCTCAGCAAGAAAAGATCACTGAATTCATCAGAAACTCTTACCCTGTGCTTTCAAAATCTGTCACAAAGAGAAGAAAAACGATCAAATAGAAAGGCTAGCACTGCATCAAGGTCACAGGTATAAGTCTTTCTCACCAAAAAATTCTGTCCAAGACCCTGCTGACATTAGTCATGATAAATGTGAGAAGACTTCTGACAGGACCAAGGGCATTCCAGACATCATCTAGAAGAGCGCATTTATGAAAATAGGAGCCTTTTTTTTCCAAAACATTTCTCAGTTTTAGTAATCTCCAGAATAAAGGTGAAGTAGGTGTCCTGCAATTTTAACTTAGTTGTTTCCTAAATCTGTTCACTTATTACCCTTTTTATCTTTATGCAAATCACTTTACACTACCTTATAATCCTGCAATTGGTCCTTGGTCAAAAAGCTGTTGCTTAAACATCTCCAGTTTAAAATCCCTCTCCCTTTTGCCACATTTCAGATAAAAACAACAAAAACCCCAAACAATAAAAAAGACTAAACCAAAAACCCTAAAACAAGCCAAGCACACACACACACATACACACAAAACCAAACAAAAACTCACCACCACCTCTCCTTGCTCATTTATGAGTTTTCGGTTTTCTTGCTCTACCAGCTCAACTCTAGATGAACGCAAGGGCAGATAAGGTTACAAAGCCATCCACTGTACTCAGATCTGGCAAGGGCAATGATAGGCCCTTAGCACAGCTTCTTTCCATGCAGATAGGTTTGGCAATGTGACCTAAAGGAGACTCTTCCTTGGCCATGTGTCCAGTTACGTCAGAACCTTTGGTTCCTCTAAGACTAACACTAGCTGTATGTAAAAGAGGCATTACAACACAGTTTTGGACAATTGGTGCACTCAAGGTGCTGTAAGATAATAAAGTGTTAATTATATTTCTTTCATAATAATAAGGCACTCAAGTTGGGATTTAAAAAAATCCTCCATGGAAAACATTGCTGTTTCATTTAATCCAGACTGCCTAGAGGAGATTCTATCTTGCTGCTCTCTGTTACATTAAGTACTTATTCTAGAAATCTATGGGGAATTTATTTTACACAGAATGTTGAAGTAAGCAGTTTTTCCAAGTGTATTGCATCAAATAAAACATGAAAATATATTATTGATTTATGTTAATATATATATAGGGATTGTTAATTTAATAGGCAGGGAGACATCTGTTTTTCTGTCACTAAAGGATTTAAAGTCTCTGAGTTGAAGTGGATTACATTTAATGTAAATCTGAAAAAAATGTTATTAAAGAGAGTGTATTTTCTTTGACAGCACTTTCTTTTTTCCTGGCTGAAGTGGTATAAATGCATATTTGCAATGTCCACTTGATAAACATCCTATATCAACTTTTACATGGGAATCATTAACAAGTTAATTTTCTTTGGTCTAAGACATTTCCATCATTTTCACCTATTCAAAAACTGATGCCATCTGTGACCAAGATATTTGGTTCCATGTTGGCGTATTCGCACCAAATACTGACTTTCATCTTAACAGAATTATCAGTAACTCTGGACATACTGATCAAATAATTGGTAACCTTTTGCAAAAATAGAGAGCTTGAGTTCTCTGTTTATAACTTTCATGATTTTTTGCATCTTACTTTCAAGATACTTTACATATTCTAGAAATCTAAAAGAACAAAATAAATAATCTATGAACAGTTCCTAGATTGAATCTGACCAACTCTAAGGACTTAAACTTGGATAAACGATTACTGGTAGCTGTGGTGCTTCTTCCTCAACTGACTTTTCACACCAAGAGATCAAAGCAAATAAATAAGCAAATCAGGTATTAGAGTCTAGGTAGAACACTGAAGAAGCTTCTAATCAGGTCTATATCATAAAGAAGTATGTATGAATGGTTCATTTATGTGTAACCCAAAACAATCTGTCAGGTGCTTATGTTCATAACAAGGCATTGCTTGATACCTAGCAGGAGTTTCCCTCTATTATGTATGCCTTTGGATATTTAAAAGTTGAAAGTTTATAGTATCTGAACAATGGACAGAAGTGCCGTTAGGAAAATAAGTATAATATATTGTATCCCTGAATTTTAGAAAGTATGGAGGGCTCTTTAAGAAATTAGTTGAAAAGCAATTATCTTGGTGTGTGGATACTCATTGTGGTATCATCTCAATTGTCATGTTGATCAAGATCGTTGTTAAGCATATTGTTTCTCTAAGGTGGCTCTCATGATAGTGTTTCATTTCCAGGGATACCAGTATATAGAAAATAGTATTCCTGCAGGGATGTCCTTTGAATACAGGTAGGATTTTGCAGTGTCCACAGTCATGATACCTCAGAAGTCTTCCTAGGCCTCATAATTTTGTTTTGCCTCAGTTTCCATCTCTGCCACTAGGTAACACAAACTGGATCTAAATCACTATGCACTCTATAAAAAATTTATTTAAAGCTTCCAGAAATGGTGATTCCACTGTCTCTTCAGACAACCTAGATAATTCTACCATGGTCTCAGAAAGGACTGAAATTCTGTGGCATGTCTGTTTCCTATGCATCTAAAGAAATGTGGAAGTGAATCTTATTTCGGCAGCAGTTGCAAATCAATAAGAACGATGTTTCCCATAGAGGACATAGGGCTGCTCAGAAACATGGAGAGCATTGCCTCCAGTCTTGTAAGAATCTGCAAAGAAGGTGTGATCCCAGTTTGGCTTTGCATGTTATTTGAAGAGGTATACTGCTTTTAACTAAATTAGTATAAAAGGAAAACTTTGCTGATAGAAACAATATTTTGTGGAAGGACAGAAACAATCTACTAGAGTCCACGTTCATGAGAATTCAGGATGTGGAGAACAGAAAAATGTGACAGAGACTTACCATTTCATAACCTTAGGGAGCTTCAGTACACAGTAAAACTCCTCCTTTTGCTAAAACTGTCCCCGAAAGACTGAAAAACATCTTCTCAAATATAACCTTATAAACCTCAAGCACTCCCACTTAGATTGATTCAATAATTTTACCTTTGTTTCATTAAGATGATCAGAAGCAACAGAAAGGAAAAAATAATGCTCTGTAGTGAACTCTAAGCAACCTGGCACTGTAAGAAGCATTCTCACATGAGATGCTTTCTGCAGTGGTCTTACCCATGCTTCTATGCTTTCTGTTAGGTCAAGCAATGTTGGCTGAAAATCTCAAATATATTGTACTATCAGGAAATTAGTAGTGATCTATTTGAGTTTATTTTGTATGTGTGCTTTTTATGTGTTCATATGCATTCTGTTAAATTCCTACCATATGGAAATGTAGCAGCACTTGCCATGTAGCAGCAAAGTTTAGCAGTCTCCTCATGCAGGATAGGAGTCTAGACTAGTGTTTCATATGTGACACACAAGGTGGATTTCATTCTTATCACTTCTGCTTTTCTTTGTACTATTTCCTGAAGGAAGATGTGACATTTTAATATCTTTTACAGAAATAAAGTATCTATACCTGGCAGATATTAAAATATATATTATACAGAATAAACTCTAACCTTGTTAACGTGGTTTAAAACTTTCAAATCTTACTGAAAAAAAGCCTTTTAAACAAATCAAATATTAATGCTTAATAAGCAGTAAGAAAATAATGAAAATTGCAAAGTTTAATTTTTTAAAAATATGAAGTGTTAAAATCTAATTACTATTAAATAGTCATGGTTAAATTATTAAAATCATTATTAAACCACAAATGTCTAAGTCATCAGTTCGCAGGCTCTGTGTAATATAACGTCACCAACCACATTGATTTTTTATGAAGGTCCAAAGATTACACGGCTCCTGTTGAATCAGTTTATGCACCTGCTTTGAGAAAAGGACTGGTCTGGTCTCAAGTTACCTGCTGCATGATTCATATAAAGTTACAACCAGGCTCACATCCTGCCTGTTGAGAACCACACAGGTTACCACAAGGCAACAGAGAAACCATATTTCTTTCCTGATTTGTTTGACATGCAGCAGTGTATGGAGCATAAATGAATCAAATTTATCTGGTCAGACGTCAGGACAGCTGCTTCTACCTTCTGGTAATCTATATTACTTTTGAAATGACTGCAATGAACCATTATCCCACAGATTGACAACACTTTGTTTTCTGAAAGTGATATAAGAAAGCAGCAGGAAGGTTGCCTTTTGAATTTAACTCTCTGACTGAATAATAGCAAAAGCTTATAAAACTAATTTCAAAAACACATACAGAACTCCCAACATAGCTTTCTATCACTTTTTAGGTATTTTCCAGTTCAATTTAAAACAAAGACAAGGGACCTTCAGATGTCATGTTTATATTTCAGTAGTGTGACAAACTTTTCCAATGAGAATACAATGCATTATAGAGTTGCATCAAACAACAGTTACATTAATACCCAACATATAAAGACTGTTCATTCAGCGATGCAAGAATTAGAGGTTACTTACAAGATAAGGAGATTTAACAAATGTATGGATGTGTTCTCCTTGCTTGTCATAATGAAACCTTTCTCTGCAAGGGGTTAGGGGGAGACAGTAGGAATGCTTCATCTAGCCCACAAGTTTTTAGGGGAAAAAAAGACTAAAAGAAATGTTATCCTTGGGCATCATTATCTTTGAGCTGTCTGGCACATGACAGTTTTTACAGTGACACATTAGCACAGAGCAGTATTTGCAGTCTTCCTGCATAGTGCTCATTAAATTTTAATGAAACACAATTTCCAAAATTCACTGCCAAATGCACTTGTCCTACAAATGTCACTATCAGCAATTTTACATACACTTTTGGCTGAGGAAAAAAAAAAAACCAAAACGTAGGTCCAAGTATTTCCACACTTCTAAATAACTGAGAAAGGTCAGCTACAATATAGCATTTCTCTGAGCACTCCCAGTCATGTGGGCTTGATTCTACTCTTTCTGCCCTTGATTCTGCCCGAATACTGCTATCATCTAAGACAGTTTAATCAAATTTAAATTGAGCTCAAGGAACTTACATGGCAATCCCTAGTGTAGGGTCTAGAAAGTACTTCAGCACCCTTTGTCATAAGATTTTCTTTTTCAGCAAAATAACAAACAACTTTGTGCTTAACACTATAAAAACTTTGTTGTTGTTATTGTTGTTTGAAGTGATCCAATGGCTTTTCATTTATAGTGTATATGCAGAAGTGTGATCAATGAGACAGGAGGCTTATCAGACAGTATTCCAAACCATATAGACAAAGAAGACATGACTTCGCACGCAAAGAACAGGGAAATTATGCTTTAGCGAATAATTAATATGTTAGCCTACCCTCCATTAATAAAGTCTTTATTGACAACTCATTTCTCAGCATCTTTCTCCTGCACATGGTTTTTCTTGATAATTACCTGTCTGGACATATGAGACAGACTCCAAGGCATAAAAACTTCTGTTACTTATTTTTCTATTAGCATTATACCCAGATGGGATCTACAGAGAACCCTTCCAGTTCAAGACAGTAAAGACAGTCACTTTTATACTTGTTCAAATTTACTTGCAGGCACAAAACCTGTGGCTATCAGCCTGTATTAGGAGGGGTAGATATGGAAACACAAATCAGTTCCATTCAGTGGCACTGATGTTAACTATATGAGGTTCCATTCCTTCAGTATATTGCACCTGAGCAGGTGAAATGGATGTATATTTTGCTTAGATCAGAAAGACCATTGCAGATATGAATCCCTGTGAACACTCAACAAATGCAGGGTATGACGTTTCAAATGGTCATATTTTGCTATTTGAGAACAGTGATATGCTATACGCAGGGATTTTTTTTCTCTTGCTATGTCAGTTTGAAGAGCAGAACTACATGCTGTTAATCCATTCATTTTTATACTAGACATACAGTGAGTCTCGTATTTGCTGCAAATCTGGTTAAAACAACAAAGGTAGCAGAACATTTTCCTCTTTCTGTTAATTTTTCTCTAAGTCATTTAAAATGTCACTACTGAAGGGAGCATATTTTGTACAATATACCTGCTGTTCTTCCTACAGTTGATGTAAAAGTTTCAAGTTAAAAACTAGAGAATGTTGTCTTTCCATTTCTTTCAGCTTACAATGATTTGCAAGCAGAACTTGCTCACCAGAACTTCACACTCTTATTCACTCAGCCTTTGTGTTTTGTTTAGTGTCATGTATTTGACAGTTTTTGGTTTTGACCTCAGTACCTTGTGAGTTTTGAACACTGAAGTGCACTGAGAGGCACTAAATGTACTGACTTTCCTAATTTTTCTTCCCTTCTTGAATTTAAATACCATCTGCATTCGAATAGATGCTTATGATGCTTCAGCACTTTTCTACCATTAGTACTTTTCATTACCTTGCTCAGCATGTATTAGCAGGAGAAGCAATACAATTTTGATGAAGTTCCTGATGTCACGCATCTTGGAGTAACAATTCTTTTGCTGACTCCTTAGACCAACAAATAGAACGATCTTCTAATACCATCCGACATTCCTTTGTAGAGCAGAATGTTTCCTATTATTGCTACTAGATCTGCTATTCAGATCGATGTAATCACCATGAATTTAATAATTTAAATCCAGTTCTCAGTGTACAGTTACATGTGTTAGAAAAACAGATTAATATAAGAAATGTTTCTAAAGGGTGAACTTTTTTTTTTTTTTCTAAAGGAAGATGCACATAGAGTTAACTGCTGCTTACCATCTCACAGTATTCAAAATATAATGCAAATTAAATCATAGGAGAAGATCACATTCTCCTACACTAATGAAAGACATTGTTTCACACTGTGATGTTTAAGACACAAAGACACTGACATCAAAAGATACAATTTGAAGTAAGGTGCTAATGATTACCAACCATAAGAAAATCTCCACTTTTTCATTTTTATTTTGTAAAAAATCCCCCTGCCACATTTCTTCCATCACAAAAAGTAAACACTTCTATCACTTAATGTATGTTCCTCAAACTTAGCATTAATTTGAAAGAATAAATATCAAAATAACATAAAATTTGTGCTCAGACTTTGGAAAGAAAGGACAGCAAGTAAATGTGAACACAAGTAACATCATTTACATTAACCTCTAGCTCCACAATTGGGTATAACTTAGGTTTACCTCCACATTAACATAATTCACACAGTCCTTTATACTCACTAGACCAAACTGAGCAATACACTCTAAGAAGGGAAAGGGTAGAAGCCATAGTGAAATTTAAGTAGTTATAGATTACAAAACTGCTTTAAAAATCAAAATGAGGAGTGGCTAAGGATTTTGGGCATGTCTATTTTGGCAAAAAGGCAGCTGAGGGCAACTTCATTGCTCTCTGCACCTTCCTGAGGAGGAGACATAGAGAGGGAGGTGCTGAGCTCCCCTCCCTGGGATCCAGTGCCAGGAGAGCACTGGACACTAGGAAGTTTCTTTACCAAAGGTGGTAAGACATTGGAACAGGCTTCCTAGAGATGTGGTTGATGCCCCAAGCCTGTCAGGGTTTAAGAGGCACTTCGACAATGACCTTAATAACATGTTTTAACTTTTGGTCAGCCCTGAATTGGTCAGGCGGTTGGACTGGATGGTCACTGTAGGTCCCTTCCAACTATTCTTCTCTTCTCTTCTCTTCTCTTCTCTTCTCTTCTCTTCTCTTCTCTTCTCTTCTCTTCTCTTCTCTTCTCTTCTCTTCTCTTCTCTTCTCTTCTCTTCTCTTCTCTTCTCTTCTCTTCTCTTCTCTTCTCTTCTCTTCTCTTCTCTTCTCTTCTCTTCTCTTCTCTTCTCTTCTCTTCTCTTCTCTTCTCTTCTCTCCTCTCCTCTCCTCTCCTCTCCTCTCCTCTCCTCTCCTCTCCTCTCCTCTCCTCTCCTCTCCTCTCCTCTCCTCTCCTCTCCTCTCCTCTCCTCTCCTCTCCTCTCCTCTCCTCTCCTCTCCTCTCCTCTCCTCTCCTCTCCTCTCCTCTCCTCTCCTCTCCTCTCCTCTCCTCTCCTCTCCTCTCCCCTCCCCTCCCCTCCCCTCCCCTCCCCTCCCCTCCCCTCCCCTCCCCTCCCCTCCCCTCCCCTCCCCTCCCCTCCCCTCCCCTCCCCTCGCTTCCCACCCCCCTTCTGCTTTTTTGACTTCTACATTGAACTGGCTAGTAATTCTTCAGTGTCTCTTCTACTTGCTTAGTGTCACTTGAAATAATTTTATTACCTTTTCTGAATTGGACACCACAGATATAAATTAATTATCAGACTGTTCAGACCAGAATTTTGTTCTAAAATTCCTAGAAGTTTTTCCTAGGTGACAGCCTACCTCCAGAGAGTAAAAGTTACAGGACTTTTTTGAACTGAAAATACAAATTAAGAACAGAATTCATTTCACCTGAACTACTAATAGACTGGACCTAAATTGACACAGCTGAATTTAAATCAATGAAATAATAGTGATTTATACTAAAATCCACTTTTTTTTTTTTCTGTAAATGCAAGTAGATGGAAATATAAAGTGTTGAAATGCACTTCCTACTATAATAGTGGAAGCAAAGCTATATCACAGGCCCTCCATTGCTATTATCCATCAACAGGCTAGAGGGGGTATAACTGTATTCCACATCCCTTGTAAGAGATTTAATGACCACTAAATTTATATGGTTGTGCAGCACACAACAAGAAAGAGTTTAGCTGTACTTCAAACTGTAATTTGAGTTCTCCCAGAAGAACAAAGAGCAATTCCATATCCAGAATAACTTCATACTTATTACACCAATCTAACAATACTGTGATTTTGTTTCTAATGCAGATATTGACAGGAAATATTTTTGTGGAGTCGGTGTTAACACACTGACTGCAAGTAAGGTAATGATCAGATTAGGGACCGCAAAATAGTACTATGCAGTGATATTTTATAGATGCTGACACAGAAATATACTTCTACAATGTACAAGAGGCTTACTTTTAGACTTAGACACCTAAAATCTAACAATAAGTACAATAAATTGTTTAAATTATTAGCTTTCCTGATAAGACTGTAGAGGATCTAAGTTTCAGTCAGCAAGCATCTGCTACTGTCCGGCTGACAAGAAGATGCGTGCCTTCATGGGCTGGATGACCAGTTTATCCTTGTAACTGTGGAAAAAAAAGAAATCTCCTGTCATTTTTAGCATCCTTTCCTAACTGCTACTTGCCATATCTTATTACCCATGGCATATTGTGTCTAAACTAAGCAGCTGCTGTACCGTGAGCTTTATGGAGGACCAAGTCTTTGCCTTATGGAGTTTAACATAGCCACTGCTAAAGTCAGCAAGTTCTAGGATCTTCTGCTACAAAGCTTTCCTGACTCTCAGGATAATATAAATTACAAAACTTGAGAAAACTCCTTGCACATGACATACGGCATGAACATAACCTCTGTTGTTTTGAATGATAATCTCACCCGGTTTCTCACAGTCACATGACTAGGAGGTGGGAGAGACTAGTGGGGTTCGCTGCAGTTGCCTTACTAGATAAACCTATTTTTCAGATAAATTACTCTTTTTTTTTTTCTGCAGGGCTGTTATTTTGACTATTCTATAAACAGTAGCAATACCAATCTGTAATTCAGCTCCTGATATTTTTAAAAGGTTCATAACCTTTTTTAAAATAAGATCTGTGTTACAAAATTATGGGGTTAACAGAAAGTAAAGCATCTATGAAACTTCAGACTTTCATTTGTTCTTCAAATGCATGACAGTAACAACTATGTTATGATGATATGCTTTATGGTATTTCAGATAAACTGTTGACAATGTAGAGTGCGTATTAGACCAAGGACATTACAAATGATACCCATAAATATATCAGAAACAATGCTTAAGTAAATCTCTCTTTTGCAAGTTTTTGAAGGGAAAGTGTGAAGACTTAGTCTTCAATCACAATCAGACAGTAGCTCTCCTTCTTGAGGTTATTGTAACACACAGTTGAATTTTAAAATGATACACCATAGATTTTAAAAATCTGAAAGTTGGAACAGAAAGAAGACAAGACTGCAACAAATGAACAATACTACAATTTATTTTTCAATTGTTTTCCCAAAAAAGTTTCAACCTAGATTTTTAGAGACTGAACTCTATTCTAATGATTAGCTGATAACCATAAATATTGTATATGTTTATTATTGCACATACATATAATATACAAACATGCTTAGAATGTAATCTGTTTGGAACAGAGACTACACTGATCTCCTGTTCTACAAAATCTAGCTCTATACAGTATCTGTTATATTCTCTAGTCATATTTTTTGTGGAGTAAATATAATGAATCATCTTGGAAACTGAAAATCTGAAAATGAAAGAGTCCATAACTTTCAGGTCTCCAGGATCTAGACTGGATTTTACTCAGACAGACTATTCAGCATTACTTGCGATATTTGACAGACTGACTTAGCAAAAAAACCTGCAGTTATCCAAAGCACTTCATAATCAATCTGTTGAACTAGCTTCATGTCCTGCTTATGGGTAACTGCTACAATTTCTGATGGTTAATTCTGTGTCTAAAATATGTACCAACATATAAAACATATGTATATATGCATACAATTTTACAGTGACATTCATTGGCATGCTTTTTGTCTCAGACTTTTTCATTTGCCTGTTTGACCTATGCTAAAAACTATTTCAGTTAGAGCTGACACCCATGACTACAAGCAGGGTAAATTTGGAAGCTATCAAATTCGTAAACATGCAGATCTACCTTTCATGGTCACACAATAGATGTTTAGATGATCACATTTATAGGATTTATTCTGCAGAAAGGAGGAAAAAAGTGATTACAAAATGGCATTTTCTCTTAAAGCTGTCTCTCTTCTTTTTTTGATGTCCAGAAAAAGATATGTAGGTCATTCAGAATCCAGAGCAAATGAAGCAGAGCAAAATCCTTCACAATAATTTATTGTGACATGAAATATAATACTTAATAGGTGTTGCTGATACTGGCAGCTACATTCAGGATGTATCCCTTCCTAAACTGTGAAGGGAAACTAAAAGGAATAGTAAGATACCTTGGGGTTGAAACATTAGATTTGTCCTGCTGCAGCAAACCAGTCTGACAAGTTGACAGATGTACTGTTTTACAAGAAAAGGTGGATGTAGGGAGGCAAAGTGATTTTTGCACAAAGGTGAACTCTGCTAAACACAGACTTGAGTCCAAGAGAGAAAATATGTAGGACCAGGAGACCCATGAGATGCAGTCCATCAACATACCTCTCAGAAAACTTTTGATATCAGGGCTTATTGTGTACCAAATCATTGAAGAAAACCATACAATCATACAATGTTGCTATAATGGCTAGGCAGCAATCCCTTTCTCATATGGAATTTCTGGACTATATTAATTGCAAACTAAACTTTAATAATATTTTTCTTCAAAATAAACTGTGTATTTGTTGCATTAATAGACAAAATCAAACTATAGACAGACCATGACTTTACAAATGAAGTAAAATCAAGGTTTTCTCTTAATGTTTTAGAAATTTGGAATCTCAGCTCAGTGTTATTGTGAATTACTAAATAACGTCTCTCAAAGTCATTAATGCTAAGGCTGATTTTTTTTTGTTTTGACAATGCAGAACAGTAAGGGAATTAATACGAGTATTTTTCTTAATCTTCTATGAACTAATTTAAAATACATCTATTTATACCACTACTTAGCTGTGATAAGAGCTTTAATTGAAAAATAATTCATTTTCAATTTCATTTACAACTGCTTAAACCTTCAAATCCCATCTCCATTTTCTTAGCATTAAAAAAAATAGTAATCTTTAAGACAGATAAATTTCCCTTTGAGGTGATGGCTCATCAACATAGAGTAGGCAAATGAAAGGTGACTTTTTTATGTGTTCTCAAACTTGTCAGCTTGTCTTTTGAGCATTGACCATCAGGATTTATATAGCCTAGGGACAGAAAATCTGATTTTAACAAAACCCCCCATCTGAAATTCTCCCATCTTCTTCTCAACTTTTCCAGCTTCATTTTAGGAAACTCCATATCTCTTAAATTTTTCATTATCTAAGAAATCCTATCCTCCAAACTGTAGGCCTGAATCTCAGCAATGATTTTCAAAGGTCTTGGCTGGACAATTCTTAGAATTCTAATATATTAGGGTTGGTTAAGGTCATTATTAGAAAAAAAAAGTATGAAAATAACCTAGTGCTTTTATTATTCTACTTTAGTTTTATGCCAAGTTTCAGCTCAGAGGAAACACTTTTGGCCAACTCATAAACTTCTCAATTAGAGATGTATAATAACATTTCTGAGAAAGATGTGCCACTAGTGATATGATCTATAGTGGGTAAATTGTTTTGCTGATGTAGGCAGTACAGGTTCTTGTACTGAATCTTCCTAATGCAGTCTTATGCCTAATCTTACTTGTATCTTAAAATCTCATCTGTTTAATGTAGTATGAGAAAAATCTGCTTTTCGCTGAAGTCTTTGTAAATGATGAATATGTTTAAGCTTTATAATATCTCTTATCATATCTTCTGGCTGGATGACTCTTCTGATGATGCATTTGCATGAGCTGGCAATATTTAACAATATAATTTCAATTGCTTCATATTGGGTAAGAAGAAAATTGCCTGAGGTACATGCTTTAAATTTTCAAACACAAGAAAAAGCCTATACTGACCTAAATGGTTTGGAATGTGGAACACTCAGGAATATGTGTCAGTGAGCATCTAGCTAAGCTGGGAGGGGATGCGTAAGTGCTGACCAGAAATTGTTTCATCCCAGTTGTTGCTATGACCATAGTTTTATTTTTTCATAAGATTTTATTTGCAGTCCATGAAAAGGCATGGGAGAGTGTGGTGAACAGACTGTAAGATCCTCTTCCCTAGGAGGTCATGTGAGGTGGTTAGCAGATTTCCTGTGTTTCTTCAGGTACTAATGTGAGGAGTTTTTGATTCAACCTATATTTGAAAGGTTTGTATCTTGGCCATAAACATTTCCTTTGAACTGTCTAAAAGGAAAGAAGTATGAGAATCCCACAAAGTTCTGTTCCACCTGCATCCTCGTTATTTATATTCCCAAGAATATATACAGTGGTTAAATTATACTATTACAGTAGTATGAACATATTTATCTTTTTTTTTTTTTTTTTTTTTCTCATGACTGAAAGCTGAGAGCAAAACTGGGCAGATAGTGGCATTTATGGTCTTGACTCCATCCACTGTGATAAGTTCCCTTCATGTTGCAGCCTCTGATGCTTCCAGGAGAACATGACTATAAAACTCTGCCCACCTCTCTCTTCACTTTTTCTACCTTTAAATATCTCCTGGGTCAAAACTTTCTGCATCTTGACCTAAACTCTGTTTGAACTGTTAAGGTCATTTTAGAAATAAGTGAAATTGCTATGAACTTTACTTAAATATTTAAATAGTATGGGTAACTTTCTACTGTGACTCATAAGGAATAATCCACCCTGGTGGAAAGCCCATTAACATAGAAATTGCTGAAAGTACAGATCTAATGCATATGTGTCATTCATCTTGACATAAAAATTAAGACTTTTTCAATTTAAAGTATATGTGTATTTATTTAATTTTAAAATGTTGTAGCATTTTTAATTCACAGCGACTTGAAAAGTTTGTGTTTTTTTTCCTCCTTTTTCTTTTTTGTTTGAAGGTAAGTTTAACTTCAGATGGAACCTATAATTTTGCAATCAATTTATGAACTGATTCCTGGCCGATTCTCTTCCATAAGCTTTTTGTGTCATATCACTAAATTGCAATTTATTTTTGATAGTCATTTAAATGTTTGCTATATCTGTTCTTAGTGAAAGTGTTAAACGGCCTTGTCCTTAATTTTCTCTATTAAAAGTCCTCCAGGATCAATTCTGTCTTGGATGTTATGGCTGTATGAAATAATGCTTTTTGATTCTCTGGTCAAACTGGAAAATCAAAACCAGTTCTGTTTTAGTTGATTGCAATATTTCATTGATCTGAAACAGGCTATAACACTTATTTTAGAAGAAGGTGTTTCTGTTTTGTTTTGTTTTTTTTTTTTTTCTGTTGTTATTTTTACATACAATTTCTGAAAGACATCTATTTTGAAATTAGAAATCAGAATGTTTTACATCTAAAATGTAAAAATGAAACCTTTTCATTTCTTGTAATCATTTTTTCCCTGCTTTTAATAATGTTTTCTCACTCTATTTAATGTCAACTTTTGATCAATTTGCAACCACTTATGATTGTTCATTTAACTCTTGTTTATATGTGATAGTTTAATTAAAGGATGGTGAACACATATTTTGCCTATCTACCCAATTAAGCAGGAAATCTTACGCAAAAACTCAATTTTTCATTTGGGAAAGCAGATCTATTAACCTTTGTTGTGGCTAAGCAAGAATCACATACAATGGGACAGAGAACCTTACTCTCATTGTACTATTCTGGTCCTCCTAAAAGTAATATATAGTTCGGTCATCAGTTTCATCTTTTTTTTTTTTTTTTCTATTATTGTTCATTATCTCAGCAAGCGTAATCCCAAATAAAGGTGAAGCTTCTGTTTCTCGGTCTTCTTGAATACTGAGTTGGGCAGTCACAGATGATCTGAAGCTGAAGCTGAAGCTGAAGACTGCTGAATGCAAATTACATTTTGTTTCGTCTATTTTCCAGAAAATCTTCAGAGTGTTATAGAGACTTAAATCCTCACCCACAATGCTAATTTCATATACAAGACAGATTTATTTTTCTAGAAAACAGTTTTATTTTGTTTTTCCCTGATGCACACCCATGCTCATGTATCATGATCAATAAACACATTCTTACTTGGTGGGAAATTTCGTCTTTGTTTTTGGTGTATATGTACAAGGTGTTTAAATGCATATCTCTCCATCACTGCTTAGGCTCTTAATTTGAAGGCACACTTTTCTAGACATACATTCTGTCAAATTCCATGCCAGTGTTGATTTGAAAGAGTTGACAGCCATTGATCTAGCATAGAACTGTCAGCAATAAACAGGAGAATAAGCGACTTTTTTTAACCTCAAATGTCTCTTTTCATGGGTAATTTTTGTTTCTGAACATATGTGTAAATAAAGTCCGACAAGTATCAAATTTTCCCTATTGTATTACACAACACAGAATTATATAATGTATTCTACAGAATAAAATCCACAGCTTGTCAGTCATTATCAAAAGAATTAAGCATTAACAATCTGCAGTTGCATAAATTAGTTACTTGAAGAAAGAGCCCTAAGGCACTACAAAGTACAGAGTGTTAAACATTGTTATAATTCATGAGATGGCAAAACTGTCTTGTATTTCTGTACACAGTGCTACTGAATAAAAACCCCAAAATATCTGTGTAAAAAAAATGCTAAAGACAAGTTTCTGGGTTTTTTTAAAACCTCTTTGCTGCTGGAATATATAATGACGTTGGCAGCAATTTCAAAGGGTGGGTTTTCAGAGCATCTTAAATCCTATTTATAATGGTGGAGCTGAGACTGTCTGCATGTCAGCATTTGAAAACACAGCAAACCTTGCTTTTATCATCCTGCTAATCACAGTGCCAGGATCAGTATACTAGAGATCTCCAGCATATTTTGAGAGTCTAATATTATGGGAAATAGCCACATACTTTGCATGTGTAAACATAAAAGAGGAAATAAAAAAATTTACTACAAATTCCGCTTATCATTATCTGTCTTTTGTTTTCCACAAATAGTGCCAAAACCTAAAAATGACAACACACATATAATGGATACACTACTATGGAAAAGTACTTATAAATATATTTTTGCAAGTAATTTCACATTAAATTGACAAAAAAAAAAAAATCTTAAACTTCTCTAAGTATCATTAAATGAAGATATTTCCAAACATAAAAAAGTGCATTTCTTTTAAAAAACAGTTTTCTTTCTATTTTATCTAGAAATTATTAGATTAATAGTCACATACAGAAAAACATAATTAAGGAAATTTTGCCATGCTATGTTTGGGTTTTTTGTGCAAAGACAAAAATAAACACTGCATTTTATGACTCTGGAGAAATAAATACCAAAAGATCAAATAAGAGAAGCTAAGTGCTTCATACGTATCTGTGTTGTGGACAGGGATACCTAACAGAGATTATTCTGCAGTGTCTTCTCGTTCTGCTGTGAATAAATGGCTCCTTTAGAACTAACTTTTCTTTGTCTCAGTAAATTGTGTGTTATTCTATGTGTAAAATGCTTTTCAAGGGCACATATGCACATTCTGGGGTGTGCTGGCAGAAACTCTAAATCAATATACTTGCTCTGGAAAATGCCGCAGCAGAGGTGCAGTTCCACACACAATAAAAACCTCTTCCAGTTGATACAGCTTCTCCTCTCATTTGGGAAACTGCTATTAGCTCTACCCCCTAAAGAACCCTTTTGTTGATAAAATCTCTGTCTTTATGAAAAGGGTTTTCTGGAATGAAGACACTGCTATATATATGCTGACAAATCTCTTCAGGACAACTTTCTGAGTAATTCTGCTGATACCAGTGAGACTGCTCACAGATTAAATTGCTATCAAGCAGGTATACAGGCAAAAATCACCATAAAGAAGCTAAGAATTGAGATGAGAGGTGGTGTAAAATTGTTGCTTTTTTGGAGCAAAGCAGACTATTCACCCAACAAATGACACAGCCAAGTGACCAACTTAGAGGGAACTGAAACTGTCAGTGAAACAGCCTGGAGAGTCTGCCAAAAAGCCAGATGCTGCTACTGAAAAAGTACCTCCCACAAACTGGCATTGGCATCTTGCAGAGCTGGCACTCAGCAGTACCTGCTTTGCTAAACCGCGGTCTGTCTTGAACACATTATTTTACCAGCCTTCCCTGTTATCAAAAAATTGATAATATTGCTCTGTTTTCTTATTAAATTCTCCTTGGCAACTTGTTCTTTTGACAAATGTAAGCAAAAAGAGAGTAAATGTGAACACCACATTTTTGGTGGGGAAGAGTGATTTCTTTTAAAAATGCTGCACGGGGCATAAGATCTCCAAACCTTGTTGTTTGCTTACTGGTGTAATTTATTTCTTCAATATTTTGACATTATCCAAGGATGACTGTTGGCACTAGAGTTGTCACTACTTGGAGAAAATGAGCAATTTAATGATTTTCTGTTCTTTGAGCCACTGACAATTAAGATTGTTGAGTCTGCTGGATGTGGAAAGGAAACTCATGGGCATTTCTGGTGCTTAAAAGAAAAAAAAAAAATCTTTTTGTGGTGCTTTCTGAAGAATACCTATAGAAAGGGTTTGGGAAGAAAAAAAAATCCTGGATTTGAAAGAACTCCAATATTTTATTGAGAGGGGAAGGTTTTTTCAAGATCTAGGTCTTGTTTATCTGAGCCTGATTTTTATAGCTGTAAAATTCTGCTGTATGAAACAGAGCTCTTGCCCAGTGTGAACTGGAAAGCAGATATGACGACTGCAAAAGGAGACACCAAAGGAGTACTTATTTTAGACTGAATTGCATCCATAGGGGAATTTCATTGTCACAGGCGCACAACAGTAACACATCAACAAATCTAGACATACAAGCTTAATAAAAGAGGTTCAACAGAGTGAATGGAGAAATGACTACTCATTAATTGATGAATAAGGATTTTGTATTACTAGACAGAGGTTTTCTCTTTTTTGTGGTGGAAGAAAATTCTCAGTTGCTCATAGTCAAAAAAATAGAGGATGTAGATGGAGGCCATCATAAAATAATTGCAGCAGAGTTTCTAAGAACAAAACTGTTGACACTTTGCCTTTACTAAGAAATGTGAATTACAGAAGAAAATGAAGTAGTTGATGCAAAGGCAGGAAAATCACAATATTATCAGTAACCATTCATATCCACCAATTAGTTGTGACAGCAAATTACATACTGTTGCTTTGCAAGAGTCAGTCTTAACTCAAATGATATATAAAAGCTTTGTGTACTTCTGATCAAGTGTTGCCCCTTATTTCTACTGGAAAAACAAACAAACCAAAAAAAGCTACCTAGTTATAGATTGAGTTGAAAAGAGCATATTTTTCCCCATTATTGCTGAGGTCTCAATCCGTAGAAGTGTTAACATACTTTTAGTAATGCTTCATTGTCATGTAATGTAAGGGGAATATCTGGTGCCTGCCTCATTATTTTAAATACAGTACTGATATCTGAAACATACAGAATACATTGTAATCAAAGGGTTCAGACTTTACCAGTATGTTTTAAATGAACAGAAGTTACTTCATATATGAGGCATGCTCTACTGTTTTCCATGTTTCAGTAGGTGATCACATGCACTCAAGCACCGTGGCAGTTGATATCTGTGCTAAAATCCTGCTGGGCAGAGTGTGTCAGGGAGAAATGAGTGCAGGTTGGCTCCGTGAGGGAGGTACATCATAGAGGTGGGGTGCAGTCCCACAGCTCCCATGTAAGGGGGGCAGAGCAGAACCAGTGCTGGGAACCGGGGTCAGACACAGCCCTGGGGTTGCCAGGCAGGGATGTGCGGACCAAGGCAGTGGGGGTCTGGGTCAGTGAGAAGGTGGATCCCAGACCTCCTCCCAGTCACTGTCACGCTGCTGTAAAGGTGGCCCACATCACTCGCTCACCAGCCCTGGGAAGGGCAAAACTTAAACATAACTTGTCATTTGATCTCAGAGTTCTTATCAGTTCTTAATAATATATAACAGTTATAACAGTTCTTAATAATATCTTAATATCTGCCAAAAGAGTTTTAAAATTGCCAATATTTGCAAAATTGAACAAATGTAATTGTTGGAATATGTTCCTGAAGATATTTTGTGAATACTATTGTGCCTTTTTCAAAGAGTGTTCTAAAAGGTTTCTCTGCTCCAGCCGTGAAATTAAGCAGGTAATTCTTCTATTTTCTGATGTTTATGGTATTGTCCATTAATTAAAAGATGTGTTTCCACAAAATATTTGGTGGATAATCAGTTGATCATAAATTCTATCTTCTCCAAAAACACATTTTGGAAATTCACAAGAAGAGAATGCATTTAATTCACCATCATATACTATGTTTCAGATATCTAACTTCATAGTTTGATTTCTAGAAATAACATTACTTTAACCAGATTCTCTCTAAACAAATTCAGCAACACAGACTTTTAGAAAAATGATAAGACTTACTGAAAGATTAAAAATGGCATTGTTATGTGAAATGGTGTTGTGGTTTAACTCCAGCCAGCAACTAAGAACAACTGCTCGCTCACTCCCTCTTCACTGGAATGGTGGAGAGAACTGGAAGAGTAAAGGGAGAAAACTCACAGGTTGAGATAATGACAATTTGATAGGTAAAGCAAAAACGAGGCCTGAAATGAAGGCAAAATAATGAATTCATTCACTACTTTCCATCCACAGACAGGTGTTCAGCCATCTCCAAGGAAGCCGGGCTCCATCACATGTAATGGTTACTTGAGAAGACAAACGCCATCACTCCAAATGTTCTTCTCTTCCTTCTTCTTTGCCCAGATTTATATTGCTGAGCATGACATCATATGGTATGGAATATCCTTTTGGTCAGTCAGGGACAGTTATCTCAGATGTGGCTGCTCCCATCTTCTCATGCACACCCAACTCATTCACTGGTGGGGTGGTGTGAAAAGCAGAAAAGGCCTTGACTCTGTGTATACACTCAACAATAATGAAAACATCCCTGTATTATCAACACTGTTTCCCACAGAAATCTAAAACATAAGCCTATACTAGTCACTATCAAGAAAATTAACGCTATCCCAGCCAAAACCAGCACATATGGCGTAATTGTTGCCGTGAGTGTGAAAATCCTTTATAAGTCTTGTAACAGGAAACTGAAATTCAGTTTTCAAATATTCCATTTCTGAAGTTTTGAGAAATTGACAGTATTACATACATTCATACACCTAACACATTGTGTTAAAAAAATATTTTCTCTATGTAATTACATTCAGATAGGAATCTATTTTGACATGAATCCGTTGATTTCAAATAAAGTTATTAAAGGCATAAGAGCATTACTAGTTTAATTTAAAAGCAAACATATATTCAAATGTACAAATGCACTGTAGCTGAAAGCAAGTATCATTTTAAATAATGAAATCAAAACTAAGATAAATTTATTTTCTATTTGACAGCTGGAGACATATAGAGAAGAAAAAAAATGAAATCAGTTGTTTTGCTAAAGAAAATGGTACTTTCTAAATTTGTCTATTACTTTTAATGTGGATTTCCTTTATTTCCTTATAAGGTGCAAAATCACTAAATTGAGACAGAGGACGAAAAGAAGTATGCCATAAAAAATTCACTTTGAACATTGGCAAAAGGTCCATACTCAAATGCAAGATGGATGACTACAGTTCTCCATTTCAATGCGTTTAGTGGAAGAATTATTCTGTAAAAACTAGAAAAGTTTTCACATACTATAGCAGTATGGATGAAAAATCAAAAAAGCGTATGCACAATGTTCAATTCTATTAAAAATGTGATATTGAAGAATTTTTATTTTTTGTAATATATCTTCATTTTCCATTAGGTAAAAGAAGGTGAAATATTTATCCTCTGATAACATCAACATGTACCATTTTTTCTAAAAAAAAAAAATCCTCAATATTTATCCTAATCAATTTCAGAAAAATAAAACTGTGTTTCATAATGGTTAATTGTATTATGAAAATTGTTTTTCTCATTTTCCGTATTTTATGTAGGCAGATCTTTGTTCCCCAGAAAGGTTTTCTCAGATTCTCCTAATTAAAATTGTTTTGGGGGTGTTTACCCAGTTTTTTACTGAACTTCATCCAAAATTCTGGTGTACTATGGTGAACTGTAAGACTTGTCATTTTCCAGTGGTTCCTAGATGCTATGCCCACATAATTCCTCCTGCATGTTCTATACTGATAAGCATTTTCTCACTATGTAGTGGAGGTCAGCTGAGCAAGGCATAGAAGGTAAATAAGAGAATCGTGTGCTTGGAGGATTGAATGAAGGAAAAGAAAACATACATTTATATTTATCGGCTATGACCCTTACTTCTCCAGTGGCAAGTGAGTAATCAGTGTGGACAAATAGCACACAAAATAGCTATTTAATCTTGTGTTACCCCTTCTCCAGTCATGTACCCTCTTCAAAATAGATAAGCTGTAAATTATCCACCATGGAAGTTATAGGAATGTTAACTGGCAAAATAAAACTCTAGGAGAAACTGTTTATTTGCACCAGAGATTCACACAAATTATAGCATAGAGACAGTTATCAGAAAAAAATATTTGTGTCATTGCTGCAAAGCAGGAGGTTTTGATCTAGAAAGAGATTATTTTGCAGTTTGAAAAGTAGTTACCTGCAATATGACAGCAGATTGTGTTGATGATATTAATGAAATGAAACACAGCACCAGAAAATTCAGAAGCTTGGCGAAAAATGCACAGCAGATGTGGATCCGTTTATTTAACTTAAATGAAAATACTCCAATTATATTGTCCCAGACTTCTTTACAATAAAAAATACAATGCAAATCAATAAGTAAAGTCATATATACAGTTCAGTGAACATATACACACCTTCATTATTCAACAGATTAATATGTTAAAGAGTTCTGAACACCTTTTATCCATGCAGACATATGTATAAATTATGAAATGGTCAGTTTCTTCTTACGTACACACTGGACTGAATTAGTGAATACAATGTCAATTTATAATTCAGTTTAAATTCTTCAACGCTATTTTAAAAATAAACCTGTCTTTTCCAATTATAATTTCCTGATTCAGATTACCAGGAAAGACTAGACGGACCCCTGCAATTTAAAAAAAAAAAAAAAAAAGATACCCTAATATTATCAAGACAGGATACTTCCACTGATGGATAGAATGTGATTTATAACATACCTTGACTTACAGTTAAGCAAAGTATTTTCCCATTATGCTAGGTTTGATTTTTTTTTTCCTCCAAGGCATCCTGCCCCCTGACTGACAAGCACATAGTTTGGGGAAGATATGTTTACAGATACTCATGGACAATCTTTCTTTTTTGTTTTTTCCTATGCAAACTGGGGTAGTAACATCCTCTGGACTGAAATCTATGGGCAGGACACTGAAGGAGACAAGTTAACTCCTGTATTTTGTATTGCTTGTGTGGTATGTATTGTTTTATGTGTCTCATTTCTTCATGTCAGTCAAGGGTAAGTGGTGTATTTCACAGGGAGTTAATTGCTGGCATAGGCATAGTTTCTACTGCACATGATACAGAGTAACAGTGTCTGCTGTGCACTTGCATAAAACTGGAAGCAGGCAACATGGGGGAAATATAACGTCATGTTGAAGTAATGGTCTGAAACAACAGGAGCACCTGCTTCCTCTTAGGTATCTCCTGAATATATTACTTTATACATCAACTGCATCTTGCTGTAGCTGGTAACTGTCCACTTAATATCCTCATAGTCAGCATGGGTCTGGTGATCACTGGTTCAGCTCAAATTAGGGGCCACAGACTTGAGATCAGTTGCAAAATTGAAGTAGTTCCTTATGCAAGATACCATTTATGTCCTATAGGTTGCCATCTGTCATCCATTTATCAGATGCAAATTTAGTTTGTAAATTACTTTGTCCATAAACCAGGTACTCAAACTTCGGTCATTCTCAGAACAACATGTGGAGTTTAAATACTGTGTTTGGATAGTTTCTGGACTGGATTTCCTTATTATACCCTTAATGTCTTACATATGACTACCTTGATTTTTTATTAGACTGTATATATCGAGTTCACTGTAATTATTCCTAGCTTCTTGCAAACATCCACGTAAGTACTGTCCCCCTGCAGTAGTTTTTACAGCTGTAGTAGTTTACCTTTTAAAATCTACAAACTTTCCTCTAACCTATGATGTAATGTCTGTCTTATACCCTCTAGGAATTTTCAAAAAGGCATTTTAGTTTTTAAAAGAGGTATTGTCTTTGAGAATTGGTCTAAGTGCTTGAATTGTTAGTATCAACGGAGTTATGCTCGTGACATCAATGGAAAAAATTAAACTAAATAAATGAGAGAGGAGATATTAATTTGTGACTGGTTGTACAACAGTAGCACTCTATGAATGGGATGAATCAAAAAGTGGGTTGATTCTTCATTTTTATCCTTGGGTCAGTGAAAGGCAATGTTTATTTTAAGGTACAATTTACACAAATGGCACAACGTAGATATAGATGGGACAGGTCAGGAGATACGTTTTTGATTAATTGAGCTGAACCTCCTAATATGCTAAGATTTTCTCCTGATTTGATCCATCTGCCTAATAGCCTATTATCTTCATCCAATATCACAGAGCAGAAATGTTAATGCTCCAAAATACTACACATAAAAATACATTTTACATAATCTAAATGTACCAGTCCTGCAGCAAGAACTATTAACAGTAATAAAACCTCCTCATACTTGCTTTAAATAACCAAATAGAGGCAAAGCTGAGAAACATACGGCCTGAGAACTGAAAAAGAGAGGATATTATAAAATAGATTTTAGACGGTTTTGTTTTGTTTTGTTTTCCTTCTGTCCAGGAAGTAGAAAGTTCAAACACTAAAAGTGGTTACAAAGATGGGACTCTGTGGATATCAGTGCTGTAGATAAGTAAAATAGAGAAACCAAACCAAAACAACCAAGAGCAGAAAGTAAAGGATACAGTAATTTCTAACCAAGCTAGACTGCGAAAACAAATTTTTAAAAACCCTAATGCCTGAGATGCATCACGGGAAACCAGACACCAGTTATGCACAGTCTCTTTCTCAGTTTCATATGGCTAGAAGTTGTACTGTCATATATTCCTACAGTGTTGACATGTGAATGAAGTCAAAAGCAACAGTAAAAGCCCTGTTAGAGTTAGTAAGGCTACTCTGTTAAGGTCAGGCTGCAGCTTTTGAGGTTTATCATTTTTCTAGCATGTATCTTTTTGAGGAGATATGAGGGTAAATATGTTTGTGGTTTTTTAATCTGAAATATCACCATATTTTTACTCAGGTATTAAAATATTAAGGATTTCTACCAAATTTTCACTCTCTGTCATCTAGGGATAGACACAACTGTAAAAATGACATGAGCCCCACTATGCTTTTTGTTGTAAAATTAACAAGGATGCTGAAGAAAACCTGACTGCTTGTTGTGTTGTATCAAAACTACAAACTAGCTTTCAGTTACCCTGTCCTCTCCTCTTACAAACTTGGCAATGTTCAGCCAATCTCCATACTGTTACTTACAGTTATTATAGTTGCTATGACTACATAACACGTGGACCAAAATTTAGGGTATTTCTGATTTTAACCCTTGTATATTGATAGACTTTGCCTCCTTTTAGGTAGGCTCAACTTTTTTCAGGGCAACAGTTTTTTGGTTTTTTTTGTCATGCACAAGTTTTTAAGGCTTTGGCTCAAGCAACACTTTTGGGCATTCATGTAAAATTTGCAACACAAGTATGTGCCCTAAATCTATTGAAAATTCAACATAATTTTAATTCCAAATAATCTATATAAGTTTGTTTGGTTTTTTGTTTTTATTAAAAAACGATTCTAGATTTTTAAGACAAAAAGATGCTCTAACATTAAAGCCATGAAAAAACCATTAGTATTAGATAGCTTTTAGATACGTCAATAACAGTTAACATCTAATTTAATTTTAATATTTACAAAACATCCAGTATGTGTGATACTGATGTTAATATTTGCAATAAAACTGAAGAAAATTAACTACTGGCTTAGTTTTTTTTTAAATTGAATATTTCACATTTTAAAGAGGAAGTGCTGTAGTTCAGTTGACAGGAAAGGAAACTAAAACTCTACTCACCAGAGCATCAGTGCTGGTTTGTGGGTGCTGAATAGCTTGTGTCATTTGAGGATGGAATCTGAATGTGCCTTATTTCCTTCTATGCCTTCTGTTTATGGCATGGAAGAATAATAGATCAAGCTTGTAATGATTACCAGTACCTTTTAACCCTGGGAAGCAGCTAACCAACAGACAGCTGCTCTCTCTTGCCTTTCCTTCCCCAGGGGGGATAGAAGAGAAAAAGAGGAAAAATTCGTGGGTTGAAATGGAAAGAGATTTAGTAGAACAGCAATAAAAAGAGGTTGATACAGAGCAATGGTTATCCACTGGAATACATGCTTCCAGCCATGAGCCAGAGGGCAGACACTGCGAGCATGGCGAGTCCAGCAACCACAGAGATCACAGCAGTCGTAGGAAAATCATGGATCAAGTAATGGGAGCAGAAGTAGGAAAAGGACCTCTCGTAGATGGCGATCATCAAAAAAGAATGCCAGCCCCAGAAACTTCACACTTATATATGAAGCATGACATTCATGGTATGGAACACATCATCAATCAACCTGGATGTCAATCTAGGTGCTGTCCTGTTATGTTGCCTCCCAGCTGCTATCTCAGACCTGCAGCTGGAGAGTTGAAAAAGTCTTTCGTGCCCTTAGCAACAGCCGAGGTGTGAGTGAGTTCTTGTATTCTTTTTCTAACAAATCCCAAATACTGGAAAGCTACTGGAAGAAAGCATTAACTCCAGCCTAGGGAGCTATCTCATTATTCTCACACTAAATCCAAAACAAAGGATGGTGCTAGCTACTAAGAAGAAAGGATTCTAACTGCATGGAAAACTACCTTGATTTCACCTAACCCAGCACAATTACTATCAACTATTATTGCTATGGTTATTGCTGTGGGCAACATGCAGGGGGTAGCCATATCCTGTGATCTTGAAGAAGTCCTTTCTGTCTTTTCTAAAGTTGAGGTGATAAGAAATAATTGCTTACTGCATGTTAGGAGGCTCAACTCTGCAAAATGAATCATTTGTAAAGAAACTTCAGAAGGAAAATGTCCTGTTAAGCTTATATTTTGATATACATCTCTTGCATTCACTCTGATTTAGAGAGATTGAATATTTATATCAACTTTGTCTCACATAAGCATATTTCTAGGTAATGTATTACTGACTTTTAAATTATTGCCTATCAACTTACTGAAAGTAAGCAAGTCAATTTTATGTTGGTATTAGTAAATGTTTATGACAGTTTTGCATGACTGCTTCATATGATATAGTGTTTCTGCTTTTTCTGCCATTACAGTGTTCCAGAGAAATTTGGTGAACAATTTCTTTGACAGTAATACAAGAATGGTAGGACATCAGATAGGAGAATACTAACAGGCCACAGTATGGGAAAACTGTCAAAATAAGATTTCAGGTCAAAAAAGAAAAAAGTCTGGTCACAGTTCCTGGAATGGACCTGCATAACCTTCATATCAAAATGGATCGTTGATCTCCTTGGCAGAATATTTCACCGAAAACTGGAATGCACACTCCTATATACATCTAATATCCAGCTTATACTAGCGCTGTGAATAAGAAGACTAGTTTCAAAAGATGTTCCCAGGATCTTTGTGAAGGAAATTAAGTCCAAAAGGAGGATCTCCTATGAGTGGCATCAAATTCAGTGTTTTTAATTCAGGCACACTTCCAGTTGCACTTCCCTTTCAAAAAAACATCAAAACAGGGCTACTCAGCTGAGGATGTCTACAAGGGTGAGATTTGCTTTGTTTCTTCTATTAATTATCATAGAAACTTTAAGACCTGAGTGATTAATTTAAATCATAAACCACTAACTCTAGAACTACAGTTTCTTTCTTGTTAGGAAGACATTAGAGAGAAAACACAGAAGACATGGATGTAAAATTGAAAGAAAGAGATTTTTAAACTCACTAAGCTGCTGTCCACATGCAGCTAGGTAAGGATTTGATTTTTTTTTTTCCAGGTTTATCAGTCCAGCTACCTCAGGACATTGCTTGTCTTTTATTTTACCATATTTCTATGGTAAGATCTTTCAGAGGTTATGACACAACTTTAGAAGTTGTAGTTAAAAGGTAGTGGTGGGTTGACCTTCTCCAGCAGCCAAACTCCCACCTTACCTCTCGCTCCCTGTGGCACCTGGGAAAAATAGAGGGAAGAAGAGAAGACTTGTGGATTGAGTAAAATGGCAGTTAAACAGGGAAAGCAAAAGCCGCATATGCAAGGAAGTAAAAAAGAGGAATTCATTCATCTAACACTAGAAGATACATATTAGTACTTCAGAATTTTTTTTTTTTTCCCATTAACTAAGCATGACTGCTTTACAGTTTACTCCTGAATTTGGCCTGTCAGTGAAAGCAAGTAACGTGAAAGGGTTTAAACTCACATAGAATTTCACTCCACATGCAGGGCTCAGTAATTGGTATAATAACAAAGTGACCCTCTCATATCACTTACTGAAATATACAGTTGGGATCCTTGATCTCACTGGGGAGTATGTGCTCTTCAGTTTTCCTCAGTCAGTCAACATAAATGACAGAAAGGTTAGTTATGCAAGCATTGTGGTCTGGTAGATTAAAATGGATTATAGACTAGATTTAGAAGTCACAAAGTCTTGAGTTTTAATGCTGATTTTTCTCTTGAAAACTTCAACAGAATGTGAAAGAAATACACTTGCATGTGATTACCCTAAATGTATGTATTTTATTGGGAAATTATAATAATTTTGTTGAACTTTGGAAAAAGCCTAGAAAATTTCATTGCAGTTACATTGTTCTAAAGTTTAAAAGGTGAACATTTTGTGGTTAAATTCCACAGGAATTTAACCTACTCGAATTAAAGACCATATTCTTCGATGACTTGACTAAAAATCCATCAAAGCCAAAAGGAGAATTTTGATTGCACTTTGAGATAGGTATACTATAATACAATTCAGTACTTCATTTCACAGGGTTTTCTATCCTGGACATTAGGAAAAGGCTCTGCACTGATAAGGTGGTTGGTCCCTGGAACAGGTTTCCCAGGGATGTAGTCATAGCATCAAGTCTGTCAGAGTTTGAGGAGCATCTGGACAAGGATCTTAGTCTCATCGTTTGGTTTTAGGTATTTCTGAAAGGAGCAGAGACTTGAACTTGATGATCCTTATGAGTCCCTTCCAACCTGAGATATTCTGTGACTCTACAAAAGACATTAAATCTTGAAAATATTGCTTAATAACAGTCTTGATAATAACCCTTAATGTATATTCATACAGGCTGACAGGCAGGCAGGAAGGAAGGGAGAGAGAAAGAGAGAGAAAAGAAAGAGAGAAAGAGAGAGAGAAAGAAAGAAAAAGAAAGGAAGAGATTAAAGGCTCTTGTGACACTCCTATTCAATACAGTTTTGTAATCTATACAGAATGCGATTTTCTCGCTGTTGGCTGTAGGTTTCTGTCTCCCGTCTTCCAAGGTTTCTTATCCTATGGTGACTAAGACTGATCGGAGAATTAGGCAGAGGGGACATTAGAACACATGTAGGGTAGCCTAGGGCTGGAAAAAGTAAACTTCTAATTCTTTAATTTGGATGGAAATGACACCTCAGCTAAGCCAGGAGCAAAACTCCTTTGATGAATGGGAGCTGAACAAGCAGTTAGGTTTTTGTGTTAGTAATACAAAATGGCTGTTTACAAAAGCTGCCTTTTTGATTTTTGTGTAGTATTTTTTTTCTTCATACTGTAGGCTCTACTGAAGTCTTTGCAGAGCCTCATCATGATTCATTTTAAATACATTTTTTAAAAGGCCAGACTGAAGAGGACTTGGTTTTTTATTCTGCATATGTTTTATTTTATGTTTGACTGTGGGAATGCATACTATGGGCAATGAAAGAAATGTCTTGTTCTACAAGATACTAAACCCTTTTGTTTAAATCAATAGGGCAAATACATTCTCCCATCCAACACATTTGTTCTGGGGATGAATTTCAAATTTCCCTCTGGTGTATTGCAAATAAAACAGCTGAATATTAGGAGTTGCTGCTGACTGTTCAATATCTAAAATGCAGTACATTTTAATGTGATTTTGATTCACGTCTTTTTTTTTTTTTTTCAGCTTGTATGCTCCAGAAGTTTAAAAAAAAGTGGTAAAAAAGATTATATGTAAGGTTGTATTATTCCATTGTAATAGTATGGTAAATAGTTGCATAAAAAAATTGAGAAGGGATCAATAAAAATGAAAGTAACTGTACAGTGGTGGTTTAATTTGTTTGCTGTATGAATATGAAGGAAATCCACTATCTATTTTTCTCTTCACAAACATAAACAGCAGAAAGAAGACAGCATGACATGAATTTAAAGGTATGTTGTTTTGGTGGGAAACTGGATATTTTGTTGTGTGATTGAACTATACATCTATGTCATTTTGTTTTGTATAACATCTTATATTAATTGCATGTTTGATGCATTTTGGGAACACCATTGTGTTTCCAATTTTTCCCATTGAATACGGTATTGATTGACAAGTAGATTTTTCTACTTTTATCGACACCATTTAGTAGAACCTTCCTTTTTGTCTTTTTGGAAACAACCAATCAGTTTTCAAGAAAAAAAAAAGTTCTCACTAATGTTGGCAGAGCTAAGGAGACCAAGACATCCTCCTCTGCTCTCCTGCATAGCCTCTCTTTTAACACAGGGTTTTATTATAGTTCAAGTAGCTGAGTGTTGACTAAACAAACCCTGTAAGGAGAACTAGGATAGAACAATTTAAAATGAACCATTTTAATAAAAATGAGATCTATACTAAGGTTTCAAAAAGTTACATTATGTCATTTGAGAAATTGACTGAAATAGCTATTGCACTATTACCGTTGGTGTGATTGGCTCAAAATTTCCATCTTAGGCTGTTGCGTGAACAAAATGAATGAAGGTGTTTTACAATGAAAACAGGCTGAGCAAAGTCAGAGAAAGGGATAGCTCAATCTCTTACTGTTTGTTACAGGTTTTTGTGTTTCCATCAATGTATGTAAACCTGTCATTCTCTCAGACACTGTTTAATCATACACAGCTACTCCAGTGAGGTAAAGACGTAGAACACTGCCAGTTTTCTGATTTACTCAAATATACAAAGAGATTAGTGGCCTTACCTTTTTTATGTATTTAAATCCTTCTTGTTCTGCTTCACCTGAAAGACTTGCTTAAAGTCAGGGAGGAAATCAAATCTGGGAACTGATTCTGCATTTACCGAGTTACCTCCACAACCTTTGAACAGGACTTCCCTTTTCCTCTGATCTGGAGACTAATCCCCAGTTGAGAGAATCCCCTATATTTGCATCCCATGAGGCTGAAGATCAAAGCCTTAAAACACTTGCTTCTCATTCATAGCTGTGATAACAGAATTTAAGTGTCTGGTTAAAGTAATTCAAAAGGGTCACTAATACTGATGGATACAATCTTGTCTGTTAACTTGAAAAAATAGTCACGGACACCTTGCTGAAGCAGTGATCAGTAGTAAATGGTATATTAAGGGATTGCCACTTGTTCTTAAAATCTTTCACTGCCTCCAGAGATTTTACAGGCAAGGTAGGTCACAGGCAGTGAGGAGGCACTATAGGCTGCCCTACTGCTGTCTAGGCAAAACCACAAAATGTTCCCAATCTTGTTTAAAATATGTTTCTTTCAAACCATAGTTTGGAAGCAACTATGAGAAGATAGACCTGAAAATACAAGAGGATGAATTCCTCTGCAATTCACTATACCACCTGTAAATAGCAAAAAATTCCTTATGTACTTTCAATTATTTTCCTGTGTTTACTGGAATACTACATAAACACTAAACGTCTGCTACATAGGAGTTACAACCCCTGTGAAGATTTGGAGCACTATGATCCTTATGGCAGATAGTGAGAGTGTTTTATATATATCTATAAATATAATTAGATGGAAAAAAAAAATGATCACATTAGCCACAGATAATCAGAGAAGCATATTATACACCATAATGTCTCATTAAGCAAGTCCATATGGCTTCACTTTTATTTTGCTTTTCTTCCAAAAAATAATTGTGACTAGGAACTTATTTCTCCATTGGTGCTGTTTGTTAATTCATATGGCTGCTCACTGTGAACTGGACAAGTGTCAGATTCCTGTTTGTCAAAAACTGCCTTCCATGTTTCTTTAATCAAACATCTCAAAACCTATCCATTTTTTCTTCGCTAGCAGAGGGCAATATACTAACTGAAAACAAGTCTCTCATGGGCACTTGGGGTATATCACAATAGATTTTAATGTCTGCAAAATTTGTAATGTCACAGTCAAAAAACTATGTATTTTTTTTTTACATTTCCAGTGTGAACTTATCTGTGTGACCATCTGAATATTCAGTGCTAAAGAGTGTTAAGTAGCAGGGGTGAAATCCTGTCTCTTGAACTCAGTGGCAAAATTCCCAGTAAGTTAAGAACAGCCAGGATCTCAGTCTAAATTCCCATCTCTGTTGTCTTTGACTTCATAGAAGTGTTTCTGCCAGATAAATAAATCTAGTACAGAGTATAACAAATAGAGTGACAGGTTATGTGACATTTAGGAATGTGTAACAATGGACACTACTGTACACTGAATATGTACATTTCTGCCTCAGCTTTTCTAAAAGGTTTTCTGTGAGAACATGGCTGTAGAGGTAGACTGCACATCCTATTCAGCTTTTCTGAGCTAGACATTGTCCCAGTGGCAGTTGTTATTCTGTTTTTCTCTCACTGTGTTGTTTCTACATCAAATGTTTACCAGCTGCAAATGGTCTACTCAGGGAAGAAACAGCTAGGATGAAAGCAAGCAGTGGAGAAGACCAGTGGTAATTATTGCATACTTATATTTTCTTTATTTATGTATAAGGACACATTCCATTGATCTTTGTACTGGATGAAAGTATGGTTTTAATTCTGCCCTTGATACATTGAGCAAGTTATTTTGTCTATATGCTGTTGCTGTCATGTAAGAGATGAAATTTCATAGAGCTGTAGGTAGCTCTAAAAAATTTCTAATGATAATAAAATGACATATTTTTTGCTTTCACTATCCTTTTGCATTTTACAGGTAAGACTTATGGATTTTTTAATGTCTGCATTTAGTTTCTGTTTCTAGTCAAGTAAAGCTGATAATTCTACCATACTTGATAAAATATTTTATTGAATTGAATTTACTACCTAGTAATCTGCCTCAGATCAGTATTGCACACGAGTTTATTCATAAGTATTTTAACTTTATTCCAGTCTCAAATTCAGTTTTTCCACCTGGAAACTTTGTTGCATTTTTCCTTCTCTTTCTTCACCCAGAAATGAATGTACATAACTAAAATTTCTGCAAAATTTTTAGAAAATGTAAGATAAATGCAGTAAAAATAAAAGTGCTGTTGGTGATGCTTTGTTGTTATTTCCTTTTACGTAAAAGTTATTTTATTATCATAAATAACAAATAAATTATTTTAATTGTTATTGTAAATGTTACTGCTATTGTTATTGTTGTCATTATTGAGGTGGGGAAGAATAAAAGAGAAGATCACAGAATCTCAGAATCACAGAATGTTAGGGATTGGAAGGGACCTCAAAAGATCATCTAGTCCAATGTCCCTGCCAGAGCAGGAACACCTAGATGAGGCTACACAGGAACGTGTCCAGGTGAGTTTTGAATGTCTCCATGGTAGGAGACTCCACAACCCCTCTGGGCAACCTGTTCCAGTGTTCTGATACCCTCACTGAGAAGAAGTTTCTTCTCAAATTTAAGTGGAACCTCTTGTGTTCCAATTTGAACCCATTACCCCTTGTCCTACTGTTGGTTGGCATCGAGAAGAGCCTGGTTCCATCCTCGTGACACTCACCCTTTATATATTTGTAAACATTAATGAGGTCACTTCTCAGTCTCCTCCAAGCTAAAGAGACCCAGCTCCCTCAGCCTTTCCTAATAAGGGAGATGCTCCACCCCCTTAATCATCTTCGTTGCCTTGCCCTGGACTCTCTCCAGCAGTTCCCTGTCTATCTTGAACTGAAGGACCCAGAACTGGACACAACATTCCAGATGTGGTCTCACCAGGGCAAAGTAGAGGGGAAGGAGAACCTCTCTGAACCTACTAACCACCCCCATTCTAATACACCCCAGGATGCCATTGGCCTTCCTGGCCACAAGGGAACAGTGCTGGCTCACAGTCATCCTGCTGTCCACCAGGACTCCCAGGTCCCTTTCCGCTACGTTGCTCTCTAACAGGTCATTCCTCAACTTATACTGGAACCTGGGGTTGTTCCTGCCCAAATGCAAGACTCTACACTTTCCCTTGTCATATTTCATTAAATTTTTTCCCCACCCAACTCTCCAGCTTGTCCAGGTCTCGCTGGATGGCAGCAACAGCCTTCTGGCATATCAGCCACTCCTCCCAGCTTGGTATCATCGACAAACTTGCTGATAGTACACTCAATTCCCTCGTCCAAATCGTTAATGAATATATTGAATAATATTGGTCCCAGTACTGACCCCTGAGGCACTCCACTAGATACAGGCCTCCAACTAGACTCTGCCCCATTGACCATGACTCTCTGGCTTCTTCCCTTCAGCCAGTTCACCGTCCACCTCACTACCCGATCATCCAGACTGCACTCCCTCAGTTTAGCTGTAAGGATGTTGTGGGAGACTGTGTCAAATGCCTTACTGGAGTCAAGATAGACCGCATCCACCACCCTGCCATCATCCATCCACCTCGTTATGTCCTCATAAAAGTCAATGAAGTCGGTCAAGCATGACTTCCCCTTGGTGAAGCCATGTTGACTGCCCCTAATGACCCTCTTATCCCTGATATGCCTTGAGATGACACCAAGGATAAGTCATTCCATCAGTTTCCCAGGGATGGAGGTGAGGCTGACCAGTCTGTAATTACCTGGGTCCTCCTTCTTGTCCTTTTTGAAGACTGGAGTGACATTTGCTTTCCTCCAGTCCTCAGGCACCTCTCCTGTTTCGCAAGACTTGGCAAAGATGATGGAGAGTGGTCAAGCAATGACCTCATACAGCTCCCTCAGCATCCATGGGTGCATCCCCTTCGGACCCATGGATTTATGAATGTCCAGATTGCCTAACTGCTCCCTAACCCAGTCCTCATTAACCGAGGCAAACTCCTCCATTTTCCTAACTTCCTCTGGGGCCTCAGCAGTACAGGGCTCCTCAGGACAGCCTCTGGCAGAATAGACAAAGAAGGCATTCTGTAACTCTGCCTTCTCTGTATCTTCGGTCACCAGGGCACTCACCTCATTCATCAGTGGGCCTACATTGCCTCTGGTGTTAGTTTTATCTGCCATGTATTTGAAAAAGCTCTTCCTGTTTTCCTTGACCCCTCTCACCAGGTTTAATTCTAAGGAGGCCTTAGATTTCCTAGTTGCCTCCCTACACCCTCTGACAACATCCTTATACTCTTCCCAAGTGGCCAGTCCCTCCTTCCATAATCTGTGAACTCTTCTCTTCCACGATCTGTAAACTCTCCTCTTCCACTTGAGCTTACCCAGCAGCTCCCTGTTTAACCACACAGGTCTCCTGGCTCCCTTCCTTGACTTTCTGCGTGTCGGGATGCTCTGATCTTGTGCCTGGTAGAAGCAGTCCCTGAACACTAACCAACTGTCTTGGGCCCCTTTACCTTCAAGCAACCTTGCCCATGGGATTTCCTCTAGCAATTGCTTGAAAAGGCCAAAGTTTGCCCTGATGAAGTCCAGGATTGCATTTCTGCTAGTAATTCTCTTCCTGCCACAGGAGATCCTGAACTCCACCATTTCATCCAAGGTAGCCCTCGATCTTTACTGATTTAACCAGACCCTCCTTGTTAGTGAGGATGAGGTCCAGTAGTTCACCTCTCCTAGTCAGCTCCTCCAGGTCTTTTTTTCTGTATATAATTATTTGAGCCTGGCTTTCTGTGACTGTTTTAAAAAAAATCAGTGTACCTTTTACTTGATAATTTATAATTAAGTTGATTTGAGGGACAAATCCCTCAAGTCCCTGAACTTCAAGGGAGGGACAGAAAGAATGCAGTCCCTCCCATCTCAAGATAAAATCACGTTTGAAACGGCTTGAGGAACCTGAAAATAGCAGTAGTACATGGCACCTGACAAGATGCACCCCAAGGCCCTGAGGAAATTGGCTGATGTAGTCACTAAGACATGCTCCGTCATATTTGAAAGGTCATGGCAGTCCGGTGAAATCTCCAGTGACTGAAGAAAGCGGAATATTGCACCCTTTTTTAAAAAGGGTAATAAGGAGGACCCTTGGAACTACCAGCCAGTCAGCCTTACCTCATTGCCCGGTAATATCATGGAGCAGATCATCCTGGAAGACATGTCAAAATGTATGGAAGATAGGGAGGTGATTTGAGACAGCCAACATAGCTTCACCAAAGGCAAATCATGCCTGACTAACCTATAACGAAGCAACTGCATCAGTGGACAAGGGAAGAGCTACGGATGTCATCTACCTGAACTTCCATAAGACCTTTGATACAGTCCCTCAAAATGTCCCAGACACTAAATTGGAGAGATATGTGTTTGATGGATAAGGGTTTGGATGAATGACTGAATATCAATGACTCAGTGTTTAAGTGCAAACCAGTAATGAGTGGTATCCCTCAAGGGTCCATACTGGGACAAATACTAATATCTTCATCAGTGATGTACATGGTGGGATTGAATGCATCCTCAGCAACTTTATAGATGACACCAAGCAATTGAGATGCTAGAGGGAAAGGGGTGCCATTTGGAGGGACTTGGACATGCTTGAGGCCCATGTAAACCTCATGAAGTACAACAAGGCCAAGTGCACAGTCCTGCACCCAGATCGACAAAAATCCCAATATCAGTACAGACTGATATCAGATGACTGGATTAAGAGCAGCCCTGCAGAAAACGACTTGGAGATACTGGTGGATGAAAAATTGGACATGAGCTGGCAATGTGCTCTTGCAGCCCAGAAAGCCAATCGTATCCTGGATGCATAAAAAGAAGTGGTCAGTAGGTGGAAGGAGGTGAATGTTCCCCTCTACTATGATGAGACACCACCTGCAATACTGCATCCAGCTCTGGGGTTCCCAGTACAAAAAATACATCAACCTGTTAGAGTGGGTCCAGAGGAGCAACACGGAAGTGATCAGATTTCTCGAACACTTTTCCTATGAAGAAGGGCTAAGAGAGTTATAGTTCTTTAGCCTGGAGAATAGAAGGTTTCTGGGAGACTTTGTTGCAGGCTTTCACTATATAAAGTGGGCTTACAAGGAAGGTGGAGAGGCATTTTTTACCAGATCCTTTAGTGACAGCACAAGGGACAATGGTTCCAAAGTGAGAGTAAATTTAGAGTGGATATAAGGAAGAAATTTTTTATGATGAGTGTGATGAAACACTGGAACAGGTTTCTCAGAGAAGCCATGGATGCCCCATCCCCAGAAGTATTCAAGGTCATGTTGGACTGGGCTTTGAGCAACCTGACCTAGCAAAAGATGTTACTTCCTGTGGCAGGGTTTTTGAACTACACAATCTTTAAGAGTGCCTTCTAACCCAAACCATTCTGGGATTCTATGACTCTATGACAAAGCCTTAATCTAGTGTTTGACTGAATCATCCTGCCATTCACATTTCTCTAAACCTGAGCAGTAAAATGTATCAGTTAAAACAAACTAGAAAATGACCAACCAACCAAAAATCTCTAGCAAAATAAAAGTGTCAATGGCCAAAGCAAGTTTTAGATACTAAAAATTGTAATTATTTATTTTTCTTTCCTCTTTTACAGAAAACATAGGAAACACAGGATATAGATTTTATAACGTAGTTCACACATGTGTAATCTGTGTGCTAAATATGATGTCCTGAGCTCAAACTAAGGTTTGCTTTTTTGATATTTTAAATGTTTTGTTGTGTAATTATTTAACTACTTTATTGTGTAATTACTAGTTGTAAATTTAATAGCTCTGTGCTTGGAACAACTTGCTTAACTGAACCCCAGGGACCCGTTTTGAACAATTCAAAATGACTAGTCATTGAGTCCTGTTAAAGTATGCTCCCCAATATTCTCTAGCTCAAAGAAAACTGCTCAATACCTTTAGGTTCTGCAACAGAATAGCAAACTGAACCTTTTTCTGCTTTGGTGTTGCCTAGGACAAAGTAGTGGCTTTTGGAGGTGCTGGCATTCTGTGGCCTGTGGTGATGGTGTCCTATAGTGAGTATCTGTGTAATGTTATAAGGGTCAGAAAAATACACTTTGCACATCCCCCAGAAAATCCTTCCAAACTCCAGCAAGTGGTGTCCTTGCAGTAAAAAGATGATTAGATTTTTCTCCTATGAACTTCTTCAGGGGACTCAGCTGAAAGTGGACTTCACCAAAATTGGACTTAAACATCCTTACCTGAAAAGGCAAGTAATAATTCTGGATTTTCATAGAAGCAATGTAATTGAACTGTGCTCAGACTCTCAAAATGTTGTTGAAAGAAGTAAATTATTTTCTTTAGAATTGCCATCTACAAGTATTAAGGTTATGAACTCATTCAGTAGCTTAAAATACTTTGCCCTAATATAACTTGATCTGAAGGATTCTCCAGAGTCTCTGAAAGAGGAAAACTGCAGGAGTAAATGATCTAACAGGTGGCAACTGTTTTCTCTCTCAAGTAATGCTTACTTGTGATATTTATTTATGTTTCTGTCCTTAAGTTGCTGGTTTTTGGTGGGAGGATCTCTTTCTTGGTTATTTAAGGTTTAAAAATCTACATACAAAACAGTTGTATTTTACATTTGATCTACACATCTGAGGGAGAAATTAATTCATGCAGTAAGAAATCATACTGAGAACACTATATGCATGTATTGTAATGTGGGAGCTTGTGGAAAACCAATTTTCAGTTTTCAGGTTCCATTTAATCCTACTTTTATCTCAAAATGAATGTAATCTGAATTCAGATAAAAAAGTGATACGGAGTAATGGGGAAGGTCTGTCTCTCAATAAAAGCTTCATTAAAGGTCCATTTGCATAGAATATGTTTTATGTATTTAATCTGTAAAGAAACAGAGAATCGAGTTTAGTTTCTAGTCACAATGACTTTTTAGGGATAAAATCCAGAGACTCCTAAAATAAGAAAACAATAAGAAAAAAAATCAGCAAAGCACATTATCTTTCCAGTCACTGCCAATATGAGATTGATGGTGTTTGAGACATTAAAGTGAAACACAGAGAAGAGCCACTCTCTGCATCCTTGGCTATGAAATGTGCCTTTATGCACTGCAGTCACATTCCTCTAGCATCTTGGAATGGAGCCCCCAATGGAGACAGAGTCAGAAGACATGTGAATCACAGGAAACAGACAAGTTTTTAATTACCTTCCGAAAGTGATTATCTCAGATATTCAAAATCACTTGCTACTCATGCTTTGTAATAAGAGGTGAACAGTGATGTCTGAATAAGTTGAAAAAGCCTCTGAAAAAAAAAATGGAAAATATGACAGAGCTCTCAGCAAGCTCTCAGCAAACTTCTGTGGATGACAACAAAGAAGTCTACTGGGGTTTCCAAAAGGCTTTTAACAAGGTCTCTCATCAAAGGGAGCAGTACTATAGAATTTACTACAGTGTAGTCCTCACATGAGTTGGATAAAACTTCAGCTAATTAAATCATATACCTTGCACCTTAGATTTCCTGCTGTATTTCTGAGGTAATTTATGCCTGGATGTTATATCATATTGTAGGCACAGCATGCCGAAGTATATTTAATTTTGTCTTGAAGTAGGTGAAATACTTAAGGAATACTTAAGGAGTTTTTTGAAGAAACATACATCTACTGTTCTTTTGAATCAAGTTTTCATTCACTTCAAGTCAAATAAAAACTATAAATCAGAAAGTTTGCAAGGGTGATGATAACACTGTGTTTGGAGCTTTACAGGTCTGTGAAATGATAAAATGTGTAGTTAAAAATAGCATAGTGAGAAAAGATCAGAAGGTATGGTGTAGTGAAACTTCTCTCAGAGTGTGGGGATTCTGTATAACTGAAAGATTTAGTTGGAGGATCACTGTAAAAGAGCTTTATGGTAATTGGATTAAGGTGAAACCAAAAGAATAATTCATGGCAGAAGAAATAAAACCAGATATACCCTAAATAGTGATGGGAATATTTTTACTGTATTACCTTGACAGGTAATAAAATGGAAAGAGGTATGGATAGGAATTCCGTATCAACATGATTATTTGCATATCCTTCAGAAAAGAATTGTCAACAATGCTTAGTGGATGACCGCAGCTTTCAGTGATTCAGCACCACAATACTACAGTGTTTATTTGCTACTCTTTGTACTAGACTTGGTTCAGATAAGGAATGATGGATAAGATCCTATCATATTGTTATAAATATTGAGAACATGACTAAACCAAATATTTTACAAATTTATTGAAAAAAATATTGTAAACAATTTGCATAATGTAAGCATATGAATGTCTATGAACATACCAGGAAATTCATTAGCTCATAAATGAGCTTCAAATTAAAAACCTCTAACATTCACCAGAAAAAGAAGAAGAAGGAGAAAAAGGAGAAGAAGGAGAAAAAGAAGGAGAAGAAGAAGAAGAAGAAGAAGAAGAAGAAGAAGAAGAAGAAGAAGAAGAAAAGACATTTAAAACCAGATAACAACTCTGCTAATATGAAAAGCATACTATTTTATATCAGCTTGAGGTTTAATCAAAACTTCAATCACAACCTTAAAAATCTTTGTTATGAAAAGAATTTGAGCTAAATGAGAATTTCAGTCAAAATAAGATAATCAAATAACCAAACTTTTTTGGAAAACAGAAAAAAAAATCTTGTGTAAAGATTTTTTGGGTAGTATCTGCAAATTCCTGTGAAACCTTGGTTTCATCCAAAATAAAATTAACATGACTGTTGCAGTAGATATTTCAGCATGAAAAATAACCCAGAGGAATAAATGAAGGTTTGTGAATTAGATTAGACAGTGAATTTTTTTGGCATGTGCAAGGGTTCAGATGTGTGATGGTACTTTTGTCTTATGTTTGTATCTGATAGCTGCCTCATCTGCATTCCTCAGACAGACACATATTGCACTGTTGGTCATTTTTACTTTATAAAGTTATTGAGATGTTTTTATTGTGTTTGACAGATCGAATATATCATTTTTAGAACAAAGTTACATTTGTTGTGACTTGCGTATCTTTTCAATAGCTAGAAAGTATAGTTCTTAACTTCAAAGAATGAAACATCAGGAGACTTACTTTATTAGAAATACAATAAATAAAAAGTAACACCTCATGAGACAATTCAAATGTCCATTGAAATTAAAGTGTGTGGCCTGATGTTCCATGAGTGAGAAAACAAAAATCTGAAGTCTGAATAATATCAACTCTCACTGGTAGACTCAGAACTGAGAAGTATTTTAATGCCTGAAAGTCTCCACTTTATTTCCCGCAGTAACATGTTCGATGGGTGAAAGGAATTACATTATTTATTGAAGTTCTACAAAGTCTTAGTCCTCTTTGGTCTGTATCACTACATTCTAATGAAGTAACAGAATAAGATGTGCCACTCAGACTTTGTCTTATTTATTTGTGTAGTTGTTGGGGTTTCTTTGAATTTTTTTTCCCAATTTAATGCAAAATTTTAAAACTTGCGAGGTTTTGAGAACATTGGCAAATGATAAATGGAATAACACGTTTAGAAACCATAGTTCAGCTGATGAGTTCATCTGTGTTACATAAAAAAAAATAACCTACTGATTTTTTCAGAAATTATAAAAAATGTATTTTTTTAATAAATCAATATTACAAAAGCAAAATCAGTACTGCTAGTAGTACATAGTGAAAACTGTTGAGAAAGAGATCTTATTGCTTAACCGAGAGGACAAATTTATCTCCAGTTACAAAATAGTAACAATGTCTGAAAAAAAAATCATGTCCGTGAAACCACTTGGAAAGAAATGTTTGTTTTTAAATGTGTTGAAATGTCAGTGGGGAAAAAGCAAAACTTATTTGTAGCAGTTAGAATAAGAACCCATACATCTCTGTCTCAGGTTACAGTAGACCACAATGAAGAGGTAAAAATATTTTAACACATAAAACTGTGACATCCTTGCTGGCACTTTCTGAGTTAAGGGCTCCTCAAAGTCCTCAGTGCTTTAAGTTCTTCCAGAACAGATGTACGTAGTTTAGCTATTCCTACAGGCTTCCTGATCTTAACTGGGAGAAAGCCTGTGCCACCTGTGATCTATGTGTTCTATGTGGACCTCCCTGGGATCCCTGAAAGCTTGGTGCCCTCATGCCTTGGAAATCTTCACCCACCACTGGAATAGAGCACAGCAACAACACACAGCAAACCCACTGGCAGACTAGAAAGAAGAAAGGTTGTTGTTTCCACTTAAATTCCAAATAGTAAGCAGAGAAAATGAAATATGACCAGGACGTCAGCTTTCCCAAAAAACAGTTAGGGAACCTTTAGTGACTGTGAGCAGTCAAGACCTCAATTATATGCATCTTGTGAGAAAATAATGAAAGTCTATTCAACAACACATTTCCTTTTAACATCGTGCTCTGGAATTTCACCAGTACTGACAAAAACAAAAATGTCACCTGCCGAACCACAAACACCAGCAGTGCCTGATGTTTTCCTAAAAAGTTTTAATTTGCCTGAAGTATAGATCAGGTCCAAACAAAATTTAGCTTGTGCAATCTGAAAAGATCTGATAATCATAATAAGTCAGAAGATGGACATACTCTTTACTATCCACAATTCCCTGTTTAAATTAGTTTAGAGAGTAGAAAAGAAGATTCATTACTCAAAACTACATAAATAATACTCAATCACTCTCAAATGGCAGAATTGAGACTTTTTAGGATTTGCTTTGCAGCCTATCTTACCTTAAAAATATATGTATTTTGAAACCTGATATTAAGAGGTGGTAAAAGTTACTGTAATAATACCAGTTTTCTTTAGACAAGCTGCAGAAAAACAAACAAACCAAAAAAAAACCAAAAACAACAACAACAACAAAAAAAACAGTTTTGTACACAGTATGTGAGTTTCTTTTATTGTTTTACTGAACCGGGCTAGAGGCAGCTACTGACAGAGGGTATAATTTAGATATGTCAGAAATATCTGATGTACATTATATGCCATATTTCTGTAAACGTTTTAACTCATACCTTGTTTACAAGGCTCAAAGATTTAATTAATACAAGAAAGTTAATCTGGATTTGCAAAAAAAGCATAAATGTCAAGCACAAAGAAAATACTAATGTATTTGCTCACTTGCTTGCTTGTTTGCTTTTCTTTCTCTTGTTGTGAGCCTGATTTGTTTTTTTAATATTATGACTACATCAATTTTTATTTCTCTGTTTACCCATAATGAGACTGCAATTAAAGAACTATGTACACATATTTTTTTCCTTACCTGTCCTTATAAAGATCAATAAATATCTTTCATGCCCTTTCAAAAGATCAATAAGCTACTAAAAGCCACGAGATGGGGCAAGGTTAAGAGTTATCAAAAGAGTCGCAGTAATTTACCTGAAATCACTGTGGTCTGATGCTAAGGTCCGTGGACTCTCAAGTCTGTTCTCTGTGAGAATATGATTAGACCTACTGCAGATCTGTTTCATATCTATATAGTATCTGGTATTTTGTATTGACTGAAAGTTATGGAAAATATGTTGCAATCAAGAGAAACCTCAGTGGAGATCTGCAAATCAGTCACTTGAGTAAGTCCTTATTTGAAAGAACTCACACATTTGACATGATACTAAAAATGATTTGAAGAAATATAATTTGGATGCATTTTTCTAACCTTCTGGTAAAAAAAATATATACAAAACAGTACTGGCTTTACAACTACAAGGGATCTCACAAACTAAGTAAGCACTGTAAAAGTTTTGAGGGTTTCTTTGACATGGGAAATAAAGTCTCAAGGTTAAGAGTGAGGATGTTGTCTTTTAAATTACAGACTAAGTTTCTTAGTGAAAAAGACCTTCTAGATCTCTGTGCACAGAGACACAGGAGAGGCACAAAGGGTGTGCCTTTTCTACCATACTTACATGATGCCTTTTGATTTGTACCAGCTGAGACATTCTCAGCTCAGTCTTGGGTCTAATTTGACTTCATCCTTCTCGCAGCACTGTTAAACCACATCTGCAGACGTGTTGAAAACTGTTATAGATTACTCTAGGAAAAGAATGGATTCTAGTTATTGTTATTTGTTGATAAGAAAAATTGTGCTTACGTTAGCCTTCTAGATTGTTATGAGTTGTTTTTTTTCTTAAGACCATAATTTGCCACTTTGGAATCAGAAATTTCCTGTCGGGTAAATGAAAACAGGTATTTTCCAAATGTACTCTTAAATGTGTGAATGTTGATAGCCTGAACACAAAATACATTTGCATTCCAAATAAACAGATTTTTTTTTTTTTTTGAAACAGCTTACAAAAAATCCAGATAATTTCTTTACCTCATAATTTTAATGTCACTCACTGTGACATGATCACTTTTGAAGATTTCTAGTTTTGTTTTGTGTTTTTGCTGGGGCAGCATTGTGATCCACACAAGAGTTGGTGCTAGAAGCAGGGGTGGACTTTTCAGCAGAGAAGATCAGTACCTTACACCTAAAAGTTATTGGTAAATCCACATTTAAGTGAACATGCCTCGGTAGGTCCCTGTCTCTCTACACCTTTTTGTCTGCAAGCATCAAAACAACCCACTCAAGTATCACAAGTTATCGCACATTTACTGTATCCTGCCTCTTGAAGTAAGTTTTATTGCTCTTATAAATACTCGTTTTCCATGAACAACAAGATTTGTTTGTGACAATCCTGACATCCTCAGCACTTACTCTATGCAAGTGATGGGGAGATGAGGTGAATGAATCTGAATTGCAATGCTCTTCTTGACTGTTTTGCTCAGTTAAAGTAGAGAGCACAGAACATATTTGCATTAAGTATAGTTTCTTTCAGAAGAAGAAATGAGCACTTGGAATTTGAAAACTGTCAAAAGAGTATCCTGTTGAAAGGGAAGCCTTTTGATTTTGGCATGTTTCACTAATGGTTTTTACTGACAAAGTTTCTTTCTGAGCATCCATTTTCTACTTTTGAATATCTTGTCACTTGGGTTTTAAATCTTGCATATTGTCCTTTTCCTTGAAGAGAGAGATTTCAGCTACTGTTGACGCTGCTGTTAAATTTCAACAGCTCAGTGATAATAAAATATCAAAGAAACTATTTCATGGCCTTTTAGCAATGCAGATGGATGGATTCAGATCAGAGAAATGTATTTGGTCATGGAACTCATCTAACATATGCCCTTATTTAATTGATGGTAGATCTATTAAATACAAAATACAGGACTGGAAATTGGTGTTATACTCTAATCCCAGTTACGTGGCTTTTTTTATTTTTTTTTTCCAGGTCACTGGAACACTTAAAAGATGCTGAAGTTTAAACCACTGGTGGCCATAGTTAACAGGAAAGACTTGAATAGCAGATGGTGGGATGAAGTGCAAAGCATGGTTAATTTGCTAATCCCTTTGAGACAGGATATTACTCTAAACATGCCTGGTCTTGATCTATTGCAATATGTATTACATTTTTTTTGTCTTTTGCGTGTGTGTGTATGATTATTTTATGATCAGCATTCTGGACTACAGAGGGGAACAAGAAAAAATGTTGAAATAAATGTATTTGTCATAATTAAGCTGTTGCCTTTCTGACACTCTTCTTTCATACTTTGTGACCAGGTTTTGTGAATCAATGCATCAATGTGATTCAAAAGATAAAATGTACTGCTTTAGTCATTCAATTGAAATAACAGACTTAAGACTAACACTGGCAACATTAGATCTAGGATCCAAGATCTTTATTGTAAGTTTGCTGGAGAAACTGTATCTGCACCTGCAGAAATACAGTAAAATCCATCATGAAGAGACTTGAAATTAATAACTTTCACACTTCATTTTTTTGACATGTATGCAGTGTAATTTTAAAGAAAAAATTAAGAGTTCATTTATTTTATGTGTTACCTTTGAAGTATTAGGACATCGGCACAGATAAATGTTTTATTTTTATGGAGATATGTCTATTTTTTTTTACATTAAGCATAGTAATAAATAATAGCATGAATAAAACAACCTGGAATTGCCCTGTCTCTGACACTTCATAAAGACATGCATGCCGTTCCTACTTGTTTTTCCCTTCTAATGCCTTCTAACAAAATATTATGTATTGATTTCTTTTGGAACAATGCCTAGTAATTTCACCTTTGAGGAACTGACAACTTCCAAATGAAAAAATATTTCACTGCAGAAGTACACAGGTCTTCACAGCAGGTAAAATGTGATTTAATGTACACTATTTGTAAGGTAGCATTCTTCATGTAAGCACATGAAAATGCTGCATGCACACTGCATAGTTCTCTTTGAGATCCAGCTAGTGAAGTTGACTTCTTCATTCTGTGTTAAGGAACAATGTTTCGTGAAGTTGCGAAATTCTTTGGCAAAGCAGGAAAGAACACTTGAAAGAGCAACATCATTATAATAAAGTCCAGTACTTCACTGAGATTCACAAAAAATGACACCTTGGCTTTTAACAATTTCTTACTGAATGCAGTGAGATTTCCCAGGTATTAAGCAGTTTCCCTCACATTATAATTGCCGTATTTGAAACCTGGTCGAACCAGCATATGTTACAAGCAAGTGCTAGATGCATGAGAAAGCGAGAAGACAAACAAGAAAAGGAATCCTCATGGCATTTTTGCTGCCTTACTGTTCAGCAATTTGTAAATAGATTTGTGTTTACCATTTCTTTATTTTTAAATGTAATTACCCTTTTGACTCTTGCCACAGTAAAAGAAATGAAACAATATTTTATTCTTTAGAACTCATGAGTTAAGATCCCAGCATGAAGGAAAAAGAGAAAATCAACACATCTGTGATTAATGATATGTACCATATTGCTCTCACACAGAAAATCAAAAACTATGTTGCAATCTATGTTGCAAAGAGAGAGTATATGACTTGGCTTACAGACTGCAGAGAAGTCAGCAGACAAGATACACGAATTAGATCTTTATATGAGATAGTATGCAAAGAGATTCATCACTAACTTGCAAAGAAAATTTGCCATTCGTTAAAAACTTTAATATCTCTAATTTCGGAGGTGGTGTTGCCAAACTTATAGTGCCTCAAAAAAATATTAGTTTCTATAGTCTGAGAATTCTTCCATTTAAAAGAGATCAAAATGGACATTGAGTAAATATTGCATTCAAAATGACGGGTAGCCTTTAAGTATTTTGGGATTTATGTTTAGGTTTATGATAGAAAATCTTTATGTCTGGATCCTGTGCTATTTTGACAATGGAAAAGTGTATTTACTCTTTAATACACTTTCTTTACCTCTAGTCATGTCTCAATGTCAACGTTTATTACTCAAAATTTTGCTGTAGGCAGACCATATACATGGAATCAGGAATTCACCACTAGTCCAAATTGCCTAATAACCACAGGAAAGTTTCGATACTAAAACAGCGAAAATGTTTATACAAAAGCTTCCTAGCCTTTCCTTTCTCTGGTAGGACACTTACTCTTCGCCGTCTTTTGACTGGCAAATTTTCTCTGTTTCAAGAATGAGAGGCAGTATTGTGTTATTAGCATTCTCAATATGGCAGATACATCCTCCCCTTCTTAATTTTGACTGATGGACCCCTCACAGTGACCATAGTCATGTACCTACCACCCCCACCTCTCCATTTGGGGGGCAGGAAAGGCAAGGCCCCTTGGTTGACAGGCAGGACTGTTGGCCAGTGAGACACCTCCATTGAGAGGAGCACTGATCATATATGACCACAGATCAGATTTTGACCCAGGTTATATGTGCAGCCCACCAGAGATCTGGTTAGTTAGTCCTGCTCGGAGCTACAGGTCTGTGGTCAGGGACTCCTCCCTTGCATCAGGACACCGCCTAAGGAAATTCATTGAGGTTGAGTACCCCTCACCATTTTAGTGAGCAATTGTGTATTCTGGATTGTCCTTGAATGCCCTTGCATTCTTTAGGAGTGATTGTATCTTCCGGGTTACCCGAGAGAGTCCTCCTTTGCAAATTAATGTGCACTTTGAATCATCAGTCCAGAGCTTTGGGAATAACCTGTGTCTTGTGTGTTGAACGTATCATAAACCTGTGGTTATAATGTTGACAGAATGCTGAGCAATTTCAATAAATCTTGGTTCCAGCTTGATTTTCTGCAGAACTATTTTAGTTAGAATAAATTTTGCTTTGAGTTTGTTGCCTGCTTCATCTGGTTTTGGTGTGCCTCCATGACACTCAGTATCTCCCTCTGAGAAATACGTGTTCATCATGAGGTTTTCTTCCTCTTAGTCTTGGGTTTGCTTTGGGCTATTTTTATATATGTGAGAGTTGTGTTGTTGGTGGTGATTTTTTTCTCACAGATCCAGCTATCCTCTCAGAGACTTTCAGCTAAAGCCAAAGAGTGACACAGTCACCTACAACAGCCCCAGCTCCCCTCAAGGGTTGCTATTTGTCAGCCACTGACTCCTCAGTCCAGTCAGAATCATGCTTTATCAGACTTAAATGAAAGGAGGAGACCCCACAGGCACTGCTACTCTCAGTAATTGTTAACACTTTCAAAAACATCTGAAACTAGATCAGTCTCAGGCAAGGCCAATGAAGCCCAGAGACCCAGCACTGACAGATCAACACAGAGCCTGAGGCCTTTGGCTGATGATGGCAAAATTGTTAATATCTACTGGGCTACACAAGGCTCTTTGTAATTAATCCACTAGAGACTACATTTAATCAAGACTTTGTTGTGTCCTCCTGTAGAAAAAAGTTTGCACGTGAAATGTGAAACTTGCCATATTCATGAAGTTCCACAAGAGATTTCTTGTTTTCTGATCATACATTTGAAATTGCTAAGCAAATAAATATTTTGACAGATGTGCTCTTTTAATTAGCTGTTTCTTGATGTATTTTATATATTTTTAAACGTAAAATTGTGATTTAATTCAAAGGCATGTAAAACAGCCCAAGTAGTAAGAACATAACTCCGAGCCAGTTTCTCTCTCTACCACTTAACAGTGTTGTCTAGACACATAGTTCAACCTTTTGAATGGTTCATTCAGTCATTCCAAGTTTTACATTTCTGTATTTATTATTCTTGAAAAATTTTTGAATAACAGATAAAAAAGGAATCAGGTCTCAGCTAAAGAAGGCAATCAAATACTTGGTTTGAGCATTTCACAGATCAAAATAATCAATATCCAGGTTATTCAGTAGTTTCAGAAAGAGTAGGCAGGGAAAAATCTTTGCTTTGCAACTGATGCCAAATGAATTTTAAAAAGCGTTGTAAGCACATTACTCTCTGTGTCAGTCCAAATCTGTGTCTGTGCCGAAAGTTCACTGCTGCTGTTTTGCAGAAAGCAGAATCCTGTGGATCCCAATTACAGGCTTTTTCTGTAGGATAGCATCACAGAAACTGAAAATTGGAATTCACCTACTTTATCTCTGCTTTGAATCTTGTCTTTGAACTTCTGTGATAAAGGCCATTTTCTATCATTATTTCTTAACAAGTGTCTGCAGAGTGTAGGAAATTTTTGAAGACAAGTCAGTTTCCTGTAGAGTTAAATAGAATTACTCAGCTGCAAAGGCTGTACTGTGAATATAGATGCACACATTTTTCCTTGGTGCAGTTTCATGAGAAATGACTCAAACTCAAAGCCTACTAACCTCATACCGGCTTGACAAGTAGTCTTGGTTTCCTACCATTGCTTAAATTAATTGAAAGAAAAAGAAATTCAGAAAAAACGTGTTGAAGACAGGAAAATATTGAACTTTGGTGGTTCTTTATCGTCATAGCCACTCGGGTCCTTGCCAACATCTGAAAGACTAATAATCTTTCTCAAAAATGCATTCAAGCTACAGTAATTTGGGACCGCTATGCATCTGTAACTTTTAATTATCTGTTTAATCAGGCTGTGAATAAACTAAAGTAGGTTAATTTAAAAAATGCTATTTGGAGCAAGTGTTTTGACTGGCTCTGAAACATAGCCAGCACACAGTGATATGACAGAAATAAGGAAAGATGGATATATTAACCAGAATTTGTGATATTAATTTGGATATCTTGGAACATCAATTCGCATATTTCATCAGACTGACTACTACTGTTTTCAATTAACGTGTCACACGGTCACAAAAAATGAAAGACTGGTGAAAGTATGGACATGACTGAGAAATATTTGTGGTTATGGATCATTTCTTTCCAGTCACACCCTTTGAAAATTTCCCGTGCCAGATAGCCTGCTAGGTACTATCATGCTACGTGTCTGTGTGAACAAGGGCTGTATTTCCCTTATTCAGTTTATAGACCAGAGAAGTCTGTTATTACACAGCATATTTGGTTACTTCAAGACTGTTCGTTTGCATGTCATTAAGGTGTAATAAAAGTCTGGTGTCTGTAACGTGTATTGTTAATCTTGATGTTAATTTTCTCCATTGCGTGCCTCGGGGGACTACTATTTACACTGCTATGGAAATGCTAATTAATTTCTATATTCAAAGTGTCAGCAACTAGCCCCTGATTTCCACAAAAGTATTGTACCACTTATATTGTCTTGGAAGAAAATTGCAGGGAGGGTAAAGAGTTTTCTGAACTGCAGGGCAGAGAGAAAATTGAAGTTTAAATCACACTGATATCTGCACTACAGTGAGCTTTCAGTACAGTACAAAAATGCAGTGAAGCTCTATTTTCGGATTTAAGACCATTGTTGTGTTTTCTAGTCACTATTCAGGCTGCAGAAATTGAACTTGCTTCACTGAATATATCTGTGTATGACTGTAAATTTATGAATATAAGAAAATGGCTGGGAATGTATGTCAGATAAATGCCTTCTTCCGGTCGCAGAGACTATTCTCATATTTTCTCAGCTACCACTGGGTATATCAAATAATGATAAAAATCCACCTCAGGGTTGAGATAAATAATCCACTGAAAGTATTGGTGTGTGCAAGTATTTGGGGAATAAGGATTTGTCATTTTCTGATATACCTATGAGTAGCCTCATTGAGCCATTATGCCAAAAAATAATGTTCTTTTTAACCTTGAAAAGGATGGGAATTTGTTATTTCTAACATCCCCGCCATTACATCTCATAGCTGTTGTAAAAAGAAAGGTTAGAGTAAGCAACTCAGGAAGCACACAGATATTTAAAACTGTAGGATTAGAGGAGAAAAAAGTCTTGGAAATGAAGGACCAATCTCCCTTGATATTATACTATCACATTTGCAGAAAGGATGATAAGAAACCTTAAAATGAGACCCTTCACATATGTTGCAAGGTAATAATTTAAAAGCTGAGTAGCTCCAAATTGCTGGAGTTTGATACTTGTACAATATGTAGAGGAGAAAACACACAATAACCTACTATCTTTAGAGCATATTTTTCTAATCAGCAAATATTTGATTACTCTTACATTTTTTACTTTATTAAATTTGGTGAAGTACATGAACTTTTCTGTTACGTAAATGAAAAGCAGCATGTGAATACATAAGTAATAATGAACATATTTTTATTCCAACACAAAATTTATGAGCTACATTCCAAACTGGTATAAAACAAGACAGATAAAATTGGTTTGATTTGCATGACCGGAAGATTTGGCTTGGGATTCTTGCTGGCTAGGAGGTCAGTTTGTTTCTCATGGAAATGAAATGTGTTGAGGAGCTGGGATGTCAGACACGGCAAATTATAATTTATTGTCTTCTAAAATGATCCATTCTCTTATATGTATAAGTAGTTGTGAAGAAAAATAATCTGATAACTAATTTTTCCTAGCTCATAAAAGTGCTCAGTGATAGAAAGGGCTTGATAGAAGGCAAGCATCAGGCATTTCTGTAGTGGCAATTCTTTTGTCATGAAACAGACGGGGTTATTTAGAGTATAAAAGAGGAAACAATTTTTGAGAACCAACTCCAATGCTACTTTACAAGCCTCTTAAAATGTGACTATAAAATAGTTGCATAAACAGGACTGTAATCATATGTGCATGATTTTCAAATGCACAGAAATGTAGGTAGATGCATAATTGATACTGCTTCTGACTAAAGGACTTGGAGAATTAGAAGTAAATTTCTCCTGTCATCTATAGAAAGCAGAAACAAGACACAATACTTCTTCACTTGGTACAGTATAACAAAATGCAAAATAGTATGCAAGGCACTAATAAGAGACAGCTTCTCTCCAGATACTGTTAGTTTTGAGATACTCTCATAGTATAGAATGAGATGTTTTGCTATGACCTTATCTATGCAGGGAAAAACTATGTGTGATGTTGTGAAAAATCATAAAATGCTACAGCATGTTATGCAACAGATATGGACCAAATTTGGATTCTTTACACATAGAAGGTGACTAATAAATGTAAAAACCTCCACAAACTACAAAACACCAAAAAATTCAATAAACCACCAAAAACCAACAGAGAATTAACCCTTAATTACCTAGTTTAAAGCTGACTAACATGTACTTTAAATGCAGTTTGTCTAATAAGCAGTTCCTTTCTGTAGTGTATGCAATACTCGTATTTATTTTCCTGAAAACTTATGAATTGTGTATTTGTACTTAGTCCTATTTTCTTTTGGTTTAGTCCATAATAGAAGGATTTTACAATCAAATTGATTAACCAAATAAAAAGACCTTTGTGAAGAGGTTTTGAGGAAAAAAAGCCTGACTATAATCTGCAGTTTGATCTACCATTTGCCTAAAGTGGTGCAGTAACAGTGATTTGTGAAGAGAAAGATTTTCCACAGATAAGGTTGGAGGTAGATTATGATCATTAGCTGAACTAAGTTGGTTTGTTGTGTATTTGAGTGCTTTTCTTATCTTTGCAAGATGGTGGTTTTATGACAAAGACATAGGACAAAGTGCATCAGAAAAATTAAATGTAAAATAGTAATGTAATCCTCCAGGGCTCACGTGCTTTCAGAAGCTAAGGTTGGCTGAAAATCATCTTAAGTGGTGGTTTTTTAAGAGGACATGTATACATGGAGTTTAAAGATACAGTTTTAGTAAGATTAACTGTCTGAATAATTTGATTTAAAGCTTCTGCTTTGCATGAATTATTTTCTCTGACAATTTTCAGTAACTTCTCTGACATTAAACTGTCATGAAACAGCATTTAAATATTTCTTGTTGAATCATACAGCTGTATTTTCTTTAAAATTTCAGACCTCTTGTTTGAAAAGAATTGAACATTCTGGGGAAAATGTGTAAGATAGAGCTTATTGCCACAAGGGAACCTGTGACAGTTGTTCTCATGTTTCTCTGAACTTTCCAGATTAGAATGTGAGGGAAAGCTTTGAGGGCTTGCTTCACTGGAGTTGTGTACATTTAAATAATGTTCAGTTGTTGATGTTACACATGCAGAACTGAAGACTCATCATGAATGTTCATGATGAAATATACACAGGAATGACTGGCTTGGTGGGGCTCTGAAGGAGCTTGGGAACTTGTCTGCAGATGGTCAAGTCATAGCCTTCGAAGTAAGCGAATGGAGTGAAGAAGATGGTTGGATTTCAAACGGCAGTTTGATGTGATACCTGAGACTGACAAAGGCTAGAAAGACACAGTCCTGCCTGCCAATACAATACTTAAAAATATAAGGCATAACTGCTTCTCTGCCTAGCCTGAATTCTGCCTTGGACACTTGCAATAGAAAATGCTGTTTAGGGAGAGTATATAAGTCTGGCCCTTTTTTTTTTTTTTTGTGGTCCTTTAGCACCCAGAAATGCCATCTTATGGATTTTAGAGAGTATATCTCTTCTTAGTAATTTCTAGATTTTTTTAGGGACTTGCCCGCAATTTTTTCTAGTCCCTTTTTGAATCTGAAGGTAATGTGTGCCTCTGCAGCCTCCTGTGACATCAAGCTTCAGAAATTAATTACCTGCTCTGTAGAGAACTACTTTCTTTTGCTGATTTTAAACAAATCTCCAACTGGTCTTATAAAGTGCCTCTTAGATCCTGTGTCCTAGGATTTGGAGAACAAGAGTCCTCCTTTCAGTTTATCTGCTGAATCCTTGATTTTGTAAATCTCAGTAAATTCTACCTCTCTCTCCCCTTCTCCTTCTCCCTCTCCCTCCCCTCTCCTCCCCTCCCCTCCCCTCCCCTCCCCTCCCCTCCCCTCCCCTCCCCTCCCCTCTCTTCCCCTCCCCGCTCCTCCCCTCCCATCTCTCTTTTCTCTACACATCACTGGAGAGTCCTGGCTTTGTTAGCCTCCCTTCATAAGACAGCTATTTCATCGTTATGGCTGCTCTAGTTGCCCTTCTTTGTGCCTCCCCTGCCTTCACTGTAGGATGATGTCACCCTGAAAGAGATCGTCATCCTTCCTGAGATGTGCACTTGAAAGTACTATAACTCTGTGTGTATTACTTTTATTTAATTGACTTTTGTAAGTTAGATATTTATGGTATACATTCATAAGGTTCTTATCATAGATGATATTTTAATCTATAATACCTTTTTGAGGTAAGGCAATACTGACATCCCCATTTAGAAGATAAGACATTGAAGCACAGAGAAATTGGTAGCATCTGGCATCATTAATTTATTAGAACTCTCTTCAACTTATGACGTCATCAGGGGAGCATGCTGCTGGAGTCAAATAAATATTATTTTGCCCTTACTAACAAAAGGTTATGGGTCTATGAACCTGGAACTGCAAGGTCTCAAGGATTTTCTGAACTTGCTTTGCTGAGTTAATTCTCACATGTTTTGAAAATTGTCTAGTCATCAGATTAATATTTTCTCACCTGTTTTAGTTTAACCTCTATAAATATGTTTAATGGTAATAGTCTGGCAGACCTAGATAGTTAGTATATGACAAAAATACCCTTTATGAGATTAAGGACTGGGGGAGTGATCTCAGGCAGCAACAAGCAAGCGAGGAGCACAGGGCAGCTACGGTAAGTTCTGCTACAGAGCACAGATCAAGGAGGCAAGAGGGGCAGATCAGGAGCCAGCCAAAACCATGGACGGGCAGAGAGACCGCCCAGAAACCAGCTGAACTTGGGAGAGAGGCTGATGTGGCAAGGGTGTTACCAGGAGATTTGAAAGGCCCCTAGGGAGCACAGGCAACAGGGATGAGGTAGTTAGCATGGCAGTTCACATGGAAGGGTCAGCAGGGAGGATCCTGCCACCTCACGCTAGCAAGGAGCTATGTACAGCAGGTGGCCTGGTATCCACCTGGAGAAGATATGTGCCTTCAGCATCCCTCACAAGCCCTTTCTCTGCAAGAACTGATGCAGCCACCCAAACTGAGCTCAGGAAGGAAATTGCAGCTGTCCAGGTCCCAGGCTGCAGGGTGTGCCCGAGTTTCTGCTCAAGGACTGATGGTGGCAGTGAGTTCACCTTTGGGCGATGTGCCCAAGTGAAGGAGCTGCTCAGCCTGGTGACAGAGCTTCAAGAGGAGGTGTCAAAGCTGAGGAGCATTAGGGAGTCAGAAAAGGAGACTGACTGATGGAGTCACAGTCTGCCATCCCTGAGGAAGGAGCAGAAGCTGACCATGGCACCAGGTACAAAAGGACCCCCTACCCTCTCACTACCAGGCTGAAAAGGGTGATCTAGAAGATGGGGAAGAATGGAAACAGGTTACTGCTCAGGGAAGCAGGCAAACACACCCTCAGCCTGCCTCACCTTCCCAGGTGCCTGTATACAACAGGTATGAGGCCCTGGAATTGGATGGGCAAGCAGCTGATGCTGCTGATGAAGGCCCTTCTGGGAAGGAGGAGTCCTCAAGACAAACTACACCCTACATGAAACATAGCAAACCCACTAAAACTTCACATGTAAAGAAAAAAAGATGGGTAATTGTCATAGGTGACTACCTTCTGAAGGGAACAGAGGGCCTGATATCCCAACCTGACCCCACCCACAGGGAAGTCTGCTGCCTTCCTGGGGCCAGAGTGAGAGGTGTGGCTCAACTACTCCCGAGGCTGGTGAGATCCTCTGACTATTACCTGCTATTGGTTTTTAATGTTGGCAGGGAAGAGACAGGACAAAGAAGTATTAAGCAAATCAAAAGGGATTTCAGAGCTTTGAAGTGGCTGATCAATGGCTCAGGTGCTCAGGTGGTTTTCTCCTCCATCCTTTCAGTAGAGTGCAGGAATACAGAATGGAACAGGCAGGCCCAACTAATCAACACATGGCTATGTGACTGGTGTCGTCAATGGAACTTTGGAGTTTTTGACCATGGGACAGTCAGTCCTTTGCCAGGTCTTCTGACACCCGATGGAATGCTACTGATGTCTACTATAGGTCATCCAGCCAGGATGATGACACTGATGAATTATTGTTTAGGGATCTAAGTGAAGCTTCCAGGTCATCTGCTTTTGTCCTTATGGGGGACTTCAGCTTGTCAGATGTCAACTGGAAATATCACACAGCTGGCATCAACAGGTCCAGAAGATTCATAAAGCACCTGGATGACAACTTCTTGATACATGTACCAAGGGAACTGACCAGGAAAGGTGCCTTCCTAGATTTGATTCTCACTAACAGAGAGGGGCTAATGTGAGAAGTGGCAACAGGCGGCTCCCTTGGCCACAGTGACCACAAAGAAGTTAGGTTCAAGATCTTTGCTGATAGGAGGAAAACTTCCAGCAGGATCTTAACATTAGATATGAGGAGAGCAGACTGCTCAGAAAACTACTTAGTAAGATTCACTGGGAAGAAGCTTTTGAATGTGTTCAGGTTCATCAGTGTTGGTCATTCTTTAAGTACCACTTACTAAAAGCACAGGACCAGGCAATTCCAAAATGCCAAAAATCTAACAGGTGAGGCAAAAAGCTGGCTTGGTTGAGCAGAGATCTTCCTCTTGAAATATGGGTGGAAAAAATAATTATACAGTCAGTGGAAGCAAGGTCAGGCAACATGGGAGGACTAGAGACACTGCTTAGCACTGTAGGGAGGAAATTCATGCAGCCAGAGCTCAATTAGAATTGAAGCTGGCCGGTATTGTGAAGAACAATAAAAAAGGCTTTTTAAAATATAATAATGGCAAAAGGCAAATAACTTTGGCCCATTACTCAATGAGCATGGTCACCTTATTAACAGGACACAGACAAAGCCAAGATGTTTAATGCTTTCATCACCTCATTCTTCAACACCGATGATGGCTTTGGGGACCCCTACAGCCCTGGGTTAGAAAACCATAGCTACATGAACAATAAACTCCCAGTCAATCCAGAACTGCTAATCCAGCTAGATCTCTACAAGTCAATGGGGCCTGATGGGATTCATCCAAGGGTGCTTAAAGAGCCGGCTGACATCATAGTGAGACCTCTCTCCATGATTTTTCAACTCTCCTGGGAATCTGGAGAGGTCCTAGATGACCAGAAGCTGGCAAACATTGTCCCAATCTACAAGAATGGCAACAGGGATGACACTGGGAGCTACAGGTCTGTCAATCTCTTTTCTGTTCCTGGAAGAATCATGGAAAAGATATTATTATTGAAAAACATCTGTATGACAATGCAGTCATTGGTCCCAGCCAGCACGAGTTCATGAAGGGAAAGTCCTGCTTAAAAAACTTAACATCTTTCTGTGATGTTACCCACCTAGTTGACCAGGGGAAGCCTGTTGATGCGATCTTTTTGGATTTCAGTAAAGTCATTGATACTGTCTCTGACAGTATACTCCTGGACAAGATGTCCAGCATACAGCTGTATAAACTCACAATGCAGTGGGTGAGCAATTGGCTGATGGGTCCAGCTCAAAGGGTTATAGCAAATGGGGTTATGTCAGGCCGGCACCCAATACACTAGCAGGGTTCCACAGGGATCCATCTTAGGGCCAGCGTTCTTCAGTCTCTTTATAAATGACTTAGACACAGGACTTGAGGGCATACTAAGTAAGTTTGCTGATGACACAAAACTGGGAGGAGCTGTTGACATTCTCGAGGGCAGAGAGGCAAATTAGAGAACTGGGTAGTCACCAACCACATGAAGTTCATCAAGGACAAGTGCTGGATTTTGCATTTGGGACACAGCAACCCTGGCTGTAGATGCAGACTGGGAGATGGGATGCTGGAAAGCAGTTCTGTGGCAAGAGATCTGGGGATTCTGGTTGATGACAAGTTGAACATGAGCCAGCAGTGTGCTCTGGCAGCCAAGAGGGCCACCTGTGTCCTGGGTGCACCAAGCACAGCATTGTCAGCTGGGTGAGGGAGGTGATTGTCCCGCTCTGCTCTGCACTGGTGCAGCCTCACCTGGAGCACTGTGTGCAGCTCTGAGGGCCACAGTACAAAAAATATAAAGCTACTGGAGAGTGTTCAGAAGAGGGGTACAAAGTTAGTGAAGGGTTTATAGAGGAAGCTGTATGAGGAGCGGCTAAAGTCACTTGGTTTGTTCAGTCTGGAGGAGACTGAGAAGAGACCTCATCATGGTCTACAGCTTCCTCCTAACAGGAGGAGGAGGGGCAGGCACCAGTCTCTTCGCTTTAGTGACCAATGACAGAGCACAAGGGAATGGCAGGAAGATGTTCCAGGGGCGGTTTAGGCTAGACATTAGGAAAAGATTCTTCACCCAGCCCAGAGGGTGCTGGAGCACTGGAACAGGCTCCCCAGGGAGGCAGTCAAGGTCGCAAGCCTGACAGTGTTCAAGAAGAGACTGGACAATGCCCTCAGACACATGATGTGAACTGTGGGGTTGTCACATGCAGGGACAGCAGTTGGACTTGATGATCCTTGTGGGTCCCTTCCAACTCAGGACATTCTATTATTCTATGATTCTAATTATAAAAGTCTTTATGGGAACCAGTGAGAAGGAAACAGACTGTGCTAACAAAAATATAAAAATAGCCTCAGGCAGATCCAATGTTGAGAAAGAAGGTGGTACTAACATAAACATCATGCTCCTCTTAGCAAATATGTTTGTTTGAATCTTTTCCCCTTTCTTTCTGAGGAAGACTGAAACTGTCAGCCTTGCACTAAGGATAATGGAAAGATGGGCAAAACACTAGGAAAAGAGGCGAGTACTAGGAATTTTTTTAACAGCGATTTAGCTATCTTAGTATGAGACTTTTCCATATTAATTAGATAATTTAGACAGGTAAATTATTAAGACATTAATTGGACTAGTAATAAATTCTAGGCTCTGTATATATGTTTCACTCATAATGAGGTTTGGTATGTAATGTTGCCTTGTTCATGTGGATTCCAGCATCAAAGAGCTTTTAGCTTTAATTGCCCCTGTTAAGTCTGTCTAGAATCATATATGTGAAATATGTGTGTCTACTTTGATCACAAACTCTAAGTGAATGTGATGGTAATTAACGTGAAATTTGAGGGGTACGTTACTCATATGGCTAGCTCTAGCCTGCAATATAATTTTTGCAGGCATTATTTGCTGTACTTTAAGATTAATTTTTCAGAGACAATATTTTGGAAATGGAGTCTTTCCTGAAAATCAATTGAATAAGATATAAATTTTGGTAATATGATTATCCTGTTAAATAAAGGGATAAAACTTGTGACTAATAAAAATCCTATGGCTTCCATTTTCACATTTTTGAAAAGCTCTTCCCAAGATGAAATTCTATAAAGCTATCAATTTTTCAGTTACATTGCAATGCCAGCTCTGTGATGAGTTAAATGAACAAATTGACAGTTATGTTAACAAATTGTCTCCTGAAACAGCAGATCTGATGTATCTCAAGCTTTCTAATTTACAGATGCTTCCTGTACTTATCTGTTAGTCTGACAAGAGCAATATATGCCCATAGGTCAGTGGTCAAAGATCAAGAAAAGAGACGAAGAAGATTACATTAACTTTCATTTTCTTTTATTTATGGTTGGATAATCTTGATACAACAGTGCTCCTTTGCTGTTTTGAGATTACTGGTGGAGTATTCATACTAAACAGTGGAATAAATACCCTTTGAAATCTCTCACTTCACCAAATACCTTTTCAAAGTAGCTCTACATCTTGTTTAAAGTGTCAGTCATGTATGCTGTCTTCATGGACATTGAGCACTCTGATCCATTTTGAGCTGACAGAGGCTGTCTGTTCATTCTGAATAAACACCAGAGTGATGTTGCTTTATTTTTGTAATAATCTATCTGAAACAATAAAAGTCACCATCAGAAGCATAGGTCACCTATGTGGTCAGGCAGAAACTGAGCTATTTGGTTTGAAGGCTTTCTGTTATCTAGCAGAGTTGTGTGGCCAAGAGTCGTGTAGGTGCAAAAAAGAGGAGAGTCACAGAAAACATTAAAAAAATTATCAGATAATAGCTTGGAGAAGGGCTTAAATTATCACTTCTATCTTGTAACCTTGTTGGCAACAGGACTGCTCACTGGGGTCACTCTTCTGAGTTCCCCCTCTGATTAGCTTCTGATTAGCCTTGAACAGGGTATTTTGACTTAAAGAAGTTTTCAACCTACTTCGACCAAGTTGTAAAAGATGCTACAGGGCAAACTGGGCATTAAGTTTACAGTGAAAGATTGTGGCATTTACCACCAAAATATTAATTTATTAATACCTTATTTTTTCTTTCATAGCATTCATATATGGTAATTATTACTGCACTCCAAATAATATAGAAATCCAATATCCATGAATTAGCAATCTTAACTAAGAGAAATTCTGTCCTGATTCATACTAAGTCCATTAGGCCGATTCAATGTGACAGAACCATGCTTTTACATTAGACAGATTTATATCTGATCTATTATCCTATTGAACATGCTAATATTTTAACACGTTGTGTGTACATAGCAGATGAATTTACAAACTTTGATTTCAGTGTAGTCAAGGTTCAATAAACTTTTTTTTTTTTTTAAACTAACAATACACAAAATACAGTACCTTGATTCTAAAAAAGTCATTTTGTGTCTGAGACACTATTTAGATTGATATAAGACTTTTCCCAGTTAAGATTTGGAAACTGACTTGTGTGCATAATTTAGTATTGGTACATTGATCAAGTTGTTAAACTGACTGCTTTGCCAGCTCAGAATTTTTGTTTGCTGCAAGGATGATTTGCAATGGTGCATAAAACTTCCCGGTTTGGAGTGCTTAGATTTATATGTTAAGTACATAGGCTAAGTAAGGCATGGCCTATGTTGTTTGCCAGTCATACTTTTCACAACTGAATTTTATTCTTGTATAAACAATATCAAGTGTTAAATGAACTGTTGCTTCGGACTTAGATTAATAACATTTTGTATATGTAACTTGATTTAATGAGACCAGGCTAAATATAATCCAATAAATTAAAGTTTGTACTGGGATCTGAATTAGAGAAAAACAGACTCCCAATTTGTAGTGACTAATATCCTGAATATTACCTGTCTCCTAATTTCAGTACTCTCCTTTTTTTGTAGAGATTCTTATGTCCTATGAACAAATATTGCTGTAAGTTATAATCTTCAGACACATTTTCCCCTGGACAGTTGTTTTTACTGTCTTTCAAACTGTCCTATTAATAACTTGGATATAGTAGTGTATAGAGAGCTTTATTTTCCCTGACTTAAATTTTCCTGAGTCTCAAGCATTGGATAGACATCCTTCTATAAATAAAATAAAGAGAACGTGTTTCTTATGGTTTAGCACCAGCTGGCAACTTGTATGATGTACTGCTTTCCTCTCTCCATGCCCCCTCCAGTGAGGTGTGGAGGAGAATCAGAAAACAAAAGGTAAAACACATGGGTTGGGATAAAAGCAGTTTAAAAGAACAGCAAAGGAAGAGATAAACAGCAATAACAACAATAAAAGGAATACGAAGTGAGAGAGACACAATGCAATCTCTCAACCAACCCTTAAAACCATACTCAGCCCACTCACAAGCAGCAATTGCAAACATTGGTCCTGTATAGCCAATCCCAGAAGAAACAGAGACCTTGAACTGCAGTTTGCACTCAAACATGTTTGTGATGACCCTCCAACCTGTTCTGGAACAACTTCTTACCCATGAATGGCATAGCAGTTCAGTGAGTAAAAACTGCATATGAGAAACAGCGGAATCTACTTCATTCTGTGTTCTACTCACAAGCTATAAACTGGTCTGGAAGTTAGGGGTGGCGATATACAAGGTGGTATGTGAAATCACAATTGCAGAAGGAATATAAAGATGAGAATGTGACTTCTGTATTCCAATAACAAGCAAAAGATATTCCAAAAACATTTCCAATAAAATTAAACCAACTATATTGCAGTGAACATGAAAGGAGATGAATACAGCATAACAGTTACATATTAAACAGGGTTGGCTTTTCTTATGTAAGCCATAAGTATGTTTATTTCTTATAAAGTTTCGTGTTAGGATTTTATAAAGGACTTTGCATTATTAAATCACATGCATAGTCTCCATAGGAACTGTGTCTGGTTTGGATGCATTATAAATGTCAGTGTGTTCTCTCACAGTCCCAACTGATTGCTAGGTACAGTGAATTTTCAAGTTTTTATAAACCTTTACATGCAGCAATCATTGCTAGTGGAAGCCTATGTGTTTACCTGAAGTCAACAATACTAGGAAAAAAAAGAGAGATGTTTTAAAAACTGCCCCTTCTAAAAATGTTGACCTAGAAATCGCTAAGACAGTAGAAAAATATACCACGATGATGTATTTATCCCCAGCTCCCCTTCCTTTTATTAGCAGAAAATGTGAGAATTAAATGTTAGCTTTGATGAGCTGTTTGTAGATGTTAGCATCTTAGAGTAAATGTTAGAAACCAGTAAGTGATCTACTTTTTTGGGTGTAATTTGTCTCCCAGATTATTTCTAGTGATTTTGTAAGAACTAAGAAACATTTAGGTTGCTGTAGCTAGAATACCTTTTAAAAAAATGATGCAGAGAATAATGGGACATCTTATAACATGGACAGGCAATCACACTAGACATTTTAATAAAAAGTCTTCTTAATATGTGTAGCATTTTGTGTCTAGCATTCTAATACATAACAATTGTGTTTCTATGTGGAGGAGTCATTTGAGAATTGAAGGTGTTACTGCAGAAATACTCCCAGAGCACAGTGGGAACAGATATTCAACACCTGGCTCCTTATTCCCCCAGCAGTCCCTGGAGGCAAGGAGAGGAGGAGGGGGAAGAGAGGATTAGTTTTCTGCCATGTAATTTATCCTGGTTTTCCTTACATGTTTTTCAAGGAGGTGCAACCTAACCACTTCCCACTACCTATACAAAATGAAAATTAGTGGCTTAAAGCAACAAAATTCTCATTTTCTATCTGTGCTAACACACACAAGTTTAGAGGTCCTATCCTTGACCTTAAAGAAACCAGGAGTCCAAATCTGGAACTCATTCATAGGCTGATGAATACACAATAATCAAACTGTGACTGCCCAATTGGAAGCAATTTGGAATCAGTTAATTCAATATTTTTGCTTGTAGGAAACATTTCACTAGAGATTGCTAATACCAGCTATAGTGCTGTTCAAGACTGTTGTAACAGAGACCTTGGCAAGAGTCCAGTACCATAGAACAAGAAATGTAGTGCTTGTGTCAGAAAACAAGGAAAATTATCAGAATATAAAACCAATAATATATTTCACCTCCTAAATCTGCCAGTAATCATTATAGTAACAAATTAGTGATGTTTCTCTTCTGGACAGCTATGAACACGTGAATCTTCTTTTTGAAAAATTCTAACTCTGAGCAATTTTATAATTGCACAAAGACACTCCAAGGCATATGTCACTGTGCCTCTGAGATGCGTGTTATCTCACAGTAACACACACCTTGTCATGTATTATTTATCACGCTAAAGCGTCTTGTAATTTTCATTAACAGTGAGATGTCTAGCTTTAAGAAATAGGGAGATACTTCATTTTAACTATTTCAGTGATAAAATATCTTTTAAACTTTGTATGCAGCTACAAACTTCAGAATATTGGCAACAGAGCATGTCATTTTCACTAGCATGCTGCAAAAGAAGGTAAGCAGGAAAAAAAAAAAATCAAATCCTTCCTTCACCTGGAAATGAGAGTAAATTTCAGCATTCTGTAGGTGAATCACATTAACCTTTCCGCTGGCTTCACATGCTGTGCTGTCCCCTGGGCCTCATTCTCATTTTTTCCTTGTGATGTGACAGACGCAATGTGTGATATACAACTGCTGCCTAACCATAAGCCAAGACACTTGGAGAAAAGCAGAGGAGTGAGTGTAATGAAGGGGCTGAACTTGTCCCATATTTGAGACTAGGCTCCTGTTCTTAGGCAATTGCAAAAGGCATTCCAAGGCTCCACTGCCTATGAATTAAGCAGTGCCAGGAAATTTACCTCATCACTCAAGGCCAGTTATTTCTGCCAGCCAGTTGTACTCTTGGAAAGCCTCTTGGCCTGGTGCTGTCTGGGTTTGCTCTCTCAAAGAGGAGCAAGGCACTGTTTGAGAGTGGGAATGGCCTGGGGAGTGTTTGCAAGGAGCTCTTTTTCCCGTAGCCACCCTACTGGGAACCAACAAAAGCTCAGTGGCATATGTGAGGATAGTAGTATGCCAGTGGGTCTTAGTGAATGGTCTCAAACTGTGTTGATTTTATTGTTCTTTCTGATTTTTACTGATTCAGTTACAGACAAGAGCAAATAGTAGGAATCATATACAGGGAAACTTTAATTCATCTTTAGGATTTATGGAAGTTTTGTATGTTGATTCCATCTCTACAAGTTATGTAAAATACTTTGACAAATATTAATATTAAAGTTCATTAGAACTCCTCTAATGCTATAGAAGACTTTCACAGTTTCTGAGTTAAAAACAAATGAATGAACAAGACAACAAAAATCAACAATGCCCCCCCAAACACACTGTTTTTTACATTGTCAAAGTAAAAAAAAAAATCCTTCAATTTTACCTTTTGTTGCCTTTGAAACAGTGTAAAATAAACCACAAAAAAGGGGCCATAGTGTGGTATAAAAGTTCTCATATGACAAAGTAACTTGATAAATTTAGCTGCTTAATTACATCACCACTGTATGGAAAAGTCTCCTATATAGATAAATTATAGAGCACTACTTTAGTTTTCTGTGCAGAACAGCTTCCATCTTTTATGCAATTAAACCGATTTGTTCTCAGCCATGCAACCAAAACATGAAACCATATTCCTCTTGCCAACAACAGATGTTGTCTGAAAGAGTTAAAGGAACAAGTCTATTCTCAGAGTAACTATTGGTCTGTGATATTTCCCTAGAAGCCATTTAACTGCTAAACAGATATGGTTTATCTCCAGCGAAGGTATATCCTCAGAGATACAGCCAACATCTATTTTATGGCAAGAAATGGCTCTAATAATCTAAGTATTATAAAAGGGCTAGAAAACAATCCATATTTGAAAGCTATCTCATTGATACTCTTACCATGGTGGCAGAAAAACAGTAATGATATTTTGCAATAACAGTATATAGAATTTAAGATTAATCATTCATTCATAAAATTATATCTATGCATATTCTTTATGCACACAAATGAGATTAAAGAAATATAAAAGTGCTATTAAAGTAATATTTTTTCTTTTTTTTTTTTTAGTAGTAGTAAAATTATATATTTGATACCTGTAAATCCTCTATCATCTTTTTCCAGGTCTCAGAAAACTGCATTAAAAGATGAAATATTAGTGACATATGTTAACATTCACACTCTTAAGTGTCATCTCTCTTCAAGATCTAAATTCACACAATTCAGAGACTTTTGATTTTAAATGACTCAGGTATATTATATTAAATGTAGAGATTACATGGTTGTTGTTTTTTTTTCCTTCTTCAGTGAAATATACTTGAATTTAACATTGTTGAAGGTTGCCTGTAAGCCCAGGAGGCTGATATTTTCTGATTAAAACGTGAGCACGAAGGCACCAAGGCAAGCTTTCCCCTGAAGCTTACACAGACTGACAATGTCATTGGAATCTCCCTTTTGACAAAAATCACTCAAAGATTATAGATTTTTCTGAAGAATGATTTCACTGAACACAGAATGGTTTCACTGAACACAGTGGCAAAACTTTTACTGGTTTCAAGCAGTCCAGGTTTGTGTGTGTGGAGCAGTATAGGAAACTTACTATTTAAGCAGTTTTACATGTTTATCACACTTTAGAAAGCCAGACTTCACTTCCAACACTCTGTCATGGTCTCTATTCTGGTTCAGCCACAGCTCATTATGGAAAATGTGTGACAAATTAGGAGTCAGGTGAAAGGACAGAATGAGCTCATTAAGCTTCTGAAGTAAAAGTCAGTAAGGAGACATCATAAAAACATTTTAAAGTTTGGTGGACTTCACATACCACATTGTCTTTCAATTAATTGATGGAGGATACTTCAGTTTGCTATGAAGCAATATAAAAACTAAGTGTTCACTTTTATTCTCTTAACCTTCCAGTGTCAGAGAGAATGAATTTTCCATCAAAAACCAGAAGAATCTGGGTGAAGAGATAAATGAACAAATGCCAAAACTGCCAAGCAAGAGACAGGATGAAAAGAATTCCTATGATTTGGTGCAAAAAGTTCGCTGAAATACATATGAACTTAATGTATGAGCTTGCTTTTTAAAGTTACTTTGCCATTTAAGGACCAAATTTATCTTATGAAAGATCTGAAATATATTTGAATAAATTTCCTGTGTGAGACAGGATTCTTCCTGAAATGTTCCTTTCTGCAGACAGCATCTCTAGTGATACATGTAAACCAAAAAGAAAAATAAAATCCCACACCAGCCCTCTCCTTCAATTAATCTTCTTGTTTTTCAAATAAGATTATGTATGCAGCAAGTATTTGAATATTTTTTGATGTCTGTATCTGAGGGAATAGAGAAAATGTGCTTTACTTACACAGACAGAAAGATATATGAGAACTCAAAGGAATTTGAGGATGGTCTCAGAAAATATACAATTTCTTAGTCTTAATATAAAACTTGTGTTTCATATTATTACCCCTCAAAGTATCCTGGAAATGGATCAATGTTATATGTGGATCATACAAATAAGGCTATTTAAAGAGGCTATTTTTAATATCGTATTTTTATATTGCTTTAAGGATAAATGTAGTAAAAATGTAATAAAATTTGTCTGAAGTTTAAAAAAAAGTATGCAAATATTGCTGTCTGATTTCTTGAGCTAGAACTGCTATGAAAACAGGATTTTCTGGTCTTAATGAAAATCTCATAACTGAGAGAAGGATTCAAAGATGATTAAAAATAAAAATAAGATTAATGTACTTGAATTGCATTTTTCTATGGAACTAAGTCAGGATGCTGGTTATTAATGGAGAAACAACACTGCTTTGTATACATGAAAGAAGAAACACTGTTATCTTAATCCTGATTTACAGTAATTCAAAACGTTATATGCTATGTACAAGGTTAAACCAATGGCATTTTCTTCCATTACGTATGTTTCAGCCCTTAAATATGCTACAAACTATAATATCATCAAATGGAGGTTTGCAGGAAATGATGTCTGGCTGTAAGGCTATCTAGAGAGTTTTCAAATATCATTTACTTTATCCAGTAGACAGATTAGTGCATTTCCCTACAGATGGAAAACAAAATTCCAATTTGAGAGAAAGTATGCAGACTGAAACTATTCATTATTGACAAATGTGAAGAGCTGGGTCTCCTCTTAGGCTTGCACCTGAGAAGTGGATGACCTTTGTGACCTCTTTACATTTTGATGTAATGAAAGTTTGAGTTCATAACTGTGACTGGAGCCACCTGACAATTGTAATGCACACTCTGACTGAAAGGTAGTTAAGAAATAAATCTGGAGGAAAAAAGTTTGGTTGGCCTTTCGTTCAATTTGAGATCACCATAGCTCCCACCAAGGGTTTATCTATAAAGAGGAGGGCATTCAGTCAGATACTTTCTCAAAATTAAAGTTTCTCCTCAGGGATAGTTTTCCTGATATTGTAGTTTTAGGTCTTGATAGCAGAATCTTTTGAAGACCCCTGTGGCATATTTTGAGGAGATAATGAGGATGAATATTTTCCTTTTTAATCTAGACCTATGACAGGAAAACAATAAAATTTGTTTCAGATCTGATAGATTTATAGATTTATAGATAACATGATTGTCAAAGAAAAATCTTATATATATCTCTCTTTACATATATCTCTTCCACATGTTTTCAGCCGAACAATCAGATCTCAATCCTTTAAGGAAATATGTCCTCTGGTCATGGTATTTCAGAGATCAGCTTGTTACAGACTCCTTTTGAACACAACCTTAGAGAGTAACAGGTAAGGAAGTTGCTGAGACCTGATAGTCCTTCTAATTTGAGTTTGTGAAAACATGTATCTTGCCTACTGGCAGTACACTTTGTAACATCCATTCTGTATCACACTTAAACCTACATAATACCAGATTAAAAATATATTTTGAAGGAAATATTTTTAAAAATCTCCTGCATGGTGAAATCAAAACACTATTTAAAATAGTTGCTTTAAAATAATTAACCTAATTTGACCTGTTATAAAATGATAGGGGTCTAAATTTGTAAAAGAAAGGATCGTGCTGCTATAGGAAATTATTTAGGTGACTACATAGACATTAGATAATTCTTCATTCTAAAGAGAGATTTAATAAATCAGTAGGTAAGTTGGTACATGTGACAATATTGCCATGGGAAATACAATGTCCTTGCATAATAGCTAAAGTATCTGGGAAACTCTGAGAAGAAGATATTGTGCAGCTATGTAATAAGAGCTTGAAGTGGATGTACAGGAACATCTCCAAATTAACTTTGGAGGGTAAAGTAAATCTGTACTTGAAAAATGCTTTCAGAGATATGATAGATGAGAGATTTTATGTCCTGTGGCAGGGTGACCTTGCTCAGTTGCCATATGTCCATGCAGTCCCCCTCTCATTCTTGTTCTTCAACAGGAAGGGTGGGGAAAAATAAGATGCAACAAATCCCTCATGGGTCAAGATAAAAAACATTTTTGTAAGAAAAAGATAGCCTGCATTACAAGGAAGGCAAAAAGAGGAATTCATTCACTGCCTCTCATTGGCAGCCAGATGTCTTGACACTTTCTGGAAAGCAGGGCCTCAGCACAGATCCTGGTTGAATTTGAGAAGCTGTGTGTCAGCCTTGGTTGGCAGCTTAGCCCCACACATCAACTCACTCACCCCTCCCAGTGGGATGGCGAAAATAATTGGCAAGGTAAAAGCGAGAAAACTTGTGGGTTGAAGTAAAAATAGTTTAACAGGTAAAGCAAAACTTTCATGTGCAAGCAAACTGCACCCATCAGTAGGATGGCATTCAACCGTCTCCTGAAGAGTAGGTCTCTGTCATATATAATGGCTACTGGTGAAGACAGATGCCATAACTCTGAATGTCCTCTGCTTCTTCTTTCTTTCCCCAGTTTTTATCACTAAGTATGATGTAACGTGGTATGGGATATCCCTTTGGTCTGTTGGGGTCAGCTGTCCCAGCTGTGTCCCCGCACAACCTCTTGTCCATCCTCAGCTCAGTGGCTTTTAGGCAGTGGGGAAGAGAGAAAGAGAAAGCCTTGACACTATACAAATACTGTTCAGCAGTAGCCAAAATACTGGCATGTTACAAACACTTTTAGCCACGAAGGCAAAACATAGCACCTTGTGGGCTGCTGTGAAGCCAGTTAACTTAATCATTTCTTCTCAGATAAACGCAGTACCTTCCGTTTGTACTCATCCAGTGGCAGTGGAGCAGGGTCTTAGTATTCTGCTTCTACCAGAAGAAGGAAACTGAAAATCAATGTACTTAAACCTCTGATATTCATAGGGACAAGCGACAGCTGGTCATAGCATCCATCTCCTGCCAGAAATTTAATAGATTAGATGCCCTTCTCATTGTAGAGGCAAGATACAGTTAGCTGAGCCAATGCCCCAGTCCTGCTGAGCTTACATAAATATCTTCCTAATCTTTTTGTCCCGAGTCTGGCTTTCTGTGTAACATATGGATGCTAAAAATAATAACACACTTTAAAAAATTAAACTTTTAAATTTGTTAAAATAATAAAGTTTAAAATCTTGCAGTAGATGCTGTCTACTTTAAAAACTCAAATTATATAGGATTGAGCTGGGGATTCCTGAGACATGGGTTACTGTGGACTTGAAAGAGAGACAGCTACAGAATTTTTTTCTATGCATTTGTTACTTTGTTGGAAGGCAGAGCAAAAACCTCTGCATCACTTGTAGGTGTGCCTTAATCTGCGAGTTCTGGTGTCACAGAAGAAATATTAAGTTTGAATCTGTTGAACCACATCCCAAAAGGCCCAGTTTCTCAGAATCAGAGGTCGTCTTGTCCAGCCTCCCTGTTCAAGCAGGAACACGTATACCAAGTTGCCCAGGATTGTGTTCAAGCAGCTTTCGAATCTCTCCAAGGATGGAGACTCTACAACCTCTCTGGGAAACCTGTACCAGTGCTTGGTCACCCTTACAGTAAAAAATAGTTTCCTGATATTCGGAGGGAACCTCCTTTGTTTCAGTCAGTGCCCATTGCCTCTTGTCCTGTCACTGAGCACCACTGAAAACAGCTTGGCCTGTGTTGTCTTAGCACCTTCCCTTCAGGTATTTATATACAATTATAAGATCCCTCCTGAGCCTTCTTATCTCCAGACTAAACAATCCCAGATCTCTCAACCTTTCCTCTTATTACTCCAGTCCCTTCATCATCTTTCTGGTCTTTCACTGGACTGTGCAGTATGTCCATGTCACCCTTGTGCTGGGGAGCCCAGAACTGGACCCTCACCAGATCTGAGTAGAAGGAAAGGATCACACCCCTTAACCTGCTGGCACTATTTTACCTAATGTAGGACAGGATATCATTCACTTTCTTTGCAGAAAGGGCACATTGCTGACTCGTGTTCAAGTTGGTATGACCCCTACGTCCTTTTCTGCAAAGCTACTTTCCAGCTGGATTAACCCCATCATCTACTGGTGTATGGAGTTGTTCCTCCCCAGGTGCAAGACATCATACTTTCCCTTGTTCAACTTTATAGGTTCCTGTCCTCCTGTTTCTGCAGCTTGTCGAGGTCCCTCTGGATGTCAGCACAACCCTCTGGTATATCAACCCCTTCTCAGACTTTTGTGTCATTAAGAAATTTTCTGAGGGTACATTCTGTCCTATCACCCTGATCATTAATGAAGATCATGAAAACGGCTAGTTATAGTACAGAACTCTTGGGTACACACCAGTTACTGGCCTCCAACTAGACTTCATACCACCAAACGTCACCCTCTGGGAGTGGCTACTCAGACAGTTTTCAATCTACATCACTGTCTGCTCATCCAGCCCATACTTCATCAATTTGTCTATCAGGATTTTATAGAGGACACCATCAAAGGCCTAACGAAAGTGAAGGTATAAAATGTCCACAGTTCTCTCCTCACCCACCAAGTCATTAATTTTCTCATAGAATGGTATCAGCAGGCAGGTCAAGCATGAATATCACTTGGTGGATCCATGTTGACTTTTCCTGATGATTTTCTAGCATGTCATGTAGCTGAAAATGGTTTTTGGGATTAACTGCTCCACCACCATTTCAGGGATCGAGGTGAGGCTGATTGGCCTGCTGACTGGCCCTGTGTCCTCCTTGCCCCTTTGGAACATAGGAGTGACATTTGCTTTCCTCCAGTCTTTGAGCATTTTTTCCAGTTACCATGATCATTCAAAGATTGTCAAGAGTGGCCTCACAATGACATTTTTGAGCTCCCTCAGAACTCATTCGTGCATCCCATCAGGGCCCATGTACTTACATACATCCAATTTGCTTAAATACTCCCTGACCTGATACTCTTACACCAACGGTGCTCCAGCCTTTCCACCTGGTCTCTGGGGTTTTGGATTTCTGATGACTGGCCTTGTTAGTGACTGGTATGAAGAAGGCATTCAGGAACTCAGCCTTTTCCATGTTCTCTGTCACCAGGTCCCCTGTCCAATTCAGCAGAGGGTCTGAATTCTCCCTAGTTTTCATGTTACCACTTATGTACTTAAAGAAGCCCTTGTTGTCTTTGAAATCTCTAGCCAGATTCAGTTCCAAGTAGGCTTTGGTTTTCCTAAGTGCATCTCTGCATGCTCAGACAGTGTTTTTATATTCCTACTAGGCTACCTGTCCCTGCTTCTACCCTCTGTATGCTTCCTTCTTATGTCTGAATTTTGTCAGGAGTCCCTTGTTCACCCACAGAGGCCTTCTGGCATTTCGGCCTGATCTCCTTGAGCTTGGAGGTGGAAATTAAGCAGGTTTCTTGGGCCTCTCTTCCCTGCTGGACCTTATCCCATGGGAATCTACTGAACAGATCCTTGAAAAGGACAAAATCTGGTCTTCTGAAGTCCAGTGTTGTGGTGTTGCATTTTGTCCTGCTCCCTCCTCTCACAATCCTGAACTCCACCATCTTGTCAACTGCAGACACGGCTGCCTTCAAGCTTCATATCCCAAATGATCCCTTCCTCATTTGTGAGTATGAGAACCACCAAAGCACTTCTTGTTGGCTGCTCTATCATTTGGATCAGGATGGGTGTTCCCTAGTAACCTCCTGGACTGCTTATGTCCTGCTGTGCTGCTCAGTTGATTCATCGCCCCTCTTGAGAGAGAGCACTATGCCTTCCAGCTGTGCTTTCCGGCAAATGACAACTCGACTTCCTTTTCTTCCCAGGCTTATTCTTCCTAAAGAGTTTTCCAGGGAAAGAGCTAATCTAAAAATATTATGCAGTGGTTTCAGGTGAAGGGTGGTTTTTTTTGGCAAATAAGCTTCAGTTGAATGATTAAGCTAATATAAATTCTTACAGTAGGAAGGACCTTGAGGCTATGCATGGGCACAAATTATGGAAGCACTAAAAATGAAAGCCAAGGATACTAATTTTAGATGTGCTTACCATTTGCTTTAGAAATAGCTGTGGGTAGTTGAAAGTTTAGAATTATGAGATCTATTTTTGTAATCTCAAAGGTCTTTTTTTTTTTTTTTTCTTTTTTGGTGCAACTAATTTCCATGTTATTTTATTCTGAGAAATAGTAAATACCAAACTATATGTTTCTTCTTTGTAAGAAAACTGGTACATATTTTTCATGTAGACATGAGTCATAATTTTCCATGGTTATGAGAACAGCAAGGTCAGAATACATTTTAGCAGAGAAAATGAATTATTTTGAAAAAATAGGCACAATTTCACTTCACAAGAAACACAATTTTGCTTCATTATAAAATTAAGAACAATTTCCTCAGTTTTGAGTAAGTTTCCTGATCCTCTTTTGAAAAATAAAAAGCTGTTAAATAATTTCCTTTCAATTATATGAATGAATAAATGCGTTGCAAGGCAGAGAAAGATATTAAGTATTTCTCCAGTCTCAAAGGTCTCTAATTAAAATATTGATCAAGCCATCTATGAAGCTATTGTATTTTACTGTAATTATGAAAAGTGTATAATTCATCTCAAAATTATAACAAATCATGGCTCAACTAACTGTGCAACTAATCAACTTTTTACTGTTTATCTGCAATCAATAAATGCCTTTACTCTGTCAGAAAATGTGTATTGACATCACTAAAGGCAATGCTGCCACACAAATGCAAACCCTCATAAAAGGTATTGAAGTAGAGCTCAATAGTCTTTAACTCATTCAGGTTAAAAATATATTGATAAATTTATTTAGAAAGATATTTGTTTCAGGCATTTACATTAATGCAGTACCACTTTCACCATTTTCAAGATCTTAGTATGATCAGTTTTAATATTGACCATATATTATACCAAATGTAGAAACTGAAAATTTCGTAGATAACAAGTTCATCAGAGAAAACTGGAAGCCTAGGTAATGGAATTTATTGATATATGATTGTATAGTCTGGATTTTTTAAATTAGGAAATGACATCATCATTAATGAATGGTAGAAACACATGCAGCTTTGTAAGGTTACACAGATTTCATTATTCAAAGTCAAATTTGGACATTCTTTGTGGTGATTGAGGCTTGGGTTTGGGGTTTTTTTGTGTCCGCAGTACAGAAAAAATCACTTAGTGAATTTATGAGGTCTTCTTGTCCTTCAGAGCATACACAAGAGTTTGCATAGACAGTAAAATAAAAAAATCCATTAGGAACCAATGGTCCTTAATAGATCAAACTTTTCCAAATAATACTGTATCTACTATGTTAGCTAGGAGATGTGCTAACAGAATTGAGCCCTCTTCATCTAATTGAGGGCTAATTGAGCCCTGTTCATCTTCCTACCTCAGAGGCAACAATTCTAAGAAAAAGGAAAGAAACATATTAAAAACTAATCGTGGGGAGCTCATCCCATTCTCAAAGTATTAGTATCAGAAGGTTACTGATATGAGTACTGTGTGAAACAAAGTCAAAGTTACACACCTCATGGCCTCTGTATGACAATACTTAAGAGAACTGAGTGCTCAGTTACACATTAGTGCATTCAAACACCTAAATTCATGATGATATTTTCACTCACTTTCAGTATAAGAATGTGAAATATTAAAGTAAAATCCGGTTTGAGTGTACAAAATTGTCAATTTGACTCTATTTTTATGTATAAGAAATAAAATGAAAGTAAATCTCTAAACTAAAAATATTCCATACCTAAATGCAATTATACTGCAGCTTCAGATATATATAAAAAGCAACCAAAAAAGTACATACAAACATCTTAATAGTTTACAAGAAGAAATAAGAGGTGATGGGGTTATTTTAGAAATCTGAATCAAACTCTGAACTAACTCTTTCAGCTGAATATATCTTTTCTTCAGATCACTATTTTAATAGTGCAGAATATGCTGTTCAAAAATGATGTGCAGTATTACCTGAAAAATATAGAAGATACTTCAGACAGTTGATAATATGATGTGCTCTATTCTGAATCCTCTTATTTTATCTTATTTTTTTGTGAAGATTGTTTAAACATCTTAGAATTATAAAATTGAATTTACATTTCATCAGAATTATTGATATCCAAAGGAACAGAGATTTTTCTCTTGTGTCTAGTGATTACAAATTTTTATTTTACCTGGCTAATTATACTTCACAAACTATGTAACCAACAAAATCCAAGAAATCATCCATTTCAGAAAAGCAGTTTAGTTAAATCAACCTATTACACAGTGACTCTTATTTGTTATATGTCATCACACAAACACTAAATCAAAAGCAAAAAGAATTATATAGTCATGAAAATCTTTAATGTATTTATATATATAAATTTGGTCTCATGAAAATGTATTCCAGATTATGTAAGTAATAAATAGAAAATACCGAAGTAAAAAAGCTGAACAGTGTATTTTAATTTCTACTGAATTCAACAACAAAAAAAAATCACCTGCAGAAAACCAGACTGAAGTCTTAGATATTAATTGTTACGTAAAAATGTTTCTTGTGAAGACACAATCAGAAAACTGAAGATGAGTTTGGCTGTGCAATGTTCCAAGTTTAAATATAAATTTAATCAGAGCTTATATTCTAGGTAGAAGAAAGCTTAGTTTTTTAATACTGAGACAGAAATAAATGAATGTAGATGTGTGTATGTATATTGTGTGAATGTCGGAACAGTTTTGAACTCCCAAATGGAAGCTTGCTACTTGCTGTCTGTGATCGTGATAGGCTGGTGGCAAATTTTGGTAACACTTAGATTAAAAATAAGTGGCACGTCCTGAATCATCCAGGTAATACAGAGGCACAAGACAGAATCACCAGTTTGGAGGCTCATCATGTGCTCCTTCTGCACACATACTGTTCAGTCTGGGAAGAATGGTGCCTTCAGGAATGGAAGGTTCCCTAAAAGCAGAATTGGTCTCTGAGAGATGAAAATGAAGCTCCTGCATGGAGAAGATGTCCTCGAAGTGAGGAAACCTCCTGGAGATGAAGGAGATGTGTGGAGACCGGTGCTGGGGGTCCGGGTCCATGGCCCATGGATGCTGCTAATGCCTGAGATGGGTGATGGTGAGAATTGGTACAGCAGGAGCAAACACAACTTTCTGTCTGGCTGTCCTGGCACAGCAGGCACAACAGGGAGTGCTGAAGTGAGTGTGTGAGATGATCAGGTGGGGCAAATCCTCAGTACGAAAATAGACCTGAGTATCCACATCATCTCCAGCTTTTCATCTCCTCTGCCTTGCCTGTGACAGCTTCTCATTTTTCAAATTCTGTTCATTGAGAGAGCAACCTGATTCCATATGAATTTTTGATGCTACACTGGTGATCCCATGATCAATAGATACACAAGCAGCAGATGCAATTTCAACCTCATTGTTCAAAGCGAACGAAAAGCAGTCACATAATTTCATTTCTCTGTTTTTAAAATGGTAGTTATAGGTACTGTAAACAGCTCTTTTGAGTGTTTTGGCCTCATACAGTCATTCTACAATCAATAACTTTTACAGGTGTTGGAGTAACCTCAGTGTGAAATATGATTTTGTGTTGTAGTCCTATATTCTTACTGTGGAAGTAGAAGAAACAGGATTTGAAGTCCAAATTCATCTTCTGTGACTTCTTAGTAAGAGTGCAATCTTTTACTATATGTGGAAAATTAAGGAAAAAAATATCTTATTTTCTCCATGCTTACACAGCCCCAGAAGTAGTTTGACTGACCATTGGTTCTGTAGTAGTGAAGATCATGGTATTCATGAACAACAATAGTCATCAATCATTCAAATAAGTCTGCAATGTAGGCCCCAAATTGAAGATAGGAGTAAGAGAATAGGAAGGTATTTGTTAAAACAACCCTGAAGTAGGCAAGCACTGTTTTTGTCAGGTGCATTTGGTAAATCCCATGCCAGCGCATGGAATGCTGAGTGCTCACATATTTAATTTATCTTTATCACTAGAGACTTCAAACTGTTTTGTCATTTTCATCTTCACACTTTTTAATTGCTTTTGTTCTGAAACTTGTCCTTTCCACCTTCTCCAGTCCCTTGGTGTATACTCTTGGCCTGTGTCAAACCTGTCTTGGAACCTGAGAGATAATAAAAGAGAAAATCACAGAAGAGGAACTTGGGCAACAACCTCTGGGGGAGATTCTGTTTAAATAGGCTGTAGATACTTTTGGGATTCATCAGAATCAAAAGTAGAAATAAAATATGCTAATCCAAAGAATATAGCTGGTCAGTAGACCAAATAAGTTTTTCTTACTAGAATATTTAAGAGTAACTCCAGGTAAGAGCAAAGAGAAAGAGCCAAGCTATTGAGCTAAATGATCTGCATGAGTAGGCAAAGGAATGCTACAATAATATCAGAGAGGTACTAGGAGTGATAGAAGCCAGTGTTACTTTAAAAGACTGGAGATGACAATGTTCCAAATCTTTCTATTACCCTGATTTTCATTTAAGAAATCATTGCTTTTAATTATCACACAGCATCACAGATTATTTTTCATTATTTTCTCCTTCACTTGTTTATAGAGTTTCTAACCTTCTCTATTGTCTCCACTCTGTTACAGAGATTAAAAAAAGCACAGCTACCAATGTCTTAATCATGTTGACATAAAACCTGTATCTTTACATAATTCTTCATTTCTATTTTTACCCAGTAATGGCTTCCTAATTCCATATTTCAGAACCTTTGAGAAACCAGTTAATGCTGTATATACAAAACTCCCATTGCTGCAGTTGATGGGAACTGCAGCTTGTCTCAAATACAATTTATCTCAAACTTCTACAGGTTATCTCAAAGAGACTGTTGAACTGATAGTTAGTGTTCAGGTCTTGAAACACTTTTATATATTTTTATGGCTTTAATCAAGTTAATGTGCTAGCACTCCCCTGAAGAGAATAAGTGCATATGGATGACCTGAGGTATAGGGACTGACTTTCCTGTGCTAACATTGTCCATTCAAATGATCTCTCCTGAAGAGATTACTGATTCTGCTAGAAGTAGGAATTATCAGACAACATGCACTGCTGTCCCCCACAGGATTTCTGTAATGTATGAACAATAAAATAAAGTATGGAAGGAAACTGAATGTATGTTTTACAATTTGGGATCACCAAGAACATAGATTCAAATCTTTACAGTGACATTGCTATATGAAGCAGTACAGATATTATAAGCTAAATTTAGAAAGCTAAAGCAAAATCAGTTGCTCTAGAACAGGCTTTCTAAGCATCCTATGTGGATGTTCTCTACTTAGCAAAAGAGAAAGTAAGTTAGTTGGTAGTTTTGCTTTTGTGTTCCTAACTACTTACTCAGAGGCTGTTTGGTCTGCTTTTTAGAAAAAAAAAACTCCCTGCAGAGTATCAGTGAAAGCATATGTTGAATACAAGATGTTTTTACAAGAAATCTGTACTTTTTCACTTAGAAGTTGTTACTAAGGAAATAAAAAATCAGAAAGAAAACTTAGTATTGAATTTTAGAAGTGCTTTAAAGTTACCCTGTGAGCAAATACAAACATGCAATCCTTTTTTTGAAGAAAGCCTGTGATGATAGTTATGTTCCCTACAAATAAATACGTTTATTTGAATTTACTCTAACCGGTCAAGACAAAAATATCAAAGTGTAATGTTACGTTTGTTAGTCAGACTTACCAAGCTGGAAATGTTGCCTTTAAGGACAGCTTTGCACTATCACTGGTTCATAATCAACACTGCATAAGTAGGCGGGTTTAAGCCTCACAGATGTTCCTTTGAGATGCAGCTCCCTTGCTGGATGCTTAAGGTATGTGGGAAATAAGAAGCTGTTATTTCTCTTTCTCTCCATGTAGATAGATGCATAGATCAAGTTGTCATTACATCAGGAAATAAATGAAGAAGATAATTATAACCCTAATGCATTTTTAGTTGAGTACAAATTCAGGATGTGAATCAAAATCAATTCTAAACTTTGGTCCTGAGGAACCATTCGCTATCACCAAGACCTCTGTAAAGCACTCTGTATCTCCATGTTAATGACAACTAATCCTACCAGCACTTTTTACAACTTCGTGGCTTTGATCTTAGCTTATTCTTACAGGCAATTCCCATTAAGTATAACTAACGACCATTGAAAATATTTCCCTTATTTCCATGACTCTTTATTTGGAAGTTTCACAGTCAATTTATATTACCATGACTTATTTTTCAACTGCTGAAATTCAGCAATTTAATTATATCTTGGGATATATCAAGATCATAACACTTGTCATCATTCTGTAATTTTTTCAATGTATAAAATGCATAACAAAGGCTTTACATAGCATATCAGTACATAATAGGACATAGATCAAATGAGATCATGTAAAAAAATAGGATAAAAAAGTAGAGAAAATCCATTAATTAGAAAAAATACTTTTACATAAAAATTTTTGTTTTAAATATTTTTCCTTTCTGTCTTACAGTATTTCTAAGGTACATTAAAGGTGATTAGGGCAAACAAGAAAAGCATTTGTTTTCTGTAAATTATATATAGGTAGTCCAATATTGGTAATTTGTAAAGAATCTTTAGCTGTGAGGTGTCATTTTGGCTTAGCGACTGAAGATAAAATGTATATACACCAGATGTTTTGGGTACCCTTCTGTCACTTTCAGAAAAGACATAGTCATGGACAAAACACAGAGACTCACAAATTCGACAACAGGCTATATTTTCAGAAGCAGCAGAGATTGCCTTCATTTTCAGCTCTGATCTGGCCAATTTACTAATTATATAACTCAACTCTTTGGGAAGTATTAAGTTAATGACTATTCTTCTGGTCTATTTTCTTTTTCACAAAGTTGGTGATTGAGACCAACCGATTTTTCAGCTCATGCATTTCCAAAAGCAGTGGAGGAAAACAAGCCTTTGTGGGTCTCATGTTCAATATTAATACCTGCCTTTACACGCCTGATTGAAGGTGCAAAACCTTCTGTTATGATACTGTTGCAACTGACAGTGGTCTAGAACTCTCCTTTTTTTTTCTTTTCTTTTTTTTTTTATTTTTTTAGATACTGGCACACTATAGCTAGTCTAATTACAACGTGTCTAGTTGTATCTTGCTATGATTTTTGAGTTTAAAAAATAATTGAACATTAGAAGCAGCAGGATACAAACTTTTCATTAAAAGACTTACTGAAATTATTTCTAAGATCTTCTGACGTTAGATTCAGGCATTAAAAAGACTATCAGTTACCTACATGACCACTTTTTCCAATACCTGTTTACTTTTTAGCATCTCTAATGCTGTTTTACTCTTACTTGGTTGCACAATATCAAACTGTGTCATTGAAATATAAATCAGCATCATATGAATAATTGTAAACCAATGGCCAGGCTAAATTTCTTTTTGAAAATTTTAGGAAAACAAGGACCACTTTTAGCTTTAAAGGCAAAGGTGGGGTTTCCATTAATTTCATAACATGCTTTTTTTCCCCAGCTGGCTGTACCATTTTTCTGAACAAAGTGATGAAACCTTGTTGCACTCTCCTCACCAACACTAACATCTCTGAAGGGGTGTAAGAAAGATACTTGAGTTTTTGGAAAGAAAAACTAAAACGAAAAAACAAACAAAAAAGGCAGTGTACCACCATAAGTCTTTCAAAGAAGCAGTCTGTTTTACACCACATCACATTTCCAGTTCTTTCCTTTACAGGTAACAAAAGCTCAAAACGCACTTTTAAAAGAGGCTGCATCCAGATAAAAAATCTATAGTTCCTTAATATCAGAGACTCTTAGGCCAAGGTATTTCCCAAGAATTAAGTTTACATAGATTTATTTATTTATTTATTACGTTTACATAGATTTATTTCAATTTTCAGCTGCAAATTGCAGGATTCTACTTGAATCTGAGCAAATCCAAATTGTCTTAACTGTCATGCCTGTGTCTACAGTCATAAAGCCATTTGCTTTTGTCTATTGTTGGCATTCTTTGAATGGTGTCAAGAAGAAGGAAAAGATACTATGTTCTGCAAGAAATATGCTCATGAAACTCATTTTGCAGCAGTACAGGTGGAATAATGGCATCGTATTCTAGGACTACAACTCACAAATGGGACAAGCTCATATCTGTGTTCTAAAAAGCCACAAATTATAACTCATGAAGAAAGAGTGAAGAAACTTAGCCTGAAGGCCATTTTCCAGGGAAGGAAGCCAAGGTTCAAAGTAAGATTAAGTTTATTGCAGATTTGGGAATGGAAGTTGAATGGAATAAAAAATTACAAGATAGGGATATCAAACAGATTTTGTGTACAAAACCTGTAAAATCTAGCTGTGACTGCAAAGATAATGAATAAATGAGAACAAAGATAGAAGTGTCTCAGCATTATCATTTTCAGGATATTTATCTGAAAATGCAGTTTCCTACTATCAGAAAAGATTCTCATACACTTTTGAGACTGGACACTGTGATAGACATGAACTTGAAAATTACCCAATTTTAACCATAAATCACAAACTCTCTGTTTTAAGCCTGTATTTGTACAGAAGTGATCATAAATGGATTAGTTGGAATGTGTTTGTGTTGCTACAAGCAGCAAGAGTAACAGGTTTGTTAGAGAGCAGTTACTGGGATTGAGTAAATTAGCACCTCGTCATTCACAGCAGTAAGTCCAGTGAGTGCATTCCTCTCTGCTTTGTTGTATTGATTTCTTTCAAAGGTGCTGACAAGGACGTTGCTTAATGGAGAACTGACATCACAAAGAAAGTAAGCTAATAAAAACTACAAAAAGTTAAAATAATAGCCCATTGCAGCTGCTATTCTGCTCAAAGTAAGATGAAAAAGCCCTTAGAGAACTGAGAATTTCAGAATTATATAATTTTAAAATAAAAGATGGATAAATAAATATCACCCTTACTCTTCTTTTGTCAATCAAGTTTCCCTTATATATCAGAATTATATTCAATGAGTTCTGTCTACACAGAGTAAGCTTTATTCTTATTTGCTCTGCTGCTTTCTTACTTCTCACAGAATGAAATGAAGTATCTTTGAGAAGTTGTAGATTACACTTAATTTTTCCTCATGATATGTGGAGTAGGCTATAGGCTTGTATTTTGTCTGATTTGCATGTTATATGCTCACCTACAGCAGTGTGCAATGAGAGTTGAGTATACTTGCTTCAGGCAACAGCATCTATTCATATCAGAGGAACAGGTTTTTTGAAACGAATACAAAAAGAGGCTGGGAAATGTAACAAACTTTATATTTACTGTGCAATAATTTGAAATTGATCCAAAGGATTAGCTGATGGTAGACAGACTTTAAATCAATAAAGAAAATTAGTTTCTCCAATGAGTTATGTACACTTAAAAATTGGGGCTATAAATCCTGAAATAATCATAAATATTGATTCTCATTAGAAAAACACAATTACTTATACTTAACATTCTGTGTATTTAATACAATTTCTGTACAACTTTATCAGTTTTCAGCTGCTGCTCCATAATGATCTTGCCAGTCATTCTCTCACTGGCTCTGAAGATTCAGCAGGAAAAGAACGAGGTTTCCAGGCTGGCAGACTATCTCACAGGTTCTTGTATCCACTTCTCGTATTTTTTCACAATGGCTAGTAGTTCACTCCATGGCTCGTAAAAAGTGCTCTTTGAGGGAACCACTCATGAGAGGGTGACAAAACCTAGGCTTCTGAAGAAATAACTATTATTCTCATTCTAATGAAAACCATCATTCTGTATAGAGCTCAGTGAGGGAAGGAAGGGGAAATTATATGGTATAATGAATCTATTAAGTGTATGGGTTTGGTTTTTACTTTTTTGATATTTCTGACAGACTCCCAGAGTGGCTCATAAATTAACAAACCAAAGACAAAGACAGATACTGTCCAATTTTGTGAGTTTCATAGACATCTTTTACTTTTTTCTCTGAAAACCATGAACTCCCTTTGGCCAACACAGAGCTCTGTGAAACAGGGTGGGTGTGCTGCTGAGGACTCAGCTAACCATTATACAGCATAATATATTTTTTAATGTGTTAAATTTGATAGTCCACATTTAGTTATTGTAAAGGAATTTTTCCCTACACATACATAGTCTCCCCATTTAAATTGTCTTCAAATCAATGTGTCTCTTTGAAGTCAATTTGCTTGTAGGCATTATTCATTTCAGGGCAGGAGATGGAGGTGGATCAATAGAGCTTTCTCATCAGCCTCCATCTTTTCAGAAAAGCACACTGCATTACTGTTTGAAAATGAGAAAAGAAAGGATGAATGAATTATTCTTTTAGAACTTTGCCTTGTTGTTTTCCCCGGTGCAACAGTTAAATGATTGTAGCACATCATGCTGAAGTAAACTTCCAGTTTTGAACTTCACAAGGCATTTAGCTGTTACAAAGCCAGAAAAAATACTCTCCATTATCTTTGTTCTTACAAAGACGCCTGTAATTTACTATGCAATTAATTAAGAGTTTACTTAGAAAATTCTGAAGATTTCATTAGGATTCCTACACAGAAGTAGTAAAGCAGAACTGTTCAGGCTTTTTTCCTCCCTTCTTAAAACAAAGTCCTACAAGCACAGGCTTTATTTCCTGATTTTAGTGTCACAGAACTAAGGCATTCATAAACAACCATGAGTACAGGAAGAGAAACCAGAGATAAATCTGAATATGTTTTTACATTTGCAAATTATCCAATTGATAATTATAGATTCATTTTCAAAATTAGCACAGTATTACAAGAACTTCATATATTAAAGTTACTCTTAGAAAAAGCATTGTTCCTGCATCAGCAGCAATACAACTTCTGCATTATCCCTGTGTATGTGTCAATACGGACTGAGAAGCACTTAAGAGTTATTGTACAAACCTCATTAAAAATTGTACTTTTGTGATGCAAGCTTTGTTAACTTAATTTTTGGCTTGTGTCACAGAGGCACCCCCGAGGTTAACAAGGTTTTAGCACTCCAAAAGTGACTTAAATAGAGCTTCGGATATCAGTTGAGGAAAATTATTAAGGGGCAGCAACTAATACAATAGGCGGTCCACAGAGTGCATGCACATGGCTTCGCCAAAACAATCCCCGAGCCGTCTCTGAGTCCGGGAAGAGTACATACTTGCCTGAACACGGTGTGGGATTATTTTTAAAGAGATACACGTACTCATAGTAAGCATGGAAAGTTAGTACACTCGCGATTCTGCGAGGGTAAATTTATAATACACTCGCAATCCTGCAAGGGTTAATTTACTTACACGTGCAAATGTGCACGGAGTATTACATGTGCTTATGTGGAAGCACGGAAGGAAAGTACACTCGCGATTATGCGAGGAAATAATTTATACATGTGCTCGTATTGAACATGGAAAGTTACACGTGCAAATGTGCATGGAAAGTACACGTGCTTGTATTAAGCACGGAAAGTACGCGTGCAAATGTGCACGGAAAGTTACACGTGCTTATGTGGAAGCACGGGAAGAAAATACACCCGCGATTATGCGAGGATTAATTTTACACATGCTCATATTGAGCACAGAAAGTTACATATGCATATGTGCACGGAAAATATAAATATACTCGCAATCGTGTGAGAAGTTTTACTCACACCCATAGCGGCAAGGCAAGTGGAGTCTCCATCCCCGGGGGGGCTCTCAGCAGCAGCATCTTGCTCGTGCTCAAGAGACCCGGGACAATGGGCGGAGTCTCGATGAGAGTCCCGTTTTTTATTGGCTGATCAGATCTGACTGTAGGCATTCCAGAAGCTTCTCTGCACCCCCACACTGGCTGTGGGGTGCCTCTGAAGCCTCCAAACATCCCCCACAATAGCACTGAAGGAGGGAGGGGGAGAGAGGGGGGTTTGCAGCCTGCCACAGCTTGGATAAACCTTAGAGAAAACAGTTTTTCTTTACACAACAGGAATATTATGGGCGCTTTAGAGGGTCTGTATCTTCTACATAGTATATGTTTCCTCTCATCACAGCACAAAAAATAATATATTACAAAGGTTTACATGTTACAACTGAATATATGTACATATATTTCAATTAAGGGATTAGAGACTCCTGTGATGGAAGTGTTTAAATGACTGATAAATCAGACCAGTTTCCACCCTCAAGAACAAAACATTAACAGATTAATTAACAACACACTGCACGCTAATAGTTTGCTCCTTCGCATTAACGTTCATTACCACTATATACTCATTACTTACACAAAACTGTTACTCCTTAACAGTTATGTCTGATGCTAGCAGTGAGCACACAGTGTCCCAGAGCTGATACTGTGGAGGTGACAATGATTGCCAGGGTCCTCGGTGACCCTGAGCTGCCAAGGTCAGGATGAGCAGGCTGGCCCTTTGGTGAGATAAATCAGAGAGGAAACTTCTGTCTTCTCCATCCTTCCTCTATCACTGTTAGTGTTTTAGCCTTCTTACTCCCCCTTTCCTCACCAAACACTGCTTATCTTGCCTTCGATTTTCCCATTCTTCTTCCTAGGGTATTTGGCAGGATGTCCTGTGCATTGGCAGTCCCTTCTGCTCATCTTGTTCTTAATCTTGCAGCTTCTCGGGTACCTTCTCCCTTCAACTACACCCATCCTTCATGGCCCCATTGGTAGGCACAATGCTTTCATATTTACATAAAATACTTATGTATCTGGCTATTCCGTTACAGTGTTACAAAACACGTTGCTGTTGGTTACATTATTTTAGTATGCTTATAATTTGGGTTCAAGAAGGCTTGTTTTGCTTGTATCCTGATTAACGCACTTAGAAATTATAGGTGGTACAGACAGGCCTCTGCTTCAGATATAACATCAAGAAATTCAACTGGCCATAGCTGCAGAATACAAGCTACTTTATGCCCTTGAAACACACTCAGCTTACATTGTGCATGGAGTTGTCATTACCTATGAAACTGCGAAGTATTTGTGAAAGGTTTTTCAGTATCTGAAAATGTATAGCTCTGTTTTGAAATGTTCAGCTCATCAATAATTCCTAATTATAGAATGTAGTGCAAGTTAGAGTTAATTTATGGCCCTGAGCACTTCCAAGAAAGGTACCATAATATATTAGACTATCCAAACAGCATGGACACTGGCATTTAGATGAAAATATGCAGCAATTAGTCTATAAGCACAAAAAGGAAAAGCAGATTTTAAATAAAATCTTGAATAATTAATATGATTAAAAAGTGGCCTGCAGGTAGGAAAAAAGAAAGGATGATGTCGTACATTACTGTAACTTTTAAATAGAATTGATGTGCATTTTTTAAATAGACATAATTAAATATGCAATGTCGTGATTAAATAACAAAAACAAGTATATTAGCATCTTTTATTATTAGTTTGTCACTTATTCACATATTTTATCATTTAAGCTTTCTGATTTTCAGGAATAAAATCTAAGTGATGAAAGCTCTTAAAACATGTGATATTTGTTTAATTAACTGTAACCCCAGTGAAAAGTAGACAAGAATTATACATATTTTGGACACTATAGACTAATACTGAAAATAGCCAATGACACAACAAAATATGTCTTAAAAGAATTTCTTCCAGATTTTCAAGATTTTAAAAATGAATAGTTGAGATCAAATATGAGTATGTGTAGTTCTTAATCTTGGTGAGAGAAATAGGAAGTACTACATACGTTATATCGTTATAAGAATGAAATAAAAGAGAAATGGGACATTGTCTGTTTTCTCAGTTAATTTGTTTATTTGACAGCAGCTAGCATTAAGTAAAAAATTATTTCACTGTTCTGATGTATTATTATTATTATGTTTTTCCTGGAGAAACTCTAAGGGGCTTACTACTAAGGAAGGTTGTGGTTGTAGGAGACTTCCTTCCAAGGGGAAGGCCCCATATGCAGGCCTGACCCACTTCTTAGAGAAGTCTGCTGCCTCCCTGGGACCAGGGTTAAAGACATAAAAAGAAAACTTCCTTCCCTGGTTAGGCTCTCAGACTATTATCCCCTAACAATTTTTCAGGTAGGCACTGATGAAACTGAAAAGGGAAAACTAAAGACAATCAAGAGAGACTTCAGGGCCTTGGGATGACCGGTTAAGGGACCAGGAGCACAAGTAGAGTTCTCCTCTGTCCCTCCAGTTGCAGGATATGATGAGGAAAGATACAGGAAGACCCAACAGATCAATACCTGGCTGCAGGACTGGTATCACCAGCAGAAGTTTGAGGTTTTTGATCATGGGTTGGCTTACACGACACCTGGCCTGCTAGTGACAAATGGGATGCACCTGTCTCAAAAAGGGAAAAGGATCCTAGGACAGAGTTAGCAGGGCTCATTGAGAGGGCTTAAACTAGATTTGAAGGGGGAAGAGGAAGAAATCAGGTGTGGCAGAGGCAAACCCAAGGGTGACATGCCAGCATTTGAGGGATGAGGTGCTGGCAAGGCCCTTTGGTCTGTCGTCCCAGTGGAGACAGGGGATGGAGAGTCAAGCAGTAAGAGAAACACTAGAGTTATTGATGTGTTAGAAACTCTGGAAGGACTTGATGATGGCCACAAAGGAATTAGGGCTTCTCACCAGGAAAAGGTAGTGGAATCAATAGCCCTGCTGAAGCGCATCTATACAAATCCATGCAGCATGGGCAACAAACAGGAGGAGCTGGAAGCCATTTTGAGACAGAAAAACTATGCTATAATTCCCATCACAGAAACATGGTGGGATGACTTTCATAATTGGAATGCTGCATTAGATGGCTATAAACCCTTCAGAAGGGACAGGTGAGGAAAGAGAGGAGGTGGGGTAGCCATTTATGTTAGGGAGTGTTTTGATTGTCTGGAGCTTGATGAGGGTGATGATAGGGTTGAGTGTCTATGGGTAAGAATCAAGGGGGAGGCCCGCAAGGCAGATATTCTCCTGTGGGCCTGGTACAGACCACCCGATTAGGATGAAAAGGAGAATGAAATACTCTGCAGGCAGCAGGGAGAAATCTCCCAATTACCAGCTGTTGTTCTCAGGAGGGACTTCAACCTACCAGTCTGCTGGAAATAAAACACAGCAGAGACAAAGCAGTCTAGGAGGCTCCTGAAGTATATGGAAGACAATTTCCTGAAACAGCTGGTCAGTAAGCCATCTAGGGAGGGTACCCCACTGGACCTATTGTTTGTAAACGGATAAGTACTTGTGGGTAATGTGTTTGTTGGAGGTCATATTGGGCATAGCGATCATGAAAACTTCGAGTATTCTATTCTTGGAGAAGGAGGGGGCTCAACAGAACTGCTCCTTTGGACTTCCGAAGGGCAGACTTCGATCTGTTTAGGGGGCTGGTTGGCCAAGTTCCTTGGGAGACAGTCCTGAAGGGGAAAAGAGTCTAAGAAGGTCTGCCACTTTTTAAGAAGGAAAACTTAGAGGTGCAGGAGCAGGCTGTCCCTGTGTGCTGAAAGGTGAGCTGGTGGGGAAGAAGCCTGGCCTGGCTTAATAGAGAGCTGAGGCTGGAATTTAGGAATAAAAGGAGAATTTATAAGCTTTGAAAGGAGGGACAGGCTACTCAAGAGAAATACAAGACCTCTTTGAGGTTATGCTAGGAGAAAATTTGAAGGGCCAAAGCCCACCTAGAGCTGAGCCTGGATTCTACTGTTAAAAGCAACAAGAAATGTTTCTATAAATATATCAGCAACAAAAGGAGGGCTAAGGAGAATCTCCATCACCTGATGGACACAAGGGGCAGACATAGTGACAGAAGATGACGGAAAGGCTGAGGTACTAAATGCCTTCTTTGCCTCAATCTTTAATAGTCAAAACAGTTGTGCTCCAGTACCCAGCCCCCTGACCCAGAAGACAGGGACAGGTAGCAGAATGAACCCCCAATAATCCAAGGGGAAATGGTTAGCAACCTGCTACACCACTTGGACACCCACAAATCTATGGGACTAGATGGGATTCAACCAAGAATAGTGAGGGAGCTGACAGACGTGATCACTAAGCTACTTTCCATTATCTATCAGTAATCTTGGCTAACTGGGGAAGTCCCATTTGAGTGGAAATTGGCTAACATGGCACCCATCTACAAGAAGGGCCAAAAGGAGGATCCAGCAAACTGCTGTCAGTCTGACTTCGGTGCCAGGAAGGTCATGGTACAGATCATCCTGAGTGACATCACACAGCACATACAAGAGAACCAGGTGATCAGACCTAGTCAGTGTGAGTTTATGAAAGGCAGGTCCTGTTCGACCAGCCTGATCTCCTTCTACGACAAGGTGACTGATCTAGTAGATGGAGGAAAGGCTGTGGATGTTGTCTACCTTGATTTCAGTAAAGCCTTTGATACCATTTCACATAGCATTCTCCTGGAGAAGCTAGCAGCTCATTGCCTGGATGGGTATATTCTGCAATGGATAAAGACCTGGCTGGATGGCCAGGCCCAATGAGTTGTAGTGAATGGAGCCAAACCCAGTTGGTGGCCGGTCATGAGTGGTGTTCCCCAGGGCTCAGTATTGGGGGCAGTTCTGTTTAATCTTTTTATCAGTGGTCTGGATGAAGGGATTGAGTGCACTCTTAGTAAGTCTGCAGTTGACACTAAATTGGATGGGAGTGTTGATCTGCTGGAAGGTAGGAAGGCCATACAGAGGGATCTGGACCAGCTGGATCGATGGGCTGAGGACAGTTGTATGAGGTTTAACAAGGCCAAGTGCCAGGTCCTGCACTTGGGTCATAACAACCTCAGACAGCACTACAAACTCAGGAAAGAGTGGCTGGAAATCTGCCTGGCAGAAAGGGATCTGGGGGTGTTGACAGACAGACAGCTGAATATGAGCCAGTAGTGTGCCCAGGTGGTCAAAAAGACCAACAGCATCCTGGCCTGTATCAGGAATAGTGTGACCAGCAGGACTAAGGAATTGATCATCCCTTTGCACTCAGCACTGGTGAAGCCCTACCTTGAATCCTGTGTTCAGTTTTGGGCCCCTCATCATAAGAAAGACATTGAGATAATAAAGTGCAGAGGAGAGCGATGAAGCTGGTGAGGGGCCTGGAGCACAAGTCTGATGTGGAGCAGTTGAGGGAACCACGGCTGTTTAGCCTGGAGAAAAGAAGGCTGAGGGGAGACCTTATTGCTGTCTACAACTACCTGAAAGGAGGTTGTAGCATGGAAGGTGTTGGTCTCTTGTCCCAAGTAGCAAGTGATAGGACGAGAGGAAATGGCCTCAGGTTGCACCAGCAGAAATTTAGATGGGATATTAGGATAAAAATTCTTCATGGAAAGGGTTGTCAGGCATTGGAACAGGCTCTTCAGGAAAGTGGTGGAGTCACCATCCCTGGATATCTTTAAAAGGTATTTGGACAAGGTTCTTAGGGACATGGTTTAGTACTAGAGTTAGGTTATGGTTGGACTTGATGATCCTGAGGGTCTCTTCCAACTGAAATGATTCTATGATTCTACACTTACATAATTCATTAATAATTTGAGCTGATTCTGCAATGGAGAATGTAATGTAAAATTACCTCGGTCTCTGTGTGTACATGTATGTATATATTTAAACCCCTGAAGAAGCATGGAGAATTTAAGCTTATAAAAAACACGGGAGCTGAAAGTATCTCTCTATCCAGCAGAGGACCTGTTCTGCAGGCAAGGAAGAGCTTCAAGTTCAAGTACTTTCACATCAGCAACTTTTATGAAACATTAAATTCCATTTAAATGTATATTTCTGAGAAGAAATAAAAATAGATTCATAGAACCATCTGCAACCAAATTTTGATAAACTTGATTAAGGATGATTTTTGCATAGGACTGCAAAAGAAAGGCTACCTGTGTGCAGATGCTGTTAGAATTTGTATTTGGTGAATATTTCTAAATGAAGTGTTTGTTACTTGTTGAAAACAAGTCAGGAAGCCTGTTTACACAACAAACTTCCAACTTGTCGTTGATATCTTGCATGTTACCCCGAAACTGTACTTCTAATAAGGAGTACCACAGCACTAAGACATACAAATTGCCACCTGCTGTAGCATCATTACAGCAAGTACAGAGTTGGTAATTATGGGAATTATAGAAAATAAACATGGATGCCCTGCTGTTTCCAAACATCTACTGATAGGTAGAATGCCTGCTGATATTTTCCTTTTAACAACATTTTTTGTTTTGCCTGTCTTTAGAAGTAAGCAAATGTTGATGTGAACAGCCGAAGAAGTCCTGTTGAAGTGGTAGACCAGATTTGGAAACATATTGCAACATGCGCTTAGATCCTTGCGACTTGAATTCAACACAAACACAGCCTTGAAGATACGTGCACAACAAAGTTTTGTCCAAATAGGGGATATTTCCCAGACTCACAGAAGACGAATGCTGGTGACACTTGCCAAGCTTCAAATTATTGAAGTTCCATATAGGTAATTAAATTTAGATAGATGAAGCAATGTTTCTAGTTTATAATGTAACTTACAGTAATGCCTATGGTAATCTTTTATAACAGGTTCAAAACAAGACAGTTGGGAAATAGTAACATTCACTGTATATTTTAATAGATTTTTCCAATTGCATAGACTTGAAATGGATTTCTGGATTCAATTTCCTGTTCAAGTCATACAATGCTAGTGAAGGGAGCTTGGTATTTCACAAAGTTTGGAATTTTTTTTGTTACATTAATGTGGGAATGTATAGACACAGAAATCTGGGAAGCTGTATAACTCAACCAAGAAGCAGGGTTTTTTGGGGAGAGCCCAAAATATATGTGGTTATTGCACTCTTCTAAAAATCTACATATGTCACTTCTAGTAATATCTGGAGTTTCCAAATATGAGTGACAGTGTGTATGAAGCAATGACTTTTTTTTTTTAACTTAAAGATAATAAGAAAATTAAGAAGTAATGAATAACTTATTATTCATGGAAATAAAATAGAAATGAAGTATTTTGTAACCAGACTAGCAACACTTCTCCTTTAGTGACTGCTTTTTACATAAGCAGTATTTCTTTAGCTGAATTGCCAATTAAAATTAAATAAAATTAATTATGACATATGGACCTGTTATTAAATAGAAATACTAAGAAAAATGGAAGAAGAAATAAAATATTAATTTTAGAATTTGCATAATTGGTCAGGAAAAGAAAAGGAAATAATATTTTTTATATTTTGTAAATATCACTTTTTGCTTTTTGTTTTCTGTTCACTTTCTGTGTATCAGTACTGGTTTTCTTCTACTCCTATAGATTCTTTCTCATCTGTTGAAATTCTGATTACATTCCTTCTAATAGACGAGCACAGATATTATTTGCCATCTCTGACAATGCTAAATTCAATCACATCACTGGCTCTTCTTTCCTGGCCATATTGCCAATCTAACTGTCCCTTCAGTTTCAACTCTTACATCTTGCTGGTCTTGATAACATAATTGCTTTCTACATGCACTCTTTAAAAAGTCAAGCATATGTTAGATGTCAAATACATCTTACAGAAGAGTCATCTTAGACTGCATTCCACATTGTGAGTTACAAACCCCCTGTTCTCACACAAACCTTTAAGATTTACTTTTCTCGGTACATATTTCACATAAGAAATGATGCAGCTGACCAGTAAGTACCAGCAGGGAATGTTCAAAGTGGGGCACAACACTGGAAAATATAATTTCAAACAATTTAGTATTTTTTGTCTGTTTGTCTGGAGTTTTCAGTCACAGAAACAAGAAATAATATATAGGTCCATTCAACCTTATTGCAAAGTTATATTTTCCTAAAATTGTATGAATTTATTTTTTTTCAATTCAAACGAATACAATAAGCAACTGTCTTGTGGAAGGTACCATTCTTTAAAATAGGCCTGACTTCTACGTTTCATAAAATGACATACATTTATGATGATGCAAAATGTCTTGCTTATCACCAAAATCCCAGTTTATTCTTGGAAATACTTGTTTGTTTGTTTGTTTTTCTGTTTGTTTTTCCAGAACTTCCAAGAAGGAAAATGCCATGAAGAGATGATAAAGATGAATTTAGAAGGGTATAGTATCAGAGCTGATGATTACTTTCGATATGATGGACTAGTCTTTCTCAGTATGTACTCCCTAAATCTATGTGTATGTCAGATTAAGAAATACTAAAATAAATTGAAACAAAATCTCATTAAGAGTATACATCATAGTATAAATAAACAAGTACACAAAAGCAACCAACAAATCAGAAAAGAATTCAAGTAATTTCCAATATCTGAAAAAGTTCTAGCTTTAATGACACGCAGAGGAGTAAGTGTGTTATATTTTGCTTTCAGATAATGTTTTATGTTGTTTTCTTTTCTTTCCTACTTAATCGTCAGGTCTCTAATTGCTAAATATGCCATTTTAGAAATAAACTTTCCATTTCCTGTGAAGATTCAGATTTGTCCCTGATGCTATGCCCTTATTTGTTTTCTCCACAGCATTTTTTGCAGTCTCTTGACTCTTCTGTAATGGCTATAGTAGTACCAACTCATTATCTACTTGTTTTGCCCATTATATTGTTACTGTGTCCCCAAAAACGCCCTTGAATATTAGTTCTGTATTTTCCCAGCAGAACATTTTATGTGTGCAGCTGGTGAGCTTCCTTCAGAAAACCTCGAGCTTCCTCTCTGTTGCTGTACTACTCCAACAGTTTATTCCCTATTTTGACATGAAACAAGTACACACATAAAGGTACTCTGCTGGGGCTGCCTGCTGCCTCTCAACTGGAGATGTAAAAACTCAGCAGGAAAGAAACACCAGCTTCAAATTTCTTTTTGTTGCCCCCAACTGAGCAGGATGTTGCCATGCTGTTAAATCCAGCTGACTTTCTGGAAGATGTAAATTTGCCAAGATCTGAGGGTGCTATGATCTTTTACATTCCATGGGAAGTCATTCCTATTCTTACTGCTTGCCAGTCATCAGTCTCCTCTGGCTCATTTCCAGCCCTTCTCATTTACTGACTATGACCAACACTGGACACATATTATTTCTTTCGTTTCAAAAATCAGTTTGATTCCAATTAGTTTACATATCTTCCAAAACGATGTCATATAAGCTGCAAAAGCACTTATTTTTACCAGAACAGATTTTGGTAAATTTTCCATTCATGTGAAATTGTCCACTAAATCTAACATCACTTACTTTCAGCATTTTCCCCAGGACACATCTGTAGGTTAAAATTGTTTCTTTAGTTTCAGTTTGGCATGCTACTTGAAGCTGTTGAAAGACAATACATAGTTCATTTTTTTTTTCTTTCTCATTAGGTGAGTGTTCTTCCTGTTATTTCTCCCCTAGATAATTTCTGACAACTAATTCTCAAAAGAACCCTTGATGTAGTTTAGTACATTTCAAGCTGCCCCAGGTATAGTTTTTTATTATTATTTAATAATTTCAAAACTGATTATGCATAGAATTTAAAAGGGATAGGAGAGAATGCCGATTTGTACCTAAGCCACATCTCAATAGAGCAGGCAGTTAATGGAGTTCAAAACAATGAGACTTATCAAACATGCTCCTATACTGGACACATTTGATGAAAACTTCAATCACCTTTTCAAAAGGAGAAAAGAGGAGTAAATTCACTGAATCAGTTATGTCTTCATCACCGATGTTCCTATTTGTCACATTGTATATCAAAGTGATCTTGGACTTTTTTAAATCTAATTTCTTCCATCCTTGAAATGGTTGGACTTTCTCTCTTTGATATGGTATTCCAAGGATTACTGTGTTTTAAATAATATGGCTAAACTGAAAGGGTTTGCGACAGGCATAGCACTGTCGATTTTAAGTGTTATAAGCCTAAGAACCACAGCCAGATTGTAGCTTGCAAAGTGATATTTCCATTTTGTAGCCCCAAATGATGTAAGAATCATGTTAGAGTCCATGTCACTAACATACCTATTCAACTGGAAAATGAAAACAAATATTCTTATTTCAAAACCCACTTTTTCATCTCTAGGAGGATTAACAGGTCTTCTTTGTCATAGCTGTGAGATTTTGACTACTGCTTTAATTTTGAAAATAGTTTAATTTATAACTGTATTTAGCTCTAATATAGGCCTATGTTTTCAACAAAACACCTGCTGAAGTCATATCGCTGAATCAAATACAGAATTAAACAGGTTGGGCTCCAGCTTTGCCTGTAGTAGCAATGCAAACCAGCAAGCAATACCCAAGAGGGTGACGTGTAGCAGATAGCAGGTGGTGCAGAGGACCTGATAGCCACACTGTGCATATTCTTGGCTCCTCCTTGGGACGAACTCTATTCTGTTTCCATAGGGGGGATTCACTTAGCAAGTGAAGTGCACCAGGGGTGCTTTAGAAATTTGTTTTGCTCCTTAGTTAACATGACACCTTTCTTTCATATAAAGATTTGTGAGTCTATGTGGACTTCACAGGTCTACAGATCTAAAGTAAGAATATTTTGGTAAATTAACAATATTTTGGTGTGAGAATGAATAAAGATTCCAGCTATCATCACTTGAACCAGACTTGAGTGAGTGGTTTTTTTTAATTTATTTTTCAGCTGAGTAATAGAGATACAGTAGGGGAACTACATTCTAAAGCATTATTCTGTAGTTAGTAACAAAGTTTTGGGTTGGGATTTTTGGGATTTGTTTTCGTGGGGTTTTGGCTTCTTTTTTTTTTTTTTTTTTTTTTTTTTAAATGGTGAGCAGTTATGTCTCAGATTCATATTCTGAGTTCAGTTCACATCCTATATTTCAATTCATTTAACTTACACATTCTGCATACATTTTGTAAAGATGTCCATATTCCACTAGGCTGGAGGCTAGTGAAAATTCTTCTTGACTTTGGTGAAAATGGAATTTATCCCCCCGCCAACAGGCTTTGTAGTCACTTGACAAAACTAACATTTTACAATCATTTTCTCTTAGCTAGAATAGATTACTTGGCATCAGTTATTTTTTAACATGTTATTTCTGTCTTTTTTATGAATTTGCTGTGTAATTTTGCTTATGTCCAATTTTCTATGCTCTTCTGCTTCTCTGTAAACAGCCTGTAAAATCTCACCTCAGAGACACATGTAAGGGTTAATTAATGTTTCTATGACGTTTATAATCCAGGTCACTATAGAGGGTGGAATACCTTTATCATAATAACCACCATTACTGCTTACAGTAGTTTGCACTGTTTATTCTCTTTGTCTTTAGCAGTTCTCAATCATTCTTACAAAAAACAAACAAAAAACCAAAAACCAATTAGAAGTCATGTACCAATGATGTCAGCAAGATGTATATTTACTAGCTTTTTACTCTACTCATATGGCTCTTCATCAATTTGCCACAGGGAAACATCTGTTGCTACATGTCACCTCTCTTGCTTCTTCTAGGCAAGGTTTTCTAATCTTCTGGCATTTGTATCCTCCAGTAGTATTCTTTATTTTATCTGGTTCTTTATGGTTTAATTTCTAATGTCTTACATGCACTTCCTTTAGTGACTTGCTGATTTTTATTAAGTTTTTCATTTTGCTGTCACTGTTTCACCAGCCATCTGGCCTGCTAATTTTCCTCTGACTTTTAGTACTTTCCTCATCATTGCCTTGTGTACATTGGAAAGAAGTGATTACATTCTGCTGTCAGGCTTGTTTGTTTGTTTTTTCACCAAGAGTACATCTTTCTTTCTCTTACTGAGCTTTTCTTTATGTAGTTGAAATCATCAGGAATAAAACAACCACATTTTCATAAAAATTCGTCAGTTTTGTCATTAAAAGAAGGAACATGTAAGGCAGAAAGTATAGTAAAGTATGCATTTTACGTCAGCTAAAGTTAAAAGTCTACTTTCTAGAAATCGGCATCCCAAAAGGTCCCTTGAAGGTAACTTAAATATTTAATAGAGACAAGCAGTGATTTTAGGGTATGATTTAGATAATATATTTTAAACATCTATGCAAGCACGAGACAAATATCAGCCTGTTGGTTTGGTGCAAAAGTAATTGCGGTTTTGGACCGTGAATTTTAAGTAATAACAACTAGGCTCAAGCACATCTTTATTAATCAAAATAGGAACCATTACAGTCAACAAATTTTTCCCAATGAGAAATAAGCTTGTTTGTTGCTGTAGCGTAAAAATCCCTGCTTCGGGATTTGACAAACTCTTGGAAAGCACTTTTTGTGTGCTGCTGGTTGTGGAAGCATTTTCCCTGCAAAAAAGTTGTCAAGATGCTTGAAGAAGTGTTAGTTGGTTGGTAAGAGGTCATGTCAATATGGCAGATGAGGCAAAACTTCGTAGCTCAATTGGCTTAACTTTTGAAGCATTCATTGTGTGATGTGCAATCAGGTGTTGTCAATGGATAAGAATTGGGCCCATTCTGTTGACCAATGCCAGCTGCAGGCATTGCAGTTTTGGGTACATCTCATTGATTTGCTGAGCATCCTTCTCAGATGTAATGGTTTCGCTGGAATTCAAAAAGCTGACCTCGAACAAGAAAATCACTTGAATTTGCTTTTTGTCTAACATCATTTCCATAGTCTAAAATACAAAAATAAACAACAAGTAATAACTCAGTAGAAAAAAAAAAAAAAAAAACAGAGAGCAAGAAAATCACATTCAAAAATGCATAACAAACCCACATTTATTTAAGAATGTAATCCAATAACAAACAGCAAATATCAACAATGCAAAAACCACAATTCCTTTTGCACCAACCTATTTGTCTTTACTGACTGTAGAAATTGTGTAGATTATTAGCTCATCTGAAAAAACTGCATTGGGTCAAATGAACCGTATGCTCTGACTATGTGTTCAGCTATGGATACCAAATTATATCCATGGCTGGTAAGTGTTCAGAGAAGAACCACAGGAATCGATACAAGTAGTCCTAGAGTACCACATTTTTTTTTTAAATCAAGACAATATTTTCAAGGATAAAGTAATTCAAGGAATTCTTATGGTCCGTATGGTTTAGTAACCAGATTGTATTTACCATAGTAAAACCTTCAGACTTTTAGAGTTTTCAAAGTTACTTATTTGTTTCAAAGATGGCAGCTCATGGGGATGCCTCAATTTTGGCTTGCTCAAGCTTTAGCTTGCAGGAGGAAAATTAGTAATGATTTTAAGGTAAAAAAAGGCAGTGTCTGTTGATGTTCTGTACTCCTGGAAATTAATCTTCAGTTACTTCAAAGTGAAAATCCTATGCTGAACAACTCTAAACTTTCATTCTTAACAAAATTAATTGCACTATCTGACCCAGAATTATGGTATGTAGCCATCTATGTTGATGCCAAGTGGTTAACCACATTTCCCATGGCAATAAGACAAAGGGGTTGGAGTATTTTGGGGGATTTGGGCTTTTTTTATAGTTACAAGTAAACCCTGTTAATGCAGCAAGCCATGAGGACTCACACTTGTTCTGACCCAGGAAACATATAGTCATGGTACTGTGATTATGCTAGTGAATTCTACTTAACAGGCTTATTTGCTCAGTCACTGTGCTGTGCTGACTGCGGTTGTACAAAAATCTCTGGTCAGAGATGGCCCATGGCTTGGAACATGAAGAGCTTGTGTTGTCTTGGAAAAATGTGTCACTTTCCCTTTTGTCATAGTTTACAATCCCTTCCTTCACTGCAGGTGTAGACCAGTTTGTTAGGAAATAGTCACAGGAATTATACTGTGAAACACCAACAAAGTATTCTCAAGCTTTTTACCTTTTCTTTAGGGAGCAGATTGATGGAGGTGCAAAGCAGAGGGAAGCATTTGCATCTAACCAGTAATGGCTACTCCTGTCTTACAGGGAGTATGGGAGTACTTACTGCAGCTGAGGAGACCCCAAATGGCTTAGATGGTTGAAACTATGCTGTGTCTTACAAACAGGCTGCTCTTCAAAATGAAGAAAGATTAATTAAACAAGGGGAAGGAACCAGTTCCTTTCTGTAAGCATCCTTTCACTGTAAAATCCAACACAGAGATTTGTTATTGATATCTGTGGTTGCTGGGACAGAAAAAGACAGACACTACATCCTACCTGGAGTAGATCTCAGGAAGCAGGGACAGAGCAAGCCAGAAGGCAATTGAGGGGTGGCTGAAGGTTTTAGGTCATGTTACTGAAACTACCATTCAGCATTTATCTTGGCATTAAAACTTTGTTCCTAAGATGTTAGTGTGGTTTGAGTGCCACTCTCTGACCTGGCCAACCCACTTCGTTGTTTGTCACAAGGATGTAGCTGATGTTCAAAATCTGTATTAATGATGCTGAACTACATCTTACACTGTTACCATTGATGTTTGTAACAAGACATGATGCCTTTCACTCCTAACTTTATTATCACTGCCTGCAAAATGTTGCAGCTACTCCAGACATTCCTACAGCTCACATGCTAGAGGCTGTATGACTGTTTTCAGACTATGTGATGATTAACATTGTTTGATGGGACAGTTCTTTGCTCTCAAGGTCTTTGAAGCTGGAATTGGTTTCATCTTGGGAATATCCCATGACCAACATAAATCCTCTCATGAGAGCGTTTTCTCCCCAGCAATTTTCCTCACTGTTCACTTCTTTTAAAGAAGTCAAAAAAGATAATTGCTTTTTGTGAAATGTCTCAATAGCTGATTTAATCATTACATTTAAATGACACAGGAAAACAAAAATAAATCAAACACTAATTTAACCCCAGGGGGCAAGAATGCTGTTCACAATGTGAACAGAAACATCTTTGACACAGCAGGTAAATTCCTAGTGGAGATTATGTTGTATATATCGACAACGAGAATGCCTGTAATGTTTGCCTTTATTCTACCAATTTTACCAAATTCTGCAACACTAATGTAGGAACTAGAATTGATACTGTGATACTGCTGTTCTCTATCAATATTTGGAAATCATCTAGTATTCTTTGTATATTAGTGAAATGAATTATGAGAATATTCAATTTATTTTTAAAATTCAGAAATGTATTTACTTCCCACAGCTGTGAATCATCCATCACAGTTCTTCACATATATAATTTTTAACTATGTATGTATGAAACTGAAGGATATTTTTCCTTAAGGATAAATTTCCTTATATGATAAACATATTCCTGCTAGGAAAAAATACAAATACACATTAGACATTGCCACTGCAACTAATGCATGTTACTCTTTATATTGTCACCTTGATTTTGTATTTCAGTATACCCAAGAATGTCTAAATTAGCTTGCTGCATTTGGATCTTTTTGGTATGGTGTCATTTCTGGTGATCTTAATGCTGAGAGGAAACTGCATAAGGAGGGAATATCTGTAACAGAGACAGCTAAACTAAGTTCGCTTTTTGTGCCATTTTGTACATCATAGCAGCTTAGTATCTGAGTTGGCTACTTGAAAAAAGGACATAATGTCTGAGATTTTGGGGGGTTTGAGGTTTGCTTTTGTTGGCTGGTTGTTTTTTGGTTTGGTTTGGTTTTTGTTGTTGTTGTTGTTTTTGTTTTGGGGTGCTTTGTCTTTTTGTTTGTTTGTTTTTTGTTTGTTTGTTTACTTTTTCCTACTATTTGCTTGTGCTTTATTGTGTTGTAAAACCAGGGAAAAGAAATAGGAAAGGGAAGGGAGTGGAATCCATGCTGAGTACTTCAGCTGCCTGACTGGCAAGCCATCTGGACACATGAAGTGTCTCAGATGTCTTGGTCTCAGATTTGGCTGCAACCCTTCCTTGAGTTGGAGAGAGATCGAGAAACACTGAAGCCTTTTGATAGTCAGGGGACATGTGGATGAGGCCAGGATTAGGCACATTTCAAGAAGGCCCCTTGTAAAGAACAGTCAAAGCTCAGTATCTGTGTGCAAAGCAGGTAGGACAGTTCGGCCTTTATGACTTGCATCTACTAAATCAGAATTTGTGATGACTAATGCCTTATAATACAAGTTTAGTTACTTCATATGTTAAAGTAAGAAGTTTTCTATGTAGTCTGTGACTGGATTAAACCCAGTGTGTCTGGATTTTCCATTTATATTAGAAAGTATGATACATGGAGATCAGAAAGAGGTGAAACATTGCAGAACAGACTTACACCTACTGCTTGATTAATATAAGAGGTGTAATAAGACTGGTGGCAAGTGTGCAGATGGACCAGTAAAAGCTGGATGGCTACTTCCATTAGGCTGGTGGCTGATGAATTTCTATGCTATAAATTAAGAGATCTCACTTTTAAAAGTCCATTCATCGTGTCTGAAAAATGACAAGGTGATCTGTGCCACTGACTCACTCCCATTTGGAGAATTACACAAACCAGACTTGTTTGTTTTTCACTGAGCTAAACAGTTACGAGATTTCAATTCACGTTCACTGTACTCTTTCTATTTTTAAGTATAGTTCAGTAATCTGAGAATAACATAACTATACCAGGAAGAGAATGAGAACACATCGGTGGTGGGTTGACCCTGTCTGGACACCAAGTGCCCACGCAGCCACTTTATCGCTCCTCTCCTCAGCTGGACAGGGGAGAGAAGAGATGATGCATGTGGGTTGAGGTAAGGACAGGAAGAGATCACCATGGGCAAAACAGATTCAGCTCGGGGAAATCAGTTTAATCGATTGCCAATCAAATCAGAGTAGGATAATGAGAAATAAAACCAACAAAACACCTTCCTCTCACCCTTCGTTTCTTCCTGGGATTAATTTTACTCCCTAATTCTCTACCTCATCCCCACATGCACAGCAGGGGGATAGGCAATGGAGGCTGCAGTCAATTCATTACATCTTGTTTCTGCTGCTCCTTCCTCTTTACGCTCTTCCCCTGCTCCAACATGGGGTCCCTCGCACGGGAGAGAGTCCTCCATGAACTTCTCCAACACAAGTCCTTCCCACAAGCTGCAGTTCTTCACAAACTGCTCCATTGTGGATCCCTTCTATGGGGTGCAGTCCTTCAGGAACAGACTGATCCAGTGTGGGTCCCCCATGGGTTCACAAGTCCTGCCAGCAAACATACTCCAGCGTGGGCTCCTCTCTCCACAGATCCACATCTCCTGCCAGGAGCCTGCTCCAGTGCGGGCTTCCCCCATGGTCAACAGCCTCCTTCAGGTACATACCCCTGCTACAGCATGAGGTCCTTCATGGGCTGCAGATGGGTATCTGCTTCACCATGGACCTCCATGTGCTGCTGGGGGACAGCCTGCCCTATCATGATCTGCACCATGGGCTGCAGAGGAATCTCTGCTCTGGCACCTAGAGCACCTTCTCCCGCTCCTTCTTCTTGATCTTGGTGTCTGAAGAGTTGTTTCTCTCACATATTCTCACTCTTCTCTCCAGCTTCTGTTGTGCGGCTGTTTGTTACCCTTCTCAAATATGTTATCCCAGAGGTGCTACTACCATCGCTGAGGGGCTCAGCCTTGGCCAGTGACAGGTCTTTCTTGGAGCCGACTGGCTGGCTCTATCAGAAGTGGGGAAAGCTTCTAGTAGCTTCTCACAGAAGCCATCCCTGTAGCGCCTCCCCTCTTCCCCCCCAAAGAAACCTTGCCATGCAAACCAAATACAATATCTGTCCTGTGTGAAAGACAATATTTTTTTCTTGGATATCTGTAATTACATTTACAGATTCAGGCTCATCTCTGGTTATCAAAACATTGATTTACAAAGAAAAATAATTTTAAATCACAGTAAAAAACAGTTTTGGATAAAAGCAATCATAGAATCGTATAATACCAGGTTGCAAGGGGCCACAAGGATCATCTGGTCCAAACTTTCTGGGCAAAAGCACCATCTAGACAAAATGGTCCAGCATCCTGTTCAGCCAAATCTTAAAAGTATCCAATGTTGGGGAGCCCACCGCTTCCCTGATCGTATCATAACATCATAAAATGGAATGTGTTTTGGAATTTTGGAGGTCAAGTTCTTTTAAAACAGAAGGTCATTTATTTTTAGATGTCTTAAAATGGTATTTTAAATTTGCATTTCAGCAAGGAGTCATTACTATTATTGATATCAAATTTTATGTTTTTTTAAAAAAAAGTCACCTTGAAATTAGTTTGACTATTTAACTCATAAGGCACTTATATTTGTTTGTGTAGACACAGCATTTGATGAAAAACGAAATAGTACTATGTGTATGCAGTTGTCCAATCCTATGTAGAAGTGTATCTGCTGTAGTTAGTGTAATTATGTCTATAGTTATGCTGTTTAAAGTTTTACTTCATAATACTCTTACAGTCACTTCTAAATTTGTCAGCTCTATTAGCAAGGTTGTCATTTCCATGCAGAATATTTGTTGGTAACTTGAAAATGCAGTGATTTAATGTAATAATTTATGTCTTTTTATGCACAGTAACAAAAGCATACAAAATAATTTGTAATCATTTCATGTGCTTCACTTTGCTATTTTAACATCCTTTTATATACTTTCGTGTATTGTCATTTTCCTTTCCCAATGAGAAAGTATATGAAATACATTAGTTTTTATATTTTTAACTCTATTTCTTTTTCCAGTGTTTCATATATATTGATCCAAATGTTTAATGGTAATGATATCACATGCCAGTGCAGCACCCACACTCAGGTCCATACAAATAAAACTCACAGGTTTGGAAAGACACTTGGAATCAAAATAGTTTTTGATACTTGAAACCTATATGAAAACAAACTTCCTGAAGGTGTCTCACAATATTATTACTTAAATGCTTTATAATATTTTTGGAACAAGCATTTAAATCCCCAGTATTCCAAAATAATGCCTTGATTCTTGGGTTATATGTTTGGAAAGAACTCCTAATTAGCAACCACATGTTCTTTACATGATTTATTTCAGTTCCAAATAGAACAACCTACTTGTTTAGTGTGTCAAGACTTTAGTCTTTCTTTTACTTGCAATGGGATTAATTACACTTAGATACAACAAATACAAGTCTAAAGGGTAATAAATATTAAGCCATTAGTGTACCCAATCTTATCAGCATCCTTAATACCTGCTTCCACCAGTTTGTTTTTTTTTTCAGTTGGTTATATTTGGACTCCAACATCTGAAGAGTAAGCAAACGGCATATCATCAGAGACATGTTCTGATATTAGATTCTTTGTCTACAAGCAAATAACATGAACATATAAGTATTTTCTAAATTCTACAATATCTTTATTGTTGGCAAACTTTTTGTTGTCTCTTTCTGAAGTTCAGTCTACTGCTGATCTGTTTTTAAACTAAGCTGTGTTTCAGATCTGCCTGAATTTCATGCTCTGCTCTACTCTTTTTTTCCCATTTCCCCATGATGCTGTGCTAAATGTGGCTACTCAGCCATTTTATTTTCCCCATCAGCAAATCATCTCAGTATCTTTGTGGCTCAGTTCTGCCTGCCAAGCCCAGAACATGTCTGCAGAAGGTGCAGTCGCAGCACCCCAAGAAGACTAGTAGACGAAATGGGCCCTTAGGACGTAGTGTTCCCAGAGCTCTGGGAAAGAAAAAATGAAGGCAAAGGAAAGCCTGTCCTAAGAAAACATTGTCATGTGACAGAAAGAATAATTTCTACAGCAAGGTAAACAATCCCTTTTCAGCCACTCTCAGCAGTACTGTAAATTACCAACAAACCTGTAAACATATTGTTTGTTTGTCTAAGGGGAGTTCTGAGGTGGACATTTGATGGAGAAAGAAAAGAAAAAAGTTATGTTCAGACTTCCGTGTAAATGCTTGGGATGCTATTTACTGCTACCTTTGTTATATAATATTTAAGAGGTTCATGCAAGACTGGTGTATGCTCTGTAATTGTGAATGTGAATAGACTAGCACCACTAATGAGAGTCCTTGAGATTTACATTTGATTTCTTAAATTTTCCCTTAGTTTGGCAGCTTCAAGGTTTTCTCATCTACTTAAATATTGATAAATGCTCTGTCAACATGCAGTAAATGTCATTCTGGTATTAGCACTGGAAGATCAATCATGACAGAAATGAGCATCCTCTGTGAACAGCATTAACAACCCAAATGTCCAACTCATTTAATTAGTTACTATTTCCCTAAAGCTTCAAATATGTGGAATGTTCTATAAGCAGTGCAATATTTTATTATCACTTTATACAAAGTCCTAGCTAGTCGTAATGAGGGAAATTTGTGCTTTCTCACAGGAAATTGGACCAAGAATTGCTGTCAACCAGGAATCCTGGGAATTGAGTAGCTAAAGGGATTAGAAGAATCCTAAATCTGAAAACTTCTACTATGAAATTATAGATTTATTTTTTAATAGACTTTGGCTGTAAATTCATTAAAAATGCTAATACAGGAAACAATTAAGAGCCAGCAGAAGGAATTGGGCAAACAAAGACATTAATCATGAGTACTTCAAAATAAAAAAATCTCTTTAGAAATTACTTGTAATACCATGTGGTAGCAGAGCAAAATCCCAAATTGTTCTCAAATGTAGTGCAGAATAACAAAAGTCCAGATGGAGGAAGACTTGAAGTACTTCATTCATTAGGGCTCGTAAATCATGCATTCTTTTGAGATAGACTAAATTATGTTGGATCACAGCATACGTTACATTGTAAACTGTGTCTCTGAGAATATACAGGCATAATCATAAGTATGGGGTTGGCTACATAAATATTGAAAAAATCAAACCTAGCATAACATTTCCTCCTTTGAAAATACATAAGTGAAATGTTGTAAAAAATAACCCATCTTCTTTCTTTTTCCCTTCTGATGAAGCTTTTTAAATGAATAATTCACAATATTTTCCACAGAGACGGAGAATGAGGATCATTCATTGGATTGTAACCGTGTACATTTCCTTTCTGTAATCAGCTTGGGACACTGAAGCAGAACGATGAGGTTGACTTAGGATCCCCTTTTGTATCATAGATATTAAGCAAATCACTTACACTCAATATCGCAGTTTGTATTCTATGGCTTGGGAAAAAGAAATGTGTTCTGAATTTTCAGTTTGGCTGTACTAAACAATGCTCTTATGCCATTTTACAGAATCAGTCAGATTCAATCACTGAACCATTTTAACAATTTTTCATTGAAGAATATGCAGTGTATTCTGAATTTTGCTTTTATACTTTGGTGCATCTATTACTAAAGAAATGTTCTTATGCTTCCCATGGGATTTTTTGGGTGTGGGGTTTTTTTAGGATTTTTGGGGTTTTTTGTTTGCTTGTATGTTGGGTTTGGTTGTTTTGTTTGGGTTTTTTGTTTGTTTGTTTGTGTTTGGGTTTTTTTTGTTTGTTTGGGTCTGGGGTTTTTGTTGTTGTTTAGTTTGCATTTTTGGGGGTTTTTTTGGTTGGTTGGTTTGGTTTTTTGGTTGTTTGTGTTTGTTTGTTTGTTTTTAATGTAGTTTTTGTTGTTGTTGTTTCCCTCCCCAGCCTCCCCTTCATAGTATGGCCATTTCTAGTAACATTATTATTCTCTCTTTTTATGATATTACTGTATTATTTCTTTCTAGTCTTAAGGAGTTCCCAAAAGATACTCCTAAACTAATTCTCTACCTAGGAAGGAAACAAGGACTGTATTTTTCAGTATTAGTCATATTCTATCACTACTGTTTGTCAGGGGTTTTTTTACATTTAAATGGTACACCTTCTAAAAATAAATCAGAATTATCTTTATTGCTTTCAACTCTCCCAGCAGATGTGCATTGTGAACATCAAAGAAAGGATCATGAGTAAGCCACAGCTACATGATTAATGCTATCACACTCGTCTAAAGAAAAAATGCTTAATTTGTCATTTTAGGTTATCTTCAGGAATGCTGACTTCATTTGATTGTTGTAACCTCAATAATTTGCCAGAAGATCAAGCCCTGAGATTTTGATGTTATATCTGAAAATGAGAGCCAGCCTGCTCATTCCTTATGCATTTTGAAAAATGAAACCTTTGCCTATTTCCTTGCCAACACAGCTTTGTATTTCATTGTGCATTTATTAGTGTTTTGTTTTGCTGGTTTTTGTTTCACATTACTGCTTCCCCTAGCAACCCTGCTCAAGTTTAAAGGATTTTGTTGAAATTACTTGCAAGACTCAGCTAAATTCTTTCCACTTTTAATTTAAGCTTATCTTACTATAATGTCCAAAAATACAACATTGTATTTTTCAAGACTATGTTATGCTATTTTATGGAAAACAGGTGAGATGGATCATTTGGAGAGTTACTGAGCACATTCGAGAGAAGGCGGCTCAATAGACTATACAAATACTGAAGAAAAAATGATGGGTCCTACAGTTATAACAGTGAGGAACAGCGATCCGCTGGTTTATGCAGAGAAACTGCAGGGTTGAAGTGAGATGTACAAACCTTTATATTTCTGGTCTGTCTTCAATTATTTTCAATTTTCTCTTTTCAAAAAATAAAAGTAATAGAAGTTGACCATCTTGGTTTCATTCACTTATTTTGTTAATTTCAAAAGCTTGCAGTCTTTTGGAACAGTTGTTAATAAAGTCATTTCCAGTGGAGTGTCATTTCAGGCAGCCAGTTAATGGAAAAGGCTCCTTTTATATTCGGGAAAACCTGAGAGTGCCAAATACACAGAACTGAAGAGCGACAAGGAAACACCATAGGAAGAGGAGCTGCTGAGGAGATGATCTAAATCTGTGACAAAAGTGGCAGATTTTGGGTGGAGGCAGGATTTTCCCAAGGCAAGGGACCACCAGGGCAGTGCTAGAAGCTGCCAGCTCTCACGAGAGTCACTGATGAGACCTGTGAATTGCTGGAACAACGGTGACCATGCCTATAAAAAGCAGCCTAGGGGGTGCTAGTCACCAGGAGCAGGACAAGGCAGTTTGCATGGCATTTCACACAGAAGGGCGCACCGGAAGGGTTGGGAAGTTCTGCCAGCTCAACCAGGGAGTGTGGTGTCCACCTGATAGAAAGCCATGGTGTTAGTAAACTCAGCTCCCACCATTACTAATGCAGCTGCCTGAACCAACACCTGGTGGGGAGATGCTGTCACCCAGCTGTCAGGCTGCAGGGTGTGCCCTGCTCTTACACCAATACTGGAGGGCAGCAGCAAGTGGGAGGTGTGCCCAGGTAGAAGAACTCTTCTGCTTAGTGATGGTACTGAAAGAGAAGGTGAGTATGTTGAGGAGTATCAGGGAATGCAAGAGGGAGATAAATCAGTGGAGTCACATCCCACCTTCCCTCAGGCTGGCCCAGCAGGTAGACATGGTACAGAGGACTCCCTACCCTCCCTCTTCACAGTGGAACGTAGTGACTCAAGGGATAGGGGACAATGGCAGTGTGTCTGTGCTCGGCACAGAAGGAGGAGGGTCTCTGCTGTGACTACCCCATCTTCTCAGGTTCCCTTGCACAACAGGAATGAGGTTTTGCAAATAGAACCAAACAACAATATTGAGGAAGGTGTTTCAACTAAATTGGAGGTGCCACTGAGGGGAAGTCTGCCTGCATCCTCCATCAAAACAGCTGCTACCAAGAAAAAAATGCAGGTCACAGTCATAGGAGACTCACTCTGAAGAGAACAGAAGGCTCTATATGTAGACCAGACCCACTTAGTAAAGAAGTCTGCTGGCCTCCCTGGGACCAGGGTTAAAGACGTGAAGAGAAAACTTCCTGCACTGGTTAGGCCCTCCAATTATTATTCTCTACTAATTTTTCAAGTAGGCAGCAATGAGACTGAAAAAGGGAAATCCAAGGGTGACTTCAGGTCCTTGGGATGACTGGTTAAGGGATCAGGAGCACAAGTAGTGTTCTCCTCTGACGCCCCAGTTGCAGGGTATGATGAGGAAAGATACAGGAAGACCCAGCAGATCAATACCTGTCTGGAAGACCAGTGTAATTGGCAGAATTTTGAGGCTTTTGATCATGGGTCAGTTTACCTGACACCTGGCCTGCTAATGATGAATGGGTTGCACCTGCCTCAAAAGGGGAAAAGAATCCTGGGGCAGGAGTTAGCAGGGCTCATTGAGGGGACTTTAAACTAGATTTGAAGGGGGAAGGGCAGAGGCAAACGTAAGGGCAACATGCTGGCATTTCAGGGATGAGGTGCTAGCAAGATCCTTTGGTCTGCTGTCCCAGTGGAGGTAGGGATGGAGAGTCAAGCAGTAAGAGAAACACAAGAGTTATTGATGTGTTAGAAACTCTGGAAGCACTTGATGATGGCCACAGAGGAATTAGGGCTTCTCACCAGGAAAAGGTAGTGGAATCAATAGCCCAGCTGAAGTGCATCTATACAAATCCATGCAGCATGGGCAACAAACAGGAGGAGCTGGAAGCCATTTTGAGGCAGAAAAACTTTGATGTTGTTGCCGTCACAGAAACATGGTGAGATGACTCCCTCAACTGGAATGCTGCATTAGATGGCTATAAGCCCTTCAGAAGGGACAGGTGAGGAAAGAGAGGAGGTGTGGTAGCCATGTATGTTAGAGAGTGTTTTGATTGTCTGGAGCTTGATGAGGGTGATGATAGGGTTGAGTGTCTATGGGTAAGAATCAAGGGGGAGGCCCGCAAGGCAGATATCCTCCTGTGGGCCTGGTACAGACCACCCGATTAGGATGAAGAGGAGGCAGCAGGGAGAAATCTCCCAATTACTAGCTGTTGTTCTCAGGGGGGACTTCAACCTACCAGATGTCTGCTGGAAATACAACACAGCAGAGACGAAGCAGTCTAGGAGGCTCCTGAAGTATATGGAAGACAATTTCCTGAAACAGCTGGTCAGTAAGCCATCTAGGGAGGGTACCCCACTGGACCTATTGTTTGTAAACGGATAAGTACTTGTGGGTAATGTGTTTGTTGGAGGTCATATTGGGCATAGTGATCATGAAAACTTCGAGTATTCTATTCTTGGAGAAGGAGGGGGCTCAACAGAACTGCTCCTTTGGACTTCCGAAGGGCAGACTTCGATCTGTTTAGGGGGCTGGTTGGCCGAGTTCCTTGGGAGACAGTCCTGAAGGGGAAAAGAGTCTAAGAAGGCCTGCCACTTCTTAAGAAGGAAAACTTAGAGGTGCAGGAGCAGGCTGTCCCTGTGTGCTGAAAGGTGAGCTGGTGGGGAAGAAGCCTGGCCTGGCTTAATAGAGAGCTGAGGCTGGAATTTAGGAATAAAAGGAGAATTTATAACTTTTGGAAGGACGGGCTGGCTACTAAAGAGGACTATAAGGATGCTATGACGTTATGCAGGGAGAAAATTAGAAGGGCCAAAGCTCAACTAGAGCTGGCCTGGCTATTGCTCTTAAAGGAAACAAAAAATGTTTCTACAAACACTTCTGCAACAAAAGGAGGGCTAAGGAGAATCTGCACCCTCTGGTGGATGCGGGGGGAAACATAGTGACAGAAGATGACGGAAAGGCTGAGGTACTAAATGCGTTCTTTGCCTCAATCTTTAATAGTCAAAACAGTTGTGCTCCAGGTACTCAGCCCCCCTGACCCGGAAGACAAGGACAGGTAGCAGAATGAAGCCCCAATAATCCAAGGGGAAATGGTTGGCAACTTGCTACACCAGTTAGACACATACAAGTCTAGGGGTTGGATGGGATTAATCCAAGGGTTCTGAGAGAGGTGGCAGAGGTGATCAGTGAGCAACTTTCAATTATTTATCAACAATCCTCGCTAATAGGGGAGATTCCAGTTGACTGGAAGTTGGCAAACAAGGCACCTATCTACAAGAAGGGTCAGAAGGAGGATCTGGAAAATTACAGGCCTGTCAGTTTGACCTTGGTGCCAGGACAGGTCATGGAACAGATGATCTTGAGTAACATCACATGGCACATACAAGAAAAACAAATGATCAGGCCCAGTCAGTGTGAGTTTATGAAAGGCAGGTCCTGCTTGACCAACCTGATCTCCTTCTATGGCAAGGTGACATGCGTGGTGGATGAGAGAAAGGCTGTGGATGTTGTCTATCTAAACTTCAGTAAAGCCTTTGACACCATTTCACACAGCATTCTCTTGGAGAGATTGGCTGCTCATGGGTTGGACAGGTGTACTCTTTCCTGGGTAAAGAACTGGCTGGATGACCAGGACCAAAGAGCTATGGTGAATGCAGTCTAGGTGGCAGCTGGTCATGAGTGGTGTTCCCTGGCGTTCAGTATTGGGGTCAGTTCTGTTTAATCTTTTTATCAATGATCCGGATGACGGGATTGAGTGCACCCTTAGTAAGTTTGCAGACGACACCAAGTTGGGTGGGACTGTTGTTCTGCTGAAGGGCTGGGTCGCTGGGCTGAGGTCAGTTGTATGAGGTTCAACAATGCCAATGCTGGGTTCTGCATTTGAGTCTCAACAACCCCATGCAACTGTAGGCTTGAGGAAGAGTGGAAAGGTGCCTGGCAGAAAGGCCAACAACATCCTGGCTTGTATCAGGAAAAGTGTGGCCAGCAGGACTAGAGAAGTGATTGTCCCTTTGTAGTTGGCACTGGTAAGACCCCACGTTGAATCTTGTGTTCAGTTTTGGGCCCTTCACTATAAGAAAGACACTGAGGTGCTGGAGTGAGTTCAGAGGAGGGTGCCAAAACTGTTGAGGGGTCTGGAGCACAAGTCTGATGAGGAGCGGCTGAGAGAACTGAGGCTGTTTAGCCTGGAGAAAAGGAGGCTGAGTGCAAGGGTGAAAAATCATGGACTCCACACAATCCAATATGAATTCAAGCGAAGCCATTTATTACAGAGACAAGCCTCCTTATATATGCAGTTATTTCCTGATCACGCATCCAAGCTCCAAGCATGCATTAGCTGATTGGATATTTTCCATGTTCACGGGCTGTGCACGTGCCCGAGTCTCACTGCTAATAGGTCTTGTTAATTTACATCTTGTTGAGGCCCTGTTATTATAGAATTGCCTCACTCCCATAACAGGTGTTGTTTTTCAGTCTTCGTGCTGGCCTTGAGATTCCTTTGGCTAGTTCAGAAATAAATCTCCATCTAATAGAAACCCATCCACACAACAACCTCAAGAAAATCCCTCAAATCTCCCACAGCTGAGGGGAGACCTTATCGCTGTCTACAACTACCTGAAAGGAGGTTGTAGCATGGAGGGTGTCCTTTTCTTCTTCTGAGAAGCAAGCAATCGGACGAGAGGAAATGGCCTCAAGTCGCACCAGGGAAGGTTTCGATTGGATGTTAGTAAACATTTTTTCATGGAAAGGGTTGTGATGAAGTGGAACAGGCTGCTCAGGGAAGTGGTGGAGTCACCGTCCCTGGAAGTGTTAAAGAGACATATGGATGAGGCTCTTAGGGACATGGTTTAGTACTAGATTTAGGTTGTGGTTTGACTTGATGATCTTAAGGGTCTCTCCCTACCAAAACATTTCTATGATCCTATAAGGATGATTCAGAAATTAGAATAAGCAATGCATGTGCTTGTTTCAGTGAAGTCAAATGGTGTAACACAAGGCACAACTATTGCCTTAATCCTTATAATTTTAAGCTGTGGCTGTTGTTATTCTCCATGCCCTGCAGCATCAGAGATCAGGTGTATCAATTCCATTTATGTGGAGTAACTTTTGTAAGACAGAGGGCCTTGTGGGAGGGCACCATGGGATTTCACACAGAATCTTACTTCCCCAGTCATCGGTGTTAGAAATCCAGAAGTTATTTTCTCTCTAAAAGCACTGCTTAACGCTGTTGCCTTTTGAAGGCTTTTGCTTATGGCCGCAAGTGATGAAAAAATCAAATAGAGATCTTTTAAGATAGTTGTTTTCCAAATGAGTATTTCATATACTCCAAGAATTTCCCAAGATGTACTTTAAAATCATAAGTGAATAAATATGTAAATAAATCAATTTGAATAAGAATCTTGGAAGTATGTTTAATTATTCAGAACTTAACTGAGAAATTACATAGGAAAGCCAAAATGTGCATTAAAATTATCAGTGAACAAATGTAATGAGCAGATTTATCAAAATCTGGAAAGGTCCTATGCTGAGTAAAAACTATAATGGGACAATTATTATTAATCTTAGCTGACTAGAAGACCAGTTTTTACAAGGGCAATGCTACAGATAAAAATTGAAACTTTTATGAACAGCTGATTATTAGTCTGAATATGAAATAAACATTGGAAAAGCAATTCTGAAAGGCCATTGTTCAATTACTTTATTGATTAGGGATTAAGATCAACAACACTATATGCTGTGAAAACTCTGGCTGTTGCAACATTTAGGAAGAGAGGACAGCTCAAACATATGATTTTAAACAGTGATATTTATATTTCAGATCAACTTAATTACAATTTGTAGCTATATAGCAAGGGTGTCAAACTCATTTTCACCGGGGGCCACATCAGCCTCACGGTTGCCTTCAAAGGGCCGAATGTAATTTTAGGACTCTATAAATGTAACTACTCCTACATTACATTCGGCCCTTTGAAGACAACCGTAAGGCTAATGTGGCCCCCAGTGAAAATGAGTTTGACACCCTTGCTGTACAGAATTACCTAATCTCCATCTGCTCCTCCAAAAGCAGTAAAAAAATATGAGGATACCAGACATATAAACTGTTCCTTAATAATATCCATTTGGAACTCTTTAAAGAGGAAAAACAAACAAACAAACAACACAACACAACAGAAATAGAATTAAAATAAACTACAAAACCCCTCAGAGAAATCCTAGGTATGAATCAGAAGAAAAACCATTATTGAGTAATTACTTGTTAAAACAATTAAATGCAATAAATATGAGAAGAAAACTACGTACATTTTGTTAAATCATCCTAGTCATGAATAAATGCCAATATATGAGCTATAAATAGTGGATGCAGACTGCGCTTTCAAGGCCAAATTTAGGTTCAAAAGAAGAGGAAGAGCTGACATTTAATAATGTTATGGATTTGTCTTTTAGAAGAGAGATACTAATGATGGAAACCTGGAAAGGAGATGTAGGGAAAGGTGAATAACGAAATGTGTGGATAATGCATTTTATTACAACTGTCCAGAAAATGTGAAGACTGCATAAGGACTCTCTGATGGGATTTTTTTTTTTTAATTTCTGACCTGTACATGTATATCTATTATCTGTTATGTATTGCTATTGGGTATATGTTGTGGATGAGCTTCTGTTTAGCCTAGCTGACCTCAGAGTAAAATTTATTGGTTATCTATTCAAGTTCCTTTTTATAAATTGTCTAATCATTAGTTCAGTTGTTAGAAATATTGATGCATCTGTTGGTCCTAGATTGAACTTAGGCCATCAGACACATAATGTCTTTTTGGGGAAGGGAAGCATTCATTTTGTTTAGTTTTCGTGTTTTTTGTGTTTTTTGTTTTTGTTTTGTTTTTTGACAGCTTAACTATTTTCCCCCCTTTTATTTTTTTAATTTCAGTTTACAAAATTGTAGTGAGATTAGTACACTATCTGATCTTCTCAATAAATAACTGAAATTACAAAAATTGATTTAGAAATATACAGCACTATCAAAATGCAAGATATGAAGGTATGAATTTTCTCCTCATATTTTAAATGTAGCACAACTCAATATCTGATTGATTCAAACTGACAGAAGCTTACTTGGTGTTTTCCGAGGTTTAAATATGTTGTCCCCCTTTTCCTCACTGAATTCCAAGTAATCACAAAGGTACAATCGAGGGTGTGTTGAAAATAAAATTATTATGTTGAATTATCCCTATAATCGATAGTAACATTCCAAGATGGACAGGTATATTATTTTATTCAGATAACCACAAGTAATAATTGTAAGATGATTTTTAACAAAATTTGAAGTTATACAAAGCTTTCTAGTCCCAGTTGTTCGTGTGACTTAAGATAATATTAAAGATACGTCTCACACTATTTTTTTGCCTTATCCGGTCTTTAAGGACCCAGGCAGCCCTGATTTTACTATTATTGTGGGTAGTTACATATCTATTTTTTTAAAAATTAGATATATTAAAAAACCAACACCCCAAAACATAACCCAAAACGCCAACTCCTCACCAGTAAATGGGACGGTGGCACTACATAGTGGTTCAGTGAAATATGTAGGTTTACAGGTTGCAAAAAATTTATAGAAAAGAATTTCTAGAAAAGAATTCTGCTTTTTCCCCTCCTTCCTTCCCCCTTTTCTCCTTTTTCCTCCCTGCCCCTCTCCTCTCATCCCCCTTACCTTTCAATGCAAGAAAGGTTAAAAACACATAACATAAATGTAAACACTTTTCTTATGCTGCTTTAAATGCCATTTTGACTTCATTATTTTTTCTGTCTCATTTTTCTTAGATGTATGGTGATTGATAAAGCCAATGTGTACATAGCATTTAGCTGTTCAAGTGGATTAAATTTTATCCTACTCACAGCAGATAAGGCATAGAATGTTACCAACTTTTTCTGAAGTCCTACTTTCAAAGCAGTTTGGTTTGTGTTAGACCACAATATCAGAGACTTATCTTGAGTTTTCTCAAAAGTCACAACCTGTTAAATGATCAGATGGCTTGGAGACAATCCTACCTTGATAATAAATACATTAATCTGCTTGTGACTGGTCTCTGCTCTGAATACAGTACTTAGCTAAATTTTTTGAATAATTTTGTGTCCTTTTTACATAACATAAGGGTTTTTTCTAAGTCCTATATTATGTTTTTTGCAAATATATGATCGTTTCAAATATATTGGCACAAAACATGGAAGAACAACACACAGTTTAAAGGTTTAGGTCTGTAGAATGAAAATAAGTGACAGTGATAGCACATATTTAGATTTCCTTTATTTAAAATAAAAGTTCACATCTCACTTGATGTGTGTATTTATATTGTGCTTAGACTTGGCATTTCTACCTCAGACCAAACATCAGGATTCCCAATGACTGAAAATTGTTGAAATCTAATGCTGTGGCTACTCCTTCAGTGTCCTGTGTATTCTTTTCAAAGTTCTCTCTAAGAAGAATTTGTGTGTTTAGGAGCTAAAATAAAAAACAGCTGAAAACATTCTAGATTTGGATCTGTGATGCAGTGCCTTACTATGCTGTCAAATTCCCACATTCATAATGCCAAAGTTGTTTTGAGTTTGCAAATACTATGCCAGTGAATTCTGTATCATTTGGTGGAGTAATCCTGTCAACAGGAAAAAAAATAGACTATGTTTGGTATTATATACTTTGCAACTGTTCATGTGCAATTTCTTCACAAAAACGGAAACAGACACTTTTCATGGAACTTATGTTTAATGTTCTTTTTATGTAAAAGCAAGTAGCAATAATAATGTCAGCTTGATGGACTGTTCATTACATGAATTAAGTACACAACTCCTTAAAATATGTAAGGAACAGCTTAAAGAGGTGACTATGAATTTTCAGTGCACCTGCAGACTAAAACCTCCTTTCTTCTTACGTGCACTTATGTTCCTTTCATAGTAACTAGTCACATATGCATGTGTGTATGAGGACATAACAAAATAAAAACTTCCATGTATTTGTAAGTGGAGACAATTCCATTGGATTCCAGAGAGCTAAGAAAACTCCTATATAAACAAAAAAAACCCCAATATCATAAACTATGCTATTTTAATTAAGTACTTGAACTGTCTGCCCTTAATTCAGATACATGTAATTCATTTAACTTATTCATCAGGATTTAAAACCAAAGATGGAAAAGGAAATTTGGCCAAAAACTTTTCATTTTTAGAATGCAAATTTAAGTATCACATTCCTAGATGTGATTCTCACTAAAAAATTTATTTCTTGCAAGCTTCATTTTTAATGGCAAAGGAGTCAGCAAAAAAAGTACCGGATTTCATCTATTCAGCTGTCTTCTTGTGTTAAGTTCCTGTTTTACTTGGTGGTCATTGTGATCTGAGTAATTACAAACAAAAGCCATAAATAAAAGAGAAAAGACGACCTTGAAAAAGGTGTAATGAATGCACTGTGCAAAGACTCCACTGCAAATTAAAACAAAAGCTATAGCTACCAATGCTTCTTTGTCAGTCTTTATTTGGAGTTACACCTACAAATAAGCTACGCCAAAATATCCAAGAGGAAAAAAGAGAGATTTACTATTTGTGCTCCATCCATTTAAATATATAGTGTATTAGACTTCCTACAATGTCCACCTCTTTTATTGATGGGAAATTAGCCTTGCCAACCTTGTTACATGGCCTCAAGAAACCTGATTTCTAGTTACTGCTGGAGGCACATTTAAAATGAATGTAGCAAATTGGAGTTCCATTAGCTTCTTTTGGAGTTTGATCCCACCTAGAACCAAGCTCTTTAACACTTCTTTAGATGCTCCTCCTTTACATTTTTTGTATAGGTTTGGAATGATGCTCTCAGAGTGGTGCCTAGTCCCAGAGCTCTTCCAAACTGACACCAGAGAATAAGACACAGGCAGCACTTGGAAGAGAAAATTAAAAACAAAACAAAACCACAAACAAACAAAAACAATTGTCGTGGAAGGTCATAGATAAAAAACGGAATGGGTTTATAGAAATCTACACATCATCTGAGCTTTTTTGCCAAGCCTCTGTTAGCTGCTTCTGGAGCATCTGAATTCCTACTACTGACTCCCTCAGGAGTATGACCTGTGGGCTTGAATCTGCTGTGGAAAAGGATTTCATCCCACAAAACAAATGAGAAAATATAGTATTTCGTGCCCAGAATGCCAGTGGAACAGTGTGAATCTGTGTTTTTCTAGACAGACTCCTAAATTTTGACAATTTTATTAAAGATTATTACAAGTGTCCTGGATCTCATAAAAATTCTGAAAATCAGTCTCCACAGGATTTTGCACATATTTGAAAATGCTGAGGTTTTATTTCAAAGCTTTGCTATAAAATGTCTTATTTCAAAACTCAGATTTTTTGGGAAAAAAAAATTAAAGAGGTGGTGTAGGAATTTTGACTTCTATTTGGCTGTAGTTTTGTAAGCAAATTTCTAAAAATCAAAAACATGAACTGAAGTCTGCCAACAAAATCTATGTGTTTTTAAAGAAAAAATAAAGTCTCATATCTTTTTGAACCATATAGTTAAATTTTCACATAATATTCCCTCCTTTTGACTATATTAGTATGAAAATATTGTTTGTTAAGGTTTACATTTTTTTAAGATGATATCTGCCTCTATCTGTCACATTCATTCAGAATAATGCTTTCCCTTGTATAGCTGGTCAGTACTGATGCCTGTTTGAGACAGTTCTATCTGGGGATCTCTTAGCGATACAACACTACAAGTAACTAAGACATATCCCAAATATTGTCCTTATTTCTCAAGATACAGATATCCTTAAAGACTACAGGTTTCAGTGGAGAAACGTATGGGTAAAGCTTTTAATCTTGTAGGTGACAATCTTTTTAACAGGGTGTCCTAAGGCTTCACTGCTGCTTATTGTGACAGTCTTGCCTGATCCTAATTAGTGTTGTATGAAACAACGTCCAGACAGTAAGTAGCACGTGGTGGGAATCACTACAAATAAATGATTTATAATAGATTGTACAAGATCACTCCCTCCAAATTCCTCCAGCATTATTCAGCAAAATTTGTGCCCTCAAACATTCAGATGTTACACTCCATAGAATCATAGAGCAGTTTGGGTTGGAAGGGACCTTCAAAGATCATCTAGTCCAACCCCGCTGTAATGAGCAGGGACATCTTCAACTAGATCAGGTTGCTCAGAGCCCCATCCAGGCTGGCCTTGAGTGTCTCCAGGGATGGGCCATCCAGGGGATTCCAGTGCACATAACCCACACAGCCACTGTCTTATTTTACACATTTTAGATGGGACACACACAAGATTATACATTTTTAGGGATAGAAAGACACTATATAGGGTCTGAGGCATCAAGTGTTGTATATAATAGATGAGCCCAGTCCATACCACTCAGTCTTATGACCACAGAATAGTTTTAGGCTTGTTGCTTTTAATAGAATATGTATGTCTGTAAGGTTTGTGAATGAAACCGTGTTAAAAGACTTAATAAAATATGTAAAATTTAATATTTTATTAAATTACATGAAACATTATAAATCATAAAAAATTAAAGTATTCACTTTTGACATTTTGAATGACTGGCTGGTAATAGGGTCTAGTAGACCTGTTCTTGGAGCTGTGAAGGGAGTGTGGGGAATGAAACAGAAGAAAAGCCTTTAAATAAGAGAAGCATTAACCTCAAACTATCTTCTAATAATGCATTTGCCTTGAATGAATGATGGAAGCCAAATCTATTATATCTGGGAGAAGTAACAGACGAAGATGATAAGAACTTGAAGGAGTTATATGAGAAATAGTTTTTTCCATTAAATTTGGATCTTTGTCTCCATAAACTATTCTGTCTATAATATTTCTAGCATAATATTTCCTGCTTTTTTTTTTTTTTTGAATCAATGCTTTTATGCAAAATGTTCAATATGTATGTTCAGCATGCATTACATGGTTTATTTCTTTTATAAGCTTTTTCTATACTCCATGTACCCTTTCCTATCCTATCCTATTAATTATTTTGCCGTGTAGTAGCTGATAGTAAGTCCTTACTTTGTTTCATTAGAAAGGATACTCAATGTAAAATGATAAAGAGTGAATGGGTGAAATCAGTGAACAAAATGTTCATTGCTAACATAGAAGTGGTTTGCTGTAGACAGTCAGTCAGCTGAAAATACTTACTTTTCAGAGATGTACTTACAGACTCTAAGGACTGGGAAGCACTTATTGGAAGTTTGCAGAAGGTCAGCTTCAGCTGTCAGTTTTTTGGAAACTTCTTCTCTGCAAAAATCCACCAGCTTCCCATTAGAAAAAAAACAGGTGATGCAACGCCAGCCACAGATCAGGGTGCCTCCTAAGGCAGCAGGTGACACAACTAGAATACTGTTTTCAATTTATACTCCCAAATAAACACATATTAAAAAGACATTCTTACATTCTCAAAAAGGCCCAGATTCACTAAAATTGACTAGAAAGGAGGTTCTTAGGTCACTAAATTAGTTTGCCCAACCTAATTAGCTAATGTGACATAGCTAATTACCTTACACAGTATAACGGCTTATGTAATTCCAACATTCTGCCTTGCAAAACACTTTTTTTTTTTCTATTGTGCTTCAAATAATTTGATAGTAGTATGATAGTAAAGATAAACACTTTAACGCATAGAGTATGACTTCCAGCTAATAGAAGCTTTTGGTAAAATATCTTCTCATATTATCCATACTAATCTCTATTCTTAAGCATAATCAATACAAAGGAAGCAAACTTAAAATATGGTAACGTACAATTTTTATAAAGGAATGCACAAAGACACAGAAACCCTTCTACTCTTCTTACACTTACAAATACACAAGGCTGAATTGTCAGAGAAATGTAAATGATGTTCCTCTTTATTGTTTCGTGCTTACTTATAGTCTTAACACTTTTGTTTCCTTGACAGTTTTTTCTTTTTAAGGTAGCAGCTATCATGCTAGTGAAAGATAGCAGATCAGGAAATCCCTATCTATTCCATGGACTTCCTAGGACTGTTTCTCCTTGCACGACTTGAAAGGAATTGCTTCGTTTTTCATTTCCTGCTGTGTGTCTTGTATTTCAATTGACTTTATCCCTCTAAGCAACCTGTACACCTTCCCTCATACCTATTAGAGGGAGCTGCCAAGTAGATATAAAGCTATTATAAATTTTATTCTGACACCTGAATCAGGAACTGCTGTTAGCATATACAAGGTATTATGAGTTGTGTGATCTGGCATTCAGACATATGTTCACAGCTGATTACTTAGGTGCTGTCCTAAGTAAACACTGGTTTGAAAGTTTTCCTAAAGATGAGTTGGGGATACATTTTCAAATATATCTGCATAATCTTACTAATAGGACTTAGTAGACTAGCTTGGTATAATGGATTCATGTCTGGAGCTGACCTTCTGACTTGTCACTTCTACACAGAACTTGTCAGTTCTATGTTCTAACTTCTCATTCACTGCATGTCCTACAAACCTGAAGACCTTTCCCATAAGCATGCAGAATCACCTTTATTTTGTTGTTGTTGGTGGTGGTGGTGGTTTTTTTAAGAGTTGCAGGTGGAAGCAGAAGCATTTAACCAGACCCAAGAAAAAGACAAAGGCATGTCTGTATCTGAAATTTTGTCTCTTTTCTAGAGTTACTGTTAGGTTGTATATAGGAATATCTTAAAGCTGATTCTGAAAGTTCTTTGTGGATCTAACAGCTAGGCAGTGTTTTATTCTTAAAAAGCTATGGAGATACTATCAACTTCTGTATAATCACCTACCATGACAGTGGTAACCGAGGAGGTGAAATATAACCTTCTTTGCCATGCCTGTACTGAGCCATTAGGAATTTTATCATAGAAGGAGAGTTTGGTACTCACCAAACTGCAGAACAATTTATGTAGGGACTTTCTTTTAATATGCTTCACTGTACTGTCAAGAGCGTAATAAACTGCGACAAAGGTTTTCATGGTTTTGAATGAAAAACTTTTGTAGAATCAAAAATATTGCTTGGTTAGTCAATCTTGCAGCCTAGTTTAAAATGCAATGTCAAATACTTTGTATTTAGTCCTAGGAAAGAGCTTCATTTCTAAAGTAACACTAAGGAAAAGTATAATAAAAAAATTAACAGAGAGTGAGCCAGAAAAATACAATTACAATTACACTGTGTATATTCTAGGCATTTTGAATGCTTTTTTTAGAAAGGTCCCAACATGATAGCTGCTATAACACTAAGGACTTCAGGAAAAAAAAGAAAAAAAATAAGGAAAAAAACAATCCAACAAAACCAGCAAAAATAAAGTAGCCTGGCAGAAAAGAGAATGAGTTGAGTATCATCGATGTATCATAGAAGATAAATACTATGCACTAACTTTATGTAGGATGAAACTACACATATAACAAAGTACAATCCATTTTTCCTAATGCCCTGTAACTGTATGTTATCACTGGTTTAGTTGATGTCTATAATGTCTGTCCTCCATCCACAGACTTCAGATACTAGCAATGAAATAAGGGCCATTTTTTTTGCTTCCTTAATCTGGATGTTCACTTGCTGGTGCATCTTTATAGGCAGAATTAGACTCCTGTGGAGAACTTATACAGATGATGTTCTGCCACCCAGTCAGGATCACATAAGAAACTTTAATGCAGTATGCTACTTGTTGTGCTGAATTCTAGCACCTTTCAAGGCCCCAGTTTACTCGGGTGCCTTGCTGCTTCTATTTACTATTTATGGCAGTCTCATTTTCATTGTTCTAAGTCAGTCTGAGGCTAAGCACATGCTTAGAAATCTGGCTCAGTTGAGACCCTAGTTAACTGACCTGAAACTGCACATTTTAAGTGGTATAAATAAGAAATCTGCAATCAGTATAGCAACATCTGCCAGACTTCATAATAACAAACTCAGTAGGAACACATTCAGGAGGGGATGACAGCTGCAAAGGAATTGCTGAACTTATTTATTTAGTTATTTGTTTATTTTATCAAGCTTAATCCACTGGCTTTGTCACTAGGACTGTAATGCTCACTTACCAACCACCAGATTATTAGATGTTCTTAGTTTTACATAAATTCTGAACAGAAATTTCTAAATAAATCATCATTTTCAAGTGTCACAGATGAAAGTACTTATAATTATTCAGAATATCAGGTTCAATGTGATTTTGAAATCTAGCTTCCTGCTTGAAACACATTGAAATATGTATTGCATTATTTGATGAATAATTAACCAAAGAGTTAAAGTAATACAACTATACTAGTGCAGAATTTAATGGAAAAGCTAACCTTCCCCTTCTTTTCCCCTCTTGCTCCCACTGCACACCTTCTACTACCCCTTCACACTGCAGCTGAAAGCTTGCTTTTCAAATTATACTGATGTAGCAACAAAAGTCAGAGTATGCATTTAAATGAAGCTGTTTTGATAAGGTGAGACCTAGAGTTCTTAAATTAGGTTTCAGAAACAGATTCATTTTATACTGATTTGACATTTCATTGCTAAATTAGTCCTTTTTCTGTCATGGTGGAGCTGAAAAGGTTAATGAGAACCTGCAATTCACAGTATAAAGTTACTTGAAATATTGATTTTTATCTTGTTTAAGAGACCCTGTCCTGCCTAACAGGGGCTGTGATTCTAAAGCACGTTTGTTGAAGCTTTCTGCCTATGGGGCATGTTTACCAACGATGTACCAGCATCAATCATAACTGCATTCAGAGTGTTCTTAACTCTCTGTAGTAGCAGTAGGGCCACCTATATGCTGCTTACAAGCAACAGTCTGCCAGTCCCATTTGTCTCTAAGGCAGCACACTGATAACTCTACGGAGAGGCAATCTGGCTGGAAATTACCCTCAAAAGTAACAAACCATCCTTCCTCCTAGACAAATGCTGCTTCAATGATGAGGTAGGGTGAGGTAACCAGGAGTGACTAAGACAGTGCAAAATATAAGTATGTAACACTCCAAACCAAAAAGAGAGTGTAAGATCTTTTCATGTTCATTTTGGATAGAATCCAAATTGATATTGACATGAAATATTACATTATTGAATAACTTACAGGCCATATTAAAAATATAAGAACTGAGAACAAGTGGAACATCTAATCCTTCTACAGAAAGCCAAACAATATGAGAAAACTAATGTCTTATTTTTAACACTAATCTCATAGTGAATCAGGAGGTAAAGCAAACTTTTGAGGATTTGAGGATTGTTTTTAGGAGTCCCTATTGTACCAAATTCATTCAGTTTTGGTCAATCAGTGGCATAGCTATAGAAACAAGGTATCATCAAATAGATCCAGTGTAGAAACATCTAGATTATAGAGTCTAAGTTTTCTCATATTGTAACATGTATTAGTTATAGTATTTTGGAACTTGATAATTAGAATTACCTCAAAACAAGAGCAGCAGTTCAGATTCCTGTTGAGGATATGACTCAAGAAAGTGTTTGCACTATTTTCACTGCAGTCATTGGTAAGTATCTTTGCTGAATGGTTGAGGTTGATTTGTTTGTTTGTTTGTTTGTGCTTCTTACTGGATTAAAGCCTAATAAAGTTCTCTTCACTACATATGATTACTCAGTCAGATGAGTGATCAATGGCAGCGATTAGACCAAAGAGATGTTTACTAACCAGAGCCTACTGCCTGATTTGAAAACAGCTTTTTCATTATTCTTCTGTGACAGTCTATGGTGCTCAGGCTTCTTTAGGATGAACCTTTGATTATGTTTACTTTATATATATATATACACATATATATACTCTGTATATATAGTTTGTATATACATAGTACAAAGAGGTGTATCTTTTTCTGGGTTGATGATGCATCTAGCTATTCTATTCCCAGCTTTCAGTGCTGGGGACTGAAATTCGCAAATGGCCAGGAAAATCAAAGAGATTACATTAAAATCCACAGCCATCCAATTCGGTCTTGTGTAGACTTTATAGTTCATTTTGTGGATAAAGGCTTGCAGGATCAGGGTGTAAATAATATCTAGCTTTATGTTAAACCTGTCTATGCTCATGCAGGGTCTCACATAGTTTTCTAACAATTCTGTTCAAAGTGTCAGTATTCAACAGATTATAAACTCGGGAATAATAGATAAAGTAACATAAACAACAGAAAGGGATTGTTTCCAGAACAAAACACCTCTCTTAGTTTTATGCCTGGTGTATCATTTTAGATATGAAGGCAGAGATCTATATTCAAGTATGCCTTTTCAACTTCACTGTGAACCTGTTCCTAAAACAAAAAAGTCTACAGAAAAAGTATTCCAAGAAATATCATGTCACATTTTTGTTGTGATTTTCACTTTGTGACTTTAGAAATTTGTGCCTTTTTCTTTATACAGCTCCAGATGCCCTGGTTATAATAAGCACTTGCAAGTCACTGTATCATAGATCATCACATGTTATACTTCTGCACATGGACTATTAGACTGGGAAGAATGGGGCTTTCAGGGGCCTGGAAAGAAGAGCTGGTGCCCAAGAGAAGGGTTCCCCAAAAGCAGATCTGGTTTCAGAAAGAGGAAGCTGAAGCTCCTGATTGGAGGTTTGGTCCCTGCAAGTAGGGAAATCTCCTAGAGATGTGGGAGATGAGCAGAGACCAATGCTGGAGCAGGCCAGGGGCCATGACCACTAATGCCAGAGATGGACAATGGTGAGTGGTGGCACAGCAGGAACCAACATGACTTTCTCCACAACTGGCCCAGCGCAGTAGACCCCTCTCCATGGAAAGTCAAGTGAGATGGTGTGCAAGACAATAAGGTAGGGTAAATACTGTCATCTTCTTGGTTCTTCAATAAACTCCAGTCAGCCAAACAAGGTGTTAGTATTCAAAGGTGCATCAATCTTCATCACCTCAGCGGTTGTCCCAGTAAGCAGGGGTGCATCAGTAAGAAGACAATAAGGTCTATTTGTTTGTTTTTCCCTTCAGTGAGTCATTTCAGATTTCCTGATATGTGTCTGGAAGAAGTGGAGGTCTGTCTTAATCACTGCAGGGCATTATCCTCAGAACTGACAGATTCTCAATTAACTGCTTTAAAGGATCTGCTATATTACATTCTAAACAAGAAAAGTAAATAGTGTTTTAGCTGTTAGAAAGTGCATCTTAGGCCTGATTTACTGCTGCAGTATTGTTTAGGCTGCTTCCTCTAATGACAGTCCAACAGTCCATAATATCCCTTATGCTTCTGCACCCCGCTTCAACACACATACACACAGAGAATTCTTTTTTCTGTGACTTGATTCCTACAATTTTCCTAGTTCGTGCTCCTCCACAAAATTAACCACTCTTAATATTAATACCTTTGCTAAAATATTCCAGGATATTAATACCTTCACTAAAATATTTCAGAATAAAGAATGAACTCTCTATGTCACCCTTCCTGTCTTCTCTAAACCCTCTTTCTCTGCTCAGTTCCATTAGGATAGGGAAGTAGCTTTTTTTTTTTTTTTTCCTGTAAACTATTAGTAGCTAAACTGCTGTAGTGGATCTGGATCTGTCTGTATGAAATACTCTCTGAGTTTCAGTTCCCTCTTTTCCTGGCAGAGATGACTTCTCAGAACTCCCAAGATTTGCTATATCAGTGCATTGTTAATATCTCTTCTGTAAACTCTTGAGTGAATCTGGCAGCTGGTAGTGATTATTAACCTTGCACTGAACCAGCAATTAATCTGTTCAGGCTGCAAAGGAAGAAGAAAGAGAGAGAAAAAGAACAAGAGAGCACAAACTTGCCTGCTCTGGCTCAGTGATTCTGGTGAATCGGAGTACCCTGATCTGATATTGTTTGAACTCATTAGTATTCTCCATCTAATCTGCAGATTTAATTCATTACATACATCATTTCCCCATAGCCTATACACTCATTTGTAATTTCCATGACATATTTTTCATCTGCATGCCTTAGCCTTGGCAGAGAAAACATGAGGTTAGGAAACAAAATATTTGATAAATACATATTTAGTGGTCTGTGAAGTAATAACAGAAAAAAATCTAAGCCTTTTTCTGCCCTGCTGCATTCTGCTGCATTGTGCTGACTGGGGAGGGAGGCAAAATTTAGTTCCACATACCTTTAAAATCATCTTAATGCTGTTGGCATTTCATTGAACTTTAAGGAAGATGCATTATTACTTACTGTAATGCCAGAAATTAGTAAACACAACTGCATTTTCCAACATTATTTGTCTTACCTTGTATGGGAAGACTAGTTCTAAGGTGAACCATTTGTGACTGCATCTTCACCTAGTCTGATGCACTTGTCAGCTGCAGGATAAGGCAGAGATCTCAGCATCTAACGCCAAGGGTGTAGGAGTGGCTGCAGGGAGCCAGTGAGCAAAGTGCAGAGCTCTGTTTCGAACTGTCACAAGCACCAGTTGCCCATAGAAGAGCAAAAGGGAAGGACAAGCATATAAAAAAAAAAAGTTCTCCTAATTACCATTATCCAGCATTCCCTAGCTTCTGGCTTTCCTGATCCAAAGGTTCAAGTTTTCTTCCATGCGATTGATCAGTCCTTTTCTGAACCTACACAAATTTTTAGTGCTACACTATCCTGGCTAATTGTGAAACTTCAACATGCACATCGCGTAAATTTTTTTCTTTGCTGCTTCTTTGTTTCAAAAATAGTACTTGCTACTTTCATTATGGTCTCTAGATCTTTTTGCAAGACAGAACAAAAAAATATTCCTCTTCTTTGACTCTATCCCAACCACAATATTTATACAGCTCCATCATACGACTGTGGCAGATGCACCTCCCCCTCCATCCCCAAAGCACTAGAAGATTCTAGACTGATAGACCAATATGGTCATGTACCTGCCCCTTGATTGACAGACAGGGCCCTTGACCAATGGAACACCTTGGTTTGAGAAGTTTCTAGACTACTACCATAAATGACCATAGCTCAGATTCAACTTTGATTCTCATTGAGTTGGTCATCCTTGGAACAGTGGCTCTGCAGTGGAAGGCTCTCTCCTCCTCAGACCGGGATGCCATCTAAGGGAAGCACCTCAAGGGCTGATACACTTTGCCTTACTGGTAAGTGATTTTCTGGGAATCCTTGAGAGTCCTCACTTTATATGAGTGGGAAGATGTGCATTTTGAATCATCGTTCTAGAGTTTTGGGATATCTTGAGGTTGAATTGGCTACATAATAATTAAACTCCTAACCGGTATCTGAATCTGTGTTTTATAAGGTTGTCAGAATGCTGAATAATTTTGGATTAACCCTGTTTCTAGTTGGTTTTCCACTAAATAGTTCTGGTTAGAATAAAGTCTGTTTGGAGTTTATCACCTGTCTAAAATGATTTTTGAGGTGCCTCTGTGACATAACCCCTCAAGTAATTTCTTTCCCTGGCTGAGAAGTCTATTCAATCTTTGCTTGTTCAGAAGATGTTACAAAACTTTTGTCTTTCTTGTTGCTGTCTTTGAGTGTTTTTCCCATTCTGCTATATTCTTTGTGAGATGAAGGGACTAGAGCTGCATATAACATTCAAGATGCTGACACACGCTGAAATTATACAGTGGATGAATGTGTAATTACATCCTTTCCTCTCCACTTACTGCAAGTTTTTCTATCATCCTCAGACACCTTTATGCAACTCACCTTGCTCTGTGAAAATAAACACCTTCCAGGGATAATGATATAGGTACTCTGTAAGACTGCCAAAGCCATGAGATACCTCTAGATCTCACCTTACTTTATAGGTAGTATATCTTCATAATATGCCACCATGACTACATGTGTAATTGTATTCTGCACATCTTGTGATGGCATTTTGCCTCTTCACAAGTCTGAGACACCTTGAAGAATTCTCTTTAGCTGTAAGAAGAAACATTTACATTCTTTGATCATCTCATTTCTTCTGATGTCCCCCTGCTTGTTGATAAATATTATCACATAACCATTTGCCTGATTGGTCTTGACATCTCAGGAGAGATAAAGAAACCATCTTTGCTTCTAGACTGCTGAGTCCTTTCTTGTTACTATTTTCTCTAATGAGCTATTTTCTGCAGTTTTTGCAATGAAACTTTTTTGTTTCTGAGCCTTGCAGAATTCCATTTGTAGTGAAGTCTTCCACATTACAGGTCTAGTGAAAAATCTTCAAAGCTGGTCATTACCTGAAGGATTTATATCATATTAATATGTGAGGTTTTACACATTAACATCTAGACATGCATGCACACACATGCAGGAGCACATGTACACACACATCCCCAATCCTAAGGGATAGGCTTCATTACTTCTCTCCTGTATTGCTGTCTGTTATTTGGCTTAACAGTTTGTTCATGGTTCTGAGAAAGAGGTCTCTATGGGGCTTTACAGAGGTCAGGTGTGTGGTGGTAGCCTATGATTTTGGGTGCTTTTCCCCTATTGTAATGATGTGGTACAAACACCGAAAGATGCTCCTTCCAGTCTTTCCCACAGGGAAGATGCTCTCCTTGGTCCTTCTTGTTCTCTCCACCCAGACAGGATTATTAGGATAATGGACAGACTTTTTCTAGAGTAATCTAGATGATCAGATGATATTACAGAATTCAGTCACCCCACACTGGTGAACAGGCTATCCTTCCAGGAGGACTTAGAGACTTTTCCACAGTGCCTGTTCAGATAACAGCTATCTAAGCTATTTAGTATCTCTGTGTATGAGTTCTCTAAATTGTAAAATAGAATAGTGATACCTATCTTCTCAGATACCTTCAAATGTGCTGTACAGGTATAAGCAACTGACTGATTTTAAATAAATAGCTTGCTCTTCATCTGCATTTAAACAGTATTTATAACACACAGATTTAAACATCTGTTGGGGTTTTTTTGTGTTTTTTTTTTTTTTTTTTTTTTTTGTTTGTTTGGTTTTTTTTGTTTTTTCTAATGGATTATGTCCTATATATCAGTAACTTTAGCATCCAATATTCATACCAAATTGCCAGGAAGGTTCAGGCAAAATTCTTCTGTGAAGAGCAGGTTTCTCCAAAGCAGTGTCACATATTTCCACTGGAAGTGGCAGCTCCTTTTCATCAAAGAGATGCAAGGCTTCAAAGGTTGCTTTGTTATCAAGCTTAAATGATGAGATAACATTTTCTTTGAGTAGAAATAGGTTACTGTTTTTTGGCCTGGTTTCCTATGGAACTAAGCCTTATGCAGTTACATCATCTATTTGCCTATTGTTTGTCCATTCCCATTTGTCTTTTTTCTTATCTGTCACCCAGTTTTCTCCAGAACTACCTGTAAGCCCTTTCATAAATTTCAACCAGATATGAAAGAGAGGTATAAAGACCATTATGTTCAATAAACTATTTTTTAACTATGCATAAGAGAATTAAAGTAGCACACCTATTGAGAAGAAATTAGGAAGAACTCAGCCTCATCGCTTTCTTTTGACAGTAGCCATATTGCTAGTAAGTGTATGTGAGTTGGTCAATCAATCCACATAGGTGTAGGTCCCTACCGAACCTTTTAGAACTATTTCTCCTCAGATGAACATGTCACAGAGAAGCACTAGGACTGTAAATGTAAAAACCCATGTGAAACTAGGTTTAATTATTTTTGCTTCTGATTGGACAACTTGATAAATAACCTTTCTCATTTCAAGGATGACTTTACCATTTTCTACAATATTCTTTGCATCTGCTGAGGATCTGTGCACAGTGATCTATGGACCAGAATGTAATTACTATTATTTTTATATTGGAAGGTTGTGCGTTGTTTCCTTACTGTCTCAAGAGCCTTGGTTTACAGGTGCAGCTTGCCATAAGCAAACAAAGCAAACTCTTTATTAGAAATTAACTTCCCAAAGACTTCTAAATCTTGGTTCTTCTTGCAGAGTCTTCATTAGGAAACATCTTATCTTTGTCATTGATACTTCAGATCACAGTACAAGAGAGATACATTTATGACAGCTGAGTAGTCGGAGCAGATCTTGGTGTAGAATGAGTTTTTGGGGAAGACTGGAGTAATTCAAAGTCTGTCCCCATCTCTACATATTCTCTTTTAAAAATATTTTCCACCATAATTAGAATGACATTCACAGTGGTAGCTACCATTTTCGCTACAAACATAAACAAACAAACCTTCCCCAATTAGTTTCACACAATGACTGAGGGAGCAGAGCTGAAGATTCCATTAGGAGCCTTGGTATGCTAATCTAATTAGCCTGGGAAATGCTCAGATACTATGGAACTGGAGTCAATAAAACCTCTGAAAAGCTAGACTTACATTTCAGCCACAAAAAAAGGTTATGCAGACATTTCACTATTCTTTTGCTTATGATTTACATGAGCAATAAGCAGAACATACACAATTCTTTTCTAAAGGTTCACCTGTAAATAAGCATACCATGGCCTGAATATTTCTTGTCATAAAAAAATTAGCAGAATTGATTTATGAACCTTAATGTCATCCATACACAATTTACACAGTGTCATTGTTTCTGTGAAGAGAAAATATATTCAACCTCTTAAAATAATTGTCAAACTTCTAACAACTAGAATCTAATTTCCACTCCTACCAGTTATGTAAGTTTTGATGGAATTTACTCATAAAACCACTCTCAGCAGCTGTCAAAGTAGCTGAAGATCATCTTTGTGGCTTTTGTGTCATAGCTTTTAGTAGGAAGAGAAAACTCTACTCTTAGATCAGGGACAGAATTTCCAGAAAGTGCCTTAGTTGTTTTCAAGGACACTTAGCCTCTCAAGCTGTGTTCCCCACAGGCTGCAAAGTCCAAGCAAATTTCCCTGAACTTTTTCACATAGAGTGAAATCTGCATTTGGTTTACAAACTCCCACAGAACAATATGAGGTAAATCTGCATGAAGCAATATTTACTTATATACGTGCAAGTACTTTTAGAGTACAGTGATGATTAAAAAAAAAAAAAAAAAATCAGCACTGAAAAAGCAGCATGGAAGTGTAATTGCTGAAAAGGTTTTGCTGCAGTTAAATTTGATGCCAGTGTGCCCTTCATCATCAATTCAGCCACTCCAAATTGCTTGTCTGGACAGCAAAACTAGCTCACTCTGAAGCTTCTGTCTTCCTCTTACCTATTATTTTGCTATGCATCATGTAGCTTCTAGACAGCTTAATTGTTTCTTCACACTATGTAAACCATTTAACTTCACTGGCATCCTACAGAAATTAAGCTCATCATGGACCCAGTGGCCCAGATGACACCACTTTCCCACAAGGTACAGCAGGGAACTATATTAGTGGTAAGGCTCAAAGAAAAGAAAACACTATCTGTGACACATGGTTTTAAAGGGACTGGAAGAAGAAAGTGATTTGTCAGAATGTAGTTGTAGTGGTCAAGTATTAGGGTTACAAATCCTGATTCAGAATCTGTTGTCAGTAAGAGTGGCAAGGGTTTTTCTCTTTCATTATAGTGAAAAGGAAAAACAAAACAAAACAACACCCTAAGATATCTGAATTCCTTATCCTTTGACCTACATTGGAATGAAATTAGTTGAACAGTAGAATAAATGTAAATCAGAAAGGGAGGGAAGTCCAGCCATTTGTTTTCAGTAGGATTTGTTGGTTAAATAATGATCAAATTGAGTGAAAGTGGTAAAATTTTGCACAGCATTTGTTTGCAAGCTAGTCTTTTTGGGTTAGCACTGGTGTTGAATCTGAGTATTCCAAACTGTGATTCAGAACACGATTTTCTCTAAATGTACTTGCCAGAGGTAAATGTAATAATTTATGGACTGTGCAGAAAATGTTTTCTTCAGCTATTTGTTATTCAGAAAAGGTTTTCCTTTACTCTTACTCTTAGGCTTTAATGCTGGCAGACTTATTAAGGTCAAACCCTATCAAAATATTACCTCAGGGGTCAAAAGTGTGGTGTAGTCCTTCCCAAGGCTATTATACATTTTGGTGATCAGCTGCTAGAGGGCACTTAAGAGAGATCCATAGCAGTGCACCAGCCCCTGGAGAATGAAACAACATCTAGTTTTTGACAGCTTCTTGTAGTCACGAACTGGGAGATTTATGAGGTTAGATTTGATCTCTAGTCTTGTCTAAAGCCAGGCATGCTGTATGCTGCATTACTAAACAGGCTACTAGGCAAAGCTAATATAGCTTCTTAAAGGTGAACTTGAACTCTGGCTAGCTAGCTAAATCCATTTTAATGCCAGCTTTGAGAGTTAGGGAAATGTAATCTCACAGGTGCATTTGATTAAAGCAAACAGCTAAAACAACTCCCTGTCTACTTTCTGGTTATGTTGCTTCAGCAGCAATGGAAGCACAAGCCTAGAAAGGATGAATTTTCACCTATGCTGTTTAAAATTTCCATTGCTCTCCTGTGCTGGAAGTAGTCAAGACCCTCTCTTCACCATGTTCTGTTAGGCCCTGGATCAATATGGTCTGACTCTGTATCTTAAGCTGGCTAGGAACTACTAAAACTTTTAGACTCTTTTTATGCTACATTACATTCATTTAGACAATGATAAATTAAGGCGGAAGTCTGTTTGTCTCCTCATAAAGACTAAGTTTTGAAAGATAAATTGTTAAATGAGACCTTATTCTCTTGTATATTATGTTCTCTGATGAAGGTGAAGAGTAAAACACATTTGAGTGCTTGAGCTGCATCAAAACCAGCCTCAGTATTTACAAATATGATAAAATTGCTGAATAGCTATGAGCAGTTCCATTTATTTGTTTGGAACATTACTTTGAATTGACCTGTAATTATTTCTAGTGCCCTGGAATTCAGTATCTGTTACTTGCAATCCAAGATCTCAAAGTCTGTGACTAAACCTTATGTCAGTCAAATTGCTGAATAACTTCAGGGGAAATGGGCTGGAGAATTTTGCCACTTTTTAAAGGGAAACAGAGTTCTTCCGCTCTTTGCAAGCAGAAGAAGCAGCAACTCCAGGAAAAAAGTGAAATGTATATTCCCCCACCAAACCTCAAAAGATAGATCCTATAGGATCTATCCAAAAGGATGATCTATGAGGGAAATACTCATACATTAGAGAGTGAGACACAAGTCATAGTTGGTTACAGCCATTAACTGGTTGTATAGTGCTATCAACCTTCGTTCTTACTGAGTAAAACCTTAATTCATGTACTAACCCCACCAAAAACAGTGGACATGCTAATCTGACCCTCATCAGCACCAACCAAATTTTCTTTAAATTTTACAAGACTTTAATTTATTTTTCTTTACATACAAACAAGTTGTTCAGGCTTTCCCTTAGTATTTTCTTTCTCCTCCCCATTTCTTAATTATACTGAAATACTAAAAGGCTTTCTCACCACACTGTTTTATTTACCTGTCTTTAATTGATATCATTTCACATGACATATTATCAGCTAATAAGATAATGAATAGCTGGGTGTCATTTCAGAAGTTGCTTCAGCAAGCTGTCGGACATGAGATTTATTCACATGCCTTAAGGTCAGAATTAGTTTTACCATCAAAAAGCAAAACAAAACTTAGGAGTGAGCCTTACTTCACTTAGAAATGATGCAACTTGTCAAATTGATAGTGTGTTGTTACTTGATAATTAGCTCAAAACAATCTTGTAGCTGCTTCAAAGACCATTTTAAATCAGACCACACTGAGGAGTCTTTGGGGATGCATCAGTAACAATTCAGTGCAAGAATAAGATGCTGTGAATGCTTATTATTCAAGTATTTTCTTTCCTTATGCGTGAGTTATATGGAAGCAGTAAATACATATTTCTTCTTTTTCCCTCCCTTTGATGCACATAAAAATACAAGTCAGCCAGAACACAAAGTGATCTAAGAAAGTTGAAGCAAAAATCTCTGCAGACTTCAATCCATTTTCTAGGTTACAAGAGATGATGACAACAAAAATGACTAATGAGGAAAACCTGATTATGTGTATTTTTTAACTGGCATAATTTGGAACTTTGAGCAAGATCAACTACAAAGAAAAAGGATTTAAGGCTTAAACTGAAAGTTTTGTGGGATCCTTGTTGCAAGTTTGTAAAGTGCCCAGTGTGCTGGATTCCTGGTCCATAAATGCCGTCATGGATAACACAACAAAGTGAAGCAATTACTGAAGTCTTCCTATCATTGACAAATACTTGGTGGGAGTGTTGATCTGCTTGAGTGTAGGTCAGCAGCTGGCTGTTCAGCCAGAAAAGAAAATACTGCATTCATGGCATTGTCATGATCTAACCCCAGCTGGCAACTGAGCACCATACCGTTGCTCATTCACTCCCTTCCAGGGGGGTAGGGGCAGAGAATTGGAAGGGTAAAAGTGAGAAGACTTGTAGGTTGAGATTAAAGCAGTTTAATAATGGATAATAAAAATAATAGTAATGAAAAGGAAAGTAACAAAAAGAGGTAAATAAAATGTAGGAAAGAAAAGCAATGCAAATTAAAACAATTAAACATCTTTATACTACATATATTATAGGGACTTCTGGATCCATTCACCCAAGCTGTCATTATTGTGATAGAATCATAGACTCATTTAGGTTGGAAAAGATCATTGAGTCCAACTGTCAACCTAAACCTGCCAAGTCCACCACTAAACCATGTCCCTAAGTACCACATCTACATGTCTTTTAAATACTTCCAGGGATGGTTACTCAACAACTTCCCTGACCAGCCTGTTCCAATAACTGAACAACCCTTTCTGTGAAGAAGTTTTTCCTAATATTCAAACTAAACCTTCCCTGGCACAACTTGAGACCATTTCCTCTTGTCCTATTGCTTGCTACTTCGGAGAAGAGACTGACACACAGCTTCCTGCAACCTCTTTTGAGCTAGTTGTAGGGAGCGATAAGGTCTCCCCTCAGCCTCAAGGCTAAATAGCCCCAGTTCCTTCAGCTACTTCTCATCAGACTTGTGCTCTAGACCCTTCACCAGCTTTGTTGCCCTTCTCTGATCTCTCTCCAGCACCTCAATGTCTTTCTTGTAGTGAGGGGTCCAAAACTGAACACAGAATTCAAGGTTGGGCCTTACTTCCCTGGTCCTGCTGGCCACACTATTCTTGATACAAGCTGGAGACCTTTTTTGTCTGCTTGGGCACACCGCTGGCTCATATTCAGCCAGCTGCTGACCAACACCCCCAGATCCTTTTCCTCCAGGCAGATTTCCAGCCACTCCTCCCTGAGCCTGTAGCACTGCCTGGGGTTGTTGTGACCCAAGTGCAGGATCCAGCACTTGGCCTTGTTGAGCTTCATACAGTTGTCCTCAGCCCATCAATCCAGCTTGTCCAGATCCCTCTGTAGACCCTTCCTACACTCAAGCAGATCAACACTCCCACCAAACTTGGTGTTGTCTGCAAACTTACCAAGGGTGCACTTGATCCCCTCATCCAGACCATTGATAAAGATATTAAAGAGAACTGGCCCCAGTGCTGAGCCTTGGGGAACACCACTTGTGACTGGCCACCAACGGGATTTGACTCCATTCACCACAACTCTTTGGGCCCGGCCATACAGCCAGTTTTTTACCCAGCAAAGAGTGTGCACATCTAAGCACCGAGCAGCCAGTTTCTCCAGGAGAATGCTGTGGGCAATAGTGTCAAAGGCTTTACTAAAGTCTAGGTAGACGACATCTTGTCATAAGAGGAGATCAGGTTTGTCAAACAGGATATGCCTTTCATTAACCCATTCTGACTGGGCCTGATCAGCTGGTTTTTCTGTATGTGTCTTGTAAATGTTTTGTAACAACATTCCATGGAATACATGACGTGATATACTGGGAGCTTGGTATATTTTCACTACAAGGCAAGTGATAAGTGAAATTTTCTTTATGGTTATGGCAAAAACTATTATGATAGTAATTTGGACTGCATTACACAGTGCTTTCTTTACACTTGAATTCATGCCAGGGTTAGATATACAAGGATAAATTAAGAATAACATGTCTGTAAATTCAGTAAAACCTTCACACAAACAAGGCTACTTTGTATTTTTAATAGCGCTTTAAAGTCTATACATTCATATTTACTTGTGGAATACACAACAGGGTTCAGCAGGTGGTTTGATATGGTATTTTCATAAATTCTATACAGAAATGAAGACAGGAAATCAATCTTTGTACTTCTTCTACACCTTCATAGAAGTGTGGATTTGTTATCTTTAAAAATAATCACACTGGTTTTACACAGGAGGAGAGAGGTGCTACAAAGCTTGAAATGGGAAAGCACTTTATTAGAAGTGACATGATATTAGCAACAGTTAACTTCTGCCATTGAGCTCATCTATGATATAAGAGTAAAACAACAGGTACAAAATTGTCTATATCAAGACATTTGCTCACAAAGAGGAAACAAAGGATGAAAAAACTTCTTACCAAAAACTGGAACAAATACAGTATAGACTCCCAAAGAACATAAAAACTGTTCTTCTGACTGGCTGTGATGTAAGGCAGTGAAGACACCTAAGCTAGAATAAAACATATTATAACCTGTGATATATTAATATGAAAATTGTAGTGGAAATAGGAACATCCTTTTAAAAATGTTACAGTACATAACTGAATTAAACCACTAATACTCAAGACACACTATAGAATTTTTGAGCAATACTAAATATGGAAACAGATCCCAGGTGTTTGGAGCAGACATGAGGCTTTGAGATACTGTTTTGTGAAGAACGTGGAAGAATACAGTAGGAAGGAAAATCCTTTCTTAAGTAAAGTAAAGGCAATTTTAGAAGCATGAACACGAAAAATAAAACAAAATATTTAAGACTGTTTAATGGTAACTGATGAAAAATATTTGGGGATCACAGGCAATTAGAAACATATTAATTGGTGAGATCATATCTCATAGAACAAATTCAATCACATGCTGAAGAAAATGATAACACTCGTATGACATAACACAAAAATACAGTATTTTTACATTTCCAGAAATCATAGAACAGAATGTGATTCTAAGAATTTCAGATCAATTTATAAAAGTAATACTTTACTGAATAGAAAATATTAGCCACTGTTTTTGTCAGAGAGCCAAACCCCAAAGAAATTTAAAAAAACGAACCAACCAACCAACCAACCAAAAACAACTGCTTGCATGGGAACAATGTATCACTAAGTAATACCAAGATACCCACTGAATTATTACCCAGAAAGAAAGAATTTGTCAGACATTACCACATTATCATGTGGGTTGGTGATTTCTGTAATTTCTTCAGAAGTGGAAATGAAATTAAATGGAATGAAATATATTGTACTACTTCTTACTGTTTGTAATTTATGAAGTCCTACCTCTGATCACTGTACAGAGACTAACTAGGCTGCAGCCATAGTAGAGTAAAATCAAGATACAAAGATACTGTGTCTACTAAGATACACACACAGTTTTAACATGAAGCAAACATTTCTATCTCAGTAGTCTCCTCTAATACATTGAAATAAAATTTGAATTTATCTTTTTCAAATCAATGAAATATACAGTCTTGACATTACGTTGGTATTGTAATGAAGGACTTAAGTAATCTGCGATGATGAATTAAAATTGAATTAATGCAAAAAGGCTTACTTTCCCTAGTATTCTTAAGCAAGAGCAAAGGAAATTATATGATCTGTAGTGTGATGTTTGAGGAGATCTGATCTTTGCAAAATTCCTAGAATTGAATGAATTGGCATCACCTGAACCGGAAGAAGCATTAATAATTAACAAATTTTAGATCCATGTGTGCCTGTAAGAGTATAGAAAGTTTTTTAGGTAAGTTAAATAAAAACAATGTTCAGACACCTCAGTGAGTTTATTGAAACGTCTAGAAAAAATACACTTTTAATGGAGGAGGAAATGAATGCAAGAGATGGAATAGGATTTTTTTTCATAGTCTAGGAGTAAGGTGCAGATAGTTGCAAAGAAGCTTCTTGAGGTGAATTATCAGAAGTAAGAAATAAGTTGTGGTATAATAATGACCCTACAGAATATGTAAGGAAGTGTGTCCATCAGTAGATCAAATAATTTTAAAGATTCATGTAATCTGTCATTCCTACACATATACACCTTTAGTGGTTGATTGTACATAGTGAATAAATATCTTTTGAAGTTACGTCTAGACACTTTCTTTACAGTGTTAACTTGCTCAAGAGAGAGAACAGCAGAATACGAAAAGCAAGGAGAAATTATTATCTGAGCCAACTACAAAATAAGTGGAGTTGTGTAGAGATCTGGTATGGTCACACTATAAAAAGCACCACTCTGTGTTGGGCCATAAAGGGGACAGAGACTTGCATTAGATATAGTTGATTTTCCTACACTTTCTACTACTATTGCTGTAAATTGTTTTTGTAACAATCACTATTTTACATGACAGATTGCCTTAAGTTTGATTTTAGGTACAGAAATCAGTCTCTAACACAGTCAATATGTAGTATTTGCAACAAAACCTGAAGTGATGGGGATTTAAGCAAGCTTTGGTTTAGACTTTATTTCTAGGCCCTCAGAGAGAAAATATATTCTGTTGGAGAAAATAGTATTTCTTTTCATCCTGAAAAGGTATCTCTGTTGCTCTTGCAGGTGGTGCATATTTGACTGCTTTTCTGATTTTTTTTTTTTTTAATTTTTAGTGTTCTTTCCCCAAGAAAGTTACTTTTATTAACTATGTGCAATATATGTCAGTTATTAGTTATTCTATGAAATTTTACAAGTAATGCTCTTTTAATATGTTTCTGTGCAAATTTGTTGTACAACACTAGCATTTTAAACCATAGGTGTGTGCATTAAAAGAAGGTTTATTTATCTTCTGTCCATATCATTTATTTCTAGACATTTCAAAACCATGTAGCAACAGTGAGTACTGAAAATGTTTTTAAACCATCTGTATGTGAGAGTGCAGGGGACAATGAATAAACCATAACACCTGGAAAATACGTTGCTCTAAGAAGCTTTATGAGACATTATTCTAATGGGTGATTATTTATGAAGACAGTATATATGGTGGAAGAACAACTGAATTCAAGGAAGCTTTACAAAGATAACCTTTCTTATAATTGTTTTATGATCAGACTGGGAAAGGGGAGGGACAAATAAACATATGCAGCATTTATGAGTGGATGAAACAAGAAAGGAGGATGTTAGATTTCACAGGATGTATCAACACCAAATCAACTGTCATTATTCTACGTTGCCATTTTTGTCTGTGTGTATAACAGTATGACAACCTTTATTTTAGAGAAGAGAGCTGAAAAGATGAAAGACAGTAGTAATGTTTCTTTTTCTGAGGAAACTACATTACCAATTTTCCAATACCAGCTAAAGTGTCACACCTCTGAATGCAGCAAAACAACTCAAAAGTATCACATCTTAAGATTTCTGCTAGGTCATTATACTTAGTTATATCTCTTTGGGTATATATATATGCAGATCTAGGAAAGAAAGAAGTGTCATATTTCACAGGGCAAAGCATCACTTAACAGAATGAGCAGCTGTATGTCAAGAATCACACACACACACAAAGTCATGCTCCTATTAACTTGTTAGACGTGTATGCTGTTTTATTGAAGAGAAAAAAACTGAAAACCCCGTAACTCAAACTTTGATTTACACACTATGGTATATCCAGAGCTATCCTGTTAAACAGATTACTCTATCATGTGCATCATTTCCATTTATGGCAACATAAACATTTATGCAATAGCAAAATCACCAAACCCCACCAATACCTTGCCAGACAACTTTGCCCTTCCATTAACCATTTTCTAAGCTAGATTATAATGATTTTAGACGTAAATCAGTAATACAACCTAATTTTTGCATACACATCCATGGTTTAGTATTAGCAGGTGAACTATGGTTGTTGAAAGGGAAGAAAAATTGTTCATAACCTTAGGATATGAGATGCTCTGAAGCAGAGTTTAAATTATTAGGAGCCAAACTATGCCAAACTCCAAAAATCATGTTCATATACTTCCCTACAGTGAAGCAAATCTGTCAGCTGCCAGGTGTCTGCTATCACATCATTGTGCTGCAGGAACACACTGACACAGGAAGCATTGAACAATGATAGATCTAAGTCATAAGGAATAAAGAGAAATTAGGAATTCCACAGGTGTCAATTTAGGGTCTTAACAGATATAATAGGTCTTTGATTCTATATTAACAGCGTGGCTTCAAATACAAAATAAATCCATTTCCTCTACTGGAATAATTTCAAGTCAATTAAATGCATTTTTGTTTCCAAGAGCCTTGGAGAAATCAGGTCTTTCTAATTTACCTTAAGAAGATGGAACAGTGAAGGTGAACACCTTCTGCCATCATGGCAATGTCAAAAGTGGTTTTCTCCACATCAAGGTAGTTTCTTTGATCGCTTCATTTTCCAGAACATTCTGCTTTGTCAATGCATCACTAGAGGGTGCTGCAAAGTTGTGTTCAAATGTATTATACAGATAATAGAAGTATTTATTTTAATGTTTGTAGAAGATGCACATCTAAATTTTAGGGTATAACTTTTACTGTCTTTTTGAAGCACTGATGAACTATCATCAACTGATAGACTTCAATGTCATAATCAGAAAAGAGAGAAAAATATTAACGTTTCAATGACAGATACAAAGGATGAGTTACATGAGTTAAATTAATCTTAATGAGTATCTTTTGGTCTTTCTTTATATGCACACCAAAGGGTCTGGATTAGAATACCTTTGCACAGCCATCTACTAGTTCATGTTAATCATGTCTTCTGACGATTAGCATGCCACTATGTTGAGTCAAAAATATTAACAAAGTAAAAACTACCTTTCTAGAAAGACTGAAGCAAAAACTTATGACTTTAATATAATATGGAGGACCAGACCTTTTGTTGTTTTTGTTGTTGTTGCATAGATTTCTAAATGAAACAACAGAACAGCAGAAGAATTAGTGTGTGGTATGATGTTGGCTGAAGTGTACATAAATCACATAAATCACAGCCTACACTACTTCTGAGCTATGGTCTCTACTCATGACTTCTCAAAGATGGTGGAAAACATGGTGACTTCACTAAATTACAGTGAGGGGCACTTAGAATATATGGACTTCTGACATTTTAAGATACTGTGAAAAAACGGATGCAAAAGAGAAATCAGCTACCAATTAAAAATCCCCTGTAAAATAATGAGCACTGAAGAGTAGTACCAGAGGATATGTGTTTCACATACTAGTGTGGCTGGGATCATTTTCAACCAAAAGCTTTTCAGGGGTGATAGCAGTGCACGGAGGTGAAAGATTATAAAGGAAGTCCATCTTTTTAATTTACATCTTGCTTTTTTTGGCAAGCTGTGTTCCACCAGTAAATAGTTTGCTCTTGCTTGTAATAGTTTTATTAACGTTAATTTCCAAACCATTTCCAAACCACTTATGACATTGCCTGATAACAAACTAAGTTTGTTGATCTTGATTTTAAATTTAAGAGGACTAGTACAAGATGCCGTAATGTAGTTGAAGATCTCTTGAACCCTCAGGACCTACTGCTGGCACAACATGCAAGCTACTGCACCTGCTTGCAACACTAGAGCTCTGACATGCACTGCTGAAATTGTGATGCAAATGTTTCCATCTGTGGGAGCAAAGCCCCAGACATGTCTCTCAGCAAGGAAAGAACTGCCTTGTCCACAGGAGTGCTGACGTGGTTGTAAACTGCACAGGTTTGATGTGTTCCTTAGAAGACAATTTCAGGAACTGTCTTTTTGACTGCACAGTATTTGCAGGCAAATGTGGGTTCACTTGGCCCATATTCTGCCATGGGGTAGATATGACCTGGATATGCTCGTGCACTAGCATGACCAAGATGAAGAGCAGCTGTGTGTGCAGCTCTGGCCCCAGGAGTTAACATCTGACTACTACTGAGAAGCTTCCCCTGCTGCTGCAGTATGTGAGCTGCCCATCCTCCAGCACCTCAGGTTGCCCAGAGTATTCTGGCTTTACTCAGAGGTGGTTCTCTTTACTTTCCCCATCAAGTACCAATGCTTTTTTCCATCAGGCAACAAAAGAAGGCAGCATGAACCTTTGCACATCATTCCATGTAACTGTTGAACTCTAGGAGTTCCTCATAATGCTTTGCAGTCCTTATGGGCTTTGAAAACAGCATGAAAGGGTCTAGAAATCGTGGTGGAGGGGAATATTTTCCACAAGGTCACAGGACTGATCTGGTTGTTACTGATATTTTTTCCTCTTACAACCACCCCTCTAAGAATAGAATCAAGTCCCTGTCATTTATCTCCCTCAGTGGATCCTAACCCTGTCACAATCTGAAAATTATTTCCTTTCCACAATAAATAGTACTGTATCTGAGCAGCAGCTAGCAGTTACTGTGCTGCTGCAAAGCAATAGGCGACTTTGATAAGCAGATTATTGACACAGTAGATGGTAATTTCCCAGCTGGAACAATTGTGTCGATACACACTTCAGAAGTTTGTAATTGATGGATATGCTATCAGTAAGGGATATGTCATTATGGAGGGACCTTCAGTCCACAAGTTCACACATGTATTGCCATGGTCTGTTTCATCAGTGAATTGGTGCATTTAAAAATGAATATACTAAACAATCAATGTATTATATGTAACATTAATGATATATATGCCTCCTAAAAACAAGAGAAAGAAACAAACATAACACTGGGAAGTTTTAAAGCTCAGATCTTACTGCTATGTTAATAGAAAAAAATTCAGTCAGTGGTCCTAATTACACATAAACAACTGTAATATTTGTGGATTTCCCTTTCAAAGCATTTCAGCTACAGTAGTGATGAAAAAACATCCACAGACTGTCTTCCATTTTCACTGTAGTCTCCTATAACGTCATAATATCTAAACTAATTGAAACCTGTTTTAATAAAAATGCTTTGAACTGAGACCTTACATGTCAAGTTGCAACACAGAGTGAATTTTTACTGTCAAGTTATAATCCTCTAAATTAGGAGGTGCTTTATAATTGAAATGCTGACACCGACTTCTAATTGTAGAGGTGTTGGCAGGTGCTGCTATGCTAGCATTATATTAGCAACTTTTGCATGTACATATTGTTCATTAAAGGTTGTGCTTATATCACATGCGTACAGATTATAGGCTGTAGAATGACAGCTGTGTAAAATCAGTCAAATTAGAACACACACTATAGATGCAGTCACATTAAACAGATTAAATCAGTATCCTTCAAAGTTTCTTCACTTTAAAAATACATGTGGCAAATATTTTTATGTCTATGTGCTTAAAAATAAAATGGTTTATTAAATGGTTTCTGATACAGGATTAATGATAAAGGGAAAATAAAAATAATTTCTTTTAACTAAACATTAAATTAGCTCAACTATAGTAGTTTCCTAAATTGCATGTGAATCTTATAGAGCATGGATCTAATTGCTGTAGTGTTTCAGCCCTCCGAGCAGTGCAGATGTTATGCAAATAGTTTTGTGCTCATTTTCAGGCTGTAAAATGTGGTGTTTTTTGCAAAATCAGAATGAATACCAACATGCATGCACACAAACACACACGCACTCAAAAAAAAAAAAAAGACTGAATTCACCTATGTCTGGTTACTAGAAAAAACTTTCAAAGCACAGTCTTCTTTTATACAGTGTTAGAGAGTGATCCTCACCAAAACTCCTGATCAAAAGATAATAGACTTAAATAAAATTTGAATCTGAAGCTCACTGGGAGTGCTGGGTCTCACTGTGTGTTTGTGTGCATTTGCATATTGAGGATGTTCAGTATGTTGCTACAAATGTCTTCATAATCCTTTTCTATCCTGTGCCCATCCTGTAGAAAATCTCAGTCCGTGTGTACAAACTGCTGATGTGTTCTGCTAGTGTATGTTAACCTATTGTCACCATTATCTAGTGAAAATTTAATTTATCATTTGAATACATTAGAGATGAGACCTGTGCAGGTGCTGAAATATTTAAAATTATACCAGTTTTGAAAATTGTGAGACTTCTTTGAGATTTCTAATATTTTCATGTACCCTCAGTGAGGAATTCCAGCTATTCAGAGTTGCACTGCAGATGCTGATAGACTTAGATTATTTAAAATAAAAACACAAATACAGATAGAAATAAGTTTAAGTTTTGCTTTTATTTTTTTTTTTTCAGGAAGATAGTTAATGTGTTGTTAAAAATACATATATTTATTAAGTTATTTCAGTGACATTAACTTGTTCTTTCTAGACAGAAAATATGTTTTCAGCAAGTCACCTTCCACTGGTATGTTTAAAACTTTGTTGTTTTTACTATTTTAATAATAGCTATTCTCTTAAGAAGATGTAGGTTTCCATGTATGTTTCATTTGACAAAGAGTAGAGGAAAAAAGATGCCAAGATAAAAATATTATTTCATAGTAACTTTCAGTGTTATTTTTTACAGGAAGCTGGATTCCTTATCCATCCCATCTATTCATCTCCTATCGTATCTATTAACTATACCAATGTTTAACTGCCTGCTCAGTTACATAGATTGGTTTGACCCTATATGTATGTCTCTGCCTTATAGCTCATCCCTATATTCAGACATCCGCACATAATTATGAATTAACATGTCTTGTTCTAACACACCTCTTTTGCTACCACAGCCTACTATCATTTGTTATGTCTAGCTACTTTGTTCTTTTGTGCAATTCATCAGCATACTGGACCACAGGAGCATATCTGTAATGGTACCTCAGAGAATGTAATTACCTGAAATTTTATGTTGGAAATTTTGAGAGAATTTACTGGTGACTTTGCATAAATTCTTGACATAAAATGTATTAAATATGAACTCAGTCTTTTATCAATATAAGTGGTTTTAAAAGGAGCAAAATTCTGATAATGGAGTTCTTTTATTTGGCAATTGCATCAAAATTCTTTTGTCACCGAGATCAACTTTTATATAGAACTATTTGGGTATTTTTTAGGTACAATCAAAACTTAGATATTTTTTCTTTGGATAACAAACACAAATTAAAGAGTAAAAAAATGAAATGAAAGAAAGAAAAGAAGGCAGCTGGTTACATTTTCTATTCCTGTTCTATCTTAATTTATATTTCTTACACAATGTGTTCAGGAGGAGAGATTGAGATCCTGCAACATACCATCTTCTCTTGCTGTGGTGAGAAGGATCCTCTCACAGTAGACTGCAGACACAAGTTCACATCTTCTCTCCAGCTGAAACAGTGCAGAGAATTGAACAAAATAATTCACCTACTACTAGTCATTATTATAGTTCAAGAATAAATTGAGCTATGAGTCACTTTCTTATTAAAAAGAGACTAGGAGCATGACATGGTTAGTGGAGAGATGTTGGTGTAAACTGTGTCGAAGAAAATCAGACAGACTTTTTTTTTTTTTTAATTATTTGTGTAGCAGATCCTACTTTCTCAAGAAAAAATAAATATATGTAATTGAGATTAAATTTGTATTTTCTCCTTTACCAGAGGAAATACAGAGCAGATCAGGTAAGACCCTTATAATGCCTTTATCAATTGTTCAAACATCTGCTGCCTGGCCTCTATAAGTAACTTTCAATTAGCTAAACCAACGAACATGCGAAGCACTTTCTTTCAAAAGTCTGCATTAGCCAGTAATTAATAGATAGATAGATAGATAGATAGATAGATAGATAGATAGATAGATAGACAGACAGATAGATAGAGTAATTGGGGTTGAAACCAAACTATAATTACATCTTTTCTTCACTTGATGTCTGTGACTTTTCGCCATGCATTCACGCTTGCAATGCTGGGGCTTTACCTGCAGAAGTGCGCAATGTTTTCCTCAGTTGTACTTTGTAATGGCTTTAAAACAGACTTTTGTTTAACAAAATAAGAGAATAAGATACAGAAAAGATATCATAACACAAAAGTTTTATTGCTCTGAGCATACTCAAATGCCAATTTAATTTCACCTCTGCCACCTGGAGGAAGCAGAGCTCAGTTTCTCTTTATAACGCCTGCCACTAAATTTCTTCAGTATATGACAGCATACTGGGAAGGGAAGTTTGGTTAGGGCTGGTGCCTGAAAAAGAAGGCTTTTTGATTGAATTTTTTGTTTGTTTTTGTTTTGGTTTAGTTTGTTCATTTCTTTTGATTTTTGTTTTGGGGTTGGTTTTTGTGTGTGGTTTTGTGAGAATTATCATTTTTTTCAGGAGAATCCTAATACTTTGATAGAAAACTGCTTTTACATGGTTTTGTAATTGCTGTTGTTACCATTATTATTACTTCTTTTTCAACTACTACTATTAAGCAGATTTGTTAAAGTGAAGTATCATGCTGTACATAGATCTCTAAAAAATTAAGACGCGATTTTAAAAATGAAAGGGATAATTACATCTTTCATAGACAATACAAACTTTAATCATATGCTGCTGAAACAGACCACCTAATTTGAAGTGAAGACAAGGAAATTAACTGAATTTAAAATATCAGTGGTTAGTCCGTTAAAATATCACCACTCTGATGCTGTTTTCTCTAACTGTGCAGCATAAATAAACAATCAGCTCTGTAACTAAGATTCAGAGGTGCTTTTATTTGATCATCTTATAGCCTCATAATAAACTGGAGATCGTTCATCAGGAAAATGCTAGTCCACTGTACCTTCTGAAGATGTATTAGATAACACCGGATAATGAATAAAATCCCTGTAGAGTGCGTCTAGGCAACATTGACTCCATAGGTGAATAAAACTGTTGCCACCTAAGAAGTGACAGTAGATTGGCAGGAGCCAAATGAGTTTGTAAAATGTATATATGTATCTATGTATGTATATATTTATATACATTCACTTTCGTATATATATATTAAAAAAAAAAAACACGAAAATACACATATGCATTTACTCATGAAGATGAGTTTACCTATTTTATAAAACCAATACCATTCTTCTTGTTTTGCAGCAAGATTAAACACTTGGATCCATTGAAGCTGTTCTTCCACAAAAATAAATAAATAATGTGTTGCAGTACTATTTAGTGATAGTTTTGTTAGCAGAAAAAACCCTCTGTTGAAGGCAAAAATATTTTCTGTAAGTCAAGCACTTCAAGGCAGAGTAGCTTTAGTTAAAACAATCAGTTTGTGGTCTAACACTGATGTGTGAGGTGTAGTTTGTTTATCTTCTTTTTTTGAATTGTCTTTTTCTCTTCTGGTGATCAGATATATTTTTAATGGACTTTGTTTAGTTTTGGTGGAAAATTAAGTCCTATGAGGATTAGTGGTGTGCTACACCCTGAATTTTCTGCCAAAGACGCAATATTTTTTCCCTTTTGCTTAATTGTATTGTCGAAGCAATCAGTCACGCAGCAAAAAGCAATTACATTTTTGTTTTTATCCTATTTTCTTACCATTTTTGTTAATATCGAAGTGCATCTAGTATTTGAAAAGATGGTTTCTCTCTGCAGCACATTCTCTGTGTGAGAGCAAGGAAGCAAAAGAAATATGGTGATAATGAAATAAGCCTTGATTTTTAGGTAGGGTAGAAGAAAGAACTACACATTCACAAATACCTCATAAAATATTTTATCAAAACATAATTAATAAATTTTGACAAAAATAAAATTAGAAGGATGTATCTGCCCTCCACACAAAATCACATTTATTCAACACAAACAAAACACCTGAATGTAAAAAATACTCAGTTGAAATTTTATTCACATCTGTTGTTAATAATTCCCCGTGGGCATTCAAAAATCTCATGCCTCTGCTCTCAGTAGATTTGGTTCATTAGCAAAGATTTTTCCTCTTGATGCACTTTTGGCCAACATATAACATGACTATTTTTTAATGTACTGAGTTTTCAACTCCTATGGGAAAAATATGTCTATTTGCTAAAATTTAGAAGTATTACTGAAAAAAAAAAAAAAAATCAGAGATTTTGTAGTTGAAATGCTTTACGTAGGAAACAACCTACTTCTCAGGCAGTTTTATCTGTAACCTTGTAACAAAGACCTACAGAGTACAATACCAGACAACCAACTAACCAACTGGCTGGAATTCCAACCTCAATTACTTCATTATATGGGTAGATATTTTTGAAAATGGGATAATTTTGGAACAAATCTTTCTTTCTGTTTCAGCAATAATCACAATGAAACTGTCCACTCATTTGTAACACACAAAAAGGCCTTAGTCAATTGAATACTGCATCCAAATCTACTGAAATCTGTCTTCCCTACTTTATACTGTCTAATTGTACACCATCCTTCTTCATGACTCAAAGAGTCAGAATTATTCCCAAATTACAAGTGATGCTCTGCAATCTCTAAGGATCCAGGAAAGGTGTTTGTGAGAAGAAATACCACAGATTTCTTTGGCTCACATTGAGTGATTTCTGCCTTTGATCTCATGGAATCCAGAGTTGATTACACTATGCATGATATCCTTGGATATTTTCTCCTGGTGTAACATGATGGAAATTAGAGAGGATACTTTAGTGGAGAATTTGGCTATTGAGTTTCTCATATATTTGTATGGTGGATATGGAAATGGGTATTTTTAAAACATGTCAGAATTCATTAGTTTAAAAAAAAAATAAATAATCCCCTTTTAAAATACCTTGAACAACAAACAGCTACTAAAGCTCACTTAGTAGTATCCAGAGAAGGAGAGAAACTCTATGTTAACCATGGAAATCTAACTAGTATCAATCCATTCATATGCTATAATTCTCAATGTGCATTCAAAAAAATAGCTTCTGTTGATGTGTTGTTACATTGCTCATCAAATTAGAGATGTAATGTATTTTCTTACATTTCCTATATAGTATTTTAAAATATCTTGTAGTACTGTGGCCTTGGTTGGAAAATCTTTGAATATATTTACCAAGCTATTAATTTGATAGATTCTACAATTTTTCTGAATAACATATCGAACATTTTTTTCATTATTCCTCCAGCCCTTTTTATGTAATCTATTGCACATCTTAACATTATTGACTTTTTTTTCCTTTAATGGAATACTTTGACGTTCAAATTAATATTAAGTAACTTTCTTTAAAACTCTTTTTCTCAACTCCTGAGCTTAATAGGTTGAAATTCAATTTACTGGAGCAAAGAGGAGGGTGATTGGGCAGAGAGAGCCCAAGCACCATGGGTTCGGGGTGTGCAGTGTGACTGTGTATGGTAGGATTCACATTGTAGCACCTGGGTTTCCCTTTCCATGCTGTATGCAGACTATTGCAATACACTATTTCCAGGATGCAGTCAGAAAATGCCAAGTACCTAAATCAGTGCACTGCAAGACCCATTGCCTTTTATACGGTACAATTCACCAGCATCAGCTTAAAGTATTATTTTAACAAAAGTTGTTTTAACTGCCTTTTACCTTAGAAAGTGAGGAAGAAGACTTATAAGACCTGCTTGGAAGGCCACCTTCTCTCCTTCCCAGTGCTGCAGCGCTGCAGTTGTGGTCAGCAGCCCCAGCAAGCCTGTAGCCTCACTGTGCTGGAGAAGCTGGTGCTGCTGCAGGGTCTGTGAGACCAGCCAGTTCCAAGGGCTTTCCCATCCCAGAGGGCTCACCTGGGCTGGAGTCAGATCATCACCAGGAACTGGCAGACCTCTGAAACCCCAGGCAGGATACACTGGGAGACACATTTTTGAATCAGAAAATAGGACCCAAAACACATTAAGGAAGATTTTTAGTTTGGGTATTAATCTTTTGATTGTAATACGCTATGCTAAAAATGATGAAATAAAATTCCAGAGCACTTAAACACTGCATCTACTGTAATGGCAGGAGTAGACTTGATCTTGTCTGAATCTAGAAACAAAGCTTCTCTGTGTTCATCCAAAGATTACAGAAATCATCTGGAAGTCTCAAGTGCCTAAGGCAGTGTTGACGAATGCTAACTATACTCCTAATTGAAATGGTTTTCATTTGGAGATGATGAAAAAGGGGAAATGAAAGGTAAAAGACGAATGCACCTACACAGAATGGTGCGAGTAAACATGAAATACGATACTGCACAGCAAACCAAATATAGCTTTAAAGCAGAGTTCCACGAGTTAATGAGAGTGTCAGTGGTGGTTAATGCATTGTTCTGCATGTGAAATGAATCAGGCCCTACCTTCCAATGGTAAGGAAGGTGTAATTTCAAATTGACTCTGATATCAACATGCAAAAATTGTGAGCAAATATTGAACTTGCAATGGCAATCACTGAGTAAATTATGCTGCATATAATAGACAATACACTTGCAAGTGTGTTGTGACTTTTTAAATCCTAAAAACAAAATAACTATAGATGAGGAAAAGAATCCTGTTTTTTCAAAAGCATGCAAAAATCAAAGGAAAACAGTACTTTCCTAAAGTAGACAACCATTTAATTCAAAACAAACAAGAGAATTGGAAAAATCATATATGATAGCCATGATTTCCTCTTGCTTATCTTCTACCTTCTCCTCAGCTCCTTGCTCAGATAGTCACAGTAGTAGGACAATTGGGATGACATCATCTGACCTGTGTAGAACACTCAAAAGTACAAGTTGTATTGCTGAATAATCAGAATTTTTCTCCTAGAATGCCAATTCTGTAGTCTAAGCTACTACACTGTTCTGAAAATTGAATATCTTTGCAATAATTTTAATATAGAACAGAGCATAACTATGCTGAAAGACGCTTACATTTAAATAAATCAGAGCAAACTAGCAAATTGCAGAGGTTGAGATACAGAAAGAATTGTGGTCATGAGGCAACTTTATCTGAAAAGGGTTCAGAACATGTTTTATCTCTGAATTCTTGATGGGTGGAAATAAAATCAGCAATAAAGGGAACAATAGAAGGAACTAGTTTTTCACATAGTAACCAGACCTTTCTAAGAGCAGATCCACTGCATAATCCCTGTTTACTGGAGTCTAAACTTTTGTATGCAAATGTAAATATTCAGCACAAGAATTTGTGCTCAATGCAGACATTCTTTATTCCTCCACAGCAAGGCCTCTTCAGTACAGCCCTTTGTCCACACAAGATAGCTGTCTGTGTAGAGAAAACAAAAAAAAAACACATTCTCAACTATAAGCTTAAGCCCTTCCTCCAAGATGAAGGTTACCTTAATTTGAAACAAGTCTTTTTTGAGTCTTGGCATCAGATATTTTCAGGCAATAAATATGTATAAACAAGCTCCTTATTACAGATTCCGCAAAGGGCTCTATTCAGGTCTCTAAATGAAGTTTTTAAGAAAAGCCTTGTTCTGTGCGTGTGTTGGGCAGTTTCCTCAATGCTTATGTTTGATAAAATTTGTAAACAAAACATTCAGGATTTAATTAAATTACAGTGGCATACAGAGACACTGTAAACGAATGTGACTATTGAACATACTGATTTCTGTAATACAAAATGTGGCAATCTTTTTAAATTAAGAGTTCTCTAGTTCAGGATGTTTGTTCTGAATGTTGTAAGTATGCTCTAGTGAGAGTGGTCTGGTGGCTTGGTAGTGTAAAGTTTTAGTTAAGTTCATGGTAATTTTACACCATGCAGTGTAAACAGCTTGAAAGTATGAAACAAAAACAAAAACCCAAGGGGTGTTCACGTATTTTTTAGAGTATTATTACTCAATCATCTAAAAATTTTGGTATGTTGTATTTTGTCATTTGATAATTATTTTGCAATGCACTTAGCAGACATATTGCTTCCCTAGATGGAGATTATCTGAAGGTTTCATTACAAACAGGAGCCTTCAGGGAAGAATGTTGCCTAATGAAATTAATCATTGTACAGGTTTACTCTTTAATAAGGTACTTAATTTTAAAAGAGATTATTTCGAGATGGAATTTATTAGTGCAGATATGCTGTTTTGACAGTTGCCACAGTATATGAAAAAGACAGAGAGCAGGAGAGAAAAAAGAGGGGGGGAGGGAGGAAAGAGAGGGAGAGAAGAAGAAATAACCCCTTTATCGTCCCTTCTTCTCAGTCTCTAATGTACTGGGAGTCATTTGACCCCTGCAAACCATCCAGTTGTTGGTTATGTGATAGATGGGAGATGACTACATGACTGCAAAGAGTGAAGATGTGTCTTTCAGTGCATCAGGTTTGAGATATTCTTGAGCTGTCTTTATTGTGCCCACAGGTGTCAACATAAATCAGATAATCTATAGAGAGATTGGACTTGATACAGAGGAACTGGATTTTGACTCCTTTTCCTATTTCAACCCTTAGAGGTTTTCAGGTGGGTATTTCCACGCAGGAGTCTTCTGCCAATTTTTATTTTTATTGTGCAGAATCAGAGTCATTACTTCACTTGTTTCTATCTGCTTCAGAGTATATGACTTGAACTTTTTTTTTTTTTTTACACTCTCTATTGAGCTTGAGGTTACATGCAATTATGCAACTAGGAAGACCTTTGAGAAATCAGTGAGTCCAAGATGCAAGATAGATATAACTGCTTACATCACCTTAAGAACTACTGATCAAGCTTCACATTATTCAGTGATGATGGATTTCCCTGAAATCTATTTTGCTTATTTGCAAATATACTTTGCTCCCTATCAATGTATTCTTAACTGTCTTTGAATATAAGATAATACTTGGAAATTAAAAGAGGAAATATAACTTTCCAGTGACCATCAGCAGTGTTAGTAGATGACTGATGCTTCATGAATTATCATTCAAGACTTGTGCAATTGAGAAGTTTAATCCTCATCTTTCTTTTCTTTAGCTTTCGTAAAGATTGTGTGTTGCCTCCAGAGTTGACTCTGCAGCCAAGAAAATCAGCATATAACCTTGGGCATGAAATCAGAGTTGTCCCACAAGTCAAAATCAGACAGCACTGATGGAGTTGAGACACCAAGGATGATGGAGGATGGTGCAGGAGCTCATGTTTCAGCCTCATGTGTGTCCAGTACCAGATTAGTTTTCTGCAGGACACATTGGTACAGGGAGACATGATTTCTGTCTTGGTGCTGGAGCAGGAGGAGCTGTCTTTCATGTCAGACAGTCCTGATGAAAAAGGTATATGGTATACTATCCTTCCTCTTTCCATCCATGCATATCACCTCTTGCAGATTTCTATTTTTCTTTATCTCAACATTTGTTCTCAGAATACACAATAAATGACCTTCTGAGGTGAAAACATACTATACTCCAGCAAGGGGTATATTATTAATTTAACATAAAAATAAGAAATGTTAAAACCAGATAAGGCATATAAAAGGGCATGGAATTTTACTTGGTTGTATTGTTGTGAACCCAGATTTAATTTGCAGACATTAACTAGAGATCTATAGGCTTGATATTTTTCTCAGATAAAGAACATATTCTGCAAAAGAAAGGAGGAAAAAGCAATTATTTTTGTGAGCATAAACTATCAAATTTGCTCATTTGGACACTAGCTTCACTCTGAAGCTTAGCCAACCTTTTATAATTTAACAAGTAGCCCTGATAATCTGCTACATTGTGCACAATCAGTGTGGTATTTCTAATTAAATGTGACAAACCCCCTGAAACTTCCCTTAGACAAATGTGGGAAGTTTAGAATAGCTTGAACTGGTTTAACTATTTTAGGTTGTATTTTCATGCAGTCATTTTTAGAAGAGTAGCAACAACATATAGAAAACTATAAAAAGCCTGTACAAATGCCCAGAAAGTCATCATGCACTTCTTTTGATGCTGTGTAAACAATGCTTACAAAACCTTTACCATATGAGAAAGCATAGTGAAAGCACCTTTTTTTTCCTCTCTCTATGCATGTTAAAGATACATTGTGCTTATTTGGAAGGGAAGTCTTTGAGAAAAATAATTATCTCATGTGCAGTGTGATCACAGCTGCTGTCTGGATGGCTGTTTGTCTGCTAAACTTCAAACTCCTGAAGCAAAATGCAGTGTGTGTGAGGGCTCTTATAAATGACCTACTTAATCTTGATGGAGGCAGTGCTGAACCACTTAATACAAAGGCATCATTTGATACCTCCACCTCTCCTGGAATAAGAGACGTCCTTGTAGTGCAGCAAAAGAGTGACTGGAGGGTAACGTACAACAATTTGGGGATCAGGAAGCCAGAATCCTTCAGTCATCATCTGTGCATTAAAATATAAAATTATTACAGTCCTCTTTTCCATACCTAACTGTGATTAAAGCTGGTTGTGTAATTCAATGTATTTATAGAACAATATCTTTCTCTACTTTTGTGAAAATAGTGCAGGCCTTAATGACCAATTTCTTGATTAAGCAAATGAAACAGTGAGGAAAATGTTGCTAGTATATACGTGTGCTATCTACAGTCATGTAAGAGGGTACGCATTTTGCATATTTCAGGAGATGAACTTTGCCTGCAGCAATGCAATCCATTTCTGGAAAGTACAGAATAAATTCCTGAGACCATACATGGGGAAAAGAGAAAGAAAGTGGGGAAGAAATTACATGAAAATGCAGACCTGCAGCTATTCATATGTTAGGGGACTTCTGGAAATTGATGTTGTTAACATCCTTGCAGACGAAGTGCTGAAGTAGCTTTTGTAGAGGCATTTCATTCTGGAAGGAAAGTATATTTTTATTGATAGTGGCTCTCTTTTGCTGTATGAATACAGAATAGGTGATGCTGAAGCCCCAGTCTTGGCTAAGACACCTAGCTAGTGTTTTAATAAACGTATAATATAAAGCATATATTCAGTAAGCATCTGTTTTATAACAAGAACAGAACTATGTTCTTTGCATGTATGTTTTGCAGGCAAAGAAATCAGGAGATTGGTGGAAATACGTGTTTTCATTCATACCTCTAAAGACAGTGTAAAAAAATAAACAAAACAAAACAAAACAAAATTGGCCAAAATGTTTGTGGTTTCTGAAAATATTTATTTTTCTCTGTTTTTGCAGTTGTGACTTCCTGTGTGACAATGATATCCAGGAAGAGAGTTCTGTTTCCTTGAGAACTTAATGACAGAGAAACTGGTTCAAGGAGAGGAAGACAGAGTTCTAGATAAGAGTTCTGCGATTTAGAGAGAAGAAAATCATAGCAAGGGGAAAAAAAAATATTTTCTCTGTCTTTATTTCCCATCTCTGTGTGTGCGTGTGTGTTTTGCTTTCTGTTACAAATAAGTAAAGGCAGGAATTTTGAGAAAAACAACTTCTATTTATTGTTTTAATTTGAAACCATTTTTTGTAAGTTACTTGTGAAGAAGGGAAGATATAAATGCCCATAAAAAGTTATAGACTCTCAGATTTCCTAGTGCAATAAAATGAGTCTCTCTTTTATACCTGTTATTCCTTTAGAGTGAGTAATGCACCTGACCTAGCCTATGCTTCCTGGTTTCCATCTTTGTTGATGAGATACATGAACAGCATTTATTTCCTGGCTGCCCTCTCCTTTTCTCTCTCTTCTCAAGCACTTGGATTCATGTATAGCATATTTTGCCTTCATGCATCTTCTTGCATGATGAAGCATCTGCCTGTGGTGCCGAAGCTACTGGCAGTGCCTGTGTTTGCCCCAGAGCACATTACAGATGGTAGTGTCATTGCAGATAATGATAGCCTAATATACTCACGGCAGCAACAGGGGACAGATGCTGCTTTGGTTCGGTTTTCAGTAGCAGATCTACCCTGCAGACTGGGGTGGAGAGGGGATAACTGCTCTTAAAAACAAGCAGAGCTGGCAATTTAGCTAATGGCCACTGGGTGGGGCAAAAGTGCACATCATTTAAAAAAAAAAAAAATAGCCAAAACGTGGATGATGTCGGAAGCAAAAGCACTACTCTTTAGGGTGACCAGAAGTTTCTCAAATATGTAAAATAACAATTTCTACATGTGAAACAGCATGCATTTGTCATTAATTTTATAACTTCCACAATAATCTACATCAGATTACACAGGTGACCATTTCAAGGCATCTTGTCTCTCAGGATATAGATGTGAGTAAATCATACCCTATAATCTTTCATCATCCACAGTGCTTTTTCCAGGAGGGATTTACACTCACACATAAAAGAAACACTTAAACCCCCACTGTAGAATGGCAAAGGGCCTTTCTTCCAGAGACTGCAAGCATCTAAAGCACATACTATTTATCTTTTGCCTTTCTGCAGCATAGTCAGATGAGGAAAGCCTTAGCTTTATATTAAATAGAAATTTATCACTTTTTTTATTGAGTGTAATATTTTAACAGATTGAATTTGTCCTATTTCTCAGTTTACTAGCTTGAGATCCTAAAATAAAATCTATGTATTTTTAATGATTAACTTGATTTTAGTGCAAAACAACATTTTTTTTCTCATGTAGTTTGCCACACTAATGAGAGCATGGACTGTATCAGAAATATAGGAGAGAAGCCAGTAGCTGAGCAATTGCCCTGTGCATGAACTTAACTTCTTGTATATTCTTTTACCCATACTCGTATCTGTGATCTGTTTTCTGCCATAATGTGTTTGCTCTGCTTGAAGCCCTTGAAGAGATTTCTTCGTATGGAACTGCTTTTCTTTTCAAATTTTTTCTATGGGAAGGAAAACTGTTGGCCTGATTTCAGCAAGTCTTCAAAAAGGAAGACATAGGGAAGAAGGGAGGAAGTATTACAGACATTTCTAACATTTTTTCCCAGATTTATTCCTGAAGAGTGATCAGAAAATAAATAAAGAATCGCTATCATGTTTGTAACACAACTGCCATTTTCAAAATTAGCTAAAGGAACTGATCTGCATGCAGTTGTCCAAGCACTAACTCCAAGATAGAGTGTTGCCCTTTCTCTTTAGAGAAGGACTTCAGAGGACCTTTTTTTTTCTTTCCTCTTCATCTTCCTACTTCTTCATGACTGTATCTATCTATAACTCTAGAAGACCTCTCACATTTATGAACTCAGTAGCTAATATCACTTGCGTCACAGGATTAGTGGACAGGACAGCTTATAATACAGTATCATTTTCTGGAGAGAGAAAAGAACATCATATCCTATTTTCAGCAAAAAGTCCAAAGCAAGGTGATAAAAGTCATTATATTTCCTGAGTCATTTAACTCCATGGCTAGCACCATTTTTCACTGACTTCACAACTAGCTTTCTTTCTACAAACATGTCTATTAGCATCTGCCAATGCTGCAAGTCCTCCTGCCCCCAGGACTATTTCACCTCACTCTTTTTAGAGGAACTGTCCACTTGGACATATTTCTACTTTCAGTGCTTGGTCTACAAAATGAACTGCTGATTTCACCTGGTTTCCTGTGCATCAGGCATAACAATAAGCAAAAAACATTAGAAGAGATGTTGCTATCTATTAGTAGCTTTAGAAGAGAAGACACTGGAGAGCTGAACTACCTTGCAGAAATTTCCAGATGTGAAAAGGTCTAATGCACATCACTTTCTTAATGCTCTTAGCCTGTGGGTAAATGAACTTCATTCTCCATTGTTGCCAGCTTCACATTTTTCAATATATTAGAAATTAAAGTAAGGAAAACAAGCACAGTCACAGATAACAGTGCTTGGACTGCACAGAGTGTTTCAGAAAATACTAGTGCAGTAAACAAACAAACAAACAAACCTCTGCTACTGTCTTAGAATACCTTTTAATTGTCCTGTTCTGGTGGTGCTGAACACAGAAACAGAAAAAACTAAACTCAACAGAAAAGGGGATGACTGAAATACGGAGACACTACCCCTGGCTCTCCAAGAAAGTGTATAGTACAGCTGGGTGCTGGATATCAAACTCATAACTTCTGTAGCAGCAAGATCATTTTTTCATGCTGTCTTGTACTTCCAAGCTAAGATAATAATGTTGGGTTTTTTTGATCATGTCATTACTGATAGTACTTATTACTTAAAAAATTGCCCAGTGGTGTAGTACAACTGCCAGTCACACTGTATCTGCTTATACCAGAGCTGAATCTGTTTCATAAGGCATTACAAAATCTGAAGCACTTCTGGGTAACCATGACCATGTACAAATGAAGAGGCTGAAATACAAGTTTGGGATTTTCCTTCAGGTAACTCTCACTATCCACTGCTACAGTACAAAACAGAGTCAAATTAATTCAGTTGATATTGACTGGAGGATACTCTAACTAGGTCTCCAAAGGTATCTTCTTCCAAGCATTGGTAGTCTGTGAGTTGTGTCTCTTCCAAGAATCAGTCATGATCCCTGTCTCAATTAGTTGTAGCTTTCCAGCCAACGCTGTGAGTATACTGTAGATTCCCATCTGGATTTATACCTCCTGACTTTGCATCCTTGTCTTTGACCACTGAAAAAATCTGCTTCTTTATAAATGATTTGGGAATTAAATGTTGCAATACAGTCAATGTGGGTTCGATAGTCAATAAACAATTGTCAATAAAAATTTGAAATATTCATTTAGGGCCTAAAGTAAATTTAATAAAAAATGCATAAGAGTTAATTAACATAAAACAGCCAAATGCAAAATTAATTAAATAAACTAAAATAAAGTTCATGTTTTAATCAGCAAAGTCTTGTTGCTTAACAGCTCCTCCAGGCTTAATGTTCAGCTTAGTTTCTGGATCACACTCTTTCAAATTGCTCCACAGAGACATAAATCTGATTGTAGCTAGTGTATACGCTTGTGAGAATCAGTACATGTGTATATTTCTGTGTGGGAATATAAAATATGGTGTGATGGTGCATTGCATGTGAATTAATCTTTTCTGTAGTAGGAAAAAATACACTGTAATATTTTTCTTTTACAGAACACTTTCAAATATTTTCAACTTCCTTTTGTTCGAGATGATACAGGGAAATTTAAGAATTATATTGGACTTAATTAGACTGTGTGAAACCAGAGTAAGGTTATTGACTTCACTGGAATTTTACTGAATAAACACAAACATCTTTGAAATCTAATGCTAGCCCAAATTTATTTCCTTTGGAGTGCCTTCACTACAATATTTCCTTTATTGAAGGAAAAAAAAAAAAAAACAGCAACCTGTTAATCCATTGATCTAGGACACATATTTCAAAATAATGTCCAAATTACACTTAAACCCACGGAACTAAATAAATTACCTGGATTAGGGCACATGTGTTAGCATGCTCTGACTGATCCGTTATGACTCATTGTGCAATCCTCTGAACACTGTCAACACAAAGCTTGAGATGCCTTTTCTCCATCCAGTTTCTCACTGAAGTTCCGAAAAACTTGATCACAACATGTTGTAAGCAACAAAGTTGCTGTTGTTTTAGAAGGTACAGCAACTGAGGAACCAATGCACTAGCTGGCTGCTTCTTGGATATAAAGTGGATGGGCTGAACTCCCAGGAGACGCCCACTGGTCCCCCTGGGACCCTGCCTTGCTTCTATGTCTCTGGGAAGATGGAGAGGGAATAATTCTGTAGCCTTAGCTGTAACACTGACTGCAAGATGTATCTGGCAGGTATTTTTTGTGTACTCAAAGATACGTCTGAATTGTCCGTACAGATGTAAAAAACCCTATATTTTTTGTTGCTAACTATATGGAAATCTGCTTGTATGGTCACCTAGCTTACATTAATCATCTATTCCATTTTTCAGTCTATATTTCTGCTAAGGACTTCTATTATCGTATAAATTAACTAAGCTTTTTTTCCCTATATGTAAGATCATAATGGTACTGTTCTGTATCACGAAGATTGTGAAGCTTAATAAAAGTGTCAGAAAGTGCTTTTTGAGCCTCAGATGGAAAGTTTCACACTAGCAGAAACTGTCTCTTTATTTTCTGAAGTCTATAAATGAATCTGCAGCTCAGAGCAAGCTTGTGAAAAGCAATTCTCTGAGGCAAAATAGTTCACATGGTCCTGCTTAAGACAAGAAGGTAATTTCTGTTGTGGAAGTTGTCTGTTTCAAGTATAACTAATTGAATTATAGAAATTTTTATGTGGGAACAATTACTGAATAAAATCATGCTAATATAATTAATATTAAGGAGAACTTGCTCAGTTTTTTTTTAAGCAGTACTGATTTCAAGTATCTCATTAAACGTTTGGAGATCACTATTGAAGAGTCCCCTCTGACAAGCCTTTAGCCATCAGTACTGTGTCTGAAAAACTACACTTGTGGGAAAAAGGCCAGTCATCCTTTTACTATTTATATGAGTTAGAGAATCACTGTGTCAAGTTTTCTGGGGTTAAGCACATACTCAATGGAAAAGATTTTTAAGGGAGAAGCATAACAATATGTTTGACAGCCAGGAGAAGACAACCCCTCAGGTACATGCTTGATTTTAAACAAAGTTGCTAAGATACAAGCTTATGATCAATGATTTTTATAGTTTGAAATGCTTTCTCTGGGACCAACAACTCCACATCAGTATCTCACTGCTAGACCCACCCAGTTAAACTCAATTGATTTTTATGGTGTGGAGGAAGGTTCTCAGGCCTCTTTAGTTATGATTTCCTACAACTTCTCTTTGGTTTTTTTTTTCAACAGAATGAGGTCTGATGGCTACCCAAAGTGGTTTAAATGCATCACAAACCAGAGGAACCTCACGAACTTCAAAAGTAACTATTGAAACACAGGTAGGCTTTCCCTGCCTTGTATCCCATGGAATCTCTTTTGACGGTATGGTGGAAACAAAAGCAGATTACATTCTGCCTATTTCTTGGCAAATTTTTGTTTCCTGATCATTGATATTTCCCAAAAGAAAGGGTGGTCCTGGTTAAGGAATCCAAGAAATTCTGCCAAGGGATTTAAATACATTTCAAAGCAGATTATATCCTCTTAAACAGAGCAAGGATATCAGCCCTGGTCCTATACCTTGTGCAGTCTCTGCACTAAGCTCAGATACAGCACATGCTGCTGCTGCTGCAAAAAAAGTGTGGCTGCGAACGCCCCCAAATCAACACAAAAGTAGAGGTCAAAGCTAAAGTTGAGGGCAAATCAGTTATTGAGTGATCTCTAAAGAAAACCAAGGCCAGGTTAAATGCGGCTTATGCAATCCTTTTTAAAGAAAAAATTCAATAAATTTATGGAGTTGCAAGCCTGATTCCCAGGCTTGAGCAAATGAGGGCTGGCTGGACAAAACATTCTTTGTATCAATCTTCACTGTTGTGCCACAGACAGCTGACCCTATGGATGACTTGAAATATAGTTCTGTCAGTCATCGGATCTTTCAATTGCTGTTCCCTTACCTGGGATGTCTGCCCAGCAGAACATTTTAAGTTTTGAGAGATTGTTCATCAGTTATAAGGACAACTATTCAGAGTGAACTACAGGATCTCTCCAAACAGGAAAGAGAAGATAATGTACCGAAGTGTAACAAAATTTAAAACCTTCAGTGTCTAAGTTTAGAGGATCTACAATTAAGAATAGCTTGATTTCAGAGGACTTGCTTTATTTGCAGTTGTTTACCTATATGAATTGCATATCACTAAGTCATTTGAAAATCTATATATGCAGACTACTGAATGCATTTTGTACTATATTCTAATGTAACCATTTAACACTCATCTTCATAGAGCTTCTGTTGATACAGCATCTACAGTAATTCTATAGTGTGGTTTTATTGATTTAACTTGTAATGTCCCAGCAGATTATTCTGATGCATTGTTTTCCTCCAAACTAAGTGAATTGACTTGAAAAGTGAATTTATATTTTGGTTTCTGATTACATCTCAGAACTACTGATCAATATTAGATAAACCAAGCAACTAACTCCATTTGTCATGTTCTTGCACTTCTTATTTTCAGTGCATACTTACATTCTAGTTTTGATAGCAATGTTCATAATCTATCTCACAGATACATTGAATCTACTTTAAGAACTAAAGGTAAAACAATGAAGGTATTTTATTTTAATAAGTAAAGTTCCATCTGCAACTTCACAAACCTGTAAATCTTACAGCATTGGCATTCTTACTGTCAGCTAGCTCATCCAAGTATGAATGGCTTTGCTAGAGACAAAATATATATTCAGGCTTAACAAATCAGCTCAGTGTTCCACATAGTTAAAATTAGTTTTATTAACAATAATCATTGCACACAGTTTCAGGTCCATGCTATAATGTTCTTTCCAGCCAGCCATGAGGATGAGAGGTGTATTGTCTTCCCAGTTTACACTGATAATTACTTTATACCCAGGGAATTAAAAATTCACAGTAGCGATTAAGGAGTTTGATTTCTACACAGTAAACAAAGAAGCATTCCCTCTGGATTCTCTTTTATTTCTCTTTCCTTTTTTTTTTTTCCTAAATCGGTGTTGTTTTTTTTTTTTTCTTGCAAACACAGATTCCTGTTGGCTATTTGTATACTGCGTTAAAATATTCTTTTATCTCTTTAAAGTGTTACTATACATTTTTACTCAAGTTTCGTCATGCCATGTTACAGCAAAATAGATGAATGCATTGAATTGCTTTTTATAGATTTCAGTGTCTGATAGATGACTATGATTTTCAAAAGTATAGAGGGCATTTGATATCCAGCTCAATTCCTTCATGTCTCTAGGAAAGTAGTAACCTCATCAGACATCAGTTTTGTAGGCTCTTTCTTCTTCTCATTTGAGAAGAAATGCTCTTTAAAATGTATTCTTTTGAAGCAGCTTGTAGCAAGCAGTAGTAGACTGCCCTTTGTCATAATCTCTCTAATTAGAGATCATGCCTGGGACAAAATGACCCTGTGTATTCATGATAAATTTAGTTTGTGTGTTATTCAGGACCATTTCTGTGCTAAGAATGCTGTATTTACTGAATGTGAAAAAGCAACTAGAAAAAATACTGTCTAGATCCTTTAAGGCTGAATTTTTTGTCAATGGAAAATAACAATTGAAGAACTCCAGAAACATTTTACTCCTCTACATTCCTCTACTTCATACAAAGAAATCTTCTTAACCTCTCTCTATATAAAAGACTTCACAATACTCATAAATATTTCTTGGGTGACCAAAACCAAATTCAGAGTTTAATTTCAGGAAAAGAAAGCTGAAATTTATTTTAAATGTATTTTATTGGATATGCAGGGTTTCATGGGTTTTGTTTTATATGTTAAGTCTTTTAAGTGATTTTAGTATGTTCCTTTTTGGTAGGTTTGTCCTGCTATATTGTGATATACTCTTCACTTAATTTATTCTCTTCTCCTTTTTTTTCTTTTTCTTTATTTTTTTTTTTTTCCCCAAAAAGATAAGCACTGCTGTTGAACCAAGTAATTGTACTGCTGAGGACCGAATACTGTTGAATGTGAACATATAGCAGAGTTCCTTTGCAGTAATTATGTGAGTGTTTTACTGTGTCTGATGCTTAGGTCAGGCAAGCTGTATATCCCTCAGCTATTCTACAAAGGGATAAACATTATCAAATTTCTTTTATTACATCAGAACAACTTGCACGTTAATTAACATAATATTTAATATACCTTATGTTGTAATTTTTTATAGGAGTTGCCTTTAAAAGTGGAATTTATCTATAAATTTGTGATTCAAAAGAACATTCAAACACCTTTGAATGTTCTAAGTAATGAATGTTCTAAGCATGAAATAGGTTGGAGGCTTCTAAGTCAGGTAAATAGTTATATCACCTTAGTGACTATCTTTTAATGGAAAAGCATCACAATGGTACTTGAAGTTTAGTCAAACTGGGAACAATGATTTAGTGATTTACTCTGAACTGAAACTAGCAAAAGTAGCCCAAAATTGTATTTCAAGAATTTTAAGAAGTGTGTGCTCTCAGGATGGCTTAGTCTCAAGTTATCCTACAGCTTCTTTTTGGTTTTGGTTTTTTTTTAATTCCCCTCTTTTTTTTTTTTTTTTTTTTTAACTTGAATAACACCAAAAGAAGTAGCAGATCAAGTGGCGAGGTCAAAATATACTGAATGTAGATTATTATACTAATGAAAACTTCTGGACTCAAAAGGAGCTTGTTCTCATTTGTTTGGTTTTGGGTTTTATATATATTTAATCCTGTGGCATATCTTCAAGCTTAAGTAGCCTAGAGGAGTTGTGGAATATTACTTTATGGAACACTTTATCTTGGAGAGGCATCTGTATCCTAAATCTTCCCTTTATGGCTAGTACAATTCTTCTTGTATTCAGTGAAAGTTTTGTCTGAATAAGTAGTGAAGGACCTATTCACATGAATAAATATAAATATATATATACACACACATGCACACAGAGATGCATGAACATACATATATAAAGACAGAATAGGTAAATCTCAAAATACGATCAATCAGAAAGAAGAATAAAGAAAATATAAGAATAAAAATAATACGAGTGTCAGATTTTAGACTGGTGAGTGTACCATTTCAGCTGCTGGTTAAGAACTGCATTTAAATTCAACAACAGTGAAATCCTTTTATTTCAATACGCCGGTGGTATTGTTCCATCAGAAATGAATCAGAAAACAATAAATTAAATTTTATAAGGAATTTTTAGTATTGGTTTGTCTTGATTGTTCAAGTAAAAGAGTTAAGGGTAATTCACAAGTGAAAAATAATGTATATTCCGTTGAGTAAGTAATAATTAGTTCAAGCTTATAAAGTGCTTTCGGGAAGCACATTGTTACATAGAAGGAGACATATTTTTACCATAGTATAATGTAACTCCTCTAGCTATTTCCTACTTTCACAGTATATCATTTTAAATTGTTCAGTAATTGATACAGCCTTCCTTCTTGGGCAAAACTTGTGTGAAAGAACTCATCATTGGATTGCTCCTGAAAGGTAAAGAAGTGACACTAAGTTCCTGCTATATACGCTTAGAAATGTTCTCGTGAAGTTACAACTAGTTTTGTGACTGCCTTATTCTATTATTACATGACAATTGCAATCCTGATTCAGATCCAAAGCCTATTCTGAGCTGAGTATCTCTCTGAGAAAGTGGGTGTTGTCAAATCCTTTAAAGTACTGGAGCCCTCTCCATAGGCACTCCATAGCATACAGTCTGTCCCCACTTGACCTTTTTTTGTTTGCAAGCAGAGATTCACCCCCAAGCATGCAATACCTCAATATGTCTCAATATAAAAAAATCTAATACTTGATATCTTGTGTGCAAAAAAGCTAAGTTCTTCAGGTAGAGATGGTTGAAGAATAAGTTTTCACGGTTACACACAGAGGCAAATGAGTGAACACGTGGGCTGCCATAACAGTCATAATCATGTAAAGGATGCTCAAGGAATAAGAGTGTGTGCAAGGAAACTCCAGCCCTTAGCTGTTTTTCATTCCCTAAAACCATCATCACCTCTATTATCCATCATCTTATTTTCAGTCAACTAATTTGCATCCATGTTACGATTTTACTTCTCTGATGTTTTATTTCTCTACCTGAGGATTATAACACAGTGTAACTTTCTGAGTATGCTAATCCTCTCACTCAAACCATTTATTTATTCTGGGTTTAAAACTAAACCAACCTCAAAAACCTTCTTAACATTTTGGTTTGTGTTTCATTTGGATGATTTTTGATGTATCTTATAGATACTGTCCAAAGATTAAAATGCTACTGCAAAAGTGGTAATCAGTGAAGCCCCTTCTCTGTAAAAATATGACTGAAGTTGATACTAAATCTTTAATTATATTCCTAATGTGATGCCGTTTGAGTCTATATTCACTGTATCTCTTATCAGGCTCTATTCAATTTAAAAAAGATGGAGGGTAGTCAATTCCTTTGCAGTAGAAGGCTTTTTACTTTGTAGAGAAGTTAGTTACCTTAGGCTCCTGACTTCATTGGGAGACTAACTGCAGTTGGTATCCTCAAGGGCCCAGCAGATTAAGACTTGTGAACTAAACTGAGTTTATGAGTTCTCATGGGGGTGTACTCTGCAGCTGGCACAGAGTTATGGGGATCACCTATCCCTTCATCATGTCTATATGCAAATGGGTACCAGAGGTTCTGGTTAACAGCAAATTATCATTACTGAAGAGAGCCCCATGAAGCACTAGAAATGGATGTAATGAGCACATTTTGCCCTGGAGGGTCCCCATGGATCTATGGTGGTCTAAATCTCTGAATTGCTCTCCAGTCTTCTTCTTTGATTTGCCTGAGATTGTCAACCTACCAAATGTAGGCACCTGACATAAATGCTAAATTAGGCAAGTGATCATCCTGCATGCCAACTACAGTCAATGAAAACTGTGGCCTCTGCAGAGAAAAAAGCCACTTCAGAGCTGAACACATCCCTTTGGTTTCCATCAGTTTTCTTCAGGTAGAAAGACTATGTGAATGTTGTCATTTCCTTATCACTTCTTCCAGGTAAACAGTCAAGGACAAAACTATAACACACTGTATCCTTCAGACCAGAACATCATTGTATACCCAGTCCCAGTGAAAAAGGAAAGAAGAAAGTGTTGACATAGCATTTTGATTTGTTTTTCCTTAAATTTGTAAGGATACTGAAGAGGAATAAATGCAGTTTGGTGCAAGTAAGCCTTGATCTAGCACTGCTGTGTAAAGACACTCACTTCTGGGTTGTGAGCTGAAATACATTCCTACTCTGTTTTCTCTCTCCTAATTAGTTTTTAATCCATAACATGACTGTGCATCATCCTCTCTCATTGCTTAACATCCTCAAAAGAAGAATTTATTCAAAAGGCTCTTGAAATTCTAAATCAGTTATATTGCCTGCTCCTATTATGTATATTATTAACTATCCCAAGTAGTACTAACCCTTTAATAATGTAAAAATCTCTGTAACAATGAGCTTTGTAGTTTTTTTTCCTTTTCATGTTGTACTCATCAGAGATTCTTATGGACCTTTGGTCACTGATACCAATTAAGAACTATAGACATACAGGAGATGAGACTTAGCTCTGTACAATTCTTGCCTGTTCCTATCAGTACTGAAAGTGCCTGATATACAATTAACGTGATATGCATGGTACCTTTATTAAAACATAGCATAGTAATTACCATCTATGAATTCTCTCTAACAGTGAGGTTTTTAAAATTTCTTTTCTTTAGTAGCCTATCTGCTTAAATTTTAAGGGCTTGAGTAGATGGAGTTTAGACTACAGACTTCTAAGTCTTATGTATATATACACATATATATATGACTTTATTTTTAGAAATCACAAAAAATGTGCATAATGGAATATTAAGACTTATAGCCTCAAAATGAATGTATGGCAACTGATATTAGGGGTTTTTAATAGGACTTGCTACCCAGAAAGGGCAGGCACAAGCTTTTGAACAATCAATATTATTTTACTTTTTTTTACGCACAAGAAACTGTATAGAAGCTCAAATGAGAACTTGCTTCCTTCAAAGCATGAATCCAGTCCACTTCTGTCCCCTCGTGCCTTATTAAAGTGTGTATCACCTCAGACTGACAACTGGCAAATGCCCATACCCTTTCTGCTGGTCTCCTCAGCAGTGTCTGACACTGTCAGTCATACATTCCTGCTGACACGCTGTACAAATCTAGCAAGTGTAGGCAGAAGCACACTGAAGTGACTCTGATCTTTCTTGTCAGATTAATCCCAGAAGGTCCCATTTCCCTCTCCAGAACTTGCCAATGAATAACTTTGTAAGGTTCAGTTCCTTCCTCCTTCTCATTCAGTATCTGTATTTTGGGAAACTATGACTTGGCAGAGGCTTGGGAAAAGACCAGCAAGAAGAACATATACCCCACCAGAAGAACAAGATAAACCCCAGATATTATAGCAGCAGATGTGCCCAAATACCTTTTATTTTGAGGTTCCCAAAGAAGTATGTGTAAAGTTTCTGAAGGAAAATTGAAGTGTAATTTCAAACTGCTTGCTTCTGCCTTCTTGTCCCTATTTTTTGTTCTGCTATTTATGTACGGACTTGTGCTGTAAAGTTAGTCAGTGAAGACATCTATGTTAAATAAAACGCATTTGAAGCTTCACTTTTTTATTGCTTGGTTAACTTGAATCATTGATCTGATCTATTTCACAACATAGGCTCATACACAAGATGCCACCCCAGCTGATGGGACCGTGAGCAGCAGCCTGGGGGTGGGAAGGAAGGAGAAGAGGAATTTCTCAGCTGCCTTTGTTGCCAGTGACACCAAAACACACAGTTCCACCCCTTGTCTAGCTGAAAACCACACTTCTTACAAACGGCAGTGAATTTTCAGATGCAGGTCCTCAAAATTCATGCACTTGGTACATCCAATGCCTGAAAGAAAACGAAGCTTTAAGAAGCACTATGAAGGCAATTTCATGATACATATTGATTTACTTCTTGGTTTTACAGAGAAAAAGAATGAATTTTCTGTTGAAGATACAAACTCTTCATGGTCTTTTGTTTTAAAAATTTTATTTGATCATGGAACATTATTTTCTATGTCCTCTGTGAAAAAAGTAGCAAGTAACAGAATTAAATACTCAATAAAGAAGGATCGAGATGTACCTCAGTTTTGTGCAGGTAATTCAAGGAGTTAGAAGATTTATGGGTTTTTTTGGTGAAGTCATGTATCAGAGACTCTAGCATACCATTTGGACTATTTCTTTTCTACACCTAAATGTTTCTGAGTCAACAGGCAAGAGTTTTACATATCTTATCCCTTAGCTTCCATTTCTATACCTATTAATTGAGTAAATAGTAAGATCTTTTTCCTTTCTTCTGCAGCTTACTAAGCTATCTCATGAATAATTGTACTTCAAAGGTTGCATATTATACCCAGTCATTCCATCTAAATGCAGAACCGGAGTAAATGCTGTAATTCCTAATTTACCCTGATCTTAAATCCATGGTTTTATGAATTAACATAAAAATCCATTTTTTGACTGGTCTGGTAAAATTACCTATATATCCGTAGAGATTTTGCTTTTCTTTCAGAGGCATCAAAGAGTTCTTCCTTTTGAAGTGGTAAGTACTTGGTATCGTGGCTTAATGTACTGTATTGTTTTGTTTGGCCTCAGCCTCAGTGTGCTGTTGGTCTGATCCTTCACACAGCAGAAAATACTGTGATCTGATATCTGGGACTGAACCAAGTAATTGCAGAAGCTAGGCTGCACCAGGGAAAGGTGGAAGGTTGTGTCTTTATCTTTCCCTGCTAATACCTGCTGTGTACTCCTATCTCATTTGGTAGATTAGAAAGAATTTGAAAAGAGGTAAATACCAAATATTCATATTTTTCTTTAGGTTTTTTTTCCTTTTTAAACAGCTATGTAGCAGCTTCTACTCACTGAAAGAGGTTGATAATGTGGTGGGAAATGGCAATGGTGATTGTTGCCCTCTGTAAATCGATCTCAGAAATAGTTTAGAGAACTTGCAGACAATGTTTCAAACAATGTTGGGGGGGTGACACACAACTGATCTTGAATCACACATCCAAAATAATCTGCCAAGGGTTAAACAGCAAGATGTTCCCGAGCCTGTACTGACAGTGTTACTATTTTAAATGTTCCCCAATTAAATAATCAGGTGTAACATAATGAATGTTTGAACATCATTTTCTCCCCTCTTCTTTCAGTCCAACTGTCTTGTAGTTTATGTCACTATGGCCTACTTTTCAGCAAGAGCATGTCTTAATATTGAGTGTATCAAATCTAATCCTACGGTTTATTGTGGGCAGCCCCAGTTGGTCCTGTTCTAAGGCTTTCCCTCCCTTTCTGGTGAAAAGCACTTGTACCGTAGCCCTGCTGGTGGCCTGAATCACCTCAATTTGTTCTAGCAATCAGAGGCAGCTGCTCCATGTGAAAGGAGTGTGGACCACTGAACAGAGCATTAGGGCTGACCTCAGGCTGAATGCAAAAGGCTCAGCCTTTTCTGCAAGGCCAGTCGAGCATGTGCAAACAGATTTGCTGAAGTACAAAATGGTCCAGTGATTTAAAGCAAGTTTTCTTCTCTCTTTCTCTCTTTTTGCTTTTCAGAAATGAAACAGGATAGAGGATAGCCTGGGTAAAATCTTAGCAGCATCTGTTGCCTTTCACTAGGGTCTTGGCCAAGGACAATGTCTATTCAAAGAGGTACTGACATTTTATTGAAAGAGAAAAAAGCCTTAAATAGATAAGCTTTTGGACATGTTTCCCAACACACACAGTTGGGTCTTTTTATGGGTCAGAATGCTTTTGAAGAAACACTTTATTCCCCCTCCTCTCTCCCTTTTCTGGTAAAAGTGTCAGAAAACAAACCTTCAGCAAATTACAGAGCTCAGTGGTCTTAGAACACTGAAGAACAGTTAAATTTTCCCTTGTTTGCTTTTGTTCTCTGAACCAAAGGGTGTTTGACAACTGAAATCTTAACCACACTTAATAAAAAGTGTGAAGGAATTTATGCTTAAGAATCTTTGACATCTGTTACTTTCTAATTTCCACATTAATTTATCTTTTAAAACAACTAGTAATAGAACTGCAGCATTTTAGCACTGCTGCGATGATTGATATTTTTTGAAGATGTATTTTGTAAAGTTGTTAGGTTTGTTTTCCTGTGTGCTCCCCTCCCCATCCCCCACAACCCCACCCCTCCGCCATAAATATTAATTTCATCCAGCACTTACAAAGAGGCAGTTACCTGTTTCTGTCTCCCTCTTTTCCTCACATAGCTTTTCACAGGCAATTTTGCTCTGTCCAACCATGACATGCCTTCATAAAAATGACAGATGAAGCAGCTGAGTAACTGGTGGGTATACTATCCTCCTGCAGGCATCTGCTGCTCAAAAGGCACCTATTCTTTTGTTGCCCTTGAGACTGAGGATGTATGTTGCATCCCATACATGAAGCCATTCTTTTCAGCCTTCCACTATTTTGAAGGCAATCACAATAAATTGAATAAAAGCTACTCAAAAGTCTAGTAGTTACTCAATTGCATAGATTAGCAATAAAGCTTTATATATGTACAGACTTTTAGACACAGAAGATAGTGCTAGAATCCTCAAGGAGAAATCTTGCAGTGCTTCCAGTTTTACTGAAATTTGTTTGATCAGGACACGGTCATTAAAAGTAACATGAGTATATGTGGATGAACACAAGCTCAACGACGTGAGATGACTTAAAGTAGCTGACTTATTTGTATATTGTATGCATGTATGTAGTAAATTATTTATATTTATCTGTATGGTGGTACTTCACACTGAGATCAGGATGCTTGTACTCTCTCTGTGTCCCATGATTGACCAAAAAAACACTTGTCTCAAAACGTTCACAACAGAAATACATGACAGACTTCAGTGGCTCAAAGGAAAACAAAAGCAGTACTTCTGTCAAAAAAATCAAGGCAGGTAGGACTGGTAACACTAATGTCAGTGTTGCTGAATGATTAGACACAGCATCCTAGCGACCAGTGCCTGATGTCTCCAGAGGCCAGTGTGAAGGGGATTGAATCGCTCTTCCTTTTGGTGCTAGGGCACTATACTATTAACCTGCTAAGTGTGGGAGGTTTCAGAGAACTGCTATTTTCTTTCACCTGCCCTCAGCCTTTTTTCTTTTTTTTTTTTTTTTCTCTTTAGAGGTATGGGTAGAAATAGGAGGATATAGGAACTGATCAACCAATGTTTTTATTCTTTCAGCGCAACCATTGGTGTAACACTGTGGGACCTGAATCTTCATAGCAATGAGCAAACATTTTCACCGCTTTCTGCAGGGGTCAGAAAAAGCGCTGTGCTCCCTATACTGAGCTAGATTTCTAACCAACAATGACTTAGATCTTCCATAAAACTTATTCTTCTGTCACTGAATCAAAAGATGTTTTTCCATTGATTTTCATGAATGCAGAATCTATCCCAAGAACAGGTAGAAATTGGATAGGATTAAGGGATTTATAATGTTTTTAACATTTTAAATATAAAAGTAATGTCTGATTTGTCATTCATGAGGAATAAAAAAAAATTATGGATACTTTAGCTGGGTGGAAAATTGACATATCAAATTATGCCTCCTTCAGCACTTACACCAAGTAATTGTGAGAGTGGGCAGTTCAAGATGATGAAGATAGTCACATTCTTTCTCTAGCTCACTTAGAAGATATTTCCTTCTGCTTCCTATACAACTGCTTACATACTGTTTTAGAATTCTTACTCCATAAATATTCAGGTATAAAAGTTTAGCATTTAGGTTAACATTCAGACATGAAAAGTTTGATTGCCTGAAGGTGAAAAACAAGGGTCACTGGCATGCTCCTTGCTTGTACTGTTTCTTGTGCTTATAATGGTCAGATTGTACAGTTTTTAGATCTTTAGTGTTTTGAGGTTGGGGGATTTTTTCTGTTTGTTTTTGTCTTTGGTTTTAGGTTTTTTTGAAAGAAAGAGAGCAAGCTTGTCCAGTTATTGCTGTGGTCCCTGGACAAATGTACAGGTAAATAAAATTTGCTTACTTAGCTAATGTGTTTACACAGGGAAGCTTATGAGCTTCTTGAATACCAGTCATGTTACAGGAGTATACATAATTTGGGCCAATTATTCAGAAGAGTCTTATAAAATTGCAGCTGCAATCTCTGGTTTTGTTCATGCAAGTATTCAAGCTTGTATTGACAAGCTACACTGAAACGCTGAATTGTGGTTTGGGTTTAGAGGTCAGTGGAGTAGTTATTCACATTAATTTTGTATAGATGCAGAGTATAGACTCTGACCTGATGTGACACATCCTGCTGTTTATGGGCATTTACTGGTTTATTTGTGCATATATTGGCATTATTCACAAGTAACTTAACTGCAGAATTTCAGACAACTGCTACACAGTAGCACCCCCTGAAGCGTGCAAAACTCCCTGAAGTCAATTGGACTTCCTATGTATGACTTTCCATAGGATCAGACAAATGTTTTCAGTTTAGATTGCAATTCCTCTGAAAAACTGACCTTACTTGTGCCACAGTGTGAATGCCCTGCAGAATTGAGCTTAATATCCAGCAGAAACTTATCTAACCTATTTTTTTTCTGCATACATCAAAAGAGAGAGGAGTGTTGATTATAAAAATAGTGATGCTTCTTCTCCACCAGCAGGATCTTGCTGGTTCATCAACAGATGCTCATAAATGTAGCTATGTGAGGTCTGTTATAGAGCTACTGTTGAACTTGCTCAGTACCATTACAATTTTAGTGCAGGTCCAAGGATTCAGAAGTAGTCGGCATTTTGTTTGCACTTCACAGAAACTAGATTTTCGTCTGCTCCTGCTCTGGCTGTACCTCTCCTAGTGTCTTTTGTTTGAATGATCTCCTTGAATGAAACAGAAAAAAAAAGGCTTTTTAAGCATTCTTCCTCCCTTTCAATTGTCTTACATAATTTCCTAGCTCTTACTTCTAGTTTGTTTTTTTTTTTTTCTTAGCACTTTTCTTTGGTGGCTGCTGGTTTTTTGCCCTTTTTTTTTTTTTTTTCCACCTATTGTTAACCCATATTTCTTGCAGAGCACTCAGCGTACAGCACTGCCAGCTTTGTCCTGCCATGTTCTGTCTCAGTGCTGGCCAGCTTGGTACATCCACTTATGATATGATGAATAGTATCTGGAGCCTGGTCACACAACCTACGTTCTGATCTTAGGGATTTTTTAAGCTATCTGTCCTTGCTTGTACAAATAGTCATTCCTCTGTGGCCATAATGAAATACTCCTGTTCTATTTTCAGTCTTCTGACAGCCTACCTGCCATGTGCCACCGGCTTCTTGTGAGATTTTCAAAATTCTTTCCATGCAGTTGTTTTTCACTTGATTCCTCCTTGTGCTGTTCTTACTGCTGTGTGACTAATAAATTATTCTCAATGGCAGAATCTTTTAATTTTGCAGCCTCCTTATGATTAAATGAGCCTATTTTCTATCTACAGTTTCTTAACTTTAAAGGGTCCTTTTCTACAACTCCTTCTGTTGCCTTTCTCTGTTCTTCCTGAATGAACTCAATTTTTATCTGCATTCACATTTGTTACCTTAGGCAACAGCAACTTCATATTACTTTTACAGTTATGTTGCCTTAGATGATTAACTAGATTTACTTCTGAAGTATACCATTCCTGCAAATATACCAGTTATCCATCTTTACTAGTATATGTAGCCAAAATACATAATCAAAAGACTGTAGAAACTCAGGAGAAGTTACAGACGAACCTCAGAGTAACAGATGGAGCGATTATGGTAATGATGAATTGATAAGGTAGCACTTCGTAAGTGGAATGAGTTGTTGTCAATACATAGAGACCTCATAAATTCACCAATTCAATCCCCACTATTGTTATTTGCTACAGTTTGTTTCATATTATTATGTCTTTTGCAATGACAAATCTTAAGAGGATATTCTGCTAAATGTCTTCTAAAGAACGGGTTGGGCATTACTAAGTAGGTCCCCTGTGGCTCCATAGGGGGTGGGAAAAACTCCTGGAATATAGACAACCATGTAATTGCTTCCAAAAATATGTTTGAATGGGGAATTAAGCCACAACTGTGAGGATACAGAAAGGTAGAGACATTCCTGTGTTGAGTATCTTCTTAAAGGCCATGAGTGTCTGAAATTTCAATAGGCTTTTTGGTTTTCCTTCTGCTATTTGTAGAAATGAAAACATAAGGAGACTGAAGTCAAGCAATCCTCTGTTCTAGATTTTAATCAGAGCAGGTGCAACCACAGCAATAAGCAGTAACTTCCCATGTGATACAGAAGGTGAGAAATCAGAACGAATGCCACCTGTAAATAATATCTCTGTACAGCAGAAGTCCTTACCTAAGAGTGATTTATGGAGGCATTAGTACTTGCACAGGGCAAACATGTGCTCATGGTGGTAAGAAGTGTTTTCCTTTAAAAAAGATCTTACAGTGCAAGCTCTCCTACCTGCCTCATGAAAGTCTAATATCCATATACATTTTCTGGAAAAGTAGGGAAGAGTTAGCATTTTGCCCAAGAGGGTAACACATTCTCATATTGAAGGACTTCTGTAAACTGTTGCTTTAACAGTCAGAAGAGTTGTACTCCAGGTAGCCAACCCCCTGAGACAGAAGACAGGGATGGGGAGTAGAATGAAGAATGAAGCCCCAGTAATCCAAGGGGAAATGGTTAGCAACCTGCTGCACCGCTTGGACACCCACAAGTTCGCTAATGTGATGCCCATCTACAAGAAGAGCCAGAAGGAGGATCCAGGGAACTACAGACCTGCCAGTCTAACCTCGGTGCTGCGGAAGGTCATGGAGCAGGTGATCTTGAGTAACATCACATGGCACATACAAAAGAACCATATGATCAGGCCCAGTCAGTATGGGTTTATGAAAGGCAGGTCCTGTTTGACCAGCCTGATCTCCTTCTATGACAAGGTGACCCACCTAGTAGATGAGGGAAAGGCTGCTAATGTTATGTACTTAGACTTCAGTAAGGCCTTTGACACCGTATTGCACAGTGTTCTCCTGGAGAAGCTGGCAGCTCATGGCCTGGATGGGTGCACTCTGCGACAGATAAAGAACTGACTGCAGGGCTGGGTCAAAACAGCTCTGGTGAATGGAGCCAAATCCAGTTGGTGGCTGGTCATGAGTGGTGTTCCCCAGGGCTCAGTATTGGGGCCAGTTCTGTTTAATGTCTTTATCAATGATCTGGATGAAGGGATTGAGTGCACCCTCAGTCAGTTTGCAGATGACACCAAATTAGGAGGGAGTGTTGACCTGCTGGAGGGTAAGATGGCCATATAGAGGGATCTGGACTGGTTGGATTGTTGGGCTGAGGCCAGTTGTATGAGGTTTAACAAGGCCAAGTGCTGGGTCCTGCACTTAGGTCATAACAACCCCAGGCAATGCTACAGGCTTGGAGAAGAGTGGCTAGCAGAAAGGTATCTGGGGGTGTTGATTGACAGCCGGCTAAATATGAGCCAGCAGTGTGCTCAGGTGGCGAAAAAGGCCACCAGCATCCTGGCTTGTATCAGGAATAGTGTGGCCAGCAGGACTAGAGAAGTGATTGTGCCACTATACTCAGCACTGGTGAGACCCCACCTTGAATCCTGTGTTCAGTTTTGGGCCGCTCATCATAAGAAGGACATTGAAGTACTAGAGTGAGTGCAGAGAAGGGCAACAAAGCTGCTGAGATGTCTGAAGCACAAGTCTGATGAGGAACGGCTGAGGGAATTGGGGCTGTTTAGCCTTGAAAAAGGAGGCTGAGGGGAGACCTTATCGCTGTCTACAACTACTTGAAAGGAGGTTGTAGCATAGAGGGTGTTGGTCTCTTCTCCCAAGTAGCAAGTGATAGGACAAGAAGAAATGGCCTCAAGTTGTGCCAGGGGAGGTGTAGACTGGATATTTGTTGGAACGATAAAGGACTCAGCACTCTGATTCAATGTGAATCACGCAAAGCCATTTATTACAGAAACGTCTCCTTATATACACAACTATTCTCTAATCATGAATCCACGCTCCAAACATGGATTCGCTAAATGAATATCATGGGCAGTCCACACGCTCGAGCCCCACCGATGATAGGTCCAACGACTCACGCCGTGCTGAGGCCCTGTTAATGAAGAAACGCCCCTCTTTCTCACAGCAGATTTCATTCTCAGCTTCTCAAAGTGGCCTTGAGATTCCTTTGGGCCTGACTAATTCAACAACGCATCTCCTTCTAACGAAACCCCTCCACAGATATTAGGAAAAAAAATATTCATGAAAAGGGTTGTCAGGCATTGGAATATGTTGCCCAGGGAAGTGGTGGGGTCACCATCCCTGGAGGTATTTGAAAAGTGTTTAGATGAGGTTCTTAGGGACATGATTTAGTGCTAGAGTTAGGTTATGGTTGGATTCGATGATCATGAGGATCTCTTCCAACCGAAATGATTGTATGATTTTATTAGTGTATAATGGAAGTTACTCCTGCCCACATAGTCAATGAGATACTAGCATCCAGGTAGCAATTACCAGAGATCATTGCTTTTTTTCAGTCTGTACACATATAGGGTACAGATAGTAATGCTGATGTTTAGAGACTGTCAGTGCCTCAGGAAACTCAGGACAATAGTAAAAGTTTTCCATTTTCTTCCTTGGGTCAAAATTCTCCCTAGGAAGTGACCATGAAAGTTCTTATTGTGAAAGAAGCATTTGAGAGCATGTTTCAGATCAGGTTTTATGGTCCTAAATCTGTCTGTGTATTTGCTATACAGAACAGCATCACAAGTTGTACTGTGAAGAGGCATCCTTGATACTTTCAGAAGTCAAAAGCTGGGAAAGGTGCCAGTACCAGTGCACTCTTTGATGCCTGCAGTCAGTCTTTACGGGGCCTACCTAAGAGACAGTCTAGCATGGTCCAGTGTTTGTTTTTACAAATTGTAGACTTTCCTCCAGAAACAGCACACCTGTACCTCTCAAGGTGACTAAATGCACCACAAAACATATTAGAAGGAAATACAACAGCACTGTAAGTATGGATTTCAGCCAAAATTATCCAGCCAATGTATTGGAATGGACTGACTCACTGGCAAAAACCCACCACCAAGATAGTCAAGAATAAATTGTATTAAAAAATATACATTTGCTTATGTTACTCAAAATGGTAGATTGCCAAAAGTGACTATGAATAATTGCTTCTTTATATTTTATACTGCCTATGCAATGAAATTAAATTGGCCTGCTTAGTCACACTTCTTGCTTGGAGACACTGGGCTGTTTTGCTCCCATGGAAGTCAAAAGGTTTAATACATTTAATTTTGATATGACAGCATAAGCATTTAGAAAAACAATCGGACAGAAATATCTACCCTATTTTCAACATGGTAAAAATAAGTTCAAATGTTTTCACAGGCATACAGTTTAATGAAAGGTTTTGCTTGAGAGAATATAGATTTTGGAACATAAAGCACATCCTTGAGAGAGGTCTGTTAAGTTAGTAAGAACATCATGAAATACTCTGTGAAGGTCTACACGTGAAAGTTTTTTAATTGGGTGATAATTGGCTATTCCAATTCTACATTAGAAATATCTGGATCAGAACCAAAATTAAGGAGAAAGAATCCTTCCTTTATAGATTTTAAGTGACTGTAAAACTGTTCAGTCCCTATTTTGAATCTGAAATCTGTGGAGCAGAAAGAGTTTGGACGTGCTACCCCTTGTAGTTTTGGCTGGTTGGTTGGTTTTGGTTTTTTTTGTGGTTTAGTGGTTTTTTGTTGTTGTTTTTGTCGGTTGTTGTTGTTGTGTTTTGTGTTTGTTTGTTTGGTTGTTTTTTTTTAATATAATCCCATTACTGTTCTATTTTCACCACTGAAGTCACAGCGACTGAATTAAGTAGGAAAAGATAAGGTTTCCAAGAAGTACTGGTTATGTCTCAGAACGAATTTGAAAGAAGATAAAGCAGAGGTGTTTGTGATATTTAGTGATGAAAAAAAGATAATCTGTCCTTGAACCTTGTCCTCTAAGGATCAGTGCAAAGAGTCTTATTTTGATTAAGTTGTGAAAGATGAATTAGGGATTGGGGGAAAGAGGACAAAGGAAAGAAGAATCCTTAATTACAATCTTAAGCAACTGTGTGCAATCATGTTTCAGGATTTTCTTGCCTGAATACATCTTATTAGATTGTAACCATGCACTCAGATGCTCCATAACTTGGAGAATGAAGATTGCTTCTAGTTGCCCTCTTTAAATCACTTCTTCAGTTCACAAATGCCATGATGCTGAATTGCCTTTCTGATTAGAACGGTGACATTGAAAATCATGTCTGAAAATTAAGCTAAAAAGTGAGGAACAGATAGGAGTTACATATTTCATTTACTGAAATACTCATGCATGTTTGCACTCATGTATTCAAATGCTACAAACACATTCAGAAATTAAAATGATTTAAAAAATATTTTCTAATCTAAACTAATTGGTTTTGTTCATTTTTTTAAAAGAGGTAACTGTCCTCAGATTACTATATTATTGTTGACACCACACTTCATAGTATAATGTATCATGTGTAATAGGAATTAAAGTTAGTTATAAATGAACATTATTAGTTTGTTCATGGTATGTTGAGAATGCCTTTCTGGTAAAACTATAAATCAAAAGACATTTTGTTGGCCAAGGCTCATTTCTTACAGTTGCCCTTGGTACAATCCATTGTTCTAAAAACAGTAGGTGTTAAAAATATTTTTGTCCGTGGAAAATGTCAGTTCAGCAGCTCTGCCAACACTTGGAACCTCTGCTGCTTTTTTTTTACTTTTTTTTTTCAGGAGGCGTCCTGACTCCTGGCTGGTCACGTCTCAGTTGTAGATTTGTTTCATTCTGCAGATCCGAAAGGCTTCAGCAGTGCTGAAATGAGGCAGAAACTTTGTGCTGCCGCTTTCCCAGCCGAACCAAGTCCAAATAAAGCAGATATTCATTTCTCAGAGCGGCTTCCCCGGGCAGCTCCGGGGCTGCGGGGCTGTGCGTGGATGCTGCCAGACACCAGTCCCAGCATGACACTGTGCCTTCACCTCCTGCCGTTGCACAGAGCCCCAGCATGGGCACAGTCGCCTCTCTCCACCGTTTACTGTATGAAAACACCTGTTTTATTTATTCCATGTATTTTTTTTTTTTTTTTTTAATCCTCTCCTCCTCCCTTCATTTCCCTCCCCCTATCTCCCCGGTTTATACGGGGGTCGAATAGGAGGGACAGCGGCACTGGGGAGGCGGAGGGCAGTAGGATTACGGGGTTTTAGGTCCCTTGAGTAGGTCGGTGGCAGGTCCGTGTCTTGCCCCGGGAGAGCTTCGCCGGGACCTGGAGAGGGAACCTGGCCCGTCCGCTCAGTGCCACGTACCCCCCGGCTTCCTCACCGCCGGCTAAGCGAACGGGCCGGGGAAGGAGGTGCGGATTTTGCAAGTAGAAGTAGGGCAGGCTGGGGAGACTGAAAGGGCAAAACTGTGAAGGAGGGAACCCGCAAGTTCGGATTAGTTTTGCGACTTTGCCTTCACGCCTCAGGAGCTCAACTTATAGCGGCTTCTGGGACAATTTGGGAGGGTGAATAAAAAAAAAAAAAAAAAGAAAAGAAAAGAAATCTTAAACTCTCTCACTGAGCTCCGCATTTCAAATGCAAATCGGGAGATAGATTGGCTCCCGCTCCACCCCCTAGCCCGGCTCCTCATTTTTATCCAAAATACTCCATCTGTATATCCTGTCAAGGTGGAGGAGGAGAAGAGACGGCGGGGGGGGAGTGGGGCCAGGCAGGCTGCTTGCTCCCTGGATCCCTTCTCAATAGCCACTGCTGGGTCTTGGGAAGGTACAAAGAGTCCCCGTGTCTCCTCCAAGCGCCCTCGGACGGAGCTGGCAGCCGGCTCCGGCCGCTGAGCGGTGATATCCCCTTGTCCAGAGCAGCATCCCCACCTCCTGCCTTCTTCCCTCCCTCCCTCCTCCTTCCCTCCCTCCTCTTCCTCCTCCTCCCGCAGCCACGATCCGCACCCAGTCGGAGCTGGGCTTGGCACCGTCACCCATTTCTCTCTCCGTGTGCCCAGTGGCTGGCCGTGCCGCGCCGTGCCTTGGAGGACGAGGAAGAGGAGGAGCGGCGGCGGCGCTCCTACCTCCGCGGGTGCGGGCGAGTGCGCGGGCGGGCGCGCAGCCCCCATGCCAGGCGGGCGCCCCGCCGCCCGCAGCCCTGCCCCCGCCTGGGAGCATCCCGCAAGCACTTCGCCGCGGAGGCACCATCGGCCCTTAGGATTAAAATACTCGCTGCGCTGGGCAGCCGAGGGAGGGGGGGAGCAGGTAAGTGCCGGCTGCACCTGTGCCTTTCCTTGCTTTCCTCTCCCCTTCCCCCTCCCATGTAGGTACAAGCAGATCGGAGTAGTTGCAGGCAAGGGCTGCGTGCGGTTCTTTTTCTCACCCTTGTCCCTAAACTGCTTCTGCTCGGCAGCGGGGCTGTGGCTCTGCGCAGTGAGCAGGGCAGTGCTGCCGCGGCGCAGCGGTAAGTTTCGGTTTCCTCCTGCTCGGGGGCAGCGGGGGAAGGGACCGGCGGGGCGGCCCGGGGAGCGTCTGCGGGCAGCGTGGCTGGGAACGGCCGCGGGAGCACCGGCACCACGTATGGCAGGGAAACCGTGGGAAGTAAGAGCCCTAATGGTAAATGCGTGTGTGCATCTTCTGAAACATAAGAGAACAATAGCATCTCTCTGACTCTTTGGAGAAGTCTCGCAGACGATCGGGGAGGTGGAGTGGGGGAAGGGAGGACCACAGACTTCTGCACAATACAGGCAGCACTAAGTCCTGACTATCTCGGTCTTTTCTGCCAAGCCAAAGTGTCTGTCTTGTTTGATCTGAGAGTCCGACACTGATGCTACAGAGAAAAAGATTACTGAGGCCAGGAAATTTCCCGTGTTATTTCCCAGAGCTTTCCTTCTTTTATGTCAAGGGTGTCCTAGAGTTTGCAAATGTTGAAATGATGGGAGCTTATTTCATTGATTAGTATTCAGCTGGTAAGGCTAGCTCTGCAGTGCTTGGCTGTTTGATACTGACCCTTCCCCCTCTGCCCTGTCCCCACATCTATCCACGCACAGGCATGTCCTGCTTTCCTGTAATAGGTTGTGTGCACCGGCGGGAAGTGATTTGTGATCTGGATGCTCAGACTTCTAGTTGCTAAATGAAGGAAAAACTACCCCTTTTTGAGATAAGATTTAGCCTTTATATTCATGTTTTCAAAAGGTGAGGTAGTTCAGGTGAGCCAGGATTCTGCAATGTCTTCCCTGGCAAACTGAGGGATTTAGGGAAGGACGGGAGACAGACACTAGTGAGGCGCTCTGATTCTGGGAACTATGATGCTGATACTTTAATATTTTCCTATTGCAAGGATAAAATCTTGTGTTCCAATAGAAAACTTCTCAAGTTAAAGCAGACTTGAAAGGGCAGCATATACTTCATAGTCTCTCTAACAAGACATACTGCCTTACCATTTTTCAGCTGAAACATAGGTGATTGTACAGCTTTGCAGAAAATAAATCACTTTTCCTGGACAGATGAGTAAATAAAGGAGCCAAACTCTTAAGAATGCCAGTTTCTGAAACAATCTCTCCTTGATAGTGACGTGTGACTTTACTTTTCTACCCCTGTTATATTTACTAATTGTTCCTTGCAGGGAATTGTTACTGGTCAAAGCCAGAAACTTATTCTGTTTCTGAAGAAGATAGGGCTATATAATCTCAGGTGAAGAGCTATTCAGACGGGCAAGTTAGAATAATAACATGAAAGTAGCATATGTAAATTAAGTTTGCTTAGAATATAGCTTCTGACGGTACAACAGGTCAATAGTAAAGATCAGTTGGGAAATTACGTTGCTTTGCTCATAGCAATATTACAACAGTTTTAAAGATGCAAAAGTGAAGTGAGGATGTTTAGAAATAATACAACTGTGCCTAATTAGAGCTGGTTCAGTGCAACGGGTGTGTTATCATCTTTGGGGGGAAGAAAAAAGAACAAAAACCCCACTAAACAAATCCAAAAGAACTATCTAGGGACCAAATGTGACATCATGTTTGAAGTCCTTGTACACACTTTTCTAGCTCTCAAACCTGCAACTACCAGGGGATCTAATCTAGACACATTTCTTTTTTAGGGTCACGAAGAAAGGCTAAGTAAGATTTAAAAAACAATTACAATAAAATCCACAGCAAGGGGAGAAGAGCAAATGACCTAAAAGCTGACTGACAATTTTAATGTAAAGTATGTGAAATATCTTGGGTTTGAGTATTTAATAAAGATTAAAAGCTACCTGGAATATTAGGGAAATATCAAAAGTAATAATCTGAGGTACCACTGCATGTTAGAAGTGCCTGTCAGTTAATGTGAATAAAAAAACCTTAAACATCAGTAATGTAGACTGTTTTCTTGCAAAAAGCCATTAAAGATTGCAGTTTTAATCAGAGAGCATTTCACCCTTATAATGGGAGACTTTACTGTAATTAAAGGCTGATGTAGGTCATTAGAATTGTGTTAAGAGTCAGATGACAGCCTCACAAGTCTCTTAGGTCTCCTTTATTGATTTAATAGCAAAGCACTCCTGATTATTTGCTATTGATTTAATAGCAAAGTATTCTTATCTTTCCATATAAAAGGGTAATTTTAATGTATTTCTATAACTGCAGATTATCCATGAATTATCTGATGAGGAGAATGTATATAGCATCCACATATATATGAAAAGGATAGGTGAAAATCTAATTGTGTGTGTGTGCGTGTTGTGTCCATATTTTTCTGTTTCTTCAGCAGAGACTTGACTGAAGAAAATCATTATTAATGCAAAACCTCAGGTTGTTCTACTCTAAGTTAAAGTCCTACTTTCTTACAAACCTGGCTAAGCGTTTTCTCAAAGGTATTCAACTTACAGATGGACTCCAGTGTCAAATGAAAACAGAAAATATTTTCAACTTGACTTGGAAGTCAGTTTCAGTGACAAGTTGGCTACTAAGTTTCTATGTATGATTTTGGCTATTGATTCAATACCTGATCTGCTAAGCAGCTCTTCAGTGAAGGCCCTTCCTGAGGCATTCAGTTTTAAACCCTTTAGTTTATTATGCACATTTTTTTTTCTATGTATGCTTTCATGCTACTACTGGGTGTTTTCTTATGGCAACAAAAATGATTAAATTCTACCTGAGGAAGGGTGCATAAAAGAGATGATGGTTACTTCAGTTTTTGTCAAACCAGGCTTAACTCTAAGCTGTAATGCAGGAGTGCCTCCTCTGGGAATTCAGTGGTTCTGCAAGAACGTCATCCCTAGGTATTATGTGAAGTTCCTCAGCTTAAATGAGGCTGAAGAATTTGAGCTTGTGGAAATTTAAATATTTGACTTGATTGGTCACAGGTATACAAATACTGCTGGTGTTTCTTTTCAATAACTGATCAAATTAGCATAATCCTTTCCAGCAGTTCAGATCTAAATGTACCAAGATAAGGTAAAAAATCAACAAAGCATTTTCTCAGGGAGGAAATATTTTTAAAAAACAAAAAGCCAACTTTCTTTTGTTAATTTTTCTTGGGGAAAAAAAAAAAACAAACCTACCAACAACCTAAACAATTAGCACTCTAGCCACATACAATCTTATGATCAACTGCAGAGCAGAATGAAAGACCAAAAGCTGTTGCCTGGTTTTCTTTACGCATTTTCTGAAGCCATATAATTTATTGGAGTGTGCCTAGCCTTTTTCTGTTGTTTCATCAGTTCCTTTCACCTGAGTCAGAGGGTATTTGAGTTGGTTCAGTGTAACAGTGCCATATGTTTGGAGCAGGGATAGTTTTTTGCTTGATAACCAGATGCAGACTGCAGGATGTGCACTACATTTACAGATCTCCCATGTGAATATTTGGGCCAGTTAGCGGCAGGAGGCTGTGGTCTGTAGTTGTAATGTCATCTGGCACAGGGAGTTAATAGGTTTCATTGTACTGCCTTGACTTGCAGAGCTTCATTTCGCTGAAGGGTCCTCACCTCCTCACCTCACTCACTCCAAGGCACCCTCCTTTTTTCTTTCTCTTTTTTTTTTTCCTTTCCTTGAAAAAAGTGATAACCAGAGATTGCAACCTATACCATAATTAGACATGTTATCTTATTTAAACACTTAGTCTCAAGGATCACAGAGTTCCTATGCCTCCGAAAGAGTCTCCTCTGATATTTAGGATGTGTGACATGGAGGACCTGCAGGCTCAGAACAAAGGGGAATTTTCTCTGTCATGAAAAGTGACACCCTTTCCAATGGTCATTGTAAAATTGAATGTCAAAACATAAATACTTCAGTGAGGGTAGTTCAGCTGTCAGGGGGCTCACTTGCTGATTCCACTGTGTTTAAGGGATCATGGTTCAGAATCCAGTGGCAACAGTCACCCTCAGAATTATCTCAACACACAGGGTCTTATTTTATTGAATGACTAAAGCAGAGGAAAAAAACTCCCAAACATGAGATAACTGTGCACTATTGACCAAGCTAAAGCAAGATTTACTAGCAAGTATTGTCTGGGTTGCACTTTCAGAGACAGTGAGGTCCAGGTTTTACAATGGTATCAAAAACTGAAGCTACCTGATGAGAGGAGAGTGATGCCGGGGAAGGGGGAGAAGGAAGGCAATAGGAATGGAAAGCTTTTCAGTTACAGCTTAAATGGATGCCCTGAACTGACGGCGAGACTTCAGCACAGAGAAGTGTAATCCAGACTGGTGGAGTTTAGTAATGAAAAATGTTTTAGATTTCTACTTCTTCCCAAAGAATTTTGTGCACTGGAAAGACTTTAAGACAATACACAGTGAAGGACAAAATTCCCTGTTGGGTTGAAGAGGCTGATAGGCAAATGATGTGGTTCATAGCTTAGGCTGGTACTATAACACTGATAGCAATATGTAAGTGGAAGTCTGTAGGAATTTGTACTTTAGCTGCAAAGGTTAGATGGTAGGAAGATAACTTCAACAGCATTCAGCAAATGGCCCTGCAAGGCTGGGGGAATCTCAAGAGAGCTTTCACAAGGATATCTAGGAGACTGAAGATGTATTTTGTCCATATCTGCAGATTCTCACTGCTACACACAAACAGCAAGGACTAGTCTTGATGTGTTGTTTTAGAAATTATGGAGAGAAGCAAAATATTCAGAGAGATTTTCAGTGGGTGTAAATTACCCTTAATTGCTTACAGAGAGGGGAACTACTCCTTAAAGCTGAGGATCTTATTCATGATCCGAACGTTTTCAACAAATCAAGATTGCCCCTCTGAGACAATGTGTAATAGTGTCTTTTTGACACTAGCAGATTGTTTTGGCAAAGGAGAGTAGTAACATTTTTAAGATTAGCAGTGTTCAACAGAACACTTCTGCTACTCAACTATGGCTTAAATATAGTTCAGTTTCCCACAGTAGATGGGAGAAAATGTAAGTTTTATGGTATGTATTGAATAAGGAGGTTATTATGTTTTCAGCTGTAGATTCTTCAGTCAGATGTTTTTACATATCAACCAACAATTTAAGAACATTAACCTGAGAGAGTAGGTATTTAGTGGTTATTTTTTATGTTTTTCTTTTGTATTCTTATAGCTGCTCACAGAGACATCACGTTACTGCTCTGGTCAGACATGCTACGTGCACAGTCCAGAGCACATACTCTTTGAACTAAACACTGGTTTATATACTTTATATTTTTCATATTTGTGATTGTCAGGGCTGTATGCAAAGTACATATGGAATGCAATCTTAAAAGTGCAAGATACAGCCTAGTGCTTTAACTATACCAGCAGACAAAGCAGTTTTATTTTTAAAGCCTGAATTAATTTTTATGTAGCCAAAGAGTGAGTGAGGAGACAAGTTCGCATTTGCTTCTGTGCAGGGAGGTGAGTAGCATTTTGGAGATCCAGAAAAAAGATGCTAAGGTGCACTTATGGCCTAAGGTAATTAATGACATCAATTGCGAGCATAAATATTTCTCATTTTTCTGTATTCTGAGTCCTGTTTATTCAGAAAGTGACACTATTTTATAAAAAAGCATATTTAAAGACAAACTACAAAATAATTGCAGATCTGGTCTGCCTTCACACTCAAACCTGTAAATGCAGATGACAGAGAAGGCACTGGAATCAGAGCACTGCATTCCCTCTATTGCTGTCAGTGTTAGTCGTATTCACTTCTGCAAAAGTGTAACTCTGAACATTGAATTTACATCTTGATGAGATTAAAAAAGCCCAACAGCACCTTTTAGTTTTCAGTTTAATGAATGCTGTGATGTTGCTTATGTCAACTTGTCAACTTCGCACTTATGGACTTCACAGAACAGGTGATGCTGAAATGCTAGTTTTGCTTTAATAGAGGTATTATTTTATTTTTAATACATAACCATAAAATTTACATATATTTATATATTTATATCAGTAAGAATGCTAGCAAAATGTAATTTAATCAATAGTTATTCCTAAACCAGAAAATATTTTTAAATACCAGAAACTTTTATTTTTGCTTTGGGAAGTATTGCACTCAAAAGGCAATGTGCTGAAAGAACTATAAATAAAAACCAAAAAAGAAAGGGCTCTAAGAAGAATATGAAGACTTATCTTGAAGAAGTAGAGGAAGGGAGGGAAAAATGTTTCAAAGCAGAATGTACCACCACACAGCTGAATAAAAATAATTGGAATTCTGGAGAGTGAATGATGAAAGTATTTGAGAATGAGTAAATAGGAACTGGGTTTTTTTTTTGTTTGGTTGGTTGTTTGTTGTTGTTGTTTTTTTTTTTTTTTTTCCCAAGGGGTGTGAGTTTTCTGCTTTTCATCAGATTGTGCTGTCTAGCATATGGGCTGGTTTTCAGTTAGTATTTTGGGTGCATTTTTCAGTTCTGTGCTGTGGTGTGTGGCTGGGGACCATGGCACTCCATATGGTGGCTTTCATACTTCCCTGCAGGTGTAAAAGAAAGGATTTAAGAGAACACTATTTGAGATAAAGGTTAGAGCAATTCTAGGTTAGAAATGTCTGTTCAGAGCAAGAACAAGACATTTCAAACTGCTTAGCGGAAAGACTCTAGCATATTGTAAATGTTTTACTGACATTTCTTAAGAAAATCCATTTCATATTTTTATCTCCGTTAAATAACAATCTGCTGCCTCTTTGAAATAAACTGGCAGTTTATCAATATCGGATGACTTTAACCTGATGCGATGTCGACACAGAGAGGGAAAGTACAGGGTGCATAAGCAGCCTCTAGTACAAACAACACTTACCTTGTTTGAACTGAGCGGTAGGAAGTGAACGTATCATCAAGGAAGCAGAGACACCCTCCCTAACACTCCAGGCAGCCCTCTCAGTAATTACTATGTCCTGTGGCCATGATTTAAACAAAGGGCCAGATCAAAACCGAGCTAGGACTAGTTGGGACTAATAATTTTAAACTAAGCTAGCGAGGATGACACCTGTGTGTTAATCCTACCGTGAAAAGAATCTTGGTCCATGTCGGAGAGACGTCTTTTATAACCATAGCATCACGTCTTGGAAATTAGAGTCTTTAGGTAAGACATTGTGTGTTCTCTTTGTTTTGCCTGTAGGGAGACACTGGATTTTCATATATGGAAGCTTTCAAATTGCTGCTGCTTAGCAAACATGCTCAGTGGGTTTGTGGTTTATCCCACCAGTCTCTAAGCAAAGCCTTTCTTGTACAGGGCAGTACCACAGAAGGGATTACTATAAAAAGGCTTTAAATACAGTCTGTAATCAGAAGAGCTTTTTATTTGTTTCGTGTTTCTGCCCTCTAGGTACCTTTGGCAGCACGATGCATAGGCTTTCTCCAGCTAAAAGAGCCTGACATACTGAAAACAGCAGAGATCACATTTCACTCAGCTTTAATAGTAGTGGGTAGGGATATAGTGATTATCTAGAGCATTTAATGTGTATGTGATTTAATGTCTAGCCTTCTCAGATTAATTAAATGTAGAAAGGATGAAATCTTCCTTCTTTCTAAGTAGCAGCAGTTCACTTCAAATGAATGCCTTACTGTTTTAATTTTGCCCTCATTTTCACCTTGAGTTTGGCACTTCCTAAATAATTCTCATCTGCCTCATTGCTCACTCAGATAAGGAGGATGCCTATGTCAGAGAGAGCATTGCTTACCTGGGTTTAATGCAGGTGAATCGCCCGAAACACAAAGCTATGTTTTGTTCTGAGTGACAGAACTTACACTTTTGAAAACATGATATTAAGTATAAGTTTTTACTTGGCCAAAGAGGGCTCACAATTGCAAAAGGTGGGAAAAAAGACTTCTTTAAACACAGAAGGTGTTTTGTTGTTGTTCTTGTTTGTTTGTTTGTTTTTGTTGTTGTTGTTTGTTTGTTTTTTATAAATCGTTATTTTTTTATTGAGTTCTGCCAGTTATTAAACGATCAAGATTTTTAAATAAAAATAGACAAGATGCACAAAAAGATAAAAATTGTATGTGTTAGTGGTGAAAAATAATTTGTCATTTAATTAAGGTTTCACTGAAAACACAAAATCAAGTTATCCTGTGATCTTTTTCAACATATTTGTGAATAAGTATATAAACTAGTCTAACATGCTTCTTACCATCCTTGACATTTGCTTTAGGGATGTGGTAAAAATGAGCAGAGAGACTGCAGGCTTCTTAGCAGGTCAGATTCAGATCAGAACAAATTATAACATCTGGTGTACTGTGACTAAGAATCAATTGAATTGTTCTGATTCATCTTATGCTTCTTTATTTTACTTTTCACTTACATGGAAGAGAGTTAAGCTATCATATGTCCTTGCCATTAATATAACTTCCTGCCTGTTACTGGTTTGTAATTATATCATGGCAATGACAAGTAAAGCAGATTGTAGCAGACAGAGGAGGAAAAATCAAAACAAATAACTAAAAAACCCTACACTTGCTATGATTATTTTAAAGAGAAAAAAAATATCAGCCTTTGTACTGGGCAAACTAGTGTATTAGGAGAACACACGAGAAAATTTTATAACTGTAAATACAGAGCTATCAGCAGGAGTAATACCATTCAAGGATGGTCTCTAGACTCTGAGATTTATTATGTAAACTCAAGTGTGCTGATGATGCGAAAAATAGTAAGCAAACATTTTCAATGCATTATGTGAAAGCTGCAAAGAATTTGCATTCTTTAAAGGAAAAAAAAAAAAAGTTCTGACAACAGTTCTTTTCTTTTTCCCGGATAGGTACCTATCACAACATTTCTTTGGTGAACGCTCTTCAGCAGTGGTGACTTCTTCCAATCAACCACTCTACAAATTATTATCTCTGGACTCCCAGTTGACATCCTGCTGGAGGCTAGAGCTACTGAGACAACTGGATTTGTACCTGCTCTCATCAAGGTTTTATCTTACAAGGGGAAAAAAAAACCCAAAACAAAAAACGATGAAGTTGGGCAAAGTGGAGTTCTGCCATTTTCTGCAGATGCTAGCTCTTTTCCTGTGTCTTTCTGGGATGAATCAAGCAGAGATCTCCAGGTCCAGGTCAAAGCCCTACTTTCAATCAGGGAGGACGAGAACGAAACGCAGCTGGGTGTGGAATCAGTTCTTTGTGCTGGAAGAATACATGGGTACAGACCCACTCTATGTAGGAAAGGTAGGGGATTTAAACAAACTTTGGACGGTGCAGATGCTTCTTTGTTGGTGTGTTTATTTTGTGCAACCTGAAAACTACAATCCTGTTAGTGTGGTTGGATTAAGCCAGGATGGGACCATGTCATAGTTTCAAAAAGAAAAGTGTTTAGCATTTAATACCAACGACACATTATATTCCCAATTCCTCCTGCAATTTTCGTTAAGAGCTCTATGTGCTACCTGTGCTTCTTTAAAGGAGTACAGTAATGAAAGTGGTTTACCACCACTGATAGTATTTGAAACAAAATATTTGATTACTATTTTTTTAACATAGGAACAGAGAAATACAATGATGATTTTTTTGTTTGCTTGTTTTGTTTTATAAGACCTAAAAGCTAGTCCCAGAAAATAGAGATTCTGTGTTGTGTTTTTTGCTCCCTGAAGATCACTGCTGAAGCCAAGAGAGAAAGAACTGGGTGTCTGGGGGTGTGAAAAGTAAAATGGAGGGCATGCCTGTATTACTGCTTTGCTTTGATGTTGCCTGTCTGGTAGACTGGCACTTTGAGGGCCTTGCTGCCCCCCCCCATGCATAGCACAACCTTGTGGCCTTACCTTCCCTCTGATGGGCACCAGGCCAGTGCAGAACAAGCGCTTATATCAGCACATCCCAACTGGCTTGTTTCGGCCACCTGTGGCTGCATGTGGAGCACACTGAGCACAGCTGTGAATCTGGGCCTCAGCTCATTCACTGCCTTGTACTGGTTGGTAGTACATCTCCTTCAGCAACCATGAAAGGTAAAAAAAAACAAAACAACACCCACAACAATAAAACCCATCCTCAAAACCCCAACAAACCAAACAAAAACACTCTTACATTTCTATGTAACATTTACGTGTAATCATCTTACTGAAAGAAAACCCCATTTTTCTATGTAATATCAGAATCAATACATAGAATTTCTCATTAAAATACAATAAATGCATAGAAAACAAGGGAGTGACAGCTTTTGGCAAAATGGCATGCTTACAGAAAAGGGGATGAAGTAATCCGAAATCCACCACTTCAAATATACGAGTGCAATTTCAGCTTACTTAATTCATCCTACTGAGACAAAACCTTGATGTTTGTGTTAACACAGTTAAGCGCTTAGTATTTAATCATGCCAACTGAATAATCAAGCTAAATGAGAAAATACTCTTATGATTACAGCTATGGTTGTGTTTAGGTGCTTTTCTGAACTGGGGCTAGTACTTTGCACAATTAAGCTCTTAAGACAAATGTGCTGGAATCAGAAATACCGTTTTGTATTGCAGCAGTCCTGAAAGTTCCTCTTAAGTTTTAGGTTACGTAGCAGTTTGCATTCTGATGCCTTACAGCTGCTGCTTCACTTTGTGAGTTTTGTCTTTTAGGCAAAATTTTTCTCAGGTTGGAGCTTCTGTTGTGCTTCTGGAAAATGACATATTTGGCATTCTTGTCCACTGATAAAAAGAGAAGTGTGGCTGACGATTTAGCATTTCTGTCCTGGAAAATAAGTCTCTTTAAATACTTGACTGAAGACAGCTTTTCATCTGTAGCAATTCTCATATTCATTCACTTGCTATATTATGGCCAAAGATGCTGTGGTAGCGCTAGAGTACATGATATTCGCATGTATGTGGTATTTTTAGCTTTACAGTCTGCTCTTTCCCGTCCTTTACAGGAGTTCCAGCATTCATAAGCAGTTATCTTCTGAAAAGCAAACCTTTTTTTTTTTTTTCTGAAACAGTCTGTACCCAGCCTGCTTTTGTATCAGCAGTATGAATTGTTGGCTCAGGAACTCACATTTGTACCAGCGTTTCATTTTGTAGGAGAAGCAGATAAAAATTTGCACTTGGAAAAGGGAGCCCATCTTCCTGGAAACAGAGCCCTTGCTGAGCATCTTGTAAGATAAGACGTGCCCAGTTCCTAACCTTCTCACTGGAGAGGCTTTTTACTGTGTGGTTCCTGAAGTGCAATCATGACTGAAGCTGCATTCTCACGCAGGGGAGCAAAGAGGTGAAGAAGTGATTTTCTGTCTGTGTATTAACATATTATGTGTAGCACCACTCTGAAGTGAGCAGCAGTCTCCTTCCTCCCCCTCTTTGCCCCTTAACAGTATCACAGGTAGGGGCTGAGAAGATTGAGATTTGGATAGAAGAGTTGGTTGTTTTTAAATTTTATTTGTTTCCCTTTGGTGGGAAAGCTCTGGCAAGTAAAGAGCTGGTGTAACTCACTTCTCTCATCAAGGAAAGTGGAAGCAGCAACCAGGCTCTGCCTTGTGTTCTGCAGAGTGCTCTGCTCCTGGGGACGTCAGTCCTGCACTGCCTTACATTCAGGATGCTTTGCAGGGTGCCAGTCTAACCGCACATCCAGGAACGAGGAACCTTCCTCCAGATTTTAAGGGCTGCAGCATAAAAATGCTTCAGAAACACTCAGGCAAATGGAGATGCAATAGGGAATATTTTCTCCCTGGCACTATTCAATTTTACAAAGCCCTAGGCAATTCTGCTTGGAAGGCAGCATTCACAGAATGTTAGGGTTACATGGCAGATCATTCAAAAGTCATGAAATACCAATGTTAATTCTATGTTCAGCATTACTTCTTTTCTCCTGAGCCTGTGCATCCTGACACTTTAATTGCATAATCACGCAGGGTCAAATTCTATTCCTTTTAAATAATGTAACAGGATTTCAATTCACCTCAGAAAGAGGGGTCTTTCACTTAGAATAAGTTTTCAGTGTTGTCATGTTTGTTTAACAACACTTCAGATCCATAACTGAGATATATTGGAACCTTCCTTCTTCTTGCAGCCTTGAAATCCATTTATTGGCAGAATGTTTTTTCTTATTATTTTTCTTTTTTGTTTGTTTGTTTGTTTGTGTTTTTTAAGATGTATTTATTATCTTTAGGCAGCAGGGTCTTGTTTCTCATGTTACTCTGGAGAAACCTCTGGAGGAGTTCCATTAATTCTACATTAATAGGAGTCAGAGGCAACTTAGGTTTATTGTTTTTGTTTGTTTGTTTGTTTATGTATTTTTTTTTTAATGTAGTTCTTTCTTCTCCATGGTATGAATTTTAATCATATTGGATTCAATCCTGAGTAATTCTGCGTGCCTCTTGGGAGGTACTTAGCATGTAATCAGATTGTGGACTGAACTATACACAATTTCCTTCTGTCCATCAGCACAGCATATATTATGTTCATTTAAAGGGCTGAAGCATTTCACTGTTTAGCCCATATACCTGTTCAGATAGGAACTGTTATTTTCCAGATGTATCATGTAGGAGATGAGGCAGTTAACTATGATGCTAATTTAGTTAGAAGCATAGGTGACTTCTGCTTTCTGGAAAATATTTACTATTGCTTGGTAATGTTTTGTGAAATGCCTTACTCTGTATTTTCCATGTAATGGAATCAATTTGGGCATAAAAAATAATAGTACAAAGCAGTTTTAAATGATTCAATACATAAACACGTAACATTAGGAAAAAGTGTATGCTATTTTATCAACTATTTGACAAGCTGTATACAATGACGTAATTAAGGTCTATATAGGTACACATTGGCAAAAAGGAGTGCAGTTCAAGTAGAACTTTAAAATTTTGTTGATATCTTTTTTGGTTTTGTTACATAACTATCAGAGATTCAGGGTTTGTTTTGGGTTGAGGGGTTCTTTTTCGTTGTTATTGCTGGTTTTTTTTTATTCTTTCAGTTTTTAATTTCATTTTACCAGTGCTCTGCTGCAAAAGTGTCTGTGTCCCCAAAAGCGTTATAATGACATAAAATCTCAGCCAGTAATGCTTTTATTTTTCTTATTAAAAGAAGAAAAAAAAAGCCCACAAATAAACCTGAAGAAGTGAAACAAGACTGTGAACTCCATGTGAGATGCCGTTTGATGGCTAGCTTCACTTTTTTCCTTTGGATCCAAACCAAAGCTCCTTTTCCAATGGCTCTAAATTTAGGTATAGTTAAAGACAGGGACACTCTCAAGCTCTTTGCTGAGTTCAACTTTTTTTTTTTTCTCCTGAAACCTCACTAACATGTGAAGGACTGAAAATAAAAAAGACGTATCCTTGATTGAGCACAAACCCAAGAAGTTGATATTTGACTTGGAGGCTCACTGGTACTTCTCAAAAATAACACTTGGAACTTGTAAGGTGCCCTGCATGCAGCTGTTATTTACAGGTTTGTGCCAAGGCAGAGTGAGTAAAGGTTTTTCAAGCAGCAAAATAACAAGAAGTGTTATGTTATTGTTGCCACAGAAAGTGGATTGTTTTTTTCCAGCCTCATAATTCTGGAGGGATGGAGGTCAGACAGGGAAGGATACTGGCTTTTTTTGTGTTTCTTTTATGTTTTTCAAAGGTGTTGGTGAATGTGTCAATAAGATGATAGAATTATTCACTTATGATATTTATCTGTGGTGTGACTATATCAAGCCATAAAGACACAGTCAGAAATAAGGCTTTTTTTCTAGAACATAGCCTGATACTTTCAGATGTGGCTAATGACTTTTTGAGTGCCTTGGATAAAATACTTTAAGGTGGTAAGAACTGTGGTAGTGCTGACCGCTCAATCAAACTCAGACCAACATGCAGAAATATCAGCTGCTGAGAAACTGAGAGAACTTCATCTGTGAATGAAAAAGCTGAGGACCTCTGAATAGAAATCAGCCCAAATAGCTTTTCATCTCTCTAGAAACTACACTACAGGAGTTTTACTGACACTTTGGGAAATGGAGAGGAGATGGGGTGAAATTACTAAGGTTAAATGTGGGTGAAAGAGGCTAGGCTGTCTGATTTGCAGATAACAGAGCAAGAGGTGGGTTGAGTGTGATTCTCTTGAGGGTTCTGTCCCTCCCACTACTTCTGGAGGCAACCTACCTGTGCTCTCTGCCCAGCTTGGGATCTCGCCCCTCCAAGTATCCTGCACAGAATAAGTGTTCACGTCTGCTCTGCAAGTAAACTCTCAGCTGAGAGTAGCTACAGGTCTGTATAGATTGTTGTTGTTGTTCCCCTCAAGTACTTTTGGGAAGAAAAAGAAAAAAGAAGAACGTGCCTAACCTAACAAAAAAAGCCAAGCACAATCCTAACTGACTATTCTTCATCTGTCTTTGTGGACACTATGTGGAAAACAAAGATGTCATAAAAACTCCAAGAGAAACTTCCCCTTTGTTATATTTTTTGTTTCTTTTCTGTTGATGATATTCTTACTTTTAGCATAATCTTTGAAGTGCTTTTGTTTTATATATTCCCAAAAGGCCATTTAAGAAAGTGACAAAGCAAATCTGCTGTATTTCTCATATTTATCTGTCTCAGGAACTCTTTATTGTTCTGTGCTATGTAAATTGATAACAGTTGACCTTTTAAGTAAAATGGGACATGCCATTCCTGTCAGTGTTTTTCTTCCACAAGTGCTGCAAATGAAACAAATGAACAGACAAAATAGTCAATTGCTGCTTACCTACTTTGTGGATTGACCAGTTCTTGGTGAAAGTATGCTTCAGCTGTACAACAGTGGTACGAATTTACCATCTCAACTTGTACTACACAGTCACTAGTAGCACACAGTTTTCTTTACTTTTCTTTGTGGTGGGCTTTGCATTATTCTATGCTTTACTTTATTTGAATTATTCCAAATAACTGAGAGCTGACTGACAATCTGGCAATCCGATGTTGCCTACTTGACATGCAGGGCTAAAGTGTCTCTGGGGAGAATGGTGAGATTAAGGCCCACAGGAAGATTTATCCAAAGGGATAACCTAAAATCTACTGCTTTTCCTGGTTGATTTCATTAGCCTGCACAGCTATAGTGTAATTTCTTCTTTCCCTCTTTGTAGGAAGTCGTCTTCTCATATAGCTGAATGGATACAGAAATGGGTTTTATGCCAGGGATTTAAAGTGATGACAATTTCACAAGCACAAGCACTAAAAGACAATTTGTATGTAATTTCATTATTAGAAGTGATAATAGAGTTGAGAGACTTATGATTGGATACCGAACCAGAACAAGCAGCTTTTTGATTTTTTAGTACAATATAGAACATTGATCCTTAACATGTGACATTACAGACGAGGAAGGTTAGTGAAGGTGAGAACGACATCCATAGATTAAGTAGCCCTCATTGCAGCTTTTTTTCAATGGCACAGCTATGCTATTTATGTAATCCGGTAATACTAGTTCTGTATTTCAGTAGACTAATAGGCTCTGCTGGCAGTGTTCTGCTTCTAATTTCTTTTGGGCATTATTTAAAGTAATATTTTATGGGTCTCTGACAAAATATAAAAACAAGAGTTAAAAACTAATTTTGCAGTGAAACGTAGATGCAATTCTGTATGCTTGGTACCATCATAAGAAAATACCTTCTTTTCATGAGAGCATGAGATCTACAGTTTTTATGTCAGTCAATTTCATATTCCTTTAGCTGATTTTTTTTAGCTGTATTCCAGAGTTCCTTCTTTTCATCTGCTGAACTTGTTTTCAGTCCTCTAGTTCATGCTATAGCCTGTCACTAAATATCCAGTTTTACCTCTGTCCTTTAGTCTCGCAGTTGTGTATTAATGACATTGGAAATCCAGTGCAGTAAAACTAGGGCTACCAAGAGCTGTGAGTATTTGCATTATTCTAGGGCTAAGGAAGTTCATTCATGAACCAAATTCCCCTTGTGCTGGGCACAGTGCAAGCAAACACAACCCCTGCCCTGAAGCAATGTTCTTGTAAGACAAGAGGCAATAGTGGGTTAAAAACCAATGACAGAAGCCGAAGAAATATGGAAACATTAGTAAACATCCAGAAAATAGCTTGAGAACAATAACTTACTATTGTTCTCTGCTCTGAAGATAGAATATTATTTATTACAAAAATAAGACTCATACAACATTATTGAACATTATTAAGAGATAACAGGGAGTTCTTCCTTGCCTTTATTTTCAATCCTTTACGGATGACAAGTTAGTTGAATTTCATAAAGTAGATCTATTTGATATCTGTTTTACTACAAGACTACTTCTTCTTTCAGACCAGTGAAGATAAAGGATATTTTTCCATTGCTTTCAAAAGATCAAACTGTATATGCTTTACATTTTACATCTTGTAGCCTACTATCACACTAGCTTTTCGATCTTAACTTTTTTCTTATACCTGTACTGTTAGACATAATGGTCTGTCTACCAACCCATTGGGCATTCATTCTGTGTATTAAGTATTCTCCATGTGTCACAGTCTAGAAGTGCTACCAGGACTATTGCTGCTTTGTCACAATTCTTCTGCTCAATGTCTTTCTTCCTCCACACTACAGGGCTCTTTTTTTTTTTTTTTTTTTTTTTTTTTTTGTGGTGTGTGCAATCATTTAGTACAATAGTACCTGTGTACACATATCAGTTTTCTGTGTTAGCTTTTACCAGTTAAGGAGACTACCTGGCACAACTTATTTAGAGACCCTGAAAATATCAAAGAATGGTTCCTTCATATCCAATAAGTTAGTTTTTACATAAATATACTGATGATAATTGCTGGAAAATCTCTGTTCTATAATCTTTTTCTCCTAGCATAATGCATTTCCCTGGAAGAAGTGGCCGAACTAAGTGCTAATGGTGGAACTGCTGAGAGAAGAAATAAGTTAATATACAAGATTGCTCACTTCCTTCAGAATAACTATTAGGTACATTATGCTACCAGCATCTGCTCTTGTCAGTTTTGCTTTGGAAGAGGCACATACTGTCACGTAAATTAGAGATAAGTAACTCTTAGAAAAAGTGGAGTTTATGCTGTTAGAACTGTAGTTCTGTCCCAGCTGTCCAAACCATAGTCATGGTATGAATACCAGCCTACACCACAAGCAGAAGTTTGTGAATGTCATAATGCATAATCTCTCATAGCTTCAAGGCTGTAAGCCAGTTATTTTTTTTTCCTATTTTTCACTTGATATTAAAAATATGTTGTCAACATCTAACTATCCATCACTTGACCTATATCTATAAATGGGATCTACCTTAACCTTCCCAGGGTAAGGGTGAACTTAGCCAATGAAGAAGCTCTATTGACAACAGAAGAACACATTGTTAAAAGGTACCGATTACCCAAATCAATCAATCTGCTCATAAAATAATACAATATATCTAGGGTTAATTCTTGCAGATGTTTTTGAATTAGCTAAAAATTTACTACCATTAATAGTTCCTTTCATGCTCAGTTACTTGCTGGTGCTATAGCCTTATGCTGTTGCAAAGGGAATATTGTTATTTATGCGGGTGTAAAACATGTAGTACAGTAGTTTTACTCTATAAATCTTCAACAATATAGTGAAGGATAAACTTTATTTTATCTTTCAGATAAATAGGAATACGAAGACAAATTTAGCTCTTTTGCATATGGTAGTTCATGCACAATTATTCATATAACAGAAAATAAAAAAATATGCCGTTACTGGCTCAATCTCAGGCTTTCTTTTTCAGAATGCCCCTCGGAGAGAAGAAGGTAGTTGTAAACATTTGAGAAGAAGTCAAAAGTTTTTTAATATGTGTTGGTTATTAAGTTAGGCTGTTCACAGAATAACTGAAGATTTAATCCAGAATCTTGAGATCAGTATTATCCACGCCAGTAGACTATCTGCAAGTGTTAATTTCTGAATACAACTATTTGGCCCTTTAAAAACTGAATTTTTAGCTGATATTTTATTCTGTAGGTTAGCAAAAGAGGAATACTGAAGACTGATTGACAACAGGTAGCAACGTATTCGACATTTTGACAGTGAAAAAATAGTGCCTTCCTTTCATATAGTCATATAGTATTCTTAGAGCACTGGATACCTGCTTTATGGTGTTTCATATGGGTGAACAGGATATATGTTGAGAACAGCTAGGGCCAGTCTGACATAATGTTCTATCTACATCACATGGGATTCTTTGACCCTTTCTGAGTAGAAAGAAATAAACTTAATATCATTTTCCAGGTGATACAAGTTTTTGCTGCATGATTTTCATGAAAAGTTACCATAGTCATACTATCTCATTTAGTTTTTCTATTTCTGTAAATCATGAGAAATTACCTTAAAGACTACAGCGACATGCAATTTTGGTGCTGTGGAGTGAGTGTGAGAAGGATTAAACTCACAAAGTTATTTTCCATTTGAAATGCTTCCAAAATATGGAAAATATGGTACTTGGGATACATGTGTAAGGATGATAAGCTGCTACTTAAACATTTTCATACTGAGGTACCAAATTGTAACCCTGCTGACTTGGCAATCAAGCAATTCATTTTCCTTATGAGGTAGCCAGGTGCTGTGTTGGGCAAAGTTTAGCTTGTTATTCCCTAACAATGAAAAGTTTTCAGACACAGTTGGGAAAAGCAGATGGTCATTTGTTAAGTTTCCATATTCATGGTATAAACGCCATGCCATAAATTAGCAAAGTACTTAATTTGTCTTATACAATTTACACACATTATATGGGCAGAGTAGGCATTTGGGAAAGTACTTGGCATGTTTTTGTTTCTTTTTTAACTTGCAGGGCTATAACGCTGCATAGTGTTTACATTAAAAACTGTGAAATAATTTCTCTTGCTCCTAGATGTTCATAATCTTCGTGCATATTTAGACTACTGTCCTCCCCACCCATCTTACCCTTTTCCACTTAACTGTTGCTTAGTCAAGCAATACATATTTCACGCTTTTACAAAATACAGCACTGCAGTCCTGTGTTCATCTTCACTGGTCTTTTATTCATTCTCCGTATTTTTTCAATATCTTCCTGACAATAAAAAACCCTGGACAAAAGCACTCAATTACACCTTCAGCTAAACAGAAAATAAGCCAAGTGAAACTGTTATTTCCTGTCTCATTGTATGAGTCAAATTGCGCAACTCATGTTTCTTTCTTTTCAAGTTCATGTCCATTAATACTCAGAGGATCTTAAAGCCTTATTGCTTTTTGGTTTTATTCTTTTTGCTGAATCAAGTATAATCCTGAGTGTGTATCAATCCCTCTTGAAAAATTTGGAGAGCAGAGGATATATTAGTTGTTTAAAAAGTTGTTTCAGTTTTTCTGTTTGGCTGATAAACTGAATGAAGTCATGTCAAAAGAAGTTTTGTGGAGCAGGAGTTTGTCCAGCAGGAAATGGAGTGATAGCAATGATTGAGCATATACATAAATGTGTACCTGTGTATATGTACAGGAAAAAATTGAGGTAACTTACATTGAGGAATAATTCCCACTTGTACTGACACATTTATTCAACTCAGATTAATTTTAAGATTAAAAGAAAATTTAGAGATTCTAGTCTTAACAATTTTAGTACAGGAAAATAGAGACCGAAAAGGTTTAGGAGAAGAAAAAGCATCCCAGAGAGTATATGTAAGAATGCAAGGACCATGATTGTATTGGTTCACCTGAAATGGAGGTAATTTTCCATGCAGTTAGAATCTTTTCTACTTAGTAGCTAGCTCAGTGCTTTGGTTTGGATTTAGTGTGAGAACAAAGGAATAGCACTCTGGGATAGAGTTAACACTTCCTGTAACTTTCCACTGTTTTGGTTTTGATATGTAAATAATGTAAGAACTCATAGACATCTTGGCTGTTGCCAAGGGGATTAAAGACTTTTTCAACTGTACAGCTGCAGGTTCGAGGTAGCAGCTGGAAGACAACATAGTAGGGCAGCACCTAGACTGACATTCAGGTTTGTCAACAAAGTATTCCACACCATGAATGTCATGCTCCACATTTAAGCAGGAAGTTGCTGGGGACTGGCTGTCTTTGATGGCCTCTGTCCATGAAGGGTCCTGCTCCTGCTTCCATTGTCTGATTCCTGTGATTTCCCTACACCTGCTGTGATCTCTGTGTTTGCTGGACTCATTATCCTTGCAGTGTCTGACCTCTGTCTTTCATTGGTGAGAGCCCGTATTATAGCAGTTAAGTATGGCTCTGTATATTTGTATAGCTTTGTATATTTTATGATATTTACGTTGTTTTTCACTCTACTATTATTCTGTTAATCTGTTTCCATTTCAAGCCATGAGTTTTTTCCTCCTTTTCCCTTCCTTCCTCTCCCATGGAAGTAAAGGCAAGAAAGAGTAGTGTTTTACTGTTTAGCTGCTGCCCAGGCTTAAATGGTGACAATGATGAAGCATTATGCTATGTTTTTCTCACTCCAGAGCCTGCTGTAAAGATGAAAAGAACATACTAAAGCAATCAGTGAAAAGATTAATTTAGATTAAGGTGTAACAATCATATGTATAGATATTGATTTTCTTTGCTCTTTGCTAAGGATTCTATGGGATATACACTGGTTTAAGTCACATCAATCCACCACACAGTTCTAGAAAGAAGGCCTTGTAGGTAACAGTGCTAACTGACTTAGTTATTTTAACACAGGTGGGAAAGGAGGGCAGCTAACCAGAGATCTAGTAAAACCCAGGTTTGAGAAATCTGCAGTAGACCAGGTCTGTTAACTAGCAGCTGCAATTAAAAGGGACAAAAATCTAAGTAAAGCCCATTTGTAATTGAAGGAGGAAGATGCCATGTACAACAAGGTATTCTGTGGTAGAAGACAGCAGCAAAACTAAGTACCATGAAGACAATGACTAATAGAAAAGTGATCTCATGTTTCTTTTCTGGGAACAGGGGAGCAAAAGGTAGAAAATTATAGAAGTAAATATTTCTTATAAAACATTACAAAAGAGGGTTAGAGAATTTGGAATTTGATCAAAAAAAAGCCTAAAACATGAGCAACATGGTGCCAAACAACATAGGACAAGAAAAAAGAGCCTTCCATCCCTAGAGGTTCCAAGAATTACTGGGTCAAGGTACAGTGTGCATAAGCAATAAAGCAAAAAAACAAGTCTGAGCTCTTAGCAGATGGATATATGACTCTGAATATGTCCAGCAGCTAGTACAGTAACTGGACCGTGTCCAGGCCGTTTCCAAATGAAGAACTGCTAATCAAAAGGATTAATGCTCTTGTCTACCACTAAGGAAGGTAAACTGCACCTTATAGAGTAAATTTGTGTTGACCTATTAGAGAGCAGCGTAGGGGAAAGGGACCTGGGGGTCCTGGTGGATAGCAGGATGACCATGAGCCAGCACTGTGCCCTTGTGGTCAGGAAGGCCAATGGCATCCTGGGGTGTATTAGAAGGGGGGTGGTTAGTAGGTCGAGAGAGGTTCTCCTTCCCATCTACTCTGCCCTGATGAGACCACATCTGGAATATTTTGTCCAATTCTGGGCCCTTCAGTTCAAGAAGGGCAGGGAACTGCTGCAGAGAGTCCAGCGCAGGGCAACAAAGATGATTAAGGGAGTGGAGCATCTCCCTTATGAAGAAAGGCTGAGGGAGCTGGGTCTCTTTAGCTTGGAGAAGAGGAGACTGAGGGGTGACCTTATTAATGTTTACAGATATATAAAGGGTGAGTGTCACGAGGATGGAGCCAGGCACTTCTCGGTGACAACCAATGATAGGACAAGGGGTAATGGGTACAAACTGGAACACAAAAGGTTCCACTTACATTTGAGAAGAAACTTCGAGAAGAAGGGTGACAGAACACTGGAACAGGCTTTCCAGGGAGGTTGTGGAGTCTTCTTCTCTGGAGGCATTCAAGACCTGCCTGGACACCTTCCTGTGTAACCTCATCTAGGTGTTCCTGCTCCGGCAGGGGGACTGGACTAGATGATCTTTTGAGGTCCCTTCCAATCCCTAATGTTCTGTGATTCTGTGGAGTTAAGGGGATTAAATAATTACAGTTGTGGGTTTTCTATGTCTTTCAGAAACTCAATAGACTCCTTTCCTTCTAGATTGGTATTTTGACGTTCATCATTTAGTGTAACTGATTCCTTCAAGCTATTTGCAGGCTACATGATAATTTTTCCTGCAGATTAATTTCAATGTCCCATCAAGACTAGATTTTTTTCTATACTATGTAAGCCACAGTATCACATTCAAAACTTTCCCTTCTTCTATTATTTTAGTAAGTAGAGCTAGGTAGAAGATGGTGGTCCATTCTGCTAGTCTGATGGCAAAATCATCTTTCCAGGATGTTGTTTTTTGGCCAATTTTACTTCTAGAAGTACACAATTAAATCAATTGTTGCTTTACATGTGGGATGATACAGACTGCTTCCGAAATATCTGCCAAGCAGACAAGGAGTCTATGAGAATGACAGAAAGATTAAGATGTCTACCTTGATGAGAGATCCTTCTTATACTTTTAGAGATATAAGGGTCTGTACCTGCAGACTACGTTAGAAATTCAATACATTCACCTTTGCTTTTATCTTTTTTGTGTTAGATATAGTGACCCAACTTCTGACCATTTCATGTGTGCTTTGTACTATGCTTGAACTGCAAAGAACAATTTGGAACACAGATTTGGACTGTAGCAGGATGAGCTAACAGGTTGTGGATCAGATTCAATTCTCCGGAAAATTACTTTGTAAGGTAATTAGCAAGATACAGGGGAAGCATGCTGCAGCTTGACCATCAAGGTCAGAAGAGTTAAGTTTATTACAGTGAACAAAGTGATCAGCAATGTTGCAAATTTTCCTGGATTCAAACAGTCTTGCACTTGTAAATAGCCTTTACTGGTGATAGAATATGACAAATATGACCTCAGAAGTGTCGTTCTAGAGAGTAACGGGGTGAAACCAGATCTTCTTCTCCCATAATTACTTGTATCTGCTAGAAACATAAATACAAGTGATGATGAACATTACGTTCAATGCTTTTGTAATCTATTCTCAAAATCAAAGTACACTTCTGGTTTTGATGGTGGCAACAGAAGTAATGTAATAAAATAAGATTTTCTTGAGCTCTAAAGAATTAAGATACTATTTAATACTGTTTGGTAGAGGATAATATTACTTTAAGCTGTTCTGTTCTTCGTACTCCTGAAGTTGTGTCGCATTAATCAATAGACTCTTCCTGATGTTTTGCTGTAAGGTTGAGCTCAAGGAAAACATTCAATACTGTTTTATATACATATATATATATTTTTTTTAATTCAGCTGAAGGTTGAAATGCCTTCAGGGAGGAGCATGGGTCTGTCAGAAGCAGCAGTAGGTTGCCACATGAAAAAGGCAGTTCAGGGCCATGAGTTTTCACATTGGCTTAGAAACCCAGAGTGTCTTCACTAACTTCAATGCAATGTTCTAACATGTGTCTGATTGCTTACAGAATAGCAGAAAATTTGCTCTTAAAAGCAACTGTATAAAATTATACTTCATTGCTCAGTAGTCTAATTCTATGTGTGAGTCACACCTGCCTGTTCTTGTGATAATTTTTTTTGTACTTATTATTATTAGTCCTGCTGAGCTAACACAGCTGAGAGACAGCAAACTGTATTCTGTTATTTCTTGAGTGTCATCCACAGATGTGTTTGTTATGTTCCACTGACTTACACCTGCACAACCCAGTTGTAAGCTATGGGACCATACATTTTTACAATGAGAACAGAATCTGAATGTAGTAGGGGTTTTATTTAGGCATAAATCATGTCCTGGAAATAAAAAGCTTGCCTTTGCAAGACTCAGTCAAGGTTGCAGTACAAGCAACTTACTGATGACTTGTCCACTAAGTCTATTTGAAATGCAAGTCACAGAAAGGCATTGCTACTTCTATACTACTACTTTTTAGCATGCAGGAAAAAAAAAAAAAAAAGCCTATTTATTGTCTTAATGTGTCTTAATGCCTTTTATTTTTTTAATGATCAAATTGGTTTAGTTGGTTGGTTCAGTTTGTTCTTTTCCAGTTAACATTAACTAGATTTGCTATTGATCAACTACTCGCTTTCCACTTTTACTGCTATTTTCGTGTATATATAGGCACAAAAACATTACTGAACTGGCATGCTTTCCCTTTGGTTAAAATTGAAGAATCTAATAGCGCATTCTGATTCCTTTATTATCTTATACAGCCATTGTTTTTGTGTGTTTTAAAAGTAGCTGCAGGGCAGACTGAAGGGTATTCCTTATCCTGTGTTGTGATGAGCACTGACCACAAATGTTTGATCACTTCTGTAGAGAACATGCATTAGAATTTCTCATGTATTCTTCGCTGAAAACAAATTTAAAATAAAATAGCCAACAAGCAATCTTTCTGCCTTCTTGTTAATTTAATTGAGCAAATATGAATAGAGATTAATGGAGAAAACAGAAGAGGAAGAAGCCATAGAAAAGAATGTATCTAGGAAAAAAATAAGACAATACGAGCCACCCACAGACTCCCAGAAGAGCAGATCTGTGGGACCATTAGGAGGACAAAGAATTCACCGGTTAGCAATGTGAGGGAGAGTAAGGCTGAAGAAACACAATGACCTTTGGAGATGTATATAAATGTGTGGCAGATAGATAATATAAATTCCAGCTGTGAACTACAAATGGGATTAGAAAGAATTTTGTGTTCACTTCAGAATGTTTGATTTTAATGATATTTGAAGTTTATACATTCTTGATTTTCATTAGTTTGACTGATCTGCTTGTGACTTTTCTTTTCAGAAGCTTTTATATATTTATGTTATTTTTACAAGGTAGATTTCGTCTATTCATAAGTAATATAACTTTTTACTAAACTGTCATTGTATTCAAATGACAATTTGCACATTTTTGAAGGGAAAAAGTACAGAAAAATAAAATAAATATGATTTCTGTTTCATGTGCAGAAACAGTTACTATTTGGAAACTATTTAGTGAATTTAAAATAACATTTTCCTTCTGAAAGACACAGAATTTACGGCAGTATCTATTGATGTATTGATACAAGGCCTAGAACTTTGTAAATAGGGATATATATTTTTTTTTTTTCCCCCTTAAAATTATGGAAGCAGATCTTCACTGAATAGAAATTGCTCTCCCCTTCCAGTGCACAGAACTCTGCTGATTTACACCAAACTGTACAGAACTTCCCTAAGGGAGGATATTTAGCATAGTTTGCTAAATTAAGTGATCATTTTAATGGACCACACAGAAGGTGTAAGACAAAAGTGAAAATGCCTTGAGTATAAAGTTCTGAACATTACAATTGGTGACAGAAGGCCAATCAATGAGACAGTAATCCTATAAAAATACAGAAAGATCAGATTGCTTGTCGAATTAGAATTGCTTTAATATGGATGCATGCAAGGGGATAGCAAAGGAGCTGGAAACTTTCCATCTGCTTTGTATCTGATTGCGATCACTTAGACCAAGAGGATAGAAATGATGCACAATTCTTCCAGGATGAGACATGCAAATTGGATCAATTAAGCTTTGAGAGTGCTCAGACAATCTGGTAGAGAAGTTTACAAGCTGTGTCAAGTGAAACTTAGCGCAGATCTATCTTGAGTGCTGGGGGCAAGTATTATAGTGATTTAAACTCTAATCTCCAAGATTAATTCATTGTTTTTGGATTAGGTTATAAAACTGATCAGATACTATAATAAAACAATCAGATACTATAATAAAAGATCCCTTTAGGAGATGTTTGATGGTATACACAAGATGCATGATAGATAAATTGGTAACAGTTATCTGATTTGAAACACTTGAAGCAGATGAGAGTAAATTCATATGATTGATCTTGTTTGCAGTTAATGGAATGCACGATACTTATAACTCCTGTACTTTCATGTTGACCACAATGCTTCAGAAATGGGGAGTACTCTCATAAGGAACACATTGTACACTCTATTGAACAAGAGCTGACTCCAAAGGGGAAAAACATGCAAATGATCATTAGATAAGAGGGCTCTAATTTATCAGCAATCATCTAAGAATTTGAATTATGTACCCTATGCAATGTCTTTTATAGCAGCAAAAGGACATATTTCAGATAATCAGAGGGGTCTTTATGTACATTGAAAGTTCTCAATATATGTGAAGTACTGGAACCTTCAGAAATGCATTTCTGAAGGAAGACTTAAAACACTTTCAGTAGAATCCAGATGGCTTTCAGAATTAGAAACAGGTCTGCACAATTTGAATTTTAATGTAGGTTCAGCAAGTATGCAAGACCAATGTAAAATAACACCTCCTATTTCAGTATTTTCTCATCATTTCTCTATCAATGGCACATAAATTGATTGTATTATCAGCATTTAATGGCATTGAGTAAGAAACACACCAAGAATGTGTTCTGGTGAAAACACCAAGTACTGCTGAAAAAATCCTGAGTTGGCATCAGCATTGTACATGGCAAAACTCATCTCTCTGTATTTAAAAAAAAAAAAAAAAAGTGAATTCCATTTTTAATCTATAAATATCTCTTCTCATAATTTGAAATGTCAAAATATGATTTAAGGAAACAAGGTGTGGTGACTGCATAGGAATTTGATGAGATTGTCTTTATTAAACACTCATTGTACTCATGAAAATAAAAAAATGCACCAGGAGAGCATTGCCCTTTACATACAGCTGTTAAAATCCTTCTAAACTGGAAGGCTTTACAATTAACCTAGTATTGTTCATGTTAAGGCAGTTTGTTATGGTTTTGTAATACTAATGCATTATCCTCCCCCTCAAATGTTTTCTGAAAAACAGCACAAAACACAGGCATTAAAAGCATTTATTTCCCAGCCTGTAATCCTATGGAGTAAAAATGCCTATCATAATATTCACTATTATCTTGAGGTCAGTTTGGTTGTATCTGAAAGCCCTGGCAGACCTGCAAATTTGAATGGTTAAAAAAAAAAAAAAAAAAGTTAAGAAGAAATCAAACCTTTTGAAGTATTTATTCCAAAGGACCACTTTAAATGACCCAAACAGTTTAAGGCAGATTTTCAAATGTCCGTATTTACTACACATACCCTATTTCATCTTGTTCTGAATACTGAACAGCTACAGTGTGAATTTATTAAATGTTCATTAAAGAATCCTTCCTTTGCACAGGGTTTAAGGATCTGTTTCAGAAAGGTGCTTAGGCATATAGCTAATACCAACTTTCATGAGCTTTAAGAAAGTCCTGTACATGCATGATTTCCTAACTCAGGGAATTCTGAAACAGAAATTTAATTTGATGTAGCACAGGGTTAAATTTTCCTACTCTTTGGACTAAATTTTGAACAATGGGCTGTTAATTAACTAGCCAATATATATAGATGGATGGATATGTATTTTAAAACCACTTTTGGTTAAAAACCAATGTGATAAGCCATCTTCAGTGAAATACATAAGAACAGGGGGAAAAAAAAAAAAAGAAATTGTCCTATAGCCTACTGAAAAAATACTAACTCATTTATCATTCAGTGTTTTACCTTTACTGTACTGCAGTGTTGGTAATCAGTGATAGCATTTAATAGAAAGACCTACAGAAGTGTCAGGTGTTTAATCAAGCCAGACAGAGAGATTCTAAATTAAATGTAAACGCACTGACAACATTAACTTGTATTTTGAGATGACAAGTTAACCATTGGACTCTTCTGCTCTTTTTAAGTGAACTCCTTTAAGACAGAAGACAAACATCTAGAAAAAAAAATCTAATACTGCACTTTATTTGGTCTTGCATTATTTTTTCATGTTTTATTTTCATACTAGCAATGAAATCGTAGTGTATTGCTATAGATTTTCATTGTTGTCTTTTCCATAAGAAATAATTTATTTACATTAAAATGTTATAGCAAAATTTTTCATTCCAATTCTCTGTCCTTGCTTTGTTTCTTTGACCCATTGTCCACTCTGAGCAGTTATGACTCTCTCCCCAATATACCTTCCCAGGGACTAATTATGTGTGATAGGGGCTTTTGTCAAATTTGTAATTTTGAACTTTAAATATAGGAGTAGTCTCACTGATCTTAGTGGGAATACTAACAGGATTAGATTTGTGGAAATACTTCAAGAAATATCTGGGTGGTGTGAAAGATAACATATAACCAATAAGATCATATGAAGAATTTTCAATTTCAAGTTGACTATACATTTTTCAGGAAAATCAGCACTAAGTATTGCATTTATCCAAACAAATAAAACTTTATAAATGCAAGTGGTAAGAATAAATATTCAGGAATTCATAAACAGAATTTCATTTCAGTGGTATTTTCACATGATTTAATTGTTTTAGGCACATGTATGAATGAAGTTAGTCATTGGTTCCTTTAATAAAGAAAGAGAATAGGAATTTAATTTTTAAGAAGCAAATCACAATAACAAACACTGATGCCCTGACGTGTATTTATAATTTACATACATTTAATTGGCAATGTAGACCAACATGTTAGCTCTGCTTTGTTTTAACAGTTTCATAAATTTTATTTAACAAGTCTTTAACTGTTTTCAGGGAATTACAGGTTAGCGTGGCTGTGGACTCTGTTAATTACGGGTTTTTTTCTGAATTGTAAATCTTTCATCATTAAAAAGATCAGATCATGCTGCCTTTTCTAGTCCAGTACTTTACAAGCTTCTGCAGACACAATTAGTCACAGTAATTACTTCAACTGCTTCACAGTTACATATTTTGCCCTTCTAGTCTGTCAAGGTTTCAGCTCTTACCACTGACACACAAGCTAAGGTTACAAGTGGATTTTTAGTAGCATTAAACTTTCAAGAGCAGATGAAATTTGAGGAATTGATATAACATAAAACTAAACCAAAAACAACAGAAAAAAGTTCTATGCCCTCTGGGTATCTATTCCTTGCTACTAATGTTCTTTGGAAGCAGGTTCCTATGGGAAAAATCATTATCAACCAAGCAATGCTGCAAGCTATTTTGGATAGTTGAAGCACAAACAGGATAATCACTCTAAACTATAGATCAGTAGTTTGACAAAGAAAAAACAATATCAGAGGTATAATTTCTACTCTAAAATAGAGACATTCAGTGTAAGTGCATATCCTATCTCAGAAAAATACTTTAATACCAAATGGATTTTTGTTTGTAGATTTGGTATTATTGATATGGTAGTCAAACAAGAAGTCTATATGATTATTTTTCCCACTCAGTGCTATTATAGATAATATTTAGATTACAGACTTAGATACAAAAACAGAGATCCTCTAATATGCTCGCATTTTCCAAGGTTGAAATCCTAGGCCTGAATTATCATAGCTAAGTAGAAAAAGCAATATGGGAGAAACAACTTTCTAATCAGCATATTTGTATTCTTTTTTTCTTATTTCTATTTTCAAGAACAGGGAAAAAAGAAAAACTTTTATTTTGTTTTATTGCAGGTATATAGAATCTGCTATTGTCTTTGTTTTATCTCCCCTCTTTCTTTACTGCACCATAAAGCAGAGTATATTAATGCATTCTCTGGTCATTAAAAAAATCATAAATAATTAATAAAAAGCTTAAATAGATTAATATTTTTTTACTATATACAGTGGTATAAGAAAGGAAAATATTCATATCACTGTAAATATGTATGTATTTATGCATAAATACATACAAGTATTTAATTCAAGAAAAGTGTATGCTTAAGAAAGAGTTCTTTAGTGTATCTATATTAATATTGTGCAAGCAGAAATTGTTTCATGTGTAGTGCAGAAGTAATTTGAGAAGAAGGAGTGAAGTTTCTTGAAGGCTCTGTTTCTGTAAGCTGCTACATGTGCATAAACTTTCCAAGACCATGGCCATCTGCTAGCCCAGAGATATTCTACTATGAAATACACTAGTCTTTTTGGTATTTATTTGACATGCTACATTTTTTAAGCCTGATCACTTTCATAAAAACCATATGTGGGGTGTGCAGGGAGAGAGCATCCTCACACAATTTTATTACACTGCTGAAATAGAGTAGTGACTTTAAGAGAATTTGGTCTCGCAGCTTCAGTGATTCTTGGCAACAAAATAAATCAAATCACTAGGCTGGTAAATGTGCTAGTTTAGTATATAACAGCAAGTAGTATGGTGCATTACGAATAGATGTGGATCATGTTGAAAATACTGTTGGTATGTATGGAAGAGAACTTAGTCCCTTTCCTGGAGAACAAGTAAATGCAGAGACCCAAATGCAGGTAGTAAGAATAAACACTCAGGAATTTGTAGACAGAATTTCATTTCAGTGGTATTTTCACATGATTTAATCATTTTAGACACTTGTATGAATTAGGTTAGTCTTTGGTTCCTTTAATAAAAAATTAAATCTATTTGGGTAAAAACAGAAACAGTTTTTATATGGTAAGTCAGATATCAAATCATGGCTTGGTTTGTCAGTGATGTAATTTTGATTCTGAAATACTCAGAATGAGTACTTCAAAGAATAAATATTGATGGACTGACAGTGGTTTGGGAAAATAAACCAAAACACAACAAAACTGAATATGGAAGATGTCTTTAAGAATTCCAATGTGCATATTGTTTATAAACAGTGTAATTTGTTTTTCCCATTCTAAATTCTAGCAAAATAATTTCTGAAAAACTTGAAGTGTGTGTGTGAGAGGAAAGTGGGTCTCTTTTTCCATTCCTGTTCTAAATGTGTTATGTTGCCTGCAGGCTCTTGGTGGTGCTACAATACAGTATCGCTGTGCCCCCATCCCCAATAAATATTATGCAATTAGCACATGATGATGCACAGTAGACAGATGGCTTTTACCTCCCAAAGCTGCCAAGCTGTCTTTTTAAGAGTGTGAATGACAAACAGTCATTTTGGAGAGTGACATGCCATGATGATGGCCCATTAAAACTCCTCAAGAATACTCAGCCGGCTACATATGCCCACTCAGCTCCATCTACAACAGCAGCAGCTGCTTCTGCGTTCCTCCTGTAGCTGCACTAGTCTTAATGGACTGGCTGCGCAATTCCCTGTTGCCACAGGGCATTTCATGTTCTTATTAAAACTGGGGGGGAGAAGGCAGAGATTTGTGAGTACAGCATCTGCAGAGATCGGAAGAGTACAGAATAAGAAAATGAACATGTGTGCATATGCATATGTGTGATACATATATACACTTACATGTATGCATATATGATCACTATATCACTGTCTATATAAAGAGCTAAATCAAATAAGTGTACAGAGAGAGAGAACACTGTAGACACAATTGAGCATGATTAAGAGAAAAAATGTCATAAAAATATGACATGGTTGCTCTTATCACATCCAGTTTTCAGTATTTCCTATTAATTATTCAACTCACTAGCCTTTAGATGACAGTATCTCTTATTCCTAGAGGAACATTTCATCTGAACTTTGTCTTCCACTTAGAAGCCTGGAGGGCTTACTTAGATACTAACTGGAATGTTATGAAGTGTAAGTTTTAGAATTTTGGTAGTTCTATTTTGAATTTTGTTTGAATAATAATCATCAAGGAACTGAAGACATTTCACTCCTATTTCACCCCCGTTTTTCAAAAGGTTATCAAAATTAAATATTCACTTCTTGTGGCTGAGGTGATAAGGTTATTACCCTCCTGGAGCACCGATCAGTCCTCAAGAGTGTGAAAGCTATATATTTTTCATTAAACTGAACATTTTACTGTGGAAAAACACAGGGGAAGAAGGGGACAGTAAAACCTAACTGCTTATTCCAAGTTTGGTCATGGGAGAGAGTAAGACTGAGAAAGTTAATAAAAATTCTTACTATTTTAATTTCTTAGGCACAGAAACATACATGCCTTTTTAATTCCTGTTGTATTAAATGAAGCATGAAAAGAAGATGCTGGTAAAGTTATATAGCTTTACTCTCAAATACTGTTCTTGCCTAATACTGGTCAATCACTGAAGAAGATCAGCCTCACTTACTACTTCAGTGTTTTCCTTCATTTGTACCTTTTATTTTTATTGTTCCTTGCTGTTTTCTTCCATTTCAACTTGTCATTCTTTCTTTTATCTTCATCTTGCCCCATCTTCTCTGCCCTATCACTTTAGTTCAAGGTCTTTCATCAGTCTGTTTCCCATTCCAGTTGTCTCTTGGTCCTTCAGACCTGACTGTGTTCTCATCCCCTTTTTTTTTTTTTTTTTTGTGGATTTTTTTTTACCTTCTTGTTTTTTTAGTCCCAGTTTCCCCTCTTCCCTCTTTATCCTCCTTATTTGTTTTCTCTTATCCTGTGCTTTCTTAATCATGCACCTCCATTAATACCTTGACTGCAGATGGAACTTTATTCTCACTGGCTTTATATACGCTGTCAAATATGAACTCTCAGAGGTCAAAATACACCAAATGACTTATACTTTGCCTGCAGGAGGGCCATTAAGGACAAGCCGTGGGATGACACAGCTGGTATGCCCAAAGGAACATGACCTGGTTTTACCTTGAAAGTGAAACATGCTCACGTGATAGGTAACTTCTCATTATCTGATTGCCTTCATGGCAATCCTGGCTAGATATATTGGCTTGTGGTCATTCGTGGGACTCTATTAATAGTGTTATCTTTAGCAAGGCAAAAAAGGATTAAGAGAAAGTCTGAGTTCAGGCAGCCTGTAAGGACACTGTTGGATGTGAAGAAATCTCACTAATATTTTTCACCTTGGTTGTTTCAGCATTTCTCAGGTCTTTGGTCAGATCTGAGTGCTCTACACACAATTTTGGGGGGTTTAGATCAACACAGAAGTCATGTCTAGGCTGACTGGGTTTTGGGCAAGCTTGTCACCAGCTGTTTATGTTAGATAAATATATTGTGGTTATATTCTGGTCTGCGGCATGGGACCTTGTTGTATTCCCGTGTGTCTATCTCTGCGCTTGCTTGACAAGGGGAAAGTCTGGAGGCAGCAAACCAGTGCATGAAATTGCTAGTATGTCAAAGGGGCAAATTGTGGCACAGATATCTATGTTTGTTCCCTACTACACTGACAAAATTGCTGACATGAGGAAACTCTGGCAGCTTTACAAGCGTATTCCTTCTTTTCAATCTCTAATTAAAAATGTTAAGGTTATGAATATAGCCATTCATGTTGACTTGATCTCTTGTCCACAGTATTATCTGTTATGCTGAAAGCACAGAACATAGAGCAGCGTTATTTCTTTCTGAGCCCAGGCTTGTACTATAGTTTTACATAAATTTATAAAAGCAAAAGCAAATAAAAGCCCTCCAGGAGCTCCTTTATCACATTCTCAACATTTCTTGGAAAAAAAGACTTCTATAAGAAAATCATTACCTGCTGAATAGTACTTTCACTAGTGCCTGGGTGGGAAGTCAATTATGTGATTCACAGGCCTTTACTGACATCAATAATATGTTGAGGAACCTGGTTTTGTCCCACGAGACTTTCGTAATGAGACTGGAAAGGAAATTCAAAAAGATGTCTTAAGCTGTTGATATTGAAATATGGTTACAGTTTACAAGACTGCAAGTTTCACAGCTCACTCTGAAAATAACAATCATATCAGTAACTAATGTGTTTATGAGGCCCTTACACATTGCAGAAGTGTGGTATGTGTGCATATTGGATTTTATTTAGATGTTAACTCCATTGTCTATGTTGAATTCTAAATATTAGTTATTATTTGCATTGAAATTGTTCCAGATCAACAACATTGAACCCTTATTTATCCTGATAGTTAACAAATGTAGTGTTAAATTTTAAAAAAGAAGAAAAATTACAAATATCTATTACTTTTTGAGTCATCACAATTTAACACCCTTACTAGTAGTAATAATCTGTGGGGAAAGGAATTTCAAAACCACCTAGTTGCAACCACAGTAAATACTGAATCCATGAACAGAAGTTTTAAGAACGTGGCCATTGAGTTGAGCAAGATTTAACAGAAATAGCCAAATTAATTCTTTGTTTCTTATCACGTACTTTCTTTCACATTCTGGCAATTGCATGTTTAATCTGTATATACCTGACAGATTCCCTGTTTAAGTCTTCCCAAAAGCAGGAGGGGGCATGTTGTATACGAAGACAAGAGTGCTTGTCTACCACAATGAATACAGTTGTGTTGTGATAGTAAGTTGTTTTTATAATATGGACAAGAAGATTGCTCCGGGTTTGGTATTCTTCCTTCCTTTTGTCCTGTTTTGCTTACATGTCCCTCCTTGCTTTTAATTAAAAGGCAGGAATAAAACTGCAGTTGCGTTAGTCCCAGATTACCAAGAACTATGGATGCCTGCACCACCATGAGGAGGCAATTTTCATTCCTCTTTTTCCTATTTCTAGTTACTTTCACAGCAAGAAATGAAAAGGTGCAGGTAAGGTAACTCCTCCTTGAGAAAACTTTTCAGCTTTTCTGCAGACAAGTGCACATTTCTTGCAGTCTCAGGGAGCTACGGTAAGCTAGGTTGGATGAAGCATCTCATGTTTGCTCTATGTGTGTCTTTCTCACCTTCACCTCTCTGATCTTGCGGGTGCTGGAAACTCGGCAGCTTTTCGTGTTCCCTCCATACTTTTCTTCTTCATCCAGGATCTGTAGACTATGCAGTGAAACATTAGCCGTGCTGCCACAGGGAAAAACAGCTGCAAAGATAGATCTTTGGGGAAGAAAAACAGAGAAGAGAGGCATAAGAACATTGAATCTTTTTCAAGGGAACCTGAACTGAAAATGAGAGAAATAGCAAACCTCTCATTCAGACTTCAAACAGATCAGTAGTGGCCAGTTAAATTGCTTTTAGTGCGGTGCAGTACCTCTGCTTACTGGTAGAAAGAAATGTCCATCTCTATTGGAATTACTACATTAGCATACTTTAGTAGCAAGTGATACAAAATGACATCATCTTTGGTTGTACAGACCTGTACCTATAAATAGAAAAAATCTAGAAAATACTGAGTATTAGGGATCTTGAAATAAATGCATTATTTACATTTCCATAGAATAATCATGATCCTAAAGGTCCCAAGAAGTAAAAATGCATTGAGTGAGTTTTTATTGCTGCATGGACAAAAAATTTAAGTGAGGATAAAAATGCATTCATTAAAGGAGTTAGGGTAATAGTGACTTTGCTACTGAGTGAAGCTGACTGCTTCCTTCACTCATGTATGTTTAAATTATAATTTTCTAAAACTGAGAGGAGTTTTAGGAGCTGGGCGTAAGAAGATACGGGTGCCTTCTTTTTAGCTTGATTTCAGGCAATTAGAAGGCACTCAGTAAATCCTCTTCTGAAAGAAATTTAAGTGCACTTTTTGTAAGCACTGGCTCTCTCTGCCTCCACAAAGCTAATGTGACTTCTTATTAGATTTGCTGACTCTCTGTTACTTTCCTAGAATATCAAAAAGTTGTCCTCCTGTTAAATTGCGTCATCTCTCTGCAGAAGCTGGCTACTTCCCTTTTCTGTTCTCATCTACTCTTTCTTGCACATGCTGTAATGCAGGGAACACTCAATGCCAGAACACCTAAAATCTCCAGGTTAAATGTATGTAGAATGTAACAAAGAAGCAATAGAATCAGCTTATAATAACCAGATCACAAATCTCATGTTAGAAATAAGGTTTCTTGAAAGCCAAGAAAACTGGAGAGAGACCGTCATGGATACTGCAAGGAGATGAGAATGGATTAAATTAATTGGAAATATGCAACCACCTTTACTTATAGCATTCCCATTTCAGAAAACAGAGAGAGGAATGAAGCTCATTTCCCTATACTGTGGGCTAGACTTCCCTCTTCTCACAGAATAGGTTGTAGGGTGCACAAGGACAAGAGATTATTTTATTTACAATATCTATTGCAAAATGCCTCTGAAAGAAAACTTCTCTGGGATGTTCCAGAATGCGATCAAATGAGATTTACCCAGTGAATCTTTGAATTCTCCATGTCTCTTGGAAGATAAATTTGATCCACTCTACTTCTAAAACCATAGTCCCCATATTCATTTATAGACTGAGCTGCAGTTCTGTCTCCTACATGGATAGGTACATAAAGTGGGAGGAGTGATAAAAAAGCTAGTAAATGGCACTCCCACAGCTGCTTTCTGGTGCCTTCTTGTAAATTACAACTGTCCTTGAGACTAATATAATTCTGTATAATTATTGCCAAATCAATCACAAGAACAAATAACAATATGTGCTTAATTCCAGGTACCATTTTTAAATGTACTTCTGCTCCTTAAGGAGAAAAAAAAAAAGAAGAAAAAAAAAAAGGTCAAAACCAAACACACACAAAAAAAAAGGAAAAAAAAAGAAAGAAAAAACAAGGTCCAAACTGTTTTCTAAAGCCAACATTATAAGGAAAATGTTACTTCTTATTTCTCAGAATGTGAAACTAAATAGCTGGAAGTACAGATAGTATGGGACTATGGCATTCAAAAATTTTGTTCCTAGTTGAAAAACACTGATGCCTCTACACTAATGACTTTGAAGATCACTGTTTGGAAGGATTATATTGCAGGGAGCTGGAATAAATGTGATCTAAAAACTACATCAAACACATCTAGGATTCTGTAGCCTAGTTTATTTTTGCATGTTCTCTTGTATTATACTTGTAAGTTATCTCAGATTGACACTAAAATACACACAAAAATGTTGAAAAAAATTCTTTAGAGTGCTTTACACAGAATTGATTGTACTATAGTGCCAAAGATATACTAAATCCTGAGCTGTATCAGCTTTGTGGGGGTAAGTATGTAGAGAATGGTGCTTCCGCCTGGGCCACCATTGTTTGTTAAGGTCTTAGTAGAACAAAGTTTTAATAAAAGAAGTTTGCTCTTCCAGACCCTCAACCTTGGAGTAACACAGGTCATTGTTACTTTACTCATCTGTCTGGTAGCAGTTTTCTACCAAGGCATCACTCCAAAAAAGTGGTTTGTGTTCAGTATTTCATTCCAGGGCACCAGCCACTGTAGTCTAATCCATGATGAGATTTATGGACCTCAGAATGGGATTCCTTAAAAAACGATGTTAATTGGCAAGCCTCTGAGTGAGCAAACAGGAAATTCTGAAGCTACAGAATTTCTTTTTTCTCTGGGATGTGAAAGCCTTTCTCAATGCATCTTTGAGAATTTACACTTCTGGCCTCATCTCTGAAAGTCTCCTGTCTTTCAAAACACTGCTAGAAAGTTATTCAGGACAGGGCTGGGTTTACATACAAGGTGAAAGGGAGGCTGTGCAGCCCTGCAGTGTGAGACCCAGGTGTTGGTGCCACACTCTAATGTGCTGATGGGCTCAGCTCCACCCTCATGAGGCAGCACTGTGTTGCTCTCAGCAAAGATGACATGTGGAATCTAATCTCACATCTCTAACTTTCAGAAAACTGCTCTGCCTGATGAACTGCAGGGTATGCTGGTGTTACCTTCTTTTCTCTCATCTAGCACATCCTTAACTGTGCCGCAAAAGGTGGAATAACTTTTACAGGGAGAATGAGTCTCAGCTGCCAGAGAAAGACCAGTGCTCTGCTAGAATATGGGATATGGAGAAAATAGAATCGCAAGAAGGCAAAGGCATTGTATCTTTGTATCCCATAACTTCAGTTCTTGGGTAATGTGATGTTCATCATTTCAGTCTACACTGTAGGATTCTGGCTGGATAGAGGAACCCACACAATGCACATAGGAGACTTATGCACCCTGAAATACATCTTAGAAAAAGAAAAGAAGAAAAAAAGAAAAAAGTAAACAAAAATCAAACACTAGCCAGACACATTCTTACTTGCACAGGCCACAGCTTTCTTGTAGGAAAAATGGGTATTTCTTCTAGTCAAGTTTGAAAAAAAACAAGAGCCCCAACTGCCAGATTTGTGAGATTACCAGAGGTATGTTTTATTGAATAATCCACCAGTCATTAGGGATGAGGAATATGCAGTGCTGTGGATCTTGAAAGAACCTGAATGTAGAGACACATCTTACCTTGATCTGCCCACAGCGCCATCATTCGCTGTTCCTGAGCGTTCTGAGTAGGACTTGAATGTTTGGAGAACTCCATCAAAGAAATCTGAGGTTTGTTTATGTATCTCAGCAGTCAGGTAGCAGCAGAATGAGGATGAGCCACATTTTCAAATAACATTCTTAATCTGATTTAGACACCCTAGCTCTTTTTTTTGATCCAGTCCAAATCTCAGACTCCATTTCCGTCTTAGAGAGTGCACTGTAATTGCGTAAGTATGAGATATCCAGACAATGTAAGTAAAATAATGCGTAATAAATAGGCAACTTTTTATCCAGCTGAAAAATCCAAAACTGATCACTAATACTTCCCTGCTGAAATAGGAAAAGCTTTTGCAGCTGGGCAAAGTTATGTCTGAGATAGCAATTTTCTATATGTATTCTGGAAGTGATTATTATCTCAGGGATAACCCCAGCTGAGAGAAAAAAAGCAAACAAACAAACATGTTAGTGGAGGAAATTATGATGATGATGACAGTAGAGTTACTTCCAAACTCAACATGACATGGAAGTAGAGCAGGTACAAAGTAAAGACATAAAGAATCTGCACATCTTTAACATTGCGCTCAGCTGTTTATGAGTAGTAATGCGCTTTTTAACACGTGAGCAAGTACTTTGAATTTTACTGGTGTTTTTTCATTTGTACCATATTAAATATGTCATGTGTTTGTATTACTTTAATGTGACATCCAAATCAATTACATTTCTGATACAATTTTGAAAAATATATAAGAATTATTTGAGTCTGCATTCTGCAACAGGAGGGTGAGATTCAGTAGACATACAAGAACTACAAAACCTGTGGAATCTTGCTCTGTAACATAAAACGGCTTGCATGATGAGGAAGAAAGTTTCTTTCTGTAAATCTGTTCTGTAATTCTACTGGAAGATACGTTTTGACCTACTGTGGTACATTTGTTCTGCACCTCTACAAGTAGTCCCAGGGAAACTACACATGACTTCTGATGTTGTGTAGTTCAGGCAGTGGTAAGACACTTCTTGTTCTTTCTCAGACTCCACATTTTTCTGAAGTTAGATAATGGAAAACAAGATATGGAAATGGCCCATCAGATAGTAATCTATCAACCAGTCTACTTTAATTCATTTGTTAAGTTTTACTGCTCTACACTGTAAACAATCGGTATGTCATTTCCCATACATGCGCAGGAGCAAACACACACGGACATTACATTTATAGTGACATTTGTTTGAAGTCACACCCTTCAGTAGGGTAATAAGCTGAAACCATCAATTTAATTAAACTCAGATAGGAATAGTCACTATTATAATCATATGTGTGCCTGTATGTATGTGTGTGGCTATGTAAAACTCTGATATGACAAGACTGTAAGACAATATCAAATGCATTTGAAAATGCGATTATTTGCAAGAAAGAATGACATTATGTTGCTCAAAAGAGTGAGCTGACAGAATCTAATGGTCCCTCACATGCCGTGCATGATAAACATTCAGCTTATCTTTCCAAGAACAATAAAATTTCATGTACTACTGCTTGACATAAGAATTATTTTTACATATCTCCATGCCACTGACTCTCTTGTAAGTTAATCTCATCTCTCATCAATTTTTCACCAGCTTCACTCTGATGTTGATAAAGGAGATGGTTCCATCAAATACATCTTGTCAGGCGAAGGGGCAAGTTCCATTTTCATTATTGATGAGAACACGGGGGATATTCATGCTACAAAGAGGCTGGATCGAGAAGAGCAGGCCTACTACACACTCCGAGCACAAGCACTAGATAGGCTGACTAATAAACCTGTGGAACCAGAATCTGAGTTCGTCATTAAGATTCAGGACATCAATGACAATGAGCCAAAATTTCTGGATGGTCCTTACACTGCTGGAGTTCCTGAGATGTCTCCTGTGGGTAAGTGCAAAATACACTGTTGGTCGTGTGGGAAATTTGTTCCTATTGCCTTTTTAAAATTTTCATTATTTTTTACTGTATTGTGCTAAGCTACTTAATTATCTATGAGGCACCTGCAACAGTTAGATATTTCAAGACTTAACTGGAAATAACATGCTAGAGTAAGTATTTACCCTCTCAAAAATGCTGTGAAACTCAAATAGCTATGTAGGGATTCAGATAAGCATTTTATGGCATATTTCTCATTCCAATGCCCAGAGGCTTTGTTTCATAATTCTCATTAACAGTAGTAAGTTTCACACCCATGCTATGGTACCCAGAGGTGATAATATTTCATTTTGTTCAAATAGAGTCCATTCTTGACAAACTCTTGAAATGTCTGCTAGTGCATAGAATATATTTTTTTGGTAAGAGTTGCATATATCAGTAACAGTTTACTTTGGATCTTTTCTAATATTGAAATCCAGATCTCTGAGAAATATATGCAAGCAGCAGGGACTGGAATACAACTTGAGATAGATTCAGAATTCCAGTGGAGTCAGGAAAGAATGATTTTTTGAGGCTTCACACTCTCTGTTGGAAGAGAAGAAATACTAGTTTTTACTGAGTTCAAATTAGGAAAGAATTTCAACATCAAATCTGCCATGTCTTCATTTTGAAGAGACCAAATGCTCATCCTGTTGTAAGGTGCCACTGTTCTTTTGAAAGCTGGCTAATTGAGACCAGATAGCAATTTGGCCCAGAGACATCTTGGTAAATTTTACTTTAACCTGGAATTATAAATGCAAGCATGAAGCTGAAAAAGCAGAAGAACTTCATCTACTTCAGTGGAAATACGTGTATGAGAAAGTTAAGAGAGTTATCTGGTGACTGAAATTAGGATTTTCTTTGCATGACTGATTTTAAACTGTATCAAAGTTTGATACTCTTACAGTAAGACTGCCCATATAGAATTTGATGTAGTTTCCTCAGTGCCGTTTCCTGTGGTTTTTGACGCTAAACAATGCCTCTAAATTAGAGCTAGAGAGAAAAAAAATAATCTTCCCTGCCTAAGTGCTCTGCAGCAATCATTAGTCAACATTGCTTTTGTATTTGAAATTCAACTTAGAAGCCAATAGGAGATAACTAAAACATTGCTAATGAGTTTTCTGTTTATTCATTTTGCTAGGCACTGAGCACAGACACTATTTCTCATTTGATGCTTGACAATTCTTCATTGTCACTCAAATGCTATGTGGAGGGCTAAGGAGGCAATAGTAGCCTTGGAAAGAAAGATGGACATCACAGCATTTGAGGAGCATCAGCGAGGAGAGGAAGTTGTAATACATTGCTGAGAACTGTTTATTGATGTGCTTTGTAAAAAAAGAGATAATCAGATAATCTTAGACTGTAAAATGTAAATTTTCAGCACTTAAAAAAAAATCTTCTGTAAAAATATATTTATTTAATTGCAGTTTTATTTTAGAGTTGGATTATTTAAGTGAGCTGTAGCATGCAGCAATGATGAGATTTTTGTAGCTTTGTCTTGTGCCCTGAAGAGCATTATCTCCACGTAACCCTTTTGCATGAGTTACCTCTGTCTTGTCCTGTACTGGCATATTGGCATATGGACAACTACTATAGGTATGAGGTTTACCTACACACACAAATCTGTGCCTTTACCACTCACCCATGCTCCATTTGTTCCAAACATATATTGGGAATCAATATGTTAGGAGTGCACTGTGTGCAGAGCAGAACACAATGATTGTATTTCAAAATGAGCTGCTTTTGCATACCTTGTTGAATCTTTGCCACATAAATGACTAAAAGAAAATCTCTCCCATACAGAATGCATCATATATTCAATTTAGGTGGAATATTGTGTAAAACTATTAACAGACATCTGCACTCTTTGGGATTTGTTCAAGTAAGGGCAGTTTCATCTTCATGAGCTTCCTGAAACAGTGCGTTTTAAACATCTTCATGGTTTGTATCACACAACTACCAAATATTGCAGTATTACTGAATTAAGGATTACCATGAAATGCCTGTGTAGCTCGTCTTACATAGTTACACCAATTCATAGTATATTCATATAATACAATTTTAATTAATCACCTAGAGCATTCATGAAATATTAAGGAGTAACAAAGTATCTATCTGCTATTTTGTTTAAAGTTATATCCATGACAAGGATTTTTATTTGATTATTAAGCAAAATGAAAGAGATCATAGGATTATAAATCCAAATTAACTGTAAAGCTGGGAGAAATATAACCTTAACCTGAAAAGTGATTGTGCAAGTATGATTCTGTATTTTATTCGACAAATATTTTAGGACATTATCTATATCTATTGAAGTCAATCTTTTCTGTTATTTGAAATTACTTTGAGTTAGGTTCAAATTATATTTTGTTCAGGCTCAATTATATTGATTATCCTGGATAGCATAGATATCTTGATGGATTGCAAATCTATTAATAGGATACAGCTTATCTGAAAAGCATAAGAAACATACTTAAAAAAAAAAAAAAAAGCAGTTATATTTCAAACAAATAGATTTCAAATCATAATTAAAATAGTATTAAAAGAGTGTTCCTGCGATGTTCAAAAAAAATAGCTGATGTGAGATACTGATCTGTTTGGCTTATAGCCAAGGGAACTGGGGGTAAAAATTCCAATACCCAGTATTGTTTTGGTTTTGTTTAATCTTCAGTTCTTCAGACATATCAACAAATTTACTTGTTTCCCAGCACAGCAAATATCTTTCTTCCCACATTCAGTATTTCTGATTGAGATGGACAGAAACAGTTGGTTTTTATACCAAAGAAAAAAAAAAAGAAACCAACCAACCAACCGAAAATCAAAACTAGCTCTCTCTGCTGCTCTTTGTCTGACCTTGCTGGGACCAGTCTTGGGCAATCTAATGAATCTGTGGGAGCAGAGGAAGGAGGTGAAGAAGGTAGAACATGCCTCTAGGTGCTGCCTTTCCTCCTTCACAGTCCTGGCGGGGAAAAGCTGTAGAGGCATTGCTGCATCAGCTTTGGGTGAGGGTCAGTGTCAGAAGCACACAAATACCAAGGCAGAACCAGGCTGGGCTGTTGCATGTAAGGATTAAGCAGGTATTATGAATAATTTGCTGGTAAATGTCTTTAATGCTTATAGTAGCAGCTGATATCACATAGAAATGTGATGCCATCATGGAATTTTTTGTGTATTACACATTATTAATTGTCAACACGTTTAATAATTGAGTGCCCTTAATGGTCTATTTTTAATTTGCTTAATGTGGCTGTTTATGCAGTTTCAAAAATTAGGATTTTTAAAGTTCATCTACATTTGGAAACCACTTTTGCATTACATGATTTCACCAATGTTAAAAATGGAAGTAAAAGAAGCATTTTTAATATAAAATAATTTTAAAAAACTGGTAAAACATCACACAGATTACTAGCAAGCTTTTTAAAAAGGTCTTTGCATAGGTTTCTGAAACAATAAACTCAGACATTTAAAAAGGATGCCTTTGAAGGATCTCCAACTCAAACTCAAGCAAACAGTTTACCTTTATCCAACCCTAGGACAGAAAATGTTAATCTCTGCAACATGTTGGAAACATTGCTGAATCTTGACCTGGGTAAATTAAAGTACAAATAATGTTCTAAATTCAAGGTCCTCCTTACAAAAACCATTCCTTTCCTTTTGCTCTAATGTCAGAGCTAAAATAGGTCAAGTTCCCAGATTATTGCTATTCTGTAATATCTACCAATGTTTATTAAAGGTTAGGTTAAAAATGATAGCTTAAACATTCAGGGGAAAAGAAAAAAGGGAAAGAAGAGGAGAGAGGAGGGGAGGGGAGGGGAGGGGAGGGGAGGGGAGGGGAGGGGAGGGGAGGGGAGGGGAGGGGAGGGGAGGGGAGGGGAGGGGAGGGGAGGGGAGGGGAGGGGAGGGGAGGGGAGGGGAGGGGAGGGGAGAGGAGAGGAGAGGAGAGGAGAGGAGAGGAGAGGAGAGGAGAGGAGAGGAGAGGAGAGGAGAGGAGAGGAGAGGAGAGGAGAGGAGAGGAGAGGAGAGGAGAGGAGAGGAGAGGAGAGGAGAGGAGAGGAGAGGAGAGGAGAGGAGAGGAGAGGAGAGGAGAGGAGAGGAGAGGAGAGGAGAGGAGAGGAGAGGAGAGGAGAGGAGAGGAGAGGAGAGGGAAAAGAAAAAAGAAAAGAAAAGAAAAGAAAAGAAAAGAAAAGAAAAGAAAAGAAAAGAAAAGAAAAGAAAAGAAAAGAAAAGAAAAGAAAAGAAAAGAAAAGAAAAGAAAAGAAAAGAAAAGAAGAAAAGAAAACCCCCCACACAAACAAACCAAACCAAACAAAAAACACCAAACAAAGAAAAAAAACCCAGAAATCTGTGCCAACCACACAAAATTCAGTGTGTTATTAGCTAATATGAATAAATATGTGGAACACCCTTTGATTAGCATTATGGATTTTCCCTCAGTATTTCCTGCAATTGCTGAAAAAATTTATGAAGTTGCTACATGTAGAATCCTTTTTAATGAACTGATATTCAAGCTTTGTCACATAGTCGTAATTGTAAAGGAAAATAATTATAGAGGAATCCATATCTGAGAAGGAAAGACACTTTTTTCAGTAAATAGCCCCTATTTATTTTTTCAGCTTGTATCAGATACACAAGCTGTAAGGAGTATTTAAAGTTGTAGTTGTGAAGCTACAGGTTATAACAAGTCACACATGAAAGTCTTGGATAGGATTAGCATCCTGTTTACATCTAAACTCTACAGGTCTGAACAGTGCTGCCATAACTACATTTACTGGGACACTTGTTTTGTTGGATGGAGTGAAGGTGTGGTGTCATTTGCTGACTGTCCCGTGTTACCTGTAAGTCTTAATCTTCAATGCATGCATGAAAGCTGACTGTCTGTGTTATGAAGCAGGGGAAAGTGCTCAGGAATAAAAGGAAGGAGCAGGAGCACAAATTCTTCTTTTTGTAAGATGACATAGTTGGAACTATGATGCAACTACCCATTTTTCTTAGCCTATAGATTTATTGACTATCCATGAGTATCCATAGAGCTTTATTGGTTACATTTTTAAAAAAAATTATTTCCTACATGCAGGACTTTTCATATCATTACCATACCCTATGTTAACTTGCATATTTAAATATATAAACATATATATATATATAGTACAGAAACATCTTTCTTGCTGTGGGGCTTCTGGAAGCTCGAAGTTTTTGTGTGCAACTGGTAAAGAAATTATGATGAAGGCAGTTGTTTTAAAAGATCTTTCCCCTGTGAGGTTTGAGAAAAGTTAATTAGCACAAAAGGACTAGAAAAGTATAATTGTTTTTTAGTTACTGATTATAGTTGAGTGGGATTAGTGCAGAAAGATTTGGTGTAAGAATTTCTACCTAAAAAAAACTTTTCAAAAGGATCTATGTGTTTGTATGGGCAAATATTCATTTTAGGAAACACCCAACTAGATTCAGGTACTGACTTTGTTAATCTCACAGAAGTTGAGGGTTTGTTTGCTACATCAATAGATTTTTACAGTAAACAAGCTCTAATAAGCTTGCAGGATTTCCAAAATATCTGTGTTGAGGTTGCAGAGCCTGTAATTTGTTTGATCTTGTGTTGGTCTGAAGTCCTTGAAAATGGCAAGAGCAAGGAGCAAAGATGTAACTGCCTGTGAGGTCTATAAGCACTTTTGCCAATATTTGCAGACATTGTAAGCTTCATTGGCAGGGCTTAGGGACTTTGTAAATGTGGTAAGCCTGGCTTTCACAAAGAACACAGGATGTCAAAGAGTCATTTTGACACTGTTATACTCAAAAGCTGGAGAGACTCTGGCAAGTTTAAAATAGGTCCCTGTATGAAATTATATTACAGAGTTATCTGTAAAATCAGTTTGACATACTGAATCAAAGCTCTTAGTTACTGGTGAACAGAAAATTGATGTATTTTAAGTCCCAAAACTGATGAATGACTTGAAGGATTAACTACCAATTTTCTTTTTGAACTTTCCATCTCCTTAATAGTTGCATGTGAAATTTGAGGTTGAGAATAACCTTTTCTCTGTCCAAAAATATTAGGCAGTCTGCAAGAGAGAAAAATTGCATTTAAAATAGAATTGCAATCTTAATACTTTGTCATGGATATATCAGGAAGAGAGATCAGGAATGCGGGTTAGCTAGGCCATAACTTAATAAAGTTAACTTATTAATTATTATTTCTGGTCAGAATTCACTCAACCAAGTCTCGTCCCTTGTAATCTGTGCCATTTTATGGAGGGCTGCATTTAATCCTGTCACTCTCCAAACATTCAGGCTTGTCCAAAGACCCATTTATGATTCTCTACTTCACTGAGAACTAAAAAGCTAAGAAAAGTGAATGGTGGACATGCTATATCAAACATGAAGACTTTTAGAGAATTTTCCCACCCATTTCCTGAAAAAATCCAAATAAAACTGTCCAGAATACAATTTAGGTTAAGTTCACACGGGACACACTTGCTATTACAGATTTCTAGACTAGCTACTCTCATTTCCTATGTCAAAAATGTGTTCAACTGGAAAATTAAAACTCTCTTTCACAAATGCTTTTCTCTAATCTTGTGTCTAAATCCAGTTTATGAAGGAATCTGATCCTTTGTTGAAGAACTTTACTAGGCATCTGCCAAATTGCTACAATATTAATTTGCAACCTGGCCTCCAAATGGGTCCCTGGGCTGTTGAACGGAAGGTCTCAATGTTCCAGACAATCTGCCAGTGAGAAAAAATAATCCTTTCTGGCTATCAAAGGGTGATGACCATGACCAAGACCCTGGCTCTCTAGTGTTGTTTTATTCTGCTCTCAGCATACATCATAGAAACTGTTGTACAGAACAAAACAAATGGGAACTGGCGTGGAGAACATACTGAATAGGAGCTGGATGCAGAATGAGACTCTCACAAAATATTTCCTTCTTGCCAGCCAGTTAGACATTCTGCTTTCTTATTCCTGTCAACATAGAGAGATGTCTTGCTCAAAAAATGTTTACGAAGCAGGTTATTATCACAACTGATACTAAAGTGTTGCAGATTGTTGAAGGAAATTAGTACTTTTAAAAGAAATTTAGAGACAGCTTTCACCAGTTTTTCTCTGAGCTGAAAGAGAAGCTCCTCAGCCTTCTCTTTATAAAAGGATAAATAATTTTACAGGCTAAAATTAATGTTTATAAATATCTGTAAAATTATCAAAATATATAATACTTGCATATGTTTGTATGTTTGGATTTCTAATTGCAATTTTAGCATGCAGACTTCTCTTCAAAGGGAAACTATTACTATATGTCATACTTAAGCATAATTGAGGTCTCGCCATCATTTAAGAAATATTGTTCACATACCCTCCACCATCCGCAGGCAGAGATAGAGAGGGGGAGCTACTGAGTGAGATGGTTTTTATTGTTGTGAGTCAAAGGCTGAGATTATTTGGGAAGACAGAGCTTTGTAATAGCTGATACTACTGGTTTACAAAGAGAACCTTATACTCTAAGCTGAATCAGCACAGAAATTATGTACAGTGATGAAGAAGCCACCTCACACTGTTCCAGATATATATTGGCGCAGCACGTTGAATAAGTGTAGTCTAGCTATTTGGATCTTTTATGTACAATAGTCCCTTAAACATTTTGCAGGTACCTCTGTGGTTCAGGTGACAGCCACTGATGCAGACGATCCTACTTATGGCAACAGCGCTCGAGTGGTTTACAGCATATTGCAAGGACAACCCTACTTTTCTGTGGAGCCCAAAACAGGTAATTTTCCATAAACTCTCTGCAGTAATGCTGAGAAAAAAATAAAAAAAGAAAACATGCGTTAAAACTTGCTAGGAACTTATTAATGTTGTCTCTTGGTTAACTGAATATATTTGGATTCTGTTGATCTTTTAATTTGTTTTTCTTCAGAATAGCTTATGAAAACCTGACACCTGAGCTATGTGATAAGCAGAAATTGCTAGAATGGGAATTTTTATATTATTGTCAATCTACTTCTTCCCAGGTCTGCTGCCTGTTGCTGTATTTCTGACTGATGAAAATTTCAAGATGCTTTGAGCAAGTGTTTTTGCAAATGTTTGTTTCAGAAAGATCTAAATGTCACATAGACAGATTCCCTGAAAAGTAGATTTACTGCATGATCACCTCTCCATCCTACTTTTTAAACTGAAGTTTTTTGATAGGAAATGTATCTTCATTAGTTTGAAGAAGAAAGCACTGTGCTTCCTATCCATATCTGATATAACATTTTGCTGCCAGTTTCAAAACAAATTACTGGTGAAACTTTTTTTACTATTTTAATGTAATTTTGTGAATATTTTAAGTCACAACAAGATGCAAAGTTTAATAACCTGTTGGTTTAATAAACATTACCCAGTCTACTGTACCATTTTATAGATCAAGATAACAGGTTCTTGCTCTGCTCAGTTCACTTTGGTGCCTGAGCTGTCATTTACACCAATATGGAGAAAAGTTATAATCTTCATTTCAGAGATGGACAAGTTGAGACAGAACATAAATAAACTTTTTAGCCTATTGATCATAAACAATCTCGATAAGAACCAGACCTGAATCCCAATGCTATAACTGAAAGATCACACTCTATTTAACAATATCTAAATTTGCGGTAATAAGTAATATAATTATCTTCATATTGCAACAGGTCCATCCTCAGTAGGGGTATACAGCACTTTCTTTTTTCCTCCAATGAGCATGCTTTATAGTGGTTTTCTCTCTGTCTCTCTCTCTCTCTCTTTACATATAGCTACAACATACATTGTCATAATGACTACAGACAGCCCTTGAACAATAATATGGTAGTTTTTGCTAAATCAACATCTTTAAGGATTCAGACTGAAATGTTTGCATACATTTTTACTTCGATATGATACTCAGATTTCCTGTGTGCATGATAATTATCTTCCAAATGATTGGTTAACATTACCTGACAATTTAGCTATGATAGAAAAACAAGATGGACAGAAAACCAGTGTAGAAACAACATTATGAAATTGTCTATTAATTGTATTTTAACATGTCTTGTAAAATGGGTGAAATAGTGCCTGACACTCTGTTTATGAAATAAATGTTTCAACCCAGAGGTGATTAATGACAAGTCCTGCATTCATAAGGGAAGAAAGAAATAAAACTCTAACTAAACATTCAACAAATATCAGATGAAGAGATATGTGTCCCAACGTGCCTCTCCTTTAGTTTGTTTATGTTTCCCTTGCTACTGACACTAAGTGCTGGTGGAGTAAACGGTTGCCTCTCTAGAAATCAGAGTTAGCAGCTGTACTGTGTACTGAGCATGAAATATTCATAAAGTCATCACATTTTGAGAAGGCATATTTATTTTTGATCTTTATCAACAGAAGTGAAAGGATGAAACATAGAGCTTTCTTCTGGTTTTCATTTCAAATCAATTAATTACAAATTATATGCAGGTCATTGAATGGAAATAACAAAAAACTACTTCAGATATTACAGTATTTCCATTAATAAATGACATACTCTGAATTACACTAAAGCTTTTGAAGTAGGTATTGTTACAGCAAAAATATGGTAAAATAAGATTATTTCATACACATGCAGAGGGTGACGTGGTATCAGTATTAATAAGAGTTAATTTGGTGAAAGACTATTCAAGACATTGTGAAATGAAAGTTGACCTTGAAATCTTAAAAAATAAATGCAGACTATTCGGTTCTTCCTATCTCTGTAAGAGTGGGAAATTAAACACAGAAGATGACATCTTCCAGGGAAGGGAGTGTTAGCCAAGACATGATGAAGTCTGAAGTTCAGGGACAAGATATTCAGGAAAACACAGTCATGCATGGCATTACCCAAAGAATCTCGTACTAAATAAAAATCGGAGGATTTTGGTGACTACTTAAAATAAGCTTGTAGTACTTCAGTTCGACTCCAAGTCAAAAACTGTGATATTAATGTTGAAATTATTTCATCCCTCTTCTTGCAGTCATTGGTCTACCATTACCTTTCAAAGGTAAATTCAGGTTTCATGGTAATGTATTTGCTTGAGCAACCATTGACATACCTTGTCTTACTGCAGGTGTTATCAAGACTGCCCTTCCGAATATGGATAGAGAAGCCAAGGACCAATACTTACTAGTAATTCAAGCAAAGGACATGGTTGGGCAGAATGGTGGATTATCAGGGACTACATCTGTAACTGTCACCCTGACTGATGTTAATGATAACCCACCCCGCTTTCCACGACGTGAGTTACTTTGTAAAAATATGACTTGGCAATATTTTTTTCTATACATTGTTGTTTTCTTTACTTGTCATGCTATTTCTAAACAAAAAGCTCTCAGCTTCCATGTGAAATACTTCAAGAATCACTGACAGCAAGGTATATTATTATTATTACTACATTGGAAGAACCTTTTTTCTTTACCTAATATGTTTCAGATCAGTTGAAATTATGATGTACAGCAAATGCATGTATTAATGTATTTTACTTGCACTCTGTGAATAAAAAGACAAGAAAAGGCAGACTCTAATAGATCCTTAGATTTAGCCAGCTGGACTTCAGGATGCATAGCTCTTTAACTTGACTCTTAATCCTTGATATTCCTTTGGCATTTCAGCAGGATTTCTCTTGTGCATGCAGTGTTTCATAAGGAGTTAATCACAGAAGAGCCAGAAAGTCATCTCCCTCCATTTACTTTCCAAGGTGGCTCTCATCCTAACCGAAGGAAGGAGTACACAGTTATATGCTCAAAGCTGAAGAGTTCAGTTTATTAATAGCATTCTTTCTGGGGTGCCTTTTCTTAAAAAAAAAAAAAAATTCCTTTCTGAGTAAAATCAAAATAATGTGAATAATATATTCACATCCATTCTAGCCTCACCTCCAATGGTATAAAAAATAGATCTGTACATTATAAATTTCCTGTTATTTCAAGCCACCAACTGCTTGAAATAATAGAAAAATAACTGAAGTTATTTTTGAAGGTGAGGGTGTTATTAGCTACAGACTGCACTCAGGCTTTTGACCGCATATATATAATTTTCTACTTGAATGAAAAAGCTGGAATTTTCAAGAAAGCAGATGGTACACTCACTTTTAAATAAATTAATATATATCAGTTTCGAGTCATATTCAGATTGCAAACTGCCTAATCAAAATACACAGCTATAAAATAATGAGAGGTTATATTGGTATGATTTGACTTACTTGTTTTTCTTCCTCCTTTGTGGAAAACAAAGTAAAATATTTTCTACATTGGAACTCTGTAGCAGGCATTCACTTCATGATCTACACTTAAGTTTTGAATTAAGTTTTTGCACCTTTGCTTTGTACTTCTCTTGTCGTAGGAAGAAATCGTGCTCATAATACTTCAAGTAGAGTCCATCACAAGGAAAACCTAACAACAAAAGGTCAATTGTATTTTAAACCACCAAATATATGATTTAAAAGAAGTTAGAAAGCTAGATTTTTTTTTTTTTTCTTTTAGCTGACAGTCCCAGAAGACTCTGAATTCATTAAACTTTTAAATTTACAGGATCATATCAGTATAATGTTCCAGAGTCTTTGCCAGTGGCTTCTGTGGTGGCCAGAATAAAAGCTGCAGATGCAGACGTGGGACCTAATGCTGAAATGGAGTATAAGATTGTGGATGGTGATGGTTTGGGAGTGTTTAAAATTTCCGTTGACAAAGACACCCAAGAGGGAATCATAACAATTCAGAAGGTAAGTCTGATTTCTCTCACTGATTCTGCTTGGATATATGCAAGATGATGAGAATTTGAGCTTTTGTTTCTAAGTGCCTTATCTGCTGTAAAAGTTTCTATTGGCATATTTCATCTTAACTTCAGTGTGCGTGTGTGTGTGATTTTGAGATTTTTAATGACTTTTTTTTTTTTTTCTTTTTTGGCAATAGCTGTGTTGCTTTGATGAGGTTTGTTTAAAGTTCCTGTGCATACAAGTTTGGATGGGAACCTAAGCTTTAGTCTCATTTATCTTTGCATTAAAGAGAAAATGTGAAGATATATCTTCCAGTAAAAATAGAAGCTTCAAATACAAAATGGATCCCAAACATAATTTTTAAAAAAAGTATCTAACTGTATTTGGCAAATGTTGTGCTGTTCAGAGGCATACATTACTAATGTTAAAATTATATATCTGTAAGAACAGTTGTTTTACAAGATAATATATTACAAAAATATTATTAAATATGAAATATTTAAATAAATATTTTTATTCTTAGCTATTCATGTTTATGTAAAAATATTAAAACTCGGTATTATTACCTAGCTGCAACATATTTTATAGAGTATCCTTCTGCAAAATAAAAGTGCGCTGAAATATTTTGCATGAAAAATTATATTTTGAGGAGAACAGGAAAAAAACCCCAACACCCTAGACAGAAGAATCTCTTCTTATATAATTTTATACTCTTACTGCGAGAATGCTTGGCAAAGACAATACTGAATCTGTGTCCCTAACTCTGGTAAGTAATGTAATACCTCCTAAAATGTGAGACTGACTTGGCATTTTGGAATATGTGTGAGGATGTTCCTGAACAAGGACCTATGTTTGCAGTTAATATGATTCCATAGCAGATTTTTCTTCCCTGTATACACCTACCAGTTCTGTGGGGTTTTGGGGTGTCTTTTTTTCTTTTCTGCATGATGTTGCAAAGAAATGAGCTAGTTCTCTGATGCCCTGAACACCTACTGAGAGCTGGTAAGCAACCATAGATGTCATGGCAAATGGAAGATGTGCAGCACCCTTGAAAGATCAGGCTCTAGTATGTGTAATGTGAATCATCTTTTTTCAAGACAAATACATACATCTAAGGCTTCTTGCAAACTGTGCTAATTTCTGCTTTGCACCTTTGAAATACAAGTGATGAAAAGTTATTTGTGTCTTTCTTCAACAACCGAATTCAATGTGACACCTTCAGTTTGCTCGTTTTAGGTTTTTAAGCAAAGATCTGGAAGAAATATGCCTGTTCTAGAGGGAGAGCATTTATCAGTGCCACAGTGAACAACAGTGAAACAGTCAGGGTCTTCAATGTTCTAACGTGAGATCTGGTTAATTCATTTTAATTTTTACTGTACTCAGTGTTTGTTCCTGGAATATCCTGATTCTAGTGTTGTACTGTGGCCCAAATCATTTCCATTCATTATTTCTATAATCAGTTTAGCTAGGGAGATGAACTGGACTTTTCAATACTGAACATTTGTCCTCAGGAGTGCTCTGTGAAATAGCTATTGAACTGCACTAAAAAGATTACATAATTTTGACCTAATGAAATGCTTCAGTTTGCTTCTCATTTTTAAACCTAGATACTGCTAAATTTTGACACCAGAATTCAGACTTTTTTCTCTGCAGTGTTAGAACTTTACTCTCGTTTATCTACTGTTATCTACTTTCTTTCCCCTGCCGTATCCAAAGGGGAGTCCACACACTGACTGGCATTTCATTTTGGACTCCAGGAAACTTGGTCCCTTGCCCAAAGCTGAAAGATCCTCCATGTCAATCTTGCAGATAAAATATCAGGGAACATTGGCTAAGAAGGAAGAAAGAAAATTAAGAGCTCAAGCACAGTTACTAATAGGCAACTGTGCCTTTTTATTCTCTGAAGGACATGTACATTGAAGACTATTCATGACCATGTATGTGGGTTAAATGGGCATCGACCACAGAGCCTAACCTGCCAGATCACTATGGAGTCAGGCAGAGATTGTACCTGCATGATGATGTGTGCTCGTTATTATGGAATTAGGGAAGAAATAAAGTCTGTAGCCTGGAATCTGCCTAAATATTTTACCATCCAGCACATGATACTCTGTAGACCTCTGAGTGCAATTAGCTCTCTCCTTTTCATGTCTGTGAAATCAGCTGAGGCACTGAGAAACAACTCAGCCTCCAATTGCATGCCCATCATTTTTAAGTCGTGTGTATTCATGTGCTCAGATGACATGCCTGTGTACACATCATCAGTAAAATGCCAAGGCAAAGACTTCTGAAAAGGCACACTTTGACTCTAAATGCAAATGCATACCTTAGCTTTGAATACTTTTGCTGCAATCATACATACAAATCAGGAGCTCAGTCATGAAAACCACTGCCAGTATCGCTGAGCAGCTAAAGTCACTGCTCCATTCATTTTTGTGCTGGGTGTTGTGAGGAAAGATTGACACCTGGTTTTCAGAGTTCCACATGCAAACTGAGGATTTTATGTTTTGTTTTTAGAAGGATAACCATTTGGAGACAACTTCAAAAGGTGACTTCCTCACTAAAATTTAAGGCTTTTTTTAAACACATCAGAAGTATTAAATAAAAAAAAAAAAAACCAACCAACCAAACAAACAAAAAACAACAACAACAAAAAAAACCAACAAAAAAAAGTTTTAATTTAAAAAAAGAGAAGAAGAGAAGTAAGATTTAAGAATTCATTGAGCAAAGCTGAATTTTTGTATTCTCCAAGTGGATGGAATATGAAAGAAAATACCCAAGGTTCAGCAAAAATTACAAATAAAATTTATAGATCTAGATCTAGATCTATATATATATATAAATTTAGGAAAATGAACTTTTTTGCAAAAGAGAGATACCAACAATCATGATATTAAAAAGAGAAAAATGTTACATGACAAGGTATTTCCCAAGATTACTTGTATATAACGGATTTGGCTAATACATTTGAACACATTTATTCTCTGTGTCCTATGACACAGAGACTTCACAACATCAAAAGTCAGCAGGAAAAACTTGATTGTGGTTTTACTGTAACAGTGATCTTCATCAAAATACGGAGTGTATTCTTCCCTCATTTTTGTCTCCTCTGCAGTCCTAAATCCAGATATCTTTTTGGCTTGCCCTGTTTAATCAGGGTGGATCTTTCTTTAAACAGTTTGAGAACCATGCTATTTTTCAAATATTATTAGTTCTGGTCATAATTTTATAGCAATAGCAGGACTGGGTATTATGTGTTCCTGAACATCCTGGTACTGTTGTTGCCTAGTACCTAATGTCAGTAAATACTAGCTACTAGGCTAAACCTGAGTTCAAGGTAACATTTTGACAATAGACTGGTACCCTTATAATAAATCACCTTATAATAAATCACTTGACCATAGAGAATCAGACAAGGAACAAACACTTTGTCTGTATCTTGGTCTTTATACCTCCAAAGAATAAAGAGCAGGATGGTACTACCTTAGGCAGCACAACTAAAGAACATGCATGCTGTACTGCTCTTCAATAGTTGTTGCTATATGGCTTTTCACATGCTTGCGACATCATTTTTTTCCGTCTTGGTTAGGATGTTTGAATCAATGTCACATGAATGAGATGCGAAGTTCATGTATTCCAGCAAGTTGCTTAAGTTCATTCTAGGGAAAAAAAAAAGCAACAAACTTTTTCCAAATGGTCTTTGGGACAAGGACTAACTTTTGATTGTGTATTTATGGCTTTAAATAATAACAGGCGGTTATGTCTAGCTGGAATTGATTTTTTGTGAGATTAGTGGAGCTAGAATATAATCTAGGAACAGGAACTAGTAAAAATGGTATTGAACCATTTACTTTTTTATTTGCACTAAAAAATAAAGTCTACCTTCTTCTTCAGTGCATTAACTGAGTTCATTGAGTGAATTAATATAAAAAAAAAAAAATCCAGCATGTATCTGGAATGGTATGTAAAAGTGAGTAAGTTGTTTTTTAGGATGCCATACTCTGTTTCCAAACTGCAATAGGGTATGAAAAATGCTAGAAGACAAACCTTGTTTTCCAGAAGCTGGTATAAGAAACAAGTGATTGGGACCCATAAGCACAGTTCAGAGCATTATACTCAGCTTACAGGAAGGGTGGGAAAGTGGTGGGAAAACTAGTGGGGGTCTTTTCCTGTGACCTGCAATGTTCGTAGTGTTTGTTGCCTAGTAGCTTAAAGTCACCTTCCCATTTCTTTTTTCTTTTCCCACTTTCTCTTTTATTAAATGATAAAAATAAATAAATGAAAAGTTTGTGGTTTTGTTTTGTTTTGTTTTTTTTCAAATGAAACAGAGGAAAGCTCTTACTGTATTTTTCTAAAGATACCAGCTACTCAGAGTTCATGCTAGAGTTCCAATGTTGCAAATAATGGGAACATTTGCCTATTCTCCACACCATAGGCATACTCTGTGTAGTGAATTCCTATATGAAACTAAATTAGATATCTAAGTTACTTTTAAACAGGATTTAGGAAAGCGTCCATCTTAAGTGATCTTTTCAGAAAAGAAAAAAAAAAAGTACAGTTTTGAAAAGGAATTGGGCATTTATATTTCTTCAAAGTATTTGAAAATTTTATCCTAGCTCACACTGTGATTCAATTCTCCATCTGTAGAATAGGATCAATTCCTTCCTGTGATTTCATTTGTAAATTACATTCTGCTATCAATACTCTGCTAGTAAGGACTCAGATCATTTGCATAGCTGCATTTCACAGTGGTGAGAGTGTTCGGAAGAGAAGTGTAGTTTTTTCTGAATATACTGGAGTTTCAAAAAATGTGTTGGATTTGTCTCTGAAGTAGCAACCTTAGAATTGAAGAAACGTTTGTGGAAGCGAATAACGATTTGGTTATTTAATACAACAAATTCTGAAGGGTCTATGGAAACCTATGTGTGTACAATTTCAAAGTGGATTCATCTTGACTGTTCACAGAATCTTGATTGTAATACACAGGAATGGAATCGTGACTTCACTTTCTAAGCAAAATGCATACACAAGACTGTATTGTTTGTAGCATTCAAAGCACTATTCCTAAAAATAGTGCACTCGGAAAAGAATCGTATAAGTACAGATCTCACTGTATTCACAAAGTTGCAGGCTATAGTTAAACTTCAGTAATAATAATAGCTCAATAGCAAAACATCTTAAGATAAAAACCCGATAGAAGATCTGTATCCACCTACACCTTTATCGAATACTTGATGTTTAAAATAGTAATGGTAATTTAATAATAAAAAAGGCTGCAAGGTGTATTTTTGTCATGTGTATCATATGTGACTTTTTGGAAGGTGATGAGATCTGATTCAAGCCATTTTGCAGTCTGTGGAGAGATTTTAGTGGACATAAGTGCAAAAAAAAAGCCTGAAGACTCTAAATATAGAGTTGTTATGTCTCACTGTAGCAAGTGACAAGCATTAAGAAGATTTTCCATGGTACAGTTCTTGCTCTCTTTGCCTTCATTTCTCCCCTGAATACACAGCCCTGCCACCAGTATCACCAGCCAATTTGAATGTTAGAAGGAAAAATGTGAAAATAGTGCTGCAAAGTACTTTCTCATAGGAATTGACTGCTAAGAGATTATTCTAAAACCTGAGTTCATTCTAGGAGTAATACTGGCAATTATAAAAATGGGGATTTATGCATAAGCTTTTGAGTGAAAAGCTATTCTTCTATTATTGTTAACATTTGACTTTTTTGCAGCTAGAAAATTTTCTTTCAGTTCTATATCAGAGTTTAAAATATAAGAACTTGAGACTTCCATGGTTCCTTTGAGAGATAATATGCATTTGTTTGATGCACTGTAGTTTACAATGTAAAACTGCAACCGAGTTTAAAAATGGGATTTTCATCTCTGGAAAGAACATTATTTTTACAAAGTTACCATACAATAAAAAATGAATATTACAGAAATGGCCTTCCTGTGAATGATAACTTCATATCCAACCTCTGTACTGTAAATGACTTGTTTTATAATTTCCTTTAGACAGGATAAAATTCTTATCCCTTAAGAGGGATAAAAAAAAAAACAAAAACAGTAAGACCCCCACAACCCCCCTATATTAGAGAAAGATGGATGGATCCTGCACTAGATCTCATCAGATAACACTAATGCACAAATTTTAATGAAGCTGTCAGGCTCTATTCACTCCACTGAAGGACTGTAGTATACCTTGTCCATTTACCCTTCAACATTGATGATTTGTACTCTGTTGACTTGATATTCCATTATTGGAATCTTGTACTTTTGTTATACCAGGAAATAATGAAGGCATGATCTGAAGGCCAGTTAAATAATGGTCTCTGTATAACACACACCAGTGGCAATTAGATAAGAAAAAAAAGAAGAAGAAATATTTTCAGTTTGCGTTTTCAGTCTTTTATTAGTGTCTGTAGTATGCAATGCCTACATTTTATTATCTATGAATTGTTGAAACATTTCCACCACGTCATGAACTCTTGCACACTAATCATATCTTAGAGATTTAGTTTATTTTTCTCAGGTTATACTCTTCCTCAAACCTTGGTACCTGCATATTCACCATAGCATCTGAGCACGTGTTTATTATAGGAACAGGCTGAGAATGATAACCAGAGCTTTTGTCGACATTGTCACACCCCACAGGAGACAGACTCTGATACAAAGAACTAAAATAAAACAATATTACTGCCCCTCTATAACACAATAACATTAATGTCATAAAACCCTTTTGCCAGCCCAAACTTCTCCTCTTCTAAACACCAACTGTTCCCCACTGCATATATACATATGTTAGATTTTTTTAAATTTATTTTTCATTAAGAAGGACCCTTATAGCTAGGGCCCTATCAGCAACACCGAATGCCACAAGATACTTGAGGGAATCCTAGGGCAGGATTCATATGCTGAAAGCAGAGGTTTACTTCTTCCAGTTACTGAGACTCCTTTACTAGTGCCAGGTAAAAAAAAAAAAAAAAAAAAAAAGCATTCACAAGTCGACCAGCAGATTTCATCCCTAGAAGAATTTTGCTACACTCACAGTAAGCACCATATGGTGGTTTTCTCAGATGTACATGGCCAAGTTAGAGTAGGTGAAACCTGGTCTTAGTAAGCAAGCCTGTTTAGGATATACATCTACACCATCGCTAACTTTGCATCCTTCTCTATAAAGAAATACCTTTCTAATGAAAGTGAGATTCGTGTATTCCCTGCTTATCTAACACTCCTGTAATCCAGTCAAATAAAGAATGATCTCTTTCTACATTACAAAAATGAAATATGATTATTTAAATATGCATGTCAGCTCTTGTGATAAGCATTCAGGTGGAAAACACATTTTTATGGTTTCAGTTATTAAAGTTCTAATTTTGTCTCCTTTAATCAGTATAGAAACATGGGAATGTCTTTAAAAATTAATTTAAGTAATATTTCTTCATTATTATGCTTAGTCTATTCAAATTAAAAATGTACATAGTTCATCCAATTACACACATGTGCTCTATGCACTTTTATTTTTTTCTATTTTTCTCTATTTCACTATTCAGAATTTTCTTTTTTTTTTTCTTCCTTAGGATGACTGTGTTGTTGACATTAGTATATCATAAGGAACTATCTTGTCTTCAGTCTCATGATATATTTCCATGTGTTTGATGAAATATCCTCAATTGTCCTATTTCAAAAGATATCACTGATTAGTGAGAATAAATTAGTGATCACTTCTCCACTACGTATTTTTGCACATTCTGACTGAAAATATACTGTCTGTTAAAGGCTTGGGTATTTGTAGTTTGGTTTTGATTTGGGGATCGTGGGTTTTTTTTGTTTTGTTTTAGTTCTACAAATGTCAGCCTTTCTTCTTGACATTCTTCAGGTTATTTATTTAATATGATGCTTTTATTGGAAAATGAGAAGTCTTAAGATATTTGTGTGCTTGGTTGTTGTCTCCTTAACCTTGCTGCTCGTCTGATCATATCAGTTTCTCGGTTGTTATCATGACACAATATAGTCTGAGACATTTTTAATCGTCCTAACACCACACTACATGTGCACTATGACTGTGAGATTTGTTTCATAGAACATATATTGTACTTTAAATATAAGACCAAAATTAAAATTAAAACTAATTAAATGTGCTTTAGTAGTAGCTACTGACCAGTTGTATTCAGTATAGTGACCGGTATCCAGACAAACTTTCTTTTATGGCATATCTGTGTTTGGAGAGCTATGGATACTACAGCTCTGATTCTGTGCAAGAAGTAAGAATTTGCGTAACATCAGGATCACATGTACTCCCATTTGGAGAAGCCTTTTGCTGCCACATAGAGTTTAAAAAAGTTCAGTGCCTTTCTGAGTGTGAAGTGTTACAATTCATTTTTCATTTTTAAATCTAGACTGTTTACAGCTGCATTGTAACATCAGCATAATCACTGACTTTAAGATGCTCATTTGGGATTTATCCTACTGTAACTTGATGATGAACTTAGACCTTTTAATTTGTAGGTCAACAGATGTGTGTTTCACCTCTACTGCTCCTCAGAGTGATTACAGGCATGTTTTGCAGATGCTGTCAGGTTATTTTGCAAGCACATCTCTGATCCCTATGATGTATTCAGAACCAGAATGGCAGAAAACCTTTTTAAATCTGTTCCATACACTTGGAATTATAGTTTGAAGAGACACTTGAGTAACCAGACTGTGGTTTTAGAAATGCTTTGGTCTTTTGCTTCTGTTCTTAATGATTAAACTTAGAAATGCAAAGAAATATGGTGCTAATATTAACGTGATGCTTTCTTTCAATTATTGTTCATAAGGGAAAATGACTTTGCCTCCAAAATAATTTGCTTTATGGGACAGTCCTCCAGATCACAGATTTCTCCTTGGTTGTGGAGGGTAATATTTTAATTCTAATGTAGTATTTATTCCAAAAGAAACTATACTTTCGTCAAATAATATTAAAGCAGAATGAAGGTGGAGAAAATTAATGTGCCTTTTGTTTAATAAACAAAACAAAACACTCTCCAGACTGCATCTTCAGACAAAATATTGCCAAATAAAGAATGCAGTTTAACCAATTGCCACATTTGCTACACAAATTTCTACAGAGCTTGAAGTAATAATTCTTTAGACAATTCCAATGCTATGCAAAACAAACAAACAAACAAACAAAAAACAAACCCACCACACCTCAAAACCATAACTTTCTGAATGAGGTGTTTTCACCAGTGAATATTACATTGAGTTCTTATGTCTGGATAGTATGATGCGTTGTATTTGACATTACCTTAATTAAAATATGAATAAGATAAAAAGAAGGATTCATTGACAGTAATGAAATAACAGGATAGAATTTGGTCTTTGCAGAAGTCACAGGAAGTTTTGCCATTACCTCAGAGAATTCTTGTTTCATTCACAGGTAAAACTACATTTACCATTAAAGCCAACGGGGAATATTCACTAGCGAAAAACTGTAAATAGTGTTTTGAGAAAACTGAAAAATGAGGCATCAACTATATTCTGTCAATCAAAAGTGTTGCTTGGATACAAAAGGCAAAGTTAATTTTGTATTTACTGACACTTGTAAGTGAAACAGTTTTGTGGCAACATTACTGGATAATAAAATTTCCATATAACTTTATCTCTCTAGGAGTTGGATTTTGAAGCTAAGACAAGCTATACCCTGAGGATAGAAGCAGCCAATATGCATGTTGACCCTCGCTTCCTGAGTCTGGGACCCTTCAGTGACATGACAACAGTGAAGATAATTGTAGAAGATGTTGATGAGCCGCCTGTGTTTACTTCACGTTTGTACTCCATGGTGGTGTCTGAAGCAGCAAAGGTTGGCACTATCATTGGAACTGTAGCAGCCCACGATCCAGATGCCTCAAATAGTCCTGTCAGGTAATTAAGATGCCTTAATTATTTACTTATTTAGCCTTTGTATTGAAGTTCTTAATTTTTTTTGTGGGAGGGTCTTTGGTTACACTGAAAGCAATTAGTTAGCTTTTTCCCCTTGCAGAGGGAGACTGAGATGTTCTAAGAATTTGTGTATTTTGACCTTTATACTTATGAACTACAGAACCTTTGAAAAAAATAATACATTTATATCTCTGTAAAACAAAGAAGAGAAGATGTAATTTCAGGATTCTAAAGAAAAAAAAAGGAACTCAACGTACTACTAACATCTATTTTTCTCTCAGTTTAGGAAGAGTCTATTATTATCTATAGCAATTATGTTCTCTTAAATCAACTGGGACCCCCCCCCCAATAAATAAATAAATACATAAATAAATTGCTAAATAAATAAATAATATATATAAGTGTTTGTGTGTATGTGCATAATCATTTATATTCTGTGTGCACTATGCCCAAGCATGTGATAGCACATAGACTCTTGCGTGGTAAACCAAAACTGTGGTCCCACAGAAAAAAAAAGTTAGAAAAAACTCTTTAAATGAGAGAAATGAATAGGACAAGACACACCCAGTCCTAGTCAAACTGGTTAAAGGCAATAATCTTTTGGAATTTGTAAATTTTGCTGCAGCCAAATATCTTCCATTTGAATGGGAACAGATAAAAATGTGAAAGACCTCTTCCTTTGTCTTCAGTGTGTGAAGAACCTGCAAGTCTTCCACAATCTAATGTCCAGGATCATAAAGAAACCATAAGAAACCATAAAATATCAATCTTATGTTTGCCTGTATCTAAGGTTAAAGCTCACAAAGCCAATGACAAAGACTCAGAACTTAAATTAAACCAGTAATGAGTTACTTTTTACTTTCCTTGTGCAGAATAGTAATTGTCAAAGGAACATGCAAAGAATCTAGAGAGTAATACTTCTGACTTGAGAATTTTACAAACTTAAACATCTGCATGAGGAGGAACACATACACAATTCACAACTAAATTTTAAATTAAAGTTAACATAAAAGTTTAATTTGTTATTATGTTTCATTTATGGCATACACAGAAAGGAACTTCACAGGTACAGAACACGTTCAGGTGTCACCTTTTTTGGTGATGATAAATTTTTAACTTTCATGCATTGTAGATGAACTTGGGGCTCTAGTGTAGCTCTGTGGTTTCTAACGCAGCAATCTCAAGTTGTAAAAATAAAGCATATGTTTCACTCCTAGAAGTGACGTAAGTGTTCTCACTCTCTCTTTCGTTATACATTTGCAACCTATTCAATATAGTTGAATCCTTTCATGTATAAACAACTCCTAGATGGATGGTTGGCAGGGATATGCTTGTGAAATTTTTCTTTGCTGAGCTGTTTCTTTGCTGTAGCAGTGTTTTCTCACATGGATGTCAGCATCTGGTGAATAATATCTGGTTCAGCAGAATCATGTAGAATAGTTCCATAAATGCAGTCCATGCTCGGAATGCTTTTAATTCCTGCGTAAGCATAAAGATAAGTTTGTAGGCCTCGATCTGGCTAATTTTTACAATTCCAGCATAAAAAATAGTTATATCACCAGCTTAAAAATATCTTGATGATTTCTTCTGCTTTGAAGTTGTTTGGAATTTGAGAAGGAGGAAGGAAAGAAATCATGAGGGTTTATCTATATGATTGCAAACCTGCTATATACATTGTCAGAGGTACTGACAGATCTTATAGTTTAAAGCTCTCCTGCATCTGCTGTGATGCATATCGGAGCCAAATTCACCTAAAATTGGAATGTGTTAAGGAGAATTAACACATAATACTTTTAATGATCTATTTAAGAAGTTTAAATTATTAGTATATAAATAAGTATTTGAAATTCCAAACATTGGATTATACTGATAAAGATTAAAAAGTAGATTTGTTACAATTCAGAAAAATATTGCAATTGTTGTACAATTCAGAAATGTTGAGTACTGGGTGAGGCAGGGGGAGGGGGCAGGGAGAGAGAAGTAATAAATAGTTTGAAAATAAGAGGTTCTTGTATATGGACCTGAGAACTACTGACGTTTGAACTAGCTTAAATAAAGGATTTATAAGTCCAGCAGCTCAAGATTTTCAAGTATTAATGGGTGCAAGGAATTAAAGGATTAAAAGTATTTAACATAGGGTTTTTTTTAGAATTTGAATATGGATACAATGCTTGTAAATACGTTAAGGGAAACTGCTTGCTTCCTATGCATAAAAATTATTTTTCTTCTTGCTTCATAAGAATCTGTTGTCCAATTTATATTGTTAGCTTTTCTTTTCTCCCTCTCTCCTCTCCTCTCCTCTCCTCTCCTCTCCTCTCCTCTCCTCTCCTCTCCTCTCCTCTCCTCTCCTCTCCTCTCCTCTCCTCTCCTCTCCTCTCCTCTCCTCTCCTCTCCTCTCCTCTCCTCTCCTCTCCTCTCCTCTCTTCTTCCTTTCTTTCGATTTTTTTTTTTTTTTTAAGAAAGGTCTTTGGCTCTTCATGTTGCATAGTGATAGTCTTAATAATTGGGAAATCTAAGGGCTGGCAGGAGACTGAATCCCAGCTATGAGGAGTGCCAAGATTGACGACATATCAGAGGTGACAATCATAGTCTCATGGGGAAGCCTGTCAGCCACAAAAAGGCTGAAGAGCACTGCTGACCAAATAAACAACAGTGCTGGCATGAAATAAAAAGTGAACTACAGGTAACATAAAATGAAAAAAAAAAAAAGGTGTTAGAGAGCCTTATTCCATGAAAACTGCTGTTACTATTGTTGTTACAATTCTTTATTCTGTTCTCTCTCTCACTGTCACATAATATGATAAAACAATTCTAATTATGTAACAACTCTCTGCTCTAAGATTTTGCAGTCAGGAGGGATAGATAGAAACATCATAATACAAAGTAGAAGCTGGTATATTGCAACACAGAACAAGCAAATAATGTCTTAAGATAATTATATCCAGGAAGTCCCATTTTTTTAACTACCGTCTATAATTCTTTTCTTCCACATCATTCAAAGGATTTGGTTAATTTTACACCAACAATCCAATATATTGTCAGTGTGACAGTAATTTTAATGATCACACTTGGTCTGATTAGGACACTCTAATCATCCTGAGTGTAAGGAAGTGAACTGGAGTACATACTTGATCTAAATGAGAGTGCAAAAATGTAGCTCAATATTAAATCGAATGTCAAGAATATTCCAGCTGTAAATCTAAACCTGCATAATCACCTGTCCCTTTAAGGATTATAAGCAAAACACCCACAGGCATTTTAACCTTTTCCCTTATGCTATTTTCTGTTTGCTAAGGACTGTATTTCCCCTTCCTAAAACAAATTTAGAGGTAAAATATATGTTAAGCCAAAGAGTTATGGGCACGACCCTGTGTTTGTCTAATGTCAGTAAAGCACCAGGAGCTGACAGTGTTCACATGCAATCCCTTGACCTGCTCTGCATAATCTCTTTTATTTTGCCTGATCCTGCAGGTCTGGGTGATGTAGGGGCTCTTCTGTTGGTGATGGAAAGCTTTCTGCTCAGACTGCCAGTCCCCATGAGGCACTGCCTGGTTGGTAGAACCATGTAGCAAACTTCCAACTTGCCTTGTCCTCAGCTGGGGTTCAGGAGGATGCTATTCCATTAATAAATGAAATACCTGTAGCCTCACTTAAGAGGACACTGTAGAAATGTCACCTGCCACTATTAGCAAACGTCACTGTGTAACTCATCTTTGTGATGGCTTTGCTTCTCTCAACATCCTAGAGAAACTCGACAAAACAAAGCCCAAAATGGGGAAATAGTGGAAACACTTTCTCTCTAATAAGAAATCAATGAAACATTTTTGAAGCTGTAATTGAACATAAATAAAAAGTTTTCTTTCATCATTTATTTAGGTACTCAATAGATCGAAACACAGACCTGGAGAGGTATTTCAATATTGATGCCAATAGTGGAGTCATTACAACTGCCAAATCTTTGGACAGGGAAACTAATGCTGTTCATAATATCACGGTTTTGGCTATGGAAAGTCGTAAGTAACAATTTAAAGATTTTATTGTCTGTTTATCTATAAAACTTCAGGCTTCACTGTGATCAACTGCACTGAAATTATGACAGTTTCAAACCATGACAGGTAAAAATAGCTTCTTACTCAATGTAAAAGAAACCTGTGTGATAAAAACAGATTAAGCGTTCACTCTTCCCTTTGCCTCATACCATGTGTAGTCTTTTGACCTCTGAAAAACAAGTACAAAAGAAGATGAAATGTCTTAAGTCAGCAGTCTCAGACCAGGTATCATTAGAGAAAAAGTGATATGGAGTATAGAGGAGAGCAGTTAGCCCATCTTAGTGATGGCAGTCACTTAGAGTTGATTGCTGTTGGCCAATCACAGCATTCTTAAGAGTTATGAGGGAAAGGGGATGTGAAGGCTTGTGTGCTTTCCACTGTAGAGAATATTTTGTGCTTCATATATTTTCTGGTGTGAAATGAAAAGTGTTGGAAGAACTGAATCCTTCGAACACATGCAACAAGAATTTTGTTAATGCAAGTTTAAATCTAAACTTGTTCAGGTCTGAATACATTCTGTGAAAAACTACATATTTTTGCCTTTATATTTGAAGAATTTATTGCTTAAAATTTCATTCTTATTACTATTCTGTTGGGCTGTGTTAATAAAAGAGTTATCAGTTCTCTGGCCTGCTATTTCAAAAATCCTTACTTCTTGCTTTCACCAAGATTAATTTAATGTTTAACCTGAAAGCTAACATTTATCATTTAGTGTTTGCATGAATTTGTCTTTCATTCTCAGAAGTAGAATTTCGGTCTAGGAGGCCAGCATGGAAAACAAAATTTTTTCTGGATATTACCAAAACTGGCAAGGTCGTCAAGGGGCATACTTGACACAAGTGAGAGTATGGGAGCAAAAGTAATGCCTTACAGTGCTTTAATCTATCTTCGTGACCTGATTGGTTTTCAATAAGCTTAGATGAGCAGAGGCAACAGTTGGTGTCAAAATTGCTTACTCCTCTGGTATTTCACATGTGGAATAAAAAACCTAAACAAAACACCTGGTGTTCTACATTTGGATGATTTTCTTTAAATACTTACAATATTTACTAAAATGTCATCACAATACCCTATAAAAAGACTGATACATATTTGAAGCTTTGTAAAGTTTTTCATTTTGCCATACATTATCACTAATATCACTGTTTGTGGTAAAGAAATAATACAATCTCTCTTTTCTCTACTCCAAAACAGAAGTGTTTTCTAGCAAAATAATTATAGCACATGCTGATGTCCTTTATGCTTATAAAAAAATCTACTATATAAGACTAAATGATGACACTGGACTCTGAACAGATTCATATTTTAGCTAAAAATGTGCATCAGTTTAAAAATATTAATCATATTTAAGGTGTTCAACACGTTAATGACAGTGTTGAAATATTTAGTTGTGTGTGCGCTTTAAATACTTTGGTATTTACTTGGGACCACAGGTTCCTCTTTTTTTTCTATTATAAATAACTGAAGGAATTCTGGTTTTAACTTCTTACTAGCTGATCAATCTAAATCACAACAAAAATGTGTTTAACCCATAATAACCATGCTATTTGTGATTTTAATAGTGCTGTTCTGGCTAGCTATGCTCCTTGGTGATGGTTTTACATCTTCTTGCTCTTATCCTTCCACATTATGTGATTCAATGCTGTGATTAGTGAGTTAGATTTTCAGTCTATCCTTGAGACTAAAACCTTAATTTAATTAAAGTGGCTGGAAAACAAAAATCATTGTTTCCACGACGTCCAGAAGACCATAGAATCATAGAACAGTTTAGGTGGGAAGGAACCTTCGAAGGTTGTCTAGTCCAACCCCCTGCAATGGGTTGGGACATCTTCAACTAGATCAGGTTGCCCAGAGCCTCGGCCAGCCTGGCCTTGAATGTCTCCAGGGATGGAGCATCTACCATCTCTCTGGGCAACTCATTCCACTATTTTGTTACCCTCATTGTAAAAAAATTCTTCCTCATGTCTTGCCTGAATCTCCCTTCTTCTAGTTTAAAACCATTACCCCTTGTCCTGTCATAACACGCCCTTGTAAAAAGTCTGTCTCCATCTTTCTTATAGGCCCATTTTAGGTACTGAAAGGCTGTGATATGGTCTGCCTGGAGCCTTCTCTTCTCCAGGCTGAACAAACTCAACTCCCTCAGCCTTTCCTCATAGGAAAAGTATTCCATTGCACTCATCATCTTGGTGGCCTCCTCTGGACCCTCTCCAAGAGGTCCATGTCTTTCCTGTACTGAGGGCTCCAAAGCTGGATGCAGAACTCCATGTGGGGTCTCACCAGGGCAGAGTGACGTCCTTTGACCTGCTGACCACTCTTTTTTTTGATGCGGCCTAAGAAATGGTTGGCTTTCTGGGCTGCAAGAGCACGTTGCTGCCTCATGTCCTGTCTGTCGTCGACCAGAACCCATTTTTGGCAGGTCTGCACTCAGTCCCTTCTTCCATCAGCCTGTACTGATACTGGGGGTTGCCCCGACCCAGGTTCAGGACCTTCCGCTTGGCTTCATTGAACCTCATGAGGTTCTCCAAGATCAAGCCAAGAACTTCCTATGTATTTCTAGGAACAATTGCAATGGATTTGACATGTACATGCGAAAGAAAAATGCAAATGAAAAATGTACTGACCCAGATAATAACGTGCAAGGAGCAATTTTTAATTGTTTTGTTGGTTTCTTTTCCTATAGAGAATCCAGCACAAATTGGGAGAGGGTATGTAGCCATCACTATCCTTGACATCAATGACAATGCCCCTGAGTTTGCCATGGAGTATGAGGCAACTGTCTGTGAAAACGCTCAACCTGGTCAGGTATGGCTTGATCGGGTTTTTTTGTGTTTATTTTTATTAGATAGGCAGCCATTCCTTATGGAAGCCTGCCAGCTTTAAGATAAAATATAACCAGCTTATGCCGATAAAAATTACGCTTTGGTGTGCAGCACAAGCACATATTAATCAAATCTGAACATCTTCACCATATCTCTGAAGAGAAAGACTTGGGTGTAAAAATTATTAGTTGAAGGTACTGTTAAAATCTCTGGCTTTCTTACTGCTATAACTTACATATTTTGCTAAACTGACCTAATTTTGAATAATATTAAGAATGCTTACTTCCTCCTAATTTTGCTAGGAAGTGGAAAGTCATAACATGGAGGTTATTCTGAGATGAAAGGACTAGCATTCCCAAAATGAGTAGGGACTTTTATTTCCCTTAGGAGAAAGTATGTGTCGTAAGGACACCATTTCACAAGAGAAATATATTCCTACCATATTCCATGGGGTTTTTAACTCCCCAGATATCTCCCTAGTAGTCCCATACTCAAAGTGTCTGGTGTTATTTACCCTTGGTGTCTCTCATATTTGGACTTTTCCTCTCTACCTTGTATGACCTCAGAAAATGTATAGATTTTCTCATTCTCTCTCTTTTTTTTTTTTTTTTCTCATGGAAAAACAGTAGATGTTTCACTCACATAGATCCCACATATTCCCTGGAAGACTTTGTGCTTTTGTGTATTTTCCCAGGATATTGTCCTTCCTGTGGCAGACATTGTTTATTGCACATTTCAAAATCACAACATAATTTAAATCCTTAACAGAAAACACTAAGATTATTAGCTTGTGTTCATGAAGAATATAGAATATGCATGCTCTTATTGGAATACCTGTTTGTTACTCTGAATTGTTAGCTCTGGGTATTCATTCCTTATGGATTTTAAGCAATGATGGCCCTCTTTTTAGAGGCAATTTTGGACAAAATTTTAGAAAATTAAATTGGAAAAATAATTATAATAATAAAAAATAAATCCCAGGAGATATTAATGTACTTATGACTTGTGTTTTTATTTTCATGATATTAAAAAAAAAAAGTAAGTGAATTATTGCCCAAAAGCATAATCTTCTCCTTGTGAAAATTTACAGCATCAATTGTAGCCACTTCTAACTACATTGAGGTCCAAGCAGAAGATACACTTCTTCCACTGCAGTTTATACTCCAAGCCCTGGAGAATGACAGGACCTAGCTTTCTCATAGGCCCTGCTGGTCATTACTTTTTGCCAATAAAGTTTGTACAGGGAAAGTAAAAAGTCACATTTTACTTTTAATCCTGTCTGTGCATACTTAAGAGATTAGAAAAGCAAAAAGCAATAACAACAAGGCTCAAGGGAGGATTGACACTTTGATAGGTAATAGAGGGGTTATACGATGCACATGTGTTTATGCTTCTTACCATTCCAAACAATGAAACCCCAATGAATCTCAAAACAGGTGATCCAGAAAATCAGTGCAATTGATAAAGATGACCCACCAAATGGCCATCAGTTCTACTTCAGTTTAACAGCAGAGGCAGCAAATAACCACAATTTTACACTGCAGGACAACAAAGGTAAGGATATTTTGTTTGTGTCAATATTCATTACGAACACCTTTCATTTTGAATGTATCATGCTGATTATGACCTACCTAAACTTCTGGTAAGGACATAAGTTATAATCAGCCTGGAAAATAATTTTATCTCTAGATTATTTGTCAAAGAAATTAAGCTGTTGTGTGAATTTTTTAAATCCTTGAGCCTAACAGAGCAGCTTCTATTTTTTCCCCAGAAGTCATTCTTCTCCTTTTTTTTTTTTTTAGGTTTTTATCTAAATTAGATTTTACTTTAGGTCAGTGACTGAAAAATTTCCAGGAATGCATGTTGTGTTAGTAATCACTCAGGGCATAAAAAATAAGTGCATAGTAAATCAAGATTTTTTTGTTTGTTTTTTTTTTAGAAAAACATATATTTTCAGTAAGTAGACCATCTATTGAAGAATGCTTTTGATAATGGAAGCTACTTAAAATATTCATAGAGACTTCTTATGACTATTTCTGAAAGACTTATGCAAAGACTCCTGTTGACCTCACGTTTCTATTAGTTAAAATATCTAAGAACAAGCTTCTAATTAGTGTTCTCATTAGTTGCATTGCACAGCATGGCAGCTGGGCAGCTGGGCGTATATCAGTCAGTTGGGATATTAGCTGGAGCAAATATAACTAAATAGACACTGTGTTACTCTTGCATTGCTCTTTTATGGATCAGTACAGAACGAGAGCTACAAAGTCACCCTTATTAATACAACAAGAAAAACAGACATATGGTGGACTAAAGGATAATGTTTGTACAGAAAGGCTTTGAACAACATTCACTAAGTACAACATGTGACCTAATAAAGTTCTCTCACACAGCTAATTATTGCCTTACCCTGCATGTTGTTACTGACATGCTTAATTTTCTTTATATGAGCAGTTTGCAGTTCAACAGTAGAGACTGTAATAGTAATAATGATCAAAATAATAAAAATGCATTAGAATAACACTCTATTCAGAAATCTGACATTGTTATAAGTACTGTAAAGTATTTAATGAAAGACAGGCCCTCTTCCAGGGAACTTATAATTTGGAAAAAGTAATAACAGACTTTTGCAATGCCAGTAAAATCAATGGAGTTACAAGACAAAGCAGCAGTTGCCTCTTTTGACGTTAATTAATTTTATGCGTATCTCATGTGATGCTATATGAAGAAGTGTTTGGATCTTTTGCCAGATGACACAATAAGATAACTTTACAGGACTATTGTATGTTAGTCTATAGATAGATAGGTAGGTAGGTAGATAGATAGATAGATAGATAGATAGATAGATAGATAGATAGATGAGTAGATAGACACACAGGCAGCCTGGCCCACCAACCTTTTCTATACATTTTAGGAGATGTAACTCCCTGCCTCTCAGGAGCTGTCAGCCTGTATTGAGCACAGTGAGTTTTGCACATATTTTCTGGAACACATGGACTTTTTAATCTCCCAACTCAGAGCAACATTGGACCACACATTTTAGATTTATTATATTAGTCAGATGAGACTCAAAACAAAATGCGTGTCTCTGTTACATGTGCATTTACCTGTCTTTGTGCACCAACTGGAATTTTTGCATTAAAAAATATTTCATTGGTCTTCAGAATTTATTCTCCTATTAATACATTCATCTCTTCCATTAATACAATATCTATATCTGTAATAATTGAAATAGATCCTTGGAAATTAAGAAGGTATCTTGATACTTAATCTGATCACTGAAATAAGATGTTTATCTTTTTTTTAATAATGAACTAATCTTCAACTGTCTGTTTAGAGTGTGGAACTGTGAGCTTAACTAAAAGCAAATATACCTCTGCAATTTTGAAACAGTCTTTCATGGAAAATAGAAACCTTTTTCTTTAATTAAATAACATTTCTCAGCTGATCTTATCTCTGCAGTTTCAAAAATGTATGACCGGGAAAGATAAACTTATTGAAATTATATAAATGTGTTTATGAATTCTTTTAAGTGAAACATTATTTATAGGCTTGTGTTGTAGAAAGGGCATCTATTTTATATTTATCTTTTTTTATTCCTTTATCTAGATAACACTGCAACAGTATTAACCAAAAGAAATGGGTTCCGAAGACAGGAACAGTCTGTTTTCTACTTGCCAATATTCATTGTGGACAGTGGAACGCCTTCACTTAGTAGCACTAATACCCTTACCATCAGAGTCTGTGATTGTGATGCAGATGGTGTTGCTCAGACATGCAATGCAGAGGCATACATCTTGCCTGCAGGACTTAGCACTGGAGCCCTGATAGCAATATTGGCTTGCATCTTGACACTGCTAGGTATGTCTTCTTTCTACTACCCTTATTTTCTGATCAAAGTATAGCAGCAAAAGGTAGATAAATACATATGTACATAAGATTCAACACCACCTTTTACCCCTCCTCCCTGTCCCTCTCTGCCCTCTGCCTCTCCACCCCGGCTCCAATTTCTCGCAACAGGGATGCCTAACATTCCAGGCAGAACAGCATTTTGTATCATGAGCCACACAAAACTTCTAATTTGGAATTTTCAGGTTCAGATACCTTGTTTATATGTCAAGCTGTCTCCAGACATATACGTGAAATAACAGGAAAAGAAAAAAAGATCACTTGCATTAAATGTAATATTTAAGAGATAGACAATACAGTTTAAGGAAGTATTTGGTTTAGCATATCCACTGTATAACCAGTATCCCTTTTTCTGAGATATAACTATTTATAGATATGTATTGATTTGCACAGAACAAAAGACATTCAGAAAATTCAACAGATGTAATTTGCTGATGGGAATCATCATATTTAATTGAACATTTTCTACAGAATGAGCTTCTGTCGCTTCTGCTGCTGATAGAACAGTTGGATTTTATGTTGTGCAGTGAAACTGCAACTAGATAAAAGTAAGGGGAAAACAGTGCAACAGTGTCAACACCCTAGTTTGGTTAGCATTTCTCATTTCATGACTAGTCCTTAAACAAAATTACTACATGGTGGTACTAAAGGCCCAAGTCAAGGAGTAAAGATGAAGGATAAACTTGCATCTGGTTGATCTGCAGGATACAGGTGAGCAAAAGTACAGTTTTTCTTATTGTCAGAAAGATCATATGCTAACAAGGGTACTGATTTAGCACAGAAGAATTTTCTTGAGTATTATTATCAATGGAGAGATTTTTCTGTTTCCCTGGCTATACACATAAGTCTAAGGGAAAGCAGAAGGCCATAGCCTCCTCAGGTTGATACAATCTCAGTGGTGGTTTATCTGTCACTGTTATCCAAGTAATTTGAATAGGTCAAATCAAGACTTTTGTCCACACTTCTGTTCATGGCAGTATTTCAACAATGTATAGATTTCTTATCAACTTGAATTAACCTCACTGTAAACCATTAGAAGCAAATGTCCCTTCTGCTACAGACATTTCTAAAGGACTGTTGTGGTTTAACTCCAGCTGGCAACAAAGCACCACACAGTCACTCTCTCACTCCCCCCTGGTGAGATGGAGGAGAGACTGAAAGTGAGAAAACCTGTGGGTTGAGATAAAGACAGTTTACTAAGTAAAATGAACTTTACATGGATACGAAGCTAAATGGTAGAGTTCAAAAAGATGTATAAAAGATTCTTTTATATCAACTGGCATTGACATCAGTGGAAAAACTCCCATTTAAAGCTTTGGTCCAAGGTACTTAAGAAGAAAAGTTCTGTAGCAATAGCAATTCACTTCATGCCAAATTGAAATGCCATAATTTCTGTTATATGTGAAAAGGGAGTTTCTAAAGATTACATAAAAAAATACTGTATATAAAATGCAGCCTACCTTGGGCATGAGCTTTTCTTAAATAAGAGTCATATGTCTTAAAGAGCACTAAATGGAGACATAGCGTGTTACCAGGGAATAACTTGCTTATTCTACTCAGTACAGGAGGATGCATATACAACCAATAAATCAAGAAACGTAAGCTTTTTATTACAATCATTTCTAAAGTGTGCCAAACAAGTGTTTGGTAAAAAATTGAGGATAAGATCTCTGAACATAGTGTTTGAATAATAGGCTATGCACTGAAGAGGAATCTGGCATATGGCCACCTTAAAGTTGACTTTATTGGCCAAAAACTTGGACTTACAAATTCAGCTGTCTGAATGCAAAACTGCTGTTTATCCAAATAGACATTTTTATGTGCTGTTATCACTTCCAGTCTAAACTGTTCCTTTTGAGTACAATTCAAAGCTGCAGGCACACTTTAGGCTGCATTTGTATGCCAACCCTGGCTTTGAGTCCTGCATACTGTGTCCTGCTACTGTTTTGGTCCCTGCCTGGTGCCAGTCGTAAGGATCAGGTGCCTAAGCATCACTGCAGCTTAGTGAAGTGTTGTTGCTTCTCTGGTTCCAGAGCCTTTCTTTCTCTCTCATTTGTTCCTAGAAGACAATTTCTGGATCAGCTGAATTGTAGTAGTACTGCTAGGAATTTACCTTCTCCCTTTACCGTTGTTCTTTTCACATCCATTCTCGAGAAAAAATCTTGAAGATCCGCTATCACAGCATAAAAAATATGCTTCAGCTGTTGGCAAGTAGTTCCAGGGCTGGGACCAAGGGATGCTCCTTTTGTTGTAAGAGTTTATGAGTCAAAAGAGGAGACAGGCTACTGGATCAAAAAGTTTTTTCTGACCCAAGTTTAACATGCAGTGCAAATCTAGTCACATTCATCAATGTCATTTCAATGTGAGTGCTAGTTATAAAGCAGAGGATGCATGAGATTTGCATAAATATCATGAACACATGCATCCTGGCACAAGCATCTTGAGTTCTCAACAAGCTCTTACCTTCTTAAAATTAATATGATATACTTTAATATTTGTTCATGCCCTATACATCCCTTTGTCTAATAAATAACCATTTGTCTTGACTAGGGCTTAGATTGTCTCAGTGGGATGTGTTAGTGTTATTATTTTTACTTAAGCAACCAATCAATTTTAGATAAGCACAATGTTTTCAGTAGCGCTAAGAAGGAGAACGTTTGTAAATCATACTAATTCATTATAGTTGCATATAACATGGTGTACACTATTTTTTCAAACTAAAATAATTTTTAAATGTTAAAAAGGTTTTACTAGAATCATTTTACTTCCTCATATTGAGTGATGGAGATTAAATTCTGAATTTTATTGCACAAGAATTTTCCAATACTTTGTTAATTACTCAAGAGAGCTTTATAATCACAAACTCTACAGTGAGGCTCTGTTTTGAAAAAAAACAAAACAAAACTAAACTAACCTAAAAAAAGACTGGAAATTATTCTATAAAAAGCATATGAAAAGCTAGTTATTATACTTTTTAGACTGTACATAATTTTTAGAGAAGTAAGTAGTTATTTTTTAACTCCTCTGAAAATTATACGGTAATATAATTCAAGGTAATTTGTTTTTCAGTTAGCATCTACCAGACACAATAATTTCTTTTATAACAAGTGTTTAGCATGCAATTTGTACATAAAGTCATACAAAAAGAAGAAAGTTCACCTGTAGATAACCCAATCATATTTGAGAGGTTAAAGACTTTCTTTGTATTGAAACAATGGAAAGATAGATTGACATAATGCTTTTTCATTATTTTCATCTTCCATACTTCTGCATATAATCTAGTAGTACCACGTATTTTCTTAGAAACACATAAAAAGCCTCCTGTTAGTGTGCTACTAGAGTTTACAAGTTAATGATGCATTGACTAAATTTCAAAATACAGAGAAATTTTTACTTTTTTCATTGAAAGATGAGGAATTTGTTATTATTATCATATCACAATACCAAGAACCCAATTAAATCAGTACACATAATTTTGTGATTCATAAACAAGAAGAAACAGTCCTAGTCATAAGAATCTTCTTCTCTAAATAGACAAAATGTGTACAGAATGTGACTATGTAGTATGTGTGGGTTTTGGTCTTGCAGTTTTAAAAATGACAGATCTATAACTGTTCTAATTTGTGGGTATCCAAATTAAGTCATTTAAAAGGCAGTTGAGTATGCAATGCAGAAGCTGTTTTCTGAAAGTTACAGAGCCTATTAGGGTCAGTCAGTGTGGGCATTTAAAGGTCACAATCACTTTGCAAATATCAATCTAAACTGATCAAACAACAGTTATATATGAAGCTTGTTAACTGGGAATTAACTGCAGGTTTCCTGAGTCTTGGTTTCTGTAATCCTCAGATCTCATATGACTGTACTGGCAACTGCAAGGTATAACTAAAAAGGTTATTAGTGTGCTGCTTAGATGGCTGGGCATCCCCAATCTTCAGCTTTATGAATCATGACACACCTAAGGCATAAACCAATGTGCAGATTTGCTCGCAGCTGATCCGGCTTATTGTTATAGTAAATGCTAGGCTTAGGGGTATAGCATATACATGGCATGTTAATGCTTGTGATTTAGGTCTGTCCCTTGCTGTATAGCTCTGCATCTAGTCTCCCTTGGGTTGTCTCAGAGATTTTATGGCTTCCTTACCATTAAGTTGCAGTTGCCTTGAGTACAAAAGGAAATATTAATACTAAAAGAGAGAAATATGTTCAAGTGACCTAAACCTGACTTTTTAGCAGATCGAATGAAAATGGAAATCTCCTAATAATTCCACAAACACACTGTAAAATGGCAAAGCAAAAATCCACTCTCACATTGAAAGGTGTTTGTTTAAATACTCATTTAGGTGAACTGAAACTACTGATATTGTCTTTAAATTTATACTGACACAATGATAAAACACATATTACCACAGCTAATACAAATGCAAATTATACTTTTTCTGGTTATTTAGTCTTTATAATTAGTTTCTTCTAATATTGATTGATTGGTTGATTTATTTGTTAAATCACATATGAAATCAGTATTGCTATTTCATCTCTTTAGCATGAGTTTTGTGTACCAGTATGGAGCCCAGCTTGTGGCCTCAACGTGCAATGCATATGTCCCTAAAGCTTTTCTGTTATATTATTTCTTCTCTAACAAGAATAAAATTAGGTTTTCTAGATATTTGACCAGTCACTAATGATGGACTTAATCTCTGCTTTTGTGATAAATGTAGCAAAAAACCCCACCATGACTTATTGAGAAATGGATAGTTTAAAACTATTTGCACCTGATTTAGATATAAGTGAAATTTGTTTTGGGCTTGTATTCATCCCAGCAGTTCCTGCAATGCAGCTAAAGCTGTGTTCATTTAGAGGTTAAACTTCATTGTTCATAGCTATTTGAAGGACTAGAAATTAATAATCTCATAAAGCCATCTAAATGCTAAAATATTTAACCTTTAGAAAGACTCCATATTTTTCTTGGCTTCAAGCAAGTGTGGCATGTACAAGGAATACTATATAAAACATTCATTGTATCTTGATTTTTGTCGTACCTTTAGGCAGACCTGCCTACTAAGTTTCATACTTTTCACTTCTTAGCAGGTATTTAACCTTCAAAATGAAATATTTTTAGAGAGATGATAATGTTAAAATGCATTTACACTTGAGTAAAGGAAATTAGCTGCTTACTTAAATGGCAATAAAAATGTGGCAGTAAATGTTAAAATGAACAATATAAAAAGTTGTGTCAATACAAATTGTGGTTTAAATGTATATTTGTACTGTTGACGAGCTAATTTGTCTTTCATTTTAAAATATGTTTTATAATAAGGAAAAACATTCAGAGTCTTTTTGATGACAATTTTATGTTCTCTGCTGTGTAATTTACAGCTCAATTTGTGTTATACAAATATTAGAATGTTTTGAAATTTCACAAAAGCCACTTTAAAGGTCAAAATCTTACATTGTCATACTGCTTATGTAAATATTGTTCAAAGCAAAATGCCCCAAACTAATAGATTCTGAATTCAGTACATAGAGCAAAGGTGTCAAACTCATTTTCACCAGGGGCCACATCAGCCTCGCGGTTGCCCTCAAAAGACTAATTACATTTATACAGTCCTAAAATAACATTTGTCCCTTTGAAGGCGCCTGTGAGGCTGATGTGGCCCCCGGTGAAAATGAGTTTGATACCCCTGACATAAAGTATGAATCAAGGCAATGCCAGGGGCAAAAAAACAATGATGCTGATGTTCCGGTAACGCAGACTCTCAAGGCATCTGTTAGTAAATGGATCATTAGATGTGTGCCTGGTAGCTACTGAAAAAAAGGGGAAAAAATGTTCCCTAGTATATTTGTCAAAAAGTTTAGAAAAAATATTGAACTTTTTCCAGTGTTATTTTTAGACATATATGACTCCAAAGAAATAAATTTAAACAAAACAAAACAAAAAAAGGCAGAAAGTCCACCTTTACTTTAAAGCCATCTCATGCTTTAACCAATTCCAAATAGTACCATAATGTCTGTATGTGTATGATACAGTTTTCTGCATGCACATTCTCTGAATGACTGGTTTGTTCTGAACAAGTGATTCCAGTATTAAATCATGTCTCATGATGTCTAGATTGATATTGATTTTAAAAATTCCTATCTGAAAAGAAGGGAAAAAGGGCTCTAAAGAATGGCAGTCCTATATCACACAATTTATGGAGGCCACTTTTGAGTCTACCCTGGGTAGCTCAAGTTTATTTTACCTATATAAGCTTTTGCTTTCCCAGATGTTTATACAGCATTTAGTTGGCATATCAAAGTACTGTAAGTAAAGATTGTAAACCTTAGGCATATGAATTCATATCATCACAGATTCTTAAAATTAAAAATAAACATAAAATCAGAAGAGATCAATTGAATGTGGAATGACACTTTTCAATGTACTGTTATTTTTACAGCCATAGCAATGCCTGTTATTTTGTAGGAGTATCATTAACTCAGCAAATGTTATCCAGATGCTACAATATAGTGTTAAGCATTTTCGAGGAGGATGATTCACACTCCATCATGTCTCGCAGATGGGTGCAATATTCATATTACTGGTTCCATATTTTGTGTGTCAGCAATGATGTTTCTTTACCAAAACTGTATTTGAACAAGAGCAGTCTTGATTTAGTTTCTCCTGGTTCTTTTGACTGTCACAGTTTAATATTAGGTTTTAAGATGAAAGAAATTTTAAGGATTAAAATTAAAAAAATAATTACATTTCTAGCACTGGTTGATCTAGCACTAGCCATTTTCATTAGATGGAATTCATAAACCTCGAGTACAGTACTTTGCACTTTATAGGAAACTGAGGTCTTGCATAGAAATACTTTTAATCCATGAACTAGGATAGTCTTATTTTACACATTGCTTAACAAGTCCGTGTACTCCAATTTACTTTTTTTTTTTTTTCAGCAGAGATTTGCCATATTTTTTAATTCAGTCACTTCCCAAACCACAGTTGTTAAATGCCATTCGGTTACTTTATGAATGTGCTTTTATCACTTGGGCAATTAAGAGTTCAGGAAAAGGTCCTTTTTATTTCATAGCTGTGAGAATGTTTTAGTCAGACTGTAGCAGTCCTAAAATTTATGTTTAGCAGACAGCATAGTATATAGAATTAGAGATGAAGACGTTAATCCAGAATGGTTTTGGAAATAGATTCTTTAACTTCTAAAAAGCTTGTGGTTTAAAAGCTGTTTAAGAACCTGCTAGGTTTCAAATCTAACTGAATAAATTGCCTGCTATTTCCTTGAGCCATATAAGTTAATGAGTATTTCCACCAGTAGGAAAATTATGAGGAAAATTTAGCATTGTTAAAACTCCAGTCTTTCTGTCTTCCAGTCCTTGTCTTGCTGATTGTCACCATGAGGCGAAGGAAAAAAGAGCCCCTCATTTTTGATGAAGAGAGAGATATCAGAGAGAACATTGTAAGGTATGATGATGAGGGTGGTGGAGAAGAAGACACTGAGGCTTTTGACATGACTGCCTTGAGAAACCTCAACATCATCCGGGACACCAAGACCAGAAGGGATGTGACACCTGAGATTCAATTCTTGAGCAGACCAACTTTTAAAAGCATCCCAGATAATGTCATTTTTAGGGAATTTATCTGGGAAAGACTAAAAGAAGCTGATGTGGACCCCTGCGCACCACCCTACGACTCCCTGCAGACGTATGCATTCGAGGGGAATGGCTCAGTGGCAGAGTCACTCAGTTCTTTAGATTCAATCAGCTCAAACTCTGACCAGAACTACGATTACCTCAGTGACTGGGGCCCTCGCTTTAAAAGGCTTGCGGATATGTATGGGACTGGACCAGACTGCTTGTACTCATAGCCTTGGAACCTTTCTCTGAAAATGCACTGAAGAATACTGAAACAGAAAACTCAACCTTACGGACTGAAGAAAGTTGTAAATATTTTTCCATTTTTAACCTTTTAGGTTTTCTTCCCTTGGTGGAACATACCTTCATGAGACTTGTCTTAGGGACTGCACTGACCACACAGATTATGAGCATTTGGTGGCATTTTTGATAAAATGAAATGCTCAGCCACGTTCAAATAGATAGCAACCCTCAAATACCTGCAGAGGCAACTCACTTTCGAGAGTATGTTATGCACTGTGACCTCAATGAGCCAATGACATTCTGCAGATGCCTTTGCAGTACTGCTATATCTAAAACGCAGAGTCTCTGGCATGAGATAAGTGTAATAAAAATAAAAAGAAATTTGCAAATATAATTCAAAACCACATTACAGTATATAGCATTTACAGATACAAGGGCGTTTGAACAAATTTTCCTTATTACATTGCATGCAGCTTGCTAGGCCAAAAGCAGAAGGACAGACATGAAAACAAACAAAAGCCCAGCAGATTTTTTTTCTTCTTCTTCCTGTTTGTTCCCAGAGCTATTTAATTGGAAGTCCCTGTAATTTCTGGATAGTTTTATGGAAAATTATTGTTTGTACTAAGAAATTCCACAGTGTTTGTCATCAACTTACCGAAGTAGTTAACAAACCACATAAAATGAGAAATATGGAGGTTTATCCTTATGATTGAAAAGTTTTGTGATGCCCATGTAGGTATAGAAAAGATGTTGCTATCTATTTGCTATTTTTTATTGTATCTTCTGATTTGTACAGGAGAATTTATTCTTTTTTATTATTATTTGACATAAAGTGTTATATTTATTTTGGAGCACCAATCTCCACTAAATTCAGGTCCATTTTATTGCCTAATGGTACTAGACGTGTCAGAACATGCTGATTTTTCTCCAGTCTCAGATAAACGTAGGAAATAAAGCATGGAAATGGAGAAATTACAGTAAAGGAATCTCACCTGTCATTCATCTCTCAGAAAAGTGAGTAGCTCCAAGGACATGCAGTTGTTCTTCTGAGCCATTACAAAGTCTGAGACATTTAAATAAAATATTTGTACGTTGAATTTTTGGAAAGAGGACTACAGAGGTAGCTGGGAGTGTCTTTAATGCAAGAACTAATTTTCGAGGTTAAACATGCTATATGCTTCAAAGACTGTAAATGCCTTGCTTTTCTCCTTCCCCTTCTCTTTTGCTGCTGATGAATCACAGTAAAAAACTCCTTTCAATTTCTTTCTTGTATTAAGCAATGTAATGCTATTAACTCCAGAAATCATCTTTAGATCCTGCTACATAAAAGTATTTTTTTCCCCAAAGCTGGTAACTCACTATTCATAATTTCTACTCTGGTTCAGGAGTGCCAAAATAGAAAGACAAGTGCTGTTGGTCAAAATACTGTACAATTTTGAAGTAGGATTTCTTAGAATAAGAACTTTTTTATTATTCTGAAAATATTTATACTTCATCTTTCATGATTTATTACTAGATAACAAGGTATATATTCAAGTAAAATAGTGATTTTAAACATTATTTCAGACTGTTTTGTTTTAGATAAACTGTAGATGAGTTCCTAAGTTAGACTCTGCTCCTGCAAACCTTTTTGCTTGTATCTAACTTGGAATTACTTGTCTTGCCTGTGATTACTGAAAGGCATACAGAATTGTTTGCAGGACTGTGTTTGTGAGTAGAAGGTAGTCCATAGAGGATGATGCTCACTCTAAAAGTACTTCTTTCTACAAGAAGGATCCTTGTACTAAAGTCCTACAGCAGGCTGGGTGACAGGGACCTATCATTAAGGCTTTGTAATTTTTGCAACCCAGCATTATCAATTAACTATGTGAAAGTGGCCTTCAGCTCCATCAAGGAAAACAAAATAATTTTAATCATCTGCAACATATTTAATTTGAGTTACATTTTGGTAGACAATCCTTGTTTCATAATTCAGTATATTTGCTTCTAGTTGTATTAAATATATATATATAGGTATATATATATATATATATGACAGATTTTGTAATGGAACTGAAAGATATCGCCCATGACTTTTAGTCATACATGTAAGATTTTCAATAAAAAAAATAATAATAATAAAAAAATAACTGTGTGTATGAAATGTAATGGGAGCAAGATATGCTGCAGAATTTAAGCAGGTATTAAATCAGCAAGGTGCTGAGGGAACAGTTTTTATTAATCTCCTTGTTGTTTGTGGAAAGATAATTCATACATCTGGATTAAGATGTCAAAAATGCTGATTTTAGCACATAACACTCTAAGGAGATTTAAATGTGGTTTAGAGTAAACAGCACAATTCTGTTGATTTTCCACCTTCTAGAACTGTAAAAACAAAAGCAGATCCCCTGTTACGAAACTAGGTTAGAGGGGTTTTTTTGCTGTGTTTTCTGTGGAACAAATTCTTTAATGCTATAAAAACTCTTGCATAGATGTGTTTTCTGTTGCACAGCTCTAAAATAATCACATGAATTTGTTGTTGTATTACATATGCCTACCTATTGATTATATTATCATCGTAAGAAACGAAGGTGGAAGTCCCTTACATTTGATGACAATTGTTACTTTAGTATATGCATGTGGTCTGCATTATGCAGATACTATATAATGGTCTCCATAAGATATGATGACTATAGGTTTTCACACTTTATAATCTGATGCAAATTCTTTCTCTAAGTGTTGTTTGTATTGCATAGCCTGATGTCATAAAGTATATTCTGCTGACTACATACTGTAAAATATAAGAAATATTTTCTCTTCCCTGGAAAGGCTATGAAATTTTTTGAGCAAAATTATTAGAAAGACCTTTTAAATAGACTTCCCATTTTATTTCTTTATTTAACTTTTTGAAGAGCTCCAATATCTAACTAGAAGCCATAAATGCTCCTTAAAATTATGTCAGACATTGAAACCACTCCCATCTTATAGTGAAATGCCAACACTTCCTTTCTTCCACCATATGACAATTGAATAGGCTTATTTTAAATTGAGATTTCCAAGCCCCTTGACAATTGTATGGTTCTGAGTGAGCTACTAAAAAAACCCACATGAAGACAAACATTTTGAAGATTTAAAGCAAGACTCCTTACTCTGCTTTGACCAATGTAAAATCTACTGAATTCAAGAAAGTTAAACAGTGGGCATTCTGATATATTTTTTTATTCAAAAGAATATACTTAGTGTACTTACTTTATTAAATTATATCCCCAGTAAGGCACAGCACAGGCCTTCCTAAGCCTACTAATTCTGACAGTTGGGTTAATACTGCAGGATTCATGAAATTTGATGGTACCAACCGAAACCTATCCTTATCCCTAAGACTTAGGGGGGGAAAAAAAGCTTCATTTTTTACTTGTTTTCTGTGTTGTTTTGAAAGAGGAATTTCTCTTTAAAGTTACAGATTTTTCTCAGTTACTTTATCCTATGTAACTTCAGGTGCTGGCAGTCATCAATAACAAAATATTTCCTGTCCTTTTTGTTTTTCAGAGATTTTGGATGAGAGCATGTGATGAAAAAGAAAATGGCAGTATCTTATTTTTATGGACAAGTACTCTTGTATTATATAAGGAAAATAGTATTTTGTCATTCTAGAAAAAGGAAATAAATATACTATAAAGCGTACAGTTACACTGACTTTTAAGATCATTAAAGAGTTGAAAGGTGAACATGATTATCTATATTAAACCTGGTATTAAATTCTTGGTTTCAGCCTGCTATGTGGCTGATTTTATTTTTCTATATGGAGAATTTTTCTCTACTTTACAATCTATGCAAAGTAATACTGCTTTGCAGCAACATTGTATTCACCTCATTAGTGACAGTTAGATGGGGTCAAGTATATTTTTATTGGTCTGTGACTCTCAAAGTGAATTCTAAAAGACAGAAATGCCATTTTACTTATTTGACAGAAACAGGATACAAGATAACCATAAGCCTACAAGTTTCAGTCTCAACTATGGCATCACTGAGTTTCCCAGATCTATCCTGAGATATGGTTATGTGCCAGCACCATCTCTTCCACACCAAGAATCACAGTACACTACAGGAATAATCTATTTCCTAGATGAAAGGAGTGAAGAAAAATCCATATATGAATGTGATAATTTACTTTGTGAACTGTAGTTTATAATTTCTCATGGAAATGAAAAATAAAAACTTTCCATGAGGTACAAAAAACATGTGTGAAACCTTAGACCATGCAATTCCAGACAGAAATATATCAATTGGGAAAATTGATTTACCCAAGCATTATATGACACAAGATTTCAATGGAATCTTTATGTATCTAATCAAGCACAATAAAAGCAGAAAACAGCATAGGAATTTCTTGGAAAGCAGAAGAAAATTTGATTTGAAGCCGCAGTGTTGTATTAGATGCATGCTTCTCTTATCTCATGTGAACACGTTTCTTAAAACCATATGTATTTTTAAACATTCTACCCACACCCTATTTATTTTTAAATACCTTATTTAACCAAAGAGTATCTAAAAAATTAACCTTACTCTCAAACACTTTGTCTACTTCCATTAATGTCTGACTTAGAAAAATATAGTTTAGATTCAGGCAAAACTTTTAAGATTGTCCCCACATATAACCATATTTTGACGCAAAATAGGTGTTGCGAGGACTGCTATTTCCATGATGGTTTAAAGTCATAGGTTATTTTAGAATAAAATGGTATCCAATTGAAATTCCTATTCCTAGAAATGCTGTCAGTTTAATGAAGTTTAAAATTTGGTTGAGTAACTAATGTCATTGTGGCAGTTGCACACCCCCCTCTCTCTCCCTTCCGCCCCCCTTTTTTGGTGTGGAAGGTGCATGCACACTCCCACCCTCTTCCCCAACACCTCCCACCTCTCCTGCTATGGGGCAAGTTAACAGCTCCTTTTGTTTAACCGTCTGTCAGTTAGCTAGGAGAAGGAAAGAGGCACCAGAGAGTAGGGAAGTTTCTGGGTGCCCACAGCCAAAGTAGGGGGTGCTGAGAAGTTTCTGGGTGCCCACAGCCAAAGAACGGGGCACCGAGAAGTTTCTGGGTGCCCATAGCCAGAGTGGGGGCAGCAGAGAAGCAGGGGAATAGAGAAGCTTCTAGACTGCCCACAGCCAGATCTGACACGACTATAAATGGAGTCCACCGAGGCTGCCTTTTGTGTGGTACTCTCGGAGTGCGGGCCAAATGCTGCTGCTGAGAGCCCTCCAGGGACCGGGACACCATCTAAGGTAACCTCCCGAAAGAAAAATGGAACTGCCTCATCTCCACGTGTGGGTGAGTGGTAACTTAATAATTCCTTGCCAGATTCAGGAAAGTGTATATCCTTAATATAATTTCTCACTAAACATGTGGGTGTATTTTTCCTGGAGTCAGGGACAGCTCTGGCATTGCTTTTGCTGAGCCACATGTATGCACGCTGTGGATCTCCATTGTTATTATTTGCTGTACCCCAATAATTTCCTCAAAGTTGATATCCAAATCTGTGTTTTATGTTACCGGAATAACTGGTTGTATAAACCCAATTTCTCATTTGTTGTTTTCCCAGACTTTCCCAGGCTTTCCCAGACAGAATAAAGGTCTGTTTTGGACCTGGTTGTCCACCTAAGACTAACTTCAGAGTCCCTCTGTGGCAGTCATAAACCTGTTGTGTATCGTAACAGCAATCTGAATGCTGAACCAGGACTAGAAGAAAGTAAAGGAATTTATATATTTCTTCTACTCCCCACCATCTCTGCCAAAGTCAGAAGTTCTTTTCATTGTACATCAAAGCAAAATCATCTTTAGTCCAAGACAGACACATTAGGAAATTGGATCTCAGTCTTCTCCTCACAAAGACAAGACTATTTACGAGATCATTCTATTCAATTATTCCTGTGTGATCATGTCTTGACTCCTAGGTCATGCTGACGCCTGTGAAGTTGTTTATTTTCTTTCTTTTTTGCTTTTGTTAAAACTGGTATTCTTAGTGAAAAGCTTACATTTGGATGAGTTAACTTTTGTAATTGGATTTTTGTTTTTCTTTGGTCAAAAAGATGCCAGCCAGGTATATCCTGACTTTTCTTCAGTTTTGACTTCAAACCTACCTTTTTCTCTTCTATTAATAACACAAAAGAAAGTCCCAAGATGTTCCTTCTCTTTGATGTCAAGAAGCTATAGAGAAAAAGCTAAACATAGCATCAACAGACTGCAGTGAAACTAATCTGTCACTTTCTGTAAACACAATCTCACAAACACTATAGTTAAGCTGTCATTAGCACCATTCAAATGATGGCATGGGTCTAATTTTACAATTTTAAAATATACTGTCATTTTCTGGCACTACTATCAGCATTTTTTACATGTTTAGTAAAATCAAATTTTACGATTGCCAAGGTTTGTTATCTGTAGCTCAGTTTCATCATTATTATTTATATGGGTTTAATGTACAAAAAGAAAGAGGGAAAAGTAACAAAAGTAAAACAGCACAAGTATAAAATGCCTCTATGTGCACTGAATTCTAATGTAGTGTTTTAATTATTGCTCTGCCTTTCTTCTCCCTAATATATTGATAGCTTTTCCTCTCATTGGGACTAACTACTCATCAATTAGGATAAGTGTGATATTAAGCCAGACATTCAAGCCACATTAAACCATTCAAGTCTGACAAGAATGGTCAGTCTGAATTTTAATTTCCTTATATTACTTTAATGACCAAAATATTCTTTATTATTATCACACTCTTGAAATTGTATGGAGAAAGAAGTTTTTACTGATGCACCTAAAAATGCTAGGTGGAATTCCGATCATGTTGAAGTACTTGGCAGATGTCCCTATGGTTTTCAAGAGGTGTCAAGATTTATACATTGTTAGGAGAGACTGATAAATGACCACTTACAGCAGACGAGAGACTATTAATTTGAGCTGGATACCCTTTCTTTTTAAGTAGGTCTTCTACTGACTTTCCCTTTCTAGAAACCACAATCTGCATCTTTTAATGGTAATGCAAGTTGCTTAATATGATTTTTTTAATGGCATAAGCTACTTGCTATCAGCAGAATATATATAAACTTGCTTTAACAGACGGTACATAGCTCACAAAGATCATTTCTGTGCACATGCAAACACAGACAGTGTTAGAAAAGGTTTACACTTGATGAAGTATCAATGGTGGAATACTGAGGGCAGAAAAATAAATATATTTCTCCCTAAAATTAAGTAAATGTAGAATTTCCAAATTATAAAATCAAATTATTATGTACTGTCTCAGACTGTGTGACCATTCGTAGCTTTACTGATTTCTGTGACTGTAGATACAACCCAAATGGATCAAAATGTTATTTTGGAGTCTGTTATCTTGCTGGTGCTTGAGATTTTATTAACATAGAAAGGGGCTGGAGCAAAAAAATGACAGACAGAATAAGAGTACCAAGCTTTTCCTGGTGTTTGTTTTTTGTGTGTGTTTGTTTGTTTGTTTTTGTTTGTTTGTTGGTTGGTTTTTGCTTCATGTATGACTTAATGATGTGAAAAATGACATTTTACCAGATACTACTGGAATACAATCTACTCTGATCCAATAATGTTTCCATCTGGTGGAACAATGACTTCCAACAATCTACAGTACTTGGCCTGGCCTCATATTCTTATTGAAATACAAATAAAGAACTATTAAGGAGAATGATTAAATAACTAAGTGATAAGCTTAATAAGACATGCTATTAAAACATTATGTTTTCCTAGTTTATATGCGATGAATACATGACTGGAGCTCTCATAGGACATACAACCTGTTGATGCAGTTAGTATTTCTGGCTGAATGTTCATTCATACTTTTTTTCCCCTTCAGTTTCTAGTAGAGTTTGACTGTAACATATAGAAAACAATGACAGTTATGAAAAGATACAGTCTAGTTACCTCCAAGGACACTATGAAGATTCAAGCATTGTAAAAAATAATTTCTTTAAACCAGGTTAGTGAAACGATGAACATTTTATCTCCCCCTTTTTCTTCTACTCTCCCCTACCATCCTCTGTCCCCTCTAAGATAGTATGTAGCACTAAAGCTTTTGCTAATATATCATTTTGATGCTTCGGATACACATTCATTATCTTTTGTAGTAGTCACATGTAGAAGGTGAATGGAGAACAAGCCAGTGTCAAAGTCAAAGCCTGGGAATTAGAAAAAGATTAAATAGTTTGCTACTCTCTTTATATGACCTTGACAAACTAGCTTTGAGGTAGAACTATGATTTATCTTTCAGTGCAAATTATTATAAGATAACAAAATAAAATAATATGAAATAATGATGCTTAGTAACAGCTGGTCATGAGAAAAATATTATTATATTATGTATAACATTTTCTTACTGTGGTTTAGCACAGGTCAGTATACTTTATTATGACTCAAAGATTAACATAGATCATCTTGGCTTATGCACAAAGCAGTTTCATGAAGGGTTTTAAATTCTAATAGCTACTGTGAAATGGGAGGGTTATTTCAGCATTCAAAAACCACAGTTCCTTGGAGATAAACAGAGGTGATCAACAATCCAGACTTCTTGTCCTTCTGGGGAGAGGTAGATAAACAGAGAGAAGACAGGAAGGGGAAGTTTTCTAGAATTTAACACCTGTAGTGAATATATACATAAATTCAATTGACTACAAATGAAAGCAAGACACAAGCAGAGGAGGCATCTTTCAATGGCATGCATTCCAATCAGTCTTGTTTAGTCAATTATTATAATCTGTATTAAGAGTTGTCTTACTGTAGTTTGACCTTTGTGTACTACAAAAAACACACGTTCAGAAGCTGAAAAAGTTTCTGTTGTCTTCTGGTGAATTTGCACTAATGAAGAAGCAAAGCAAATACATACCAAAACTGCAGCAGACTGGCAGTCTTGTTCTCACATGCAATATCATTAAAACTGATGGCACACAGAGACCATGCTGAATGACAGTGTCTTGCTGGCTCATTCTTCATTCTTTCTTGCAAACATCCACTGCTCATCTCTTTCTCGAATTGCTGTTTCCTAGAGGAAATTTTTATCTTTTTGAATTCTCTCTGTGTGGTGCTTCACGCAATTGGTCACAGATGATGATTAGGCCTTCTAAACAGAGCAGCAGCACTACTGTTACTCTAACTACTAATATTAACAATGCTACTGAAAAGAGACATTGTTGATCTTGGAATCAGAATATCAGGTCATCTGCCCAGCTTTGTCACTGATCTGTTCTGTGACATTGGTTGATTCATGTGTCTTTTGTGGTCTGCTGATATAAAGACCTGAAAAAGAACAGGGTTTTCAATATTTTGGAGAATGAAAATAGTATGTTAACATCTATGTAAAAGAGTTTGTTTGTTTGTTTGTTTTCTCTTTTAAATTGAAAATATGAATTATATTTGTGGATAGAATTCACTCCTGGCATAGTCTGGAGTAAACCATTCCTCAGCCAATGTCAGCAACAACATAATTTCATTGTTGTATATGTGATGTCAAGGGAACATCAAGAGACAACGTGCATTCCAGAAAATTATTTGGCATTAAGAAGGCACACAAATGCAATATGATAATCATATCAATGGGACAGAATGTTGTAGGAAAAACAAAACAAAACAAAACAAAACAACAAACAAACAAACCCAAACAAACAAACAAAAAAAAACAAAAGCTGTCAACACTTTCATTTCATACATCTTGTTTTCCATAGAGTTTCAGACAAAGGAAGATTGAATTAATTTCCTTATTAATTCTGTGTTTGAAGTAGGTGTTCCCTCAAACCTACAATGAACAGTGGTGTATAAATGTATTGAAGGGCTAGTACGCTTTGTTATGAGGTAAAAGAAAGTATTATATCCTCTATAGAGTATACAAGTAGATAAAGGTAAACACTTAACTGATGTTTTAATACAGAAGAAGCCATATTTGCAAGTAATGAAGAAAGGTTTGGAGAATGTATATCGCCCTCAGCTAATTTACTTCGACAGCTGGAGCTTGTTAAAATCTATTCATAAAGTAAAGCATGCATCTTTGTAAACCTTATGGCTCAACTAATCTGAGATTAATAAAGTTTATTAACATGGAAGCTCTATCTGAGGAGGGAAAGTTAATTCATCCTTCTTGCCATTTAATCACAAAAACCCAATGTTTTTGTAAATTAAAAAATCTGTCCTCCCTTTGGAAAAGACAAATTAAAGACTCCCTCACTAGCAAGTTGTACTGGCAAAGCAATGTGGGAAAATCAAATATCTTGAACAGTCTACATCACTGGATAATCTGTCATATGCATCAAGAATCATTGCTGTGTTAGAAATGAAATTGAAGTTAGCTCAGGTAAGCTATCATCAGCTTCAGTAACAAAAGAGGTTTTGCTCTGTCACTTTGTTTCTGTAATTTGATGGTGGATGGAAATGATATAAACCAATTAATACAGACAAAATTGATACCTTATTAATTTTACAATTGATCATACTTTGCAAAAATATTCTGTGTGAAATAATTTATCAAGCTTCAGGTCAATAAAGCTGGACTACTCAAATTTTGCTAAGTGAATTAAAAAGGATGCAAATACTCTGATACCAAAATTGTTTTCTAAACTAAATGGGAACTCACAGAACATGTGTTCTTCAGGTTGATTTCAACATATTTGAATGAAAAAAGTGAGGGAAACAGAAGATATAAAAGTTCAAAGAGCTCAAAGAGGACTTTTTGCAACTACAGCAGCTATTTTATTTGTCATCCAGTAGTTCAGAATTTGTGCAATATGGTAGCAATAATTTTGTTCTAGAGCAGCAGTGAATTGTCCCAGAGAATAAGGTATCTTTCATTGAATAAGGCCAGGTTCAGATCTTCAAATGTATTTAGGCATAAGATCAATGACAGTGTGGCAGCTAAATTTTGCTAAGGTCCAGGATCAGAACTGTTCCCTCATCTTCTAAATTCCCTGGAGACCAGACGTCTGAGCACAGCACTCTTTGTACAGCGAAATGGGACATGGCCCTCTTCCTTAGGAAATCTAGTTATCAGAGAAAAAAAGGTCACATGTAACTTTCACCTTTTTGTATTTTGTTATTATAGCGAGAGAGAGTTTGTACCAGTCTTCTATCTGTAAATGATGAAAGCATTGCATGAAACTTTATCTGCAGAATTCCTATTAAAACTGCATTAACTAAATTATTTAGAAACACTCCTTGATTTTTCTTGGGAATCTTTGATAGTTCACAGTGAAGACTTTAATAATTTCAAATTATAATTTTAAATAAATTTCAGTTGCTATGCCTTCTTTCTCAACCTGCTGCATGAAGAACCATAGAGTAGGTCTATTTTTTTTAAAACAGAATCTGATCTTTTGACACTCAATGTGAGCTGAAGTGTAGAATCAGAATATCTTGTGTTTAGGAGAACAGCAAGCTCACTGGGCTTAGGACAAAACTGTAATAGCTCCTGAAACATCCTATTTTTAATATTTATTATTTTTTCTGTAACTAAAATCCTACTGACCTTTACATTAGAAGGCACAGAGAAAATTTAATAGTTTTGATACATATAGTCCAAGGAGCTAGAAACTCATGTTATTTACAGCCAACAAGCAGAATACTGACTAATATGTAAGATGACATGATGTTGTACTGGAAGGATGCAACTTCAACTTAGAAACAGGACATCTTGTTTACAACTGAGTGCATTCATCAGAGAGCTGTTAAGTATGAATTACTAAACTGCACTTCACAAAAAGCAATTGAACATGGGAGGCTAAAGATATAATTTATAGTCTTCAAGTAAATAAATTTAAGATTCTCCTGGCTCTAAAATATATATAAAGTATAGATTAGCATACATTTTAAAGGTCAATTAGTAGTGTAGTCCATCAGTATTTTGTAGGTTTGCCATGTTGGCAGCTTTAAAGACAAATGGCTGATCACATGATTTTATAGACTGCTGTTACGCCCACACTCCTTCACCTTTCTCTGTTACTTTTCCTCACCTCATTCCCCTTCACTTCTTTCCTCCTTTAATAAATCTATTTTATTGTACAGGCTCTCGATTTCTAAAAGGTTAATATGTACCAGGTACTCTCACTATTTGGGTTACAAAATTAGATTGCAGCAGTGGGTTTCTTAATCGGTGCGTCTCATAGTGCTGCTGTCTAGATCCACTGAGAACAAAATTCTCTACCAGTGTCTACTTTCATTCAGGATTTTGCCTATTTCATATAAAAAAACAGGAAAAAGACATAAAACCAATGCACTACCTGATGTCTAATGCTTTTGCCTGTGTATTCTATGAATTCTAAATGAAAAGAAAGAAAAATATTAGAAACTGTGGTATTGTGTGGAGGAAAGGACAGAGTGAAAAAAGGGACTTCGTGTCTCAGGAAGTTTGTAACGAGCTGTGAGTGAGCAGGAGATACGAGTCAACAATATTGAAAAAAACATTACATTACTGTCAGCTGGCTGTTTGGGATGCTATGCCAAATGAATTGATTTTTGAAACCAGGTCACAGAGAATAAGTCTTCACATAACTGCTGACCATTAGTTTAACATAGTTGTTGGCAGTCTCAGAAAAGACGAAAGGTACTGGATTAACACACACACTGAAATACCCTCTTGCTTTCCATCTGATTTCAAAATCTTCCCTTCAGGTCATTTTTTTTTAGTCACACTGGTGAAGAAAACCTCTACTAGCCATCACAGAACAAGATCAAGAAAACTTCAGATGTTAATGGACTGTTAATTCAGCATTTTTATAATAGCATTAAAAATAAAATCGTTGACTAAGCAAAGATAATTCAAGTTAAAGTCAGTTATAGTACCTTTCTGATATTTAGTCATCTGCCATGCTCAACTTTCAAAACTTTTACAGTTATGTTAAAATCAGGTCCAAAAAAATCATTAAGCCAGGTATGTATTTAGATTCAATTTTTGTCAAGGTTCCAATATCTTTCTTCTTTTCTGCATCTTTTTTCCTTTATACTGTATTAAATTGCAGATGTTCAGTGTTCAGTATGTAATAATCTCAGTAAAATTCTGGAAGTAATAAGTAATATAATTATGAAATACTATATTTTTCTAGACAAATGTGAAATAATTATAATAACTGTAGGGACAAGATGTTATTGTACATGGAGCTGCTAGATATCTCTACCAAATACTGAAAAGAAACAGTAAAAGAAATTCTTTTAGATCAGAAAGTATTTTTATAGCAGAATTAGCCATGAAAGTAGCCTGTGACAGATGTATTGAAATGGAAGACAAAAATAACCCCTGACTTTTTAGTTTCTTATTTCTGATTGGTGATGTAGATTGGCTTGGATGAAGAACACAAAGATTTGAATGTGGAACAAGCAAAGAATATTTCTTTAGAAAGGGCAAATTTGAACATGATCTTTTCTTCAATGCAGGAGGGCAAAATATCTGATGTGAAAGAAGTACAAGGGTTAGTGAATGAAAAATAATAATAAAAAAATCAATGAACCAAACAAATAAACAAAACAACCTCAAGCATGTCCAAAAGGATATTAAGAAAGCAAGTGCACAGCATAGGAAAAAAATCTGCAAGAATGATGCCTATGACACCATTGCAAGGCAATACAGAAACAAAATGAAAATAGTCAAAATGCAGTTAAGTCAAAATTTTATAGAAAATTACAACTGTCAATGAAAAATATAATAAAAAAAGGTGAGCAGGGATAAGGAACAGAAGAAAAATGATACTAATACACTCTCAGAAAGGAGTAAAGATCAAAGTTATCTTATTCCAGTTGCCAAAGGAATATTTTTGGCTCAGATATTTTTTAATGTGGCTGCTATACAGAAAACATAAGGGTAATATATAATTTAAAAAAAATTGTAACAGGAATAAGGATACCTGAAGTGGAATCAAAGATTAGACTGCATATTCTAACAAAATCAGGATAGTCCATCAGTCTCTATCCCTGAAGAATCTGTTCCTTAAAAGAAAATTTACTTGCAATTGAAAGTCCAGTCTTATGAATAAATGATGGCAATGCTTTCTGAATGGAGAACAGCAAATACAACACTGCATATATATCAGATGTATGTACATAACAGTCCTCAGTGATCCATAATGTCTTAGAGGACATTTTGAGAGTTTAGAGTCCACAGAACTCTGCAGACCCTTGAGTAACTTACAAAACTGTATTAAAGAAATAGCATGTTAGATTCACTCAACATATATATATATAGGCACATTTTCTGACAACTGATCTATTAGATCATCATAGTCAAGTCAGTCCAGTCTACAAAGTATAAAGAAATATACTTCAGAATTAATGAGAATTTAAGCCTGTAAGTGTAAACTACATTAATAGTATGTCGCAAAGGAAAGAAAAAATATAAATGCATTTGTGAGTAATAAAAAATATTAATGATATCCTGGATGCATCAAGCAAGATATTCTCAGTACATATAGGAAATTAACCTGCATTGGATGTACAAGACTATAAGGATGACTGAGAACAGAAAAATCCCTATGAAATAATGTTAGAAGAGACAGTGAAACAAATATTGAGAGATAATTGCTTGCTTTGTAAGTGTGCAAAGGACAAGGATGATCTGCTTCAGAAGACAGTGTTATGCATGATCTAAAAAATAATTCTGTCATGGCAGTTAGAAAGATGTTTCTAAGTAAGGTCTTGGGATAGCCCTTCTAATGTTTCTGGCGTTAACACAAAAGTTGAAAATACTATGGAAGAGGGAATCACATAAAACAAAAATACATCAATCCTAATTCTCATGATGAAAGACTATGTATATTCAACTCATTTAAATTTTCAAAGGCTGTTGAAATAAAATAGCTTCATTGACCAAAATATATGTATTTGGTACCACACAGAATTTACATGTTACTGAGATTGCCTCCTAGATCAAGAAATTGGCTCTTTTTTTTGGTTTTCTGTTTTTTACTTTCCATTTCGAAAAGCACTTGGGAAGCTGGTCACAGGCTACTGTACAGGTTTGCATTTATCAAGTGTCTACATGGTATTTCTTGCTTAAATACTCAAGCAAACATCACATATGATTAAATTAGTAGTGAGGAAGTCATCCCAAAGACTGACTGGCAGAAAACATGGAAAAGTTTTAATCCTCTATGAAGTGTCTTTACCTAGTTGGTTTCATGTAGCAAATGCTCACATTCTACAGGAATCAGGGCCAGTGTCCACGCCCTTAATGTTATATTTCCATATATTTTTGTAGCTTTTGAAGTGATTTTGAAATACTGACGTTTTTGGCTTGTTGAGAGAAGATAGTGGTGTGACTTGTGAGACTTTCAGCTAAGATTTTTGGTGTCTACCCAAACAGATGTTCTTTAATCTATAACTGGTGAACACTGGGCTCTATTGCTGTAATGCTTTTATTTATTTATTATTTTATTTTTGACCCTGTGAGCTCTATTTCCTTATTTATTCATGAGTTTAATCTGTATTATTGACAGAGGTAGTACCACATTTTGTGTAATTCTTGCTCTTTGGGGCCTTAAAGCAACATTCTGGGTCTGTATTACTGGATGGGTATGAGTTTGATCTGGGATTAGATGGAATCCATGTGATATTTTAAAATTTAGGATTGGCATTTTAAAGAACAAACATGTATTAATATATACCTACAAAATCACTGGGTTTAGTCAAGCAACATTGACTTATCTTTTTTTCCCTCTACTGATACTTATCTCACTATTCCCAATTTCTGTCATTTTTGGATGAATATCTGAAACTGCCTCTTATCATTCCCTTGCCATATGTCACTCAAGACCACTTTCCCAGTAGTTAATTGGGAAAAGACATCTCAACCTAACAGGCTCTATCCTCATGATATTTGCACACAGGAGTCTTTATCACTCAGTTATCATGACCGATAGTGCTCTACACACCTTCTTATAGAAAAGACCGAAAAATTCAGTAGGCATCTCCAGTATTTTTCCTGCACAATGCTCTAGAAGAGAAATAGGGGAACAAGTAAAGAGATTCTGTTAGAGTTTAAAAATTTGACAAATTGAGACAGAGTGAAGGGAAATTCATATTTTTAATATTGAGGAGGAAACATAAGATTTTAATAATTCAAATTAGCAGGTTTTATTTTTTTTTTTACATGCAAAAATAAAGAAATATAAACCAATATGGAAACAGGCTTATATGACAGTGTATTTTGTTTCTTCATCTTTGTTTTCTCCACTGCTTTCTGTGCTCTGTCATGACAAGAAAGTAGCAGGGAATTTTAGGGTATATTTCCTTCAATCTTTTGTTGTGTTTAGTAATTTATACATAATAGCTTCACAAAATACATATTTTTGAAATAAATATCATTCATTTACAGAAAGCAGAATGCCTTATAATTTTAGATTCCTTGACAGCTGAATAATGCTACCTTTAAATCAGTAATGTAATTGTTTCCCCTAATTACGGAAAGGTCAGTGTAGAATGCGAATAATAATTACAGTGATAAAACTTTACATTTCTATTATGTGTTGTGTGTGAAGAATTCAAAGTGTTTTTCAAGCTTAATAGCATTTAGCCAAGTATTAGAGGTCTATTTACACCGAAGCAGCTAAGAATCAGGGCATAGATAGTTTAAGTGATTTACGCAAGGCCACAAAACAATTCAGTTCCAGTAACAAAAACAAGATTCCATAATTTAAGTCTCCCTTTTTCCTAGGTAGACCTCATTCCTACCAAGCACCTGTCTTATGGACAAATACCCGTGTTCTCAATAGAGTAGTGAAATGAAAGGAAATGAAGTCACCTTGTGTGATTTTATTAGCCGACCTATCTTAATGAAATATTGAATCCTCTAAAGACACTGCATAGAATTTATCTTTCTTGTCCTAAATATGTTAATAATATTCTCTTACACTTTCCCTTGTAGAAATTTTCGATGTGTCACCAGAGGTACCTCCTTAGAGCACCAACATTTACAGCTGGGTAGATTTAAGAGTAAAACAGGGCAGATATGATAGCAAAGGACTGACTGTATGAATAGCTTAAATAAAAAGTAAATGGCATATCAGACAGAAATGTGAAGGAAGTGAAATACCTTCTATCTAAATATACACATGCAGTCACAGCTGTTTCCGAGGTAACACAATGTGCCTTTCTGAACAGTAATTCCTAAAAGCAAATGCAACATTCAAGGGATGAGTCAGTGTAGAAAGGCTTTCAGACCCATAACATTTCTGACACCAGCAGTTAGTTATTTTAGGGGAATTTTTCCTCGTCACAGGCTTTTATACAGTCACTAAGCAAAAGTTTGCCAGGAAAATAAATGCAGTCTTCTGGCAATCTCTATCTCTGCTTCCTGTAGAGTGATCTGTGCTTCTGTATGTAGGTAAAAACAAGAACAAAAATAAGTTAATAAGAAAGTCAGGAAAAGCAAGAAAGAGTATTTGATTATGGCTTCACTGCCTGACAGAACAGCTGTCTATAAATCTTTTGGGCAGCTTTTAGCTTTGCAAAACTGGACACTAGCCAGTGGTGTACAATGTGCTGTAGGCAGGGAACCCAATTCTTTACTGCCTAATGCCTGTGTAATTTCTTATAGCTTTTCAGAGGGCGTGTAAAATACCACTATTCTGATCATACTCCTTTGTACATAGGATAGCGATTACCTAAGGCAGTGTGGAATCAGATCAAGACAGACAGGGAAGAGGACTCTTTCTTTGTGATCCATATTTCAGTGGGAAAATACAGAATAACAAACACGTGCATTTTCATGAGTTTTTCCTTTTTTTTTTTCCCCCCAATGTTTGCAATAGCATTCATCAATTTTTAATTATGAATTCAGGCAGGTGCTAAAATATTCAAACTGTATAAAATTTTCCAGTGGATTACCAATGTATTCAAACCCACTTAAAATTACAATTTTGTAGCACACCTGTAAAAACTGTTAGCTAATCATCTCTGTGGAAGTTGTATTTAAAACTTATGCACAGATTTAGAGATGTAGATTCCTGCTGTTATTACTTTCGTATGCTATAATGTACCCATTAGTACTTCGCTCAGAGTGCGAGTGGACTAAAATATCTAAGAATGCATGGAATGAATATGGAACATATACTTGCTAATCTTAAGTATACTTTGCTGTACCTTAGTTGATTTACAACATACTCTAAGGGTGGTTTACAGTGAAGGACTGCAGATTTGCGAATGTAATGGCTTTTATGGGCTTGTTATTGCATGAGGTCCCACAAAACATTTTACATTATGTAATTAACTATTTGTTTCTCATTCATAGTTGCATTTGTCATTCAGAGACTGAAAGCAGAGGCCTACAGTCAAGGGAGATGTGACTAGCTGCCTTTCAGCACTATAATGGAGGCTAATCTTCCATCGTTTTATTCTCTTTCTCCCTCACACACTCTCACTCCTATGTAGCAATAATTGTAGTCTAGATGAACTGCAGAAAATATGCAGTATCCATGTTCTGCTGTATTTTTGAGAAATAACAACGCATTTATGTGAATAATTTTAAATATTACATCAGCATTTTAGGTAAGAAGAAGATGACATCATTCAAAGAAGCCTTGAAAATTTGGAGAGGCATGTCAGGGCACAGGACAGATTAAGAGGTTAATATCCACAAGAACATAAGAATGGCCATAGCTCAGACTAAAGACCCTGTAATCAAAAGTGGAAAATTAATATAGAAGGAACCCAGCAAGGAGAGGATGTGCTGAACTGTTCTCAAAAGACTTTCCCAGGGTTGAGATGGGAATTGCAGTTCCAGGACTCAAGGTAGTTGATATGTTCTTCTTTGTACTACTCAGATGAAATCTGGGAGAGGAAAGTGCTTTCACATCTCTAGGTAGATATGTTCTTCTTGACTTTTAGCCCACTCAGATTTCACTTTCCTCAAAACAGTCACTGTATAAACACTCTACACTTCAGGGACTTCATATTCTTTGGTAATGATCAGTTTACTAGTCAGACAACCATAGATCATTATGAGTTTGCTCATATTCTTCAGTTGTCACATCTGACCAGACAGCAATGCCTACTGATTTGCATGGTTTGCTTAAAAACTAAGTAAAAACCATAAAAACTGTTCCAATTGTATCAGGTCATCAAGGATGTACTCCAAAAAAGGACTATCTGACCCTCTAAAGTATCACACCATGCTGGCAGGAATGCACAGAAGACACCAGTCCCATATTAGTCTGTAAGTCCAAACTGAGAGGGAATTAAAAAAAAACCTCAATTAAATCTTTCTCTTTTTTTTTTTTAAGCTATACTGCAATTTCTATCAAGTCAGGTAGTTCCAGGCTCTACAAGCTATAAATGAAGTCTGTACATGAATGTTTCACATATAATTAGTAGGTGACAATTTGGAATATTAGCCAGCAGCTGCCTACATGTCCAGATAATTTCAAAGTAATTAGGGCCTCCTGAATATTAGTTCAGGTTAGCTGTTTATCACTGTACAGTTAGTGTTCTTCCATACCATACTGCCCGTTAGTTTCAAAACCACTGGTATTTGATTGCTCAGTAAAAATGAAAGAAGGAGGAAAGGAAAGAAGGAAGAAAACACAAGGGTAGGAAGCAAGCAAGCAAGATTTAAGAGCAATAAGGTAATTCCAGATTTAAATTTATAACAGCTAGGAAACTTACATATTGGGGGGGAGGGAATGTATGTGAAGTACCATTGTTTTCAGTTTCAGCTTTTTGCTTAGACATTTCAGCGATTCAGTTCTGAATAATGTCCTTGGCTTGATCCAAAGGCACAGAAGCAGTATTACTGATTCCACTTGCCTTGGAACATGCCATTGACAACCAGATGTATGGACCAGGCACAGATTTAACCCTGATGTCCTGAGCTGTTTTTTTTTTTTTCCATGCAGAATAAAAAAGTAGATGAGAAAAAGAGAACACCCGCAAGTCTGAAATTTAGCTTTGTAGCCAATGAAACAACAGCATCAGAATTCCACAGCTGTGCTTATTACCACTGCACAACAGTGATAATTACCGAATTTCTATATTTATAGAAAACTGGTGCCTCATAAATATCCAGCTGTGCTTTTATCTAAGTACAATATGTGACCATTTTCTATAAATACAGACATTTGGCAGAAACATTTTGTAACTGTTAAAATGCAGGATTAAGTTATAAGAATGTTCAGAATTTTATTTATATATTTATTTTTAATACAGAAAAATTATACCTTTCAGGAAAATCAATATGACTCATTGCCATTTTTGGTGAACTCGTCACTGACTATTTATCAATTTTTGACCACAAGGGCTTTTTTGTTGTTGTTGTTATTTTTGTTGTTTTTTTTTGTTGTTGAGTAGTATGTCTTTACAGGAAAAAAAGTTTATAGTTTTCTATCATGATGGTTAATGTACATAATCAACAATTATGCTGGTCATAATGCTGGAAACACGGTACCAAGAAATCTATCAGCAATGTGGAGCTGTACAGGTAAAATATAACACAGACATTGATCCCAGTTAGATAGGTGGAACATTTCAATTATTTATCTGCAAACAACCACAACAGCAGCAAAATCCCCAAGATAAGATGGTTAACTTTGAACTTATAGTCACCAAGGTACCTCAGAGGCAGAAGGCAAGTATTGGCTCATGGATTTAAGAAAAAAGCAGGATGTCAGCATTTACACAGGGAGGGGTAGAAGAGTATGTGGGATCAATCTAGCTGACAATTGCAGGGAGTTTTGCAAATGTTTGCAAGTGGCTTCTTAAGAAATATTCATCTGAAAATGGCTATACCTATAAATGGATTATGGTATCTAAAACTCCACATGCCTTTTATTGTCAGTTCTGGCTGCTGGTCGTCTTCCATCTTGTCTAATAAGATTTACCTTAAAATGTTTGTCCTATTTTAGCACCAGCAGCAGCAGTCGAAGAGAAGAAAAACAACCAACTGCCTTTTTATGCCAGACAAATCTCTTTCTTTTTATTAGTCCAAATGGTTCCAAAGGCTGTTTTTGTATAATGCATGATGTGTGCCTGACTGCAATGGCTATATATAACATAAGGACACAAAACTGGCGAGGTGGATTTCAGTATACTGCTGATGAGCTGGCTCCTTTTATCCCTCTTCGCTTCCTGAAATAAACTGCTAAGCTTTTAAATGCTATCCTGCCTCCATGTAGTCACTTGACTAAAACAGATTTTAAACTTTTCACCTGTTAAAGCGCTCTTCTTTTGCAAACAGCACTGAAGGAACCCAAAGCAAACCCAGTGCCATCCTGACAGAGGGAAGGGAGAGCTCAGGAAACTAAATTGCTGCTCAAAATGTCAGCAACTAAAATTAATTGAAAATAATTAAGTAACTCCCATCTTCATCTAATTCTTCTGCGTTTATTTAATTTTGATGTTATTGCTATAGTAAGTTCATGCACAGGCTGAAAATAAGTTAAGTGAGCTGCAGTTTCATTCCTGATTCTTTGCAGAAGTGTGTCAGGGCACTGTGGGTGCTGGAGGTCATGCTAGGGCAGAGATGGCAGCCAGGGCCCATCCCATCACCTCAGCCAGGAGAAGGGCAGCTGGAGGGGCACTGGGACAGTCCCAGCCCTGAACATTGACCAGTCTTCTGGGGACAGGACCCATTCCACAACCTCAGTAGCTGGAGGAGCACTGAGGCAACCCTAGCCATGGGCATCAGTCACCTCTCTGGGGACATGGTGAAACAAGACTGGGCTGGGACATGAGCCTATGGATGTGTCCAGCTTGATGGAGCCCAAGGCAGGACTGTGGGGACAAGGACAGGCTGAGACCAGTCCAGAGTGTCCACACAGAGCCTCTCTCCAGGTTTCAGAGAGACAGGGCTCCCTTGGTCACGCCAGCTCTGAGCTGACCTCAGTGCTTGGCAGGGCCCTGTGCTCTGGACCCTGCTGAATGATGCTGCTGTGACCATTTCAAGGAGAGGTACTTCTGTCCAAAGGTCTTTTACTCATGGTCCAGGCAGGCTGCCCTCCATCCCTGATTTGGGTATCCCCTTTTTGGCATTCCTTTTTTCCATTTCTTCTCCTCCACCTATGGAGGGTCTGGATTTCCAAGGCAAGGCTAGCCTATGCGAGCATGGTAGCTGCTCCCCATGAATGTCCATGTGCCCCAGGGACTTAGCAGAACAGGGACAGTTTATGGTCATCATCTCAGCTCAGGGACCCCCACCTCCATAAAATTCACATACAGAAGAGGAAGCTTTCTGGGAAATTACGTTTCAAGAAATTTTGATAGCAAACACATTTTTATATTTTTAATTATGAGTACCCAAGTACAGCCAAGACATAACCATAACCATATGAGAAATCTGTCCTCCTTACTTTTAACAACTGAACACCATTCAATTCTTCTGTTTTCCAGCAAGGATTTTAGCAAATAAAAATTAAAATATTTTTTCTGAAATTAAAATTGGGGAAGAGAAGACAACACTTTCTAAACCAAAACTCTTAGTGGAAGAAGGTGAGACAAGTCTGTAGTAACAACTAATATTCTTAATTAAGAAAAAATAATATAGTTGTGAGAACTTTTGAACCCATCATCTTTTTTTTGTATCTAAAAGAGAAGGAGCAGACGTTAGACTAAAACTGGGCTAGTCGTGACTGTTAAGGTTCATATAGCTGGCCCTGGCTTCTCGTACCCCTGACTTTTCCTTTCCAGGGTCAGTCATACTAATTGTGGGTTCCTCAGCTGTGACAGTAAATGATTGTAGGTCACAAGTATAAACCACATGAGTCAAATGATCTAGAACAGTTACAAACCTTGGGACCTAACAAATGTGGAACAAACTACATCAAATCACACCCTGAATTTAACTTGCTCATATTTACTGTTTTTACATGTTTTCAGACTTGATTTGTATTGAGCATAAACAAAATGTTAGGTATGGGAGCAGTAAGAAAAGTGTTTTAGCCTGCAGAACAGGGAGAGATATTTATCATCTGAGAAACAATATCAGCTGCACAGGAGTAAGGATGAAGGAAAATGCATACAGCATAAAAGAATAGCCATGTTTATCTTTTGATTTTTAATGTTAATTTTCAGGGAAGAAATAAAAGGAAAAGAAAAAAAAGGTTGATGGGAAAAAAAGTTTTATTTAAAATATTTTTTTAAAAAGTGAAAAAAGTTTTCCAAATCTGGCTCTGGATTAGCACATCACAATTATTTTATTTTTTTTATTTTTTTTATTTTTTCTATATTCAATATCTTTCTCCAGCTGCTGTTGTTCATGTCGTACCCTTGGTGGCAACAGAACATGGAGTGTTTCTTAGTAACTTTTTGAGATGTCTGAGCAATGAATTTTCTCTGTTGCATACTTCCTGTCTCATGAGATCTTCCTCACTTTTAAAGTGTAAATTACTTTCTCCTGTCTTTTTATTCCTTTAATTTATTTTCCAAATTCCATTCTGAGTCAGAACCTCTCTTTCAATCAGCTGGTACGCCGCTGGACTTCTGTTTCTTTTATATATAGTGTCAGGTACAGCACATTTAAAGTTGCCCTCGTCAGCATAACTCTCAGCATTACTACACCTAGTTGTATGGCACAAGCCTTTTTATGACACAGTACAGGCTGAAGCTAACCAAATCCCTTTTAAAGATGAATTACAAGTATAGTAGCCTGGTGAATGTGAGCTAAGCACCCAACCTTCCTCAATTGACCAACAAACAAACAAACAAACAAACAAACAAAACCAAAACAAACAAAAAAACCCCAAATGTATAGAAGTACATAAGAATGTTAAAAGATTCATGTTTATAGTTTCAGAATTTCCAAGTCTGTCTACTACCATTATTGTTATAATTATTGACAGTTTTTCAGAAATCAGCTGGACAAAATTCTGGGCAACTTGATCTCAGTTTGAATATAACCCTGTTTTCAGTAGAAGGCTGGGTTAGGTGGGCTTCAGAGTCTCCTTTGAACCTAGATTTATCTACATTTCTATGAATTATAATGAACTTGATGAGGACAGACCTCTGTTCAGTAGTGAATTTAATGCTCATTCTCAAACCCCCATGACCTTCACTATTTTTGATTTATTTTTATCTCAAGATTTAAATGACTCACTGAAATTCTACTGCTTTTTGTCTGACATTTTATCTGTTACACTGGGTTTTTTTTTCTTAAAAAGTAACAAGAATAGAAAGAGTTGAGACTAATAGTTAGTAAACGTATTCATTTTTTCCTTCTGTTCTTCCGTAATTGTATTTTACATTTTGCCATGTTTCTTCCTTTGACCCTAATACTGTTATTACCGTTCTGTAAGCAGCCACCTCCATTTCGTCAGCTGCTGATGACAGGAACAGCTGTCATTCACAAATCTTTCCTAAAGAATTATTCTTTGGGAAACTAACTGACATCCTAGCCATTTTCTTAACAAGCTATTGATTTTCTTGTGCTTTTCTCTCCACATCAGACATAGAAGTTTCATACTTTTGAATACACTGTAAGTAGGAAGGCAATACAGCAGGTATTTTTTGCACCAGGCTTCCCCTTTCATTACTTCAATATCATGTTTCTGTGAGTTTTTCAACTACATTTTCACACTATCTTTTCCAAACAATCAAGTACCCCTTGAATGCACAAGCCTTTAAAAGCCCTAGCAATCCTGAAAGAACATTACTGGCTTCTCCTTTTGGGACACACCCGTAAAGCACAGTGTAGGGTTACTATATAAACCTTTTTAAAATTGGAGCAAATATGCTGCAGAATTAGGCTAGGGGAAATAAAGCCTGAAAGAGCCCATTAATTTATTTCCCAAAACAAGAATATTAAGTAATCTCATTTTGTGTCTTTTCATACCCTACCACACAAAGCAGTTATCTATTGAATGTTTCATTGCACTCCTAAAGATATGTAAGAAAAAAAAGACACATTTCCATTGTTATAGATAAATATTGAAGAGGTTCTTACAGATGGTCTAGGTATGAAGAAACCCTCACTGAATATAGAATTAGTAGAAATCAGTGTTATGTTTATTTTTCAGTAAAAGGTATAGGATAAATGTTAATCTTCAGCAAATTTAACAATTAGGTTTCTTGTACTTCCCAGTAAAATCATGGGATCCAAAGATTTTGGAAGGCAGGCCATTTGTTTGGGACAGTAAATACAGTCAGGAGCCCAAGACTACAAATCCTCTTTTTTGGGCACCAGTTTTCCAGGTGTCCATCCTTTCAACAAGTAACTATCCTCCTTTTGAGAGTAACCATCCTCCTACATGGTCACATGCAGCAGTTTTGTTGGCAATGACACTTTTTAGGTGCAAAAAACAAATATTTTAAATAACTTAAGGCTGGCAAGAGAGGTTATTGTTTGTTCTAGGTGCAAGCAATCAAAAGATGATAAAGTGAGAAAGGTGCATGTAAGTGTAACTAGTCATGCTTTTTAATAATTTTCACTTTCCGGTTGCAAGATGCAATATGCTCATGTGGAGAGCAGAGAGGATGCTACCTCTTGGACTTTTTAGCAGGTATTATCCTACCTTATTTACTGTTACCTCTGACTTCCTGTTAGTTAACAACATAAAAAAGTCGCTGTTCATTTGACAGTCCTACAAGGCATTAAATATTTTTTTATAAAATAAAAGTGCTCATATTTGAATGTAGACATGTTTTGGAGAAGGTATTGTTAAATTTTGTTACATTTCAAATCCTACAAAACAGTTCCTGTTCAAATGTGTAGAAGCTGTGAATGTTACATATGTTCTTAACAGCACCCTGCAGTTCTCATGTTCTTTGTAACTGAATCAGAACTGGAGCATTTCTGGATAAGGGTCATATGGCTATTCAATGAAAGGAACGCTATGCAAATAGTTAAATATTGATGTCCTGTAAAAGTGATGTAAGATAGATAAATGTTTTTATTAGGCAGCATTAGCTTTTAAGACAACAATAAAGTTTCCTGTGTCTAGATGCTGTAGTAAATTCCGGCAAGAGATATTTATGTAACTGCATATTGATTAAAAACACCTACTGGAAGTGTTAATATTGTTAGATTTCAAGTGCAGAATTTTACAGACTTCCTATCAAATCTCTCCTACTTAGCAACTGTTCAGATAGTTTTTCAAAACCATATTCAAGAGATATTTTGAAGAGAGTGAATAATAATTATAAGCCAGGATGACTCCATATTTGTGATTGAATCCCTCCTCTATTTGACCTCTGGACTCGTAACCTCTCCTCATTTTGCATATTCTCCTTCTGTATCACTTACCCTGGTTTCTGGTCAGAAATTGTAAATGCTCTGATTCAGTGTTCCTAGAAAGATTAAGACCTTTTAAAATCCTTTTGTTGTTAAATATTTAATTGATTTTATATGGATATTTTAAACTAATCCATCCTTACATCTCATCTCCACGTGCACAATGAGATCTAGAACTATTAAAAAAGAAATCACAGAGGAAAGGAGACCTTAGGAAATAGACTTTGATCACTCCTTTCTATTTCCAAATTTCCAAACTTTCTATTTCCAAATGCATCTCATAGCAATTGGTCTTTCAGTCACCTCCAGTAGTGACTCTCTTCATGGTTATTTCTATTTCTGTTCATTAATATTGAGTAAGAAATTGTATCCATGTAAAAAAATTAGATTCTTTCTTAATCACATCTGTTGTAGAAAATTTAATTTTATTTGTCCTTTTTGAGAAACTAAGTTTTTGAAATCCATCAGCAAGACTACAACGTGTATAAACAGTATAGGTCAAGAATTTATGATTCTCCAAAGAAAGAAAAGCTGGAATTATTGAATGAAATAGAGAAAATAAAAATTGAACTTAATTCCTCAGCAGTTTAGTGAGACAGTTTTCCAATATAACTTTCTTCTGTGTTATTAAAGTATTTTGTTAGAAAAGGAAGAAAAGGGAAAAAGAAAATGTACACAAAAGAATCAAGACAAAATATGGAGAATAAAGAAGGAATGAACATAACAAACATAACATTTCTCAGGACATTGTTAGAGGGAATTAAAAAAAAAAAAAAAAGTAAGCATTAGAAGTTTTCCCCAGAGACACCAGATGAAAAGATTTGGGAGATGGTGACCCAAATATAAAATGAAGGAATACAAAACGTTCATTTGTGAAGGACTGGAGGTAGCCTAAGATGATGACAGGATACTTTTTAAAGTCAGTGATTAAGAAGGAAAAATAAGCTGCCTCTGGTGCTGCCGATTACAGCTATGTATGTTTGCCTAGAGTTTGAAGGAGCAGCAGCAAATATCTTGTAATAGATACAATTTTGAAGGACAGAGGTTAGTCTCAGGTAAGACTTTTCTTACTAGTCTGTCATCAGTTTTTCATGACTTTTCCATAAAGAAAAGAATCATCCCCAAAAGTTGCCCAAATCACAGGTTCAACAGACTTTCCTCTAGAAATCAGAGGACTGTGAAACAGGTCTTTGGGAACAGTTGAAGTCTTAGGTGGTTTTCTGTTCAGAAAAATTTCATGCAGTGAAGACTCTTCATAATTATACCAATTGTTGAAATATCCTTTGTAATTTGACTTATAAAGTTTCATAAAAATCCCTACAGTTTTGCTTTAAGAACTTAACCATGTTGTACTCATTCAGTAAAAGAGCATTCCACCAACAATGTAAGTTTTTTTTTTTCCCCTGGCTTGTGTTAAAGTTTAAGTCTAAACTGTATTGCTTACTAGGTATATGGCTCTCTAAACATATGCCTTATTGATGGTAGGCGTATGTGCACATGAAGAACTTTAAGGACCGACACTTCTCAGCAGCTCTTCAGAGGAGTCATTTAGACCTTTTTATTATTGCTGAAGTCACATTTGTTCTGGCTTGGAGTGTGCTTTTTTTCTTTGGGAGACCCAATGTTACCTATTTCTGCACAGCTCCTCCTTCCCCTTTCTGTCTTTGGTGATATATCCCTTTATATTTAACCCCTACTGATTTTAACTCCTCTACCATGTTTCAGTTAAGCGTGTTCACTTAAATTAAACAGTCACCTGTCCTTGTCATTAAGAGGCACCTTTTATTAAAGAAGTTAAAGTCCAAAGAGCAGAATATCAAAAAGGTTAATCGCAAATGAAATGGTCTATTTCAGTGTTACTTTGGAACTTCATTAAAATTTAATAACCATTTCTGGTCTTTTTAGGATCCCAACTTCCATTGAATCATCTGGTTTTGTCTTTGTAGTTCAGTTAATAATTTAAAAATTTTCACTTAAAACACGTCATATCAGCATCTCTGTCAGCATCATGTTAATGATTTTTACTTCACCTCAATATATGAAGAGGGAGATCAGCACAGATAGAGAGAATGAAACCTGAATTCCAGCCTTGCATTAGTAATCAATCAAAGTAAATGTATTTTGCAGTGAGGGATAGCAGCTGTCTAAAGAGGACTTTTTTTTTTTTTTAAAATAATTAATATTTTTACTGTATGCTAAATAGAATCATATGTTTGTACTGCAGGGAATATTTATATGAAATGTAGCTATGAAATGTGAACAACAGATCACATGATAAAGACATCTCGTAGTCGCTTATTGCCTGCTGGATAGTATTATACTGCCAAGCATTGTCATTCAAACAATGAGAAACAGAGAGGGGAGCGGGAACGGGATAGGGAGAAAGACAGAGAGAGAGGAGTGAGAGAGACAGACAGTGTGCAAATCTTAATGTTCTGATTCTAGTACTAGTTATGTTCAAGTTATTAAAGGAAAAATGATATAGGAAAGTCTTGGGAAATGGGAGAGGTGCCTGAGAACTGGAGGAAAGCAAATGTCACTCCAGTCTTCAAAAAGGACATGAAGGAGGACCTGGGTAACTACAGACCGGTCAGCCTCACCTCCATCCCTGGGAAAGTGATGGAACAACTTATCCTTGGTGCCATCTCAAGGCATATCAAGGATAAGAGGGTCATTAGAGGCAGTCAACATGGCTTCACCAACCTCATAGCCTTTTATGAGGACATAACGAGGTGGATAGATGATGGCAGAGCAGTGGATGCAGTCTACCTTGACTTCAGCAAAACATTTGACATAGCTTCCCACAGCATCCTCACAGCTAAACTGAGGGAGTGCGGTCTGGACGATCAGGTAGCGAGGCGGACTGCAAACTGACTGAAGGGAAGAAGCCAGAGAACCGTGGTCAATGGGGCGGAGTCTAGTTGGAGGCCTGTATCTAGTGGAGTGCCTCAAGGGTCAGTAATGGGGGCCAGTATTATTCAATATATTCACCAATGATTTGGTTGACGGAATAGAGTGTACTGTCAGCAAGTTTGCTGATGACATGAAGCTGGGAAGAATGGCTGACATGCCAGAAGGCTGTTGCTGCCATCCAGTGAGACCTGAACAGGCAGGAGAGTTGGGCGGGGAAAAATTTAATGAAATACAACAAGGGGAAGTGTAGAGTCTTGCATCTGGGTAGGAACAAACACAGGTTCCAGTATAAGTTGGGGAATAACCTATTAGAGAGCAGCGTAAGGAAAAGGGACCTGGGGGTCCTGGCGGACAGCAGGATGACCATGAGCCAACACTGTGCCCTTGTGGCCAGGAAGGCCAACGGCAATATTGTGTCCAGTTCTAGACCCCTCAGTTCAAGAAGGACAGGGAACTGCTGGAGAGAGTCCAGTGCAGAGCCACAAAGATGATTAAGGGAGTGGAGCATCTCCCTTATGAGGAAAGGTTGAGGGAACTGGGTAATTTAGCTTGGAGAAGAGGAGACTGAGAGGTGACCTTATTTATGTTTATAAATATATAAAGGGTGAGTGTCACAAGGATGGAGCCAGGCTCTTCTCGGTGACAACCAATGGTAGAACAAAGGGTAATGGGTTCAAATTCGAACACAAGAGGTTCCATTTAAATTTGAGAAGAAACTTCTTCTCGGTGAGGGTAACAGAACACTGGAACAGGCTACCCAGGAGGGTTGTGGAGTCTCCTACTCTGGAGACATTCAAAACCCACCTGGACACATTCCTATGTAGCCCCATTTAGGTGTTCCTGCTCCGGCAGGGGGATTGGACTAGGTGATCTCTTGAGGTCCCTTTCAATCCCTAACATTCTGATATTCTGTGAATATAACTTTATAATAAATTCCTATTTATTCCTTTACATTTATAACATATATTTATAAATTTCATGTCTGCAGAGATGCAATCCATCATTGTCATATTCTCTTCATGAAAAGTGTTTTTCAAAAGATAAATAAAAACATTTTAATTAACACACAAATTGGTTGCCATAGAATTAGCAAACTTCAGCAACTTTTTGTCTTCCTTTACACACTCATAATGGAAACCATTTTATATTTCACCAACATCTAAAATATTCTTATGGATATATAAGCAACATCTTCTAAGATAGAAAAACAATTATTTTCACTTAATAATGTAAGTGGTTTTTATTCAACAAATAAGAATCTTGCTCAATGGAGGCTGATTGTTATTGTTCTTCCAAAATATAATTTTAACAGTTATTGTTGCTCTTAAGAAATATACATTTTTAACCTGCTTTGTCAATTACAGAGAAACAGTATTCATCCACATATATTTCTTCTCTTTTTTTTGCTGTTTGAAAAATGAAGAAAAAAAAAAATTCTTGAGAAAGTAGTATCATAGTGAGGACTCATATAATATTTTTTAGCTTCATAAATATAACAAAGGAAAATGTTCACTTTTGGAAAATCTTGCCAAATACCTGGGTTAGTCTGATGGACCAAGAATCTGGAGATTTTTCTGACTAATTTGCATCCTAAGATCTTTCTTCGGTATTGGCACTATTATGTCAATCAAAACTTATGAAAATTTTAGTGTATGTAAGATATTTCACCAAAACAATAATAGGCAGAGAAAGGCTGTTCGTTTCTCCCTCAAAGGAGAAATGTTTTCCATATTGCAGGTGTGTCAAACTTATTTTCAGGGTGGCCACATCAGCCTTGCGGTTGCCTTCAAAGGGCTGAATGTAATTTCAGGATTCAGCCCACGGACCTTGTGTTCCATTCAGTGTGATGTTAAATGTTACTGTACTAGTCCTTATAGTAAAAGATGATGTTTTCTATCTGTGAGGGTTGGCCTGAGTTTTGCAACAAGAAGATGGAAAGCATACTGTGACTGATTTCTAGGAGTTTCGTGCAAGGCTTTCATGTACGATTTATACTTGGTGATGATTCTCTTTAGGCATTATTTTCTAGCTGTTTGTTTTCCCTAAATACTTCCTACTATATGATGGAACACAAATCGTAGGGGTAAAATCAATAGCAAAATATGAGTATCTTTGTAATTCTTCAAATGAGTAGTTTTCTGCTAGAAAATATAAGGTAATCATAACTGAAAGTTTGCATGGGTTGGTCTGATTTGTTGACTCTTAATTAGCCACAAACAGGTTTCAGTAACATCCAGATTCTGCTAAACTATTACTTGAATTGGATAACTGCAGTTTTCATTGTCAGAAACAGCAAAACAGACCTGATATCTAAGCTATCTCAAGGCAGGGCACTTGTAGCACAGCTGGACTCCATGGGATCCTGATGGATACTAGCTTGCAGTGAGGCTTTCAGAATTTATGTTTCTGACTCTGCAGCAAGGTGTCTGAAAATCTGGAGAGCCTTGATTTTCTAAGCCCTTTGCTACAGAATCCTGGCCAGATAGTCTGTATCTCCCAATATACTGATGAAACAATAATAAAGAAAAAAAAAATATTAAAGAGTTGAGAGTCTGAGAGATTTAACTACATAAAGAACTTTTGCCAACATTTTTTAAAATGAAACTTTTTTGTTTTGTTTTTAGATATTATTTTCCAATGTCTTTTTAGAAGTATTTTTGAAATTGACTTAGGCATTTTTCTCCCCAAATTTTAGAATGTCATAAGAAAAGATGTTCAGATTTGTGATTTTGTGGTTCTGGCTCTGTTTTCTTTATTAACTAGTCTAGTCAATTCCCAATATTTTAATTACTTCCTAAGATATTATTAACAACTATTTTCGTATTTCTCTCTTGGATAGTAATGCTTTTTCTCTAGTACAAAGCTCCTGAAAAAAATGTTTACAGTTACTCATAATGCCTTCTAGAGTGAGTTGGAATACAGGAGAAGCACTGACTTCATGAGTATGTGGAATACTTTCAGTGGTGAGAAACTATCTACCCCTTCCCAAATCTCTTTTTACTTCCTTGGAGCAAGGCTATATACTAGCTATGATCGTTCAATTACTGGTTTCATTAGGTTGTAGGAAAATAAGACAAGAACAAGCCAATCATGGATCTCTAAACTGTGAAAAATGAGCAAACTATCTTCTTTTAGAGAATTTTCGACTAATCTTGAAACTTTTATGAAAAAAAAAATATTGCTTTTTGGCTTAAGAGAGAAATCAGGCATGTTTTTGATGGACACCATTTTTTGGGGAAATTAGATACTATCATTTAAGAGAGAGCTTATCAATGATTGACTGGAAATTTTTCACTGAAATATTTCTGACGGTAAATGAATTATCAAAACTGAAACTATTCCCAGAAAACTATTCTCTTGATTAAAAACTCAGTTAAAAAAAATTGAAAGGAAATTTAATATTGTCAAAACATTCTACTTTGTATTCTTTAAGTAGGAAATTTACATTTTAAATTGTGAAAGATCATTTCCCTATAAAACTTGTTTCAAGTTGTCTATATGTTTTGTTTTATAGTCTTCTCAGTGCTGGTATTCTGGTATTTCTGATAATTCTTACGCCTTTTGGTTTACTATATTAGATTTGAAGTGAAAGCAACTATTTTCTTTGAGAAGAAACTGTCATGCATATTCCAGTTTCTTTATATTGTTGTGCTATACTGTCAGCAAAATATATTAAATTTTACTAAATGGAAAAAAAGGCAAAATTGCAGAGGGATTTTTATAAGAAATCACTGTTTCTTCTAAATGCCAGGATTAAGATAATTTCAGAAAATGATTATTATGAATTGTTAGCCTTTTGGAATAGCATACATTGCAAAGGTAGTTCATACTCTTAAATATTTACCAGTGAGCTGTCCAGCCTATGGCCAGGCAGAGCCAAATTTTCCTTCAGTCCTTACTTTGTTCGAATTTGATATTGATTTCTTTAACAGAAAACTTAAAAATGGTCAGACTGACTTACCTTCCAAAAAGTATGTGTTCAGCATTCACACAGAGAATGTTTAATATTAATAGGAAAGTACACTTCAAGCCTTGGCAAAAAAAAAAAAAAAAAGAAAAAATTAACTCAAAAATCAAAACATTTCCATTTAGGGTAAAGGATGTATTTTATTTTACTTGTTTATCTTCAAAATTTTCTGTATATTTAGTTCTCATGCTGCACTGAAAATATATTATTTGAAGTCATAACAACAGTCAGACACACAAATTTTTCATGTTGGACCTTTATTCTGACTTTTCTATAAATGTTCAAACTTGGCACAAACAGAAATATAGAAATAAATGAACTCAATAAATCATACAAGAAAGAGGGAGGTAAGTACCAGAACAAAACATAAATTTATCAATAACAGGAAATATTCACTTGAGAAAATACTGAAAATTATGTTTTATATATGTGTTACTAAATGCATTCAAAATTCTGTTAGTTTGAAAACACGTTACCATATTTGCAACATTCTAGAGCACTATTGTGGGCAGTATTAGCTATATAATTATGGTATGAGCAATTCTTATCACTAGTTTTCAGATCTCGTACTATGTGTAATCCAAAATAGGTGCTTTTTATCAATAATATAGTATGCCTATATCAAAACTCAATATTTTTTGACAAAATACCAGATTCTTGTCAAATGTAAGTTTTTGGGGTTTTTTTTATGCTGACAAACTCTGTGAAGTTCAAAATCTAAAGACTACTGAAATATTCTTTCACAAAAACTTTGGTTAGTTAAAATTTCTACATAGTTCTTTCCCAAATCAGATAAAAAGGCTCCAAATTTACATTTCAACAATTTTGGAGGAATATTTATTGTTTCTTTAAACTGAGTTTAACTGCTATAGATGTATGCTTCAATCAGTATGGTCTGTTGGAAAGTATTTCAAAATATTTAGAATTTGAATTTATCTGATAGTCAAAGATTTCTTTTTTAAGTAAAATCCAAGAGAAGTTAGAAGAGAAGACCTTCAATCTGTCATTATAATTTAATACTTAGCAATATGTTTACAAAGCTCACAGATTTCTTTCAGTGTTAGTTACAATATTTTGTTCTATTCCAACTAGATTAAAATGAAGGATTGGGGTAGAGATTTAATCATTTTTCTAAGATTTTTTTTAATGGCATTACTTATACCATAGACATAATTTTAAGGACACAGTAACTGATTTGATCTTGTGATTATTACTTACAGACAAAGTTAAATATGCATGTAACATTCTTATCTATCAAAGCAGCTTTCTACTCCTTTATTTAACTACATCATAGAACTAAATTAATGTTTGTGTACTTTCTCTTCTACCCTTTTATTTGTACAGTGAAGTTAAAACCTCTTCCTTGATAAAAAGCAAGCAGCTGTTTTTACACTGGTTATCTTATCTCAATTGAAATAATACTTTTCAAAAGTGTTTTCCCCTGTCTCTTTCCTGCAAATTGGGTTTGCAAAAGCATAATGCCAGAAATAATTTGGAAAAATAAGATTATATAGTGTAGCTGGGAAATCAGCTCCTAGCATGCTGTGTGTTGACATTTTGTCTTGAAATCATACTGAATACATTCCTAAACCCTTTGTTTTCTGGGCAGTTCCATCTTTTTCAGAACACACATCAGTATGCCTTGTTAATATGTCATTTGCATGACAGCTTCAATGGCATGCTGAAGCAACACCTCATCAGAGCAGCAGAACACTGATGATTTATTGATTTATCGCTGTAACATATAATCAGAATGAGGCTCACTAATAATATAGGATTAAAAAAAAAAAAAAAAGCACAACACCACAACCAAAAACCAAAAAACAACCTTACAGGGGTATTATGCAGAAGTGGATGCAATCCAGTCACCAGAATGAAGGTATAGCTTGTAAATGTTCAAACCATTGTCATTGATGTAACAGCATTTGCATTCTTGCAGAGTGTCACTTTATTGTCTCCTCAATGCCTTGTCCCTTCAGCAGGAACCTTGAAGCTCTGTGGACATGCAAGGTGTCAGGTCACCAGTACAATCCCTCTGACTTCTCTTGACATAAGACAATGGTTTAACTATTCTCTGGGGTCCAATTTCACTCCCTTCTCTGTCATGGCTAATAGAGGCACAAGAGTGTGACACATAATGCACTGGCAATGTGCATCTGAGAGATGCCCTCAGAAGGTATGTCCTGAAGTATGATGCAGTCAAAAAGGACTGTGGCATTTATTATCACTAGTTACAAGGTGAAAGTCAATGGCATACAAAACATGAAATGAAAATCCATGAAAAAATGATACACAGAGAATGCACTGCTTAAAGATTGTTTGCTAAGTATGTTCTTGCCATTGGAAAGCTTTGCTACAGGGAAGGGTCAAATAAGCTGAAAAAAGTTTGTAAGAACATCTAAGAAAATTAAGAACTGAATTTAGTTTTTGAATGCTTACCAAATGGAAATCGCAAGACAGTAAATACTCCTCCTTTGGTCTCAGTCTTGCTAACTTAAGAACTCTGCTGCTTTTCTGCAGAATGAAATTAATTATCTGGGACTATATATAGTTTTGTTGAAACGTCTCATCCTTTTTTATTATATTATTACATTATTTTTGACTAGTATAAAGCGATTCTGCAATGTGCTAGGACTTGGACATTTCCAGCTAAACAGTTGATTCATGCTAATAGAAAGCATCATAAAAGTGAATCTTACAATTACTAAAGATGTGCTTATTAATTTAAATATTTATGCAGTGTTACCTGTTAGAAAGCATTAGCAGACCAAGATAACAATAACTAAAGATGTTAAGAATAGATTAATCACAATATTTATATGAATACATAATCATCACTTACAAAAACCCATGCACTTATGCACATATGGTCACACAATTCATGTAACAGCTAAGTCAAGAATGGAATCATATCTCGTTTGTTAACTGACCCAGAGAAAAATATTTTCTGCATGACTTATGCAGGCCACTGAGGAACAAGTATGATGCCTATATATCTTCAAAGTGGTGTAAAATCTTGGCTAACTAATCCATTTATGCTAATCCATTTGTTTAAAGCATTTGAATCCAAATGACCTCTATGACTCAAGCAGAACCTTTTTACGTTTTCTCAGAATTTTTTCTACAGAGCCTCGTGTTATGGGTCATTTTCCTTTTTTTTTTTTTTTTTGACCACTTCAGAATTGCTGAATAAAGCACATCTGGAGCTACCTGCATATTAACCATTAGTGATAGCTTGAGAATTTAAGACCAAAAAGAGATAAACCATATATTTTTATCTGCCCTGCTGATTTTTTTTTTCTGTGTACCACTAAGAACATTTATTTTAATTCTAAGATACACAACAGATTTTTTTTTTTTTGATAGACTTAATTTTTGCTGTGTCTCCTTCTGAATTCTCCACTTGCTGCTGCAGTTTTTTACTGAACAATATCAATTAGTATATCATTCCAAAACCAATGGCCTCCAAAGTCCAAGACCTCCCATAATCTCTAGCCCAATAGACCTATTCTTTACAAAGACCATAGTATCATATTTCACTTCATTTAGCATTCACAATTCATTCTTCTCACAGTTCAAAAGTATTTTACTTGTTTAATGTTTCTTATAATTGAAAAGAAGAATGATGTATCACAAAACCTTGCCCTGTCTTGTTCATATTTCAATAAACAATTTAACTGACACATTTGATTGATAATAAAACATTTAGTTAAGATGTTTCACACTAATGATATTATGGAATTAACTTAAACATGTGGTTAATTTTTTTTTTTTTAAATTCAATATGACTTTTGAAGATGCACTGTGTTTTACTTCCCTTATTTTATTTGGACTGTTAAGGTGTTTTAATAATCTGACTTGTATATACTATCTTAATTTTAGGCGATCTTCCTGAAGAAAATAAATATTTGAAAGAACAGACATTATCTAATGTAATCTTAGTAAAACAATACATATTTTCAAGTCCCATGTTTTCAAGCTATTCAACAGCAGGATTCTCAGACCAGTTCTAGAGATTGTCAGTGGAGCTGATTTTTCTGAGGAAGTGATCCAGAATGATTTAAATCTTGGCATGCACTGAGAGTTTGTATTTTTGCCTTTCTGTGCTATGTCTAATACATATTAGGGTGTCCCAGGTCTTCTGTTGTCTCCCATTCTTCGTTATGTCTGCTATCTTCAGCTGCTCTGGTTTGACTGGGTGATCTAGGCTTTCGTTGCTGTCCAGAAAAAAAATTCTGATTTACTTGGCTTTTTCGATACGTAATTAAACCATTACTATCCCACTGTCTTTCCTATGTCCAGTAGTGTTAGATGGATTAGCTAAATTAAGAGCAACACTGAAAGAAATGAAATTATTCTACTCATGTTGCAATTTATATCAAAGAGTTTTTAATTAGTGGTAAATTAACTGTACTCTGGATTAGGAATCTGCTGATGGCAAGGACAAAGAACTGAGAAACCTTAATGTTTATATTATAATAAACAGTAATACATAATAAAGTTTTAATACTAACTACTATATTTCCCTAGTTTGTTTCCTGTTATATATGCCAGGACTTAAATTGCCCTGACAGATCACAATCAAGCAAAATAATAACATTTCATAGAATCACAGAATGGTTTAGGTTGGAAATGACCTCTAAAGATCATCTGGTCCAATTCCCTTGCAATAAACAGGGACATCTTCAACTAGACCAAGTTGCTCAGAGCCCCATTCAGCCTGGCCTTGAATACTTCCAATAATGGAACATACACAACTACTCTGGGCACCCTGTTCCAGTGAATATACTGTAAAAAATACTTCCTTGTGTCCAATCTAAATTTGCACTCTATTAGTTTAAAAACATTTTTCCTTGTCCTATAACTGCAGACCTTGGTAAATGTCTCTATCTTTCTTATTAACCAACTTTATATTCTGAAAGGCTGAAATTAGGTCTCCCCAGAGCCTTCTGTTTTCCAGGCTGAACAACCCCAACACAACCTTTCTTCATAGGAGAGGTGTTCCAGTCCTCTGATAGCTTTTGTGGCCCTTGAGTTTAGCCATGTAAGTGGTTCTATATATTTCTTCATCTGTCTAAAACAAACACGTAAATGACTATCTTTACTTATGTTTCTTATTGGTTTTCTAATACTGTTGAGGACAATTTTTTTTTTTTTCTACATACCTAAATAATAACACTGGGATGGCTCAACACATTTACCAGTTTTTTCAGCTCACTCTGTTGTTATCCACGCAGGTTCAGTAGCAATTTTAAAATTATTCTTGCCTCACCAGAGCTTGTTTGCCCTCGAATTATCTTTGCTTAACAAGCTGTTCCTTCTTCTTATTCTGGTTGAATTCTAAGTGTTCAAGATGCCAGTTTGCTGATTGTGCCAAAATTGAAGCTGAATCAGCCAGTGAAATTGCTTTGACATCTACAGTGCTGGAAACATTACACTTTTCAAATTCAAACTGAAGGCATTTGAAGATTATTTTTAGTTCCATGAAGTCAAATTATTAAATAAATTAAATGTACATGATGTTTCATTTGGGAATATTTTCTACAGAACTCTTTGCAGTTTTGAGCTCCCCACCAAAAGAAAGCCACTGAGGTACTGGAATGAGCCCAGTGGAGGGCCACCAAGCTGGTCAGGCAGCTGGAGCACATGGCATACGAGGAGAGGTGCCTGTTCAGGAGAACAGATGGCTCTGGGGAGGCCGAATTACTGACAGCAACTACTTCAGTCATGGGCACAGGCAGGGTCAGAGCAGACTCTATTCAAAGTGCAAAACAAGAGGACAAAAGACAATGGACACAAACTGAAACATGGGGAATTCTAATTATGTATTTGGATTTATTTGATTTTTTATTTATTTTACCTTGAGGGTGGTGAAGTGTTGGGACAGAGACCCAGAGATGTTGTGTTTCCAGCCTTGGGGGTGTTCAGGAATCAGCTGTACACAAGTCTGTGCAACTTGGTTTGATTAGACTTGCTTTAAGCAGAGAATCAGAGGAGGTGACTTTTGGAGATCTCTTCTGACCTGAATTGTTCTATGATTCTATTATATGCATTCCTCCCTCTCAGACACATAATATTTGTAACAACTGTAACAATTTGTAGCATGTTTCATACTGTACTGGGAATTGTTATTTGTCTCTACTCCTTGTTTGAATCAACTATTTGCACATAACAGTATGAGGTGGGAAGAGTTTTTTCATTTGGCTTTCTGCATGTAATTTCCAAGCGAGTAAGTGGAGCGCAACATCAAAAATTACTTGGATTTATGGCACAGAGAGGGAAAAAAAAAAAGAAAAAGGAAAGGTACAGCCTGATAATAGTAACTTTGTGTCACTTCTTGGGTAGCAAAGATTGTGAAAAACAAGAAAAGAATGTCATTGCCACCTTCTGATTCTAGAATATACCTGGATCAAAAGCAGTGAGGTAGGCAACCCAAATCCCCAGTTATGGGCTGAAACCCACTAGCAAGAGGTGCTGAAACTGATGCTACTGGGGTTATTAAAATCGAACTATATGCCCAACGCAGGCTCCTCCATGTTACAGGAGAACAGAAGGAGGTGTCATTCATTTCCTTGCTACTGGTAAAATTCCCTTATTTTATGGTACTATGGCTTTTGGTGGATGGAAGACTTTAGCATGCAGTTCATAGAGATTGGGAGGGCTGGTCACAGGGAGTTTATAGAGAATCAGAATCTGTCTATTTGGTTTTGGTTCATATTTATATTTTATCTTGTGACATTTCTGTTGCACTATGACAAATAGTTGAAAGGTGAACATTAAACACTAAATTTCTGATTTAATAGCAATTTTACATTTGCATTTTACTCACATGGTGCTGATGACAGCTACACAAAGTGAAGGACAGTACAAGATATGGATTTTGTTTGTTTTAGTTTTTTTTTTTTAAATAGTTACTATTAATAAAGTCAACATTTGCTAACATATGCCAGGCAATTACCATAGTTAGGGCAATCAATTACTAGCTTGATGCTACTCACTTTTTGTAGTCACCACATTATTTTTAATGCAACATGAAAAGTACCAATTATGTAGCTCTACAGTAGACTGTCTTTATAACCTGCAGTAAAATGCAGATACTGTTTCTAATATCTGCTTGTTATGTTTGCTGTTTACAATACATGCTGCTCAGAGATATGGCAAGATTATGGCAGCAGCTGCATGTGACATGCTTATTTTATACATAGGAATTCCACTAAAAAAGTACCATCTAGCAGTTTTTATTTTAACTTCTAATTTCAGTGTTTGGAAAATTAAGTTCTTAATCAGCTTTGCTCATAAGTGTTTTCCAGGGATTTTATCCAGATATATTTAACATAATGACAAAATGTAACTCTGACAAATATTTGTTGCCAAAAAATAAATTCTGAAATGTAATTATAGTTTACCTGTTATCTTTCAATGCACAGTGTGTCATTGTGTAATGTATGAAGAAATATGAAAGAAAAGGGAATATAAAGATAGAATGTCTCCGGTAATGTGTTTACAAAATCAAAACAGACTGTTATGTTAATTTTACTAATTGCTATAAGGCGCTGCTAAAGTGGGATGTTGAAGAAAAGCAATACCTACATTTTACAAGTAACATTACTAAATAGGGGGTGAATGTGAACTGTTTTAAACCTCTGTAAAGTCAAGGTAGGCTAAGTTAAAATAAATACTTTGAAATCAAAATAACATTTCAGTTTTATTAAAGGCAGGGATGTCTGTTAGTCTCTGTAAGAGAGAGAGGGCTGTGATGTTGCATCTCATTACAGGCTGAATCTGTATTACAGAAAGTCTGTTCCATCTAACTCCAGTTTAATAATTCTACCTAGACATACTAACCTCTTGAATGTCTTCTAAATGGCTGTTGATGTTTCAGAACCCAAAAAAAAAAAAAAAAGTATTCTCAGTGTTCAAAAACATATTAAAATATTTAAACAAATTTATGGCTCCAAATGATATTTAATGCCCATGGCATTCATAAACAGTGAAGCAATTTCCCATCATGAACTGTGAAGCTGGTTGGTAACATACATTCATTTCTTTCCTATAAAAAATAAGAAATAAGTCTTTTTATACAAGTGATTTTGTATTGTTAAAATACCACCAAGAAGGATTATTAAACTTGTTCTTTGAGGGGCAATTATGATTCTGAGTAATACCAGAAGTGATTTTCATACAGGAAGTATGTATACTGGAAAATACAATTTAAAATACAATTTAACTCTAGGTGGAGGGAAAGTATTTGAGTTGATTTTTTAAAATAAAAAGTTATTTACTAGGGAGGTAATATTGTTAGTAATTTTCCTGATAAAATGTTGATTGCACTATACACTAAAAATATTTATTCATTTTGAGTTTTTGTGAAAGGAAGTTGGAAAAAATACTCTATTTGTAATTAAAGAAGACAATGGATTTTCTGTATTTCTGGATGATAATTCACTTGCTTTCATATGTGCTATCATGCATTTTGTTCCTGGTTGCTATTATAAAGATTCTTACTATATCTTTCTGTCATTCTGCAAAGTCATTTTAATATAGAAAAAAAGTAACTAAACATTTGTGCCAACAAAACCAGAAGTTCTAATTCTCTAAAAAAATGGTAAAGCATTTTGTGGCACAGAGGGAATGATGCATTTAAATATGCAAAAGATATATTTCCTGTACTTTACCTGTTGAATTAGGAAATATATTGGTTTGCTAAAATCCTAACAAAGCATTAGATAGTCATACGGCAGCCTCTGCATAGTAACTTAGTTTTATTATTAACTTTTAGTCTACTAATGAAAAATTGTTAGTGTCAAGGTAATTGTTTTAGAAAGAAAGTAGCAAATGACTGTGAAATTCTGGATATAAACTTAAGATTTTTCCATAATGTTCACGTGCTTCAGACAGTATTCAAGTTAATTAACTTTCTTTTTTTTTTTTTTTTCCTGAACTTACAATCAAATGGGTTGTGCAGAAAGGTGTACTTTGATGATGTAATTCAGATCTCATAATTTCTGATCATTTTCTTCCTCACTAGTTCATTTTCACTTAGGGCTGAGTAAGAGTAAAACTGTCTATCAAATATTAATTGCACAATGAAGAATTTTATTTTTTGCTGATGTTTAAGCAAAATTGATTGAGCAAGGAAGATAGATATTCCTTTCTTAAAGGAACTGGCTTTAAGAGAATATAAGACCTTCCAGATTGAGGATCCACAGCTCAATAAGAAATAGACTTTAGTTTAATAATAACAGCTAGCATAGATGTTATATTTATTTATTTATTTAATTAATTAATTAATTAATTTTTTTTTTATAGTGGTAGTTAATGAGAAGTCACTGAAACTTTTCTTCTGATTTAAGTATGCTATTAGTCAATAATAACCATGGGGACAGTGTAACAGTTTTCTGCCAGCCTGGCACAAACATCAATGCAGTCTTGTCTATGGAAAAAGACAAGACACATAAGCTGTCTCATGTTTGATCAATAGTCAAGCACATCAAAGAATTTTATTTTCACCCCTGTAGAGGAGAACTACAAAGGAATCACAATTGTATTAAATCACAATCATATCTGGAAAATACTTTCTGTCTGCTTGTCATCTAATTCAGCATTCCAATATTGCCAATATCATTAACTTAATCAGTGTTGTGGGTCATGAACTTGGAATTCTACATGGGCTTCCCTCCTTGACCATCTCTCTTCTTTCCTCAGCAAGTTTATGCCTTTAGTAATGCAACAATTGCTTTGTTGTCTCCTTCTTGCTTTCTGCATTACCTACCCCAACAAATATGACTTCATAATGCATTGTACTAATGCAGAAGGTTAGAATCAATGTTTTCTGTAACATGATTTGTTAACTGTGCATGTTCATTCAGTCCTTATGAGGTTTGTTTTGGAGGAGACAATACTTGAGAGTTGCAACTCCTGAAGGACAAATAAATTTATCTTCTTATCTTCTTATAGGCTGTTCTTATGAGGGGAAAAAGAACATTTTAAATGGTAACTGAAGGTTATTTGACCAATGACACTATATTCAAGTACGTTTAGGTAATTTCATATAAGTAATATTATTTTTTTAGATAAGAGGGATATTTAATGTAATCAAAATAGTGAAAATGCAGGAATGGGTCAGGGATTAGTAAGTGAAAGTGTAAGACTGACTTTTGATTGAAAATAGGCAGTATTTAGTGGACTCATTTTCAGGAGTCACGAGTAAGGAACAACAGTTAACTTGCATTCAGAAATTTTCTGTTCAAAAAATTGTAACTGCTGCATTTAATTTGCAACCATTTGAAGCATAAAATTTGTGAATATTTCATCAAGTAAGTACAATACTAGTCAGGTTAGGACTGTAATGTTGAATTTCTTTAGTTCATTTGAGACACATTGCTAGCACTCTGAATAGACACAAGTGGATGTGTTTTACTGGATTCAATAATCCCCATGTGGATGCTTGCATGAAATAATGAATAAAAATGCATATGATGTTAATATTTTAGTCATGACATTTTAAAGTGTATAAACATAGCAAAGTTTCCAGAAAATGAATTACCATAAAGAACAATTATAATTTTAAAATGTCATGAACTAGACAAATGCCGATTTGCTTAGTGAGATTTGAAATTTACTCCATACATCATGAAAGGGAAGACAGAAAATTCAGTTAGTCTAAATTAAACTGGTTTTAACATGGAAAATTGTTCCTATTTACCATACTCTTGGGAAGTCTGAATGTCTTTGTAAAAGGAGAATGACATGTAAAGAACTTGAAAGATATAATTAATAGAGAATGTTCAGATTCAATGATACAGTGTTTAAGGAAAGGCAACTTTAATTTAGAACATACCTTGGAAAACAAATAGAGTTATAGTGCAGGGCTATACTCTTAAATAACACATTAATTTTATTAAAAAATAGATTCGAGAAATATAGGAACATGATGTAGTTCCAGAGTTAGTGCCAGTAGAAGTTTTCTTAGTAATGCAAAAAAACTGGAGGAAAGCCTTGAGTGAAACTGTTGGGAAAACAAGAGCAAAGGACTGGAAGGGACCTTTTGTTTGTCAGTTCCATTTCTTGTTTAGATCAAGTATAATCTCATATATGTTTGTTTTTCATAAGCTTTTGTATATTAATCTTTACATATTAGAGTTCAACTTTCTAATTCCCAGTCTAATTTTCTTCAGGGCCTTTTTATGAGGGTACAAGTACTTTGTTCTCATGATAATACAACCCTTTGCTTAACAATTCTGTAAAACCAACTTTCTTAAGCGTCTGTCTTGGGTAATCACTACTATAAACTATAGCCCAGATGAAATCTCCCATGCCACTTCATAAAATGACAATAAACTACTTTCTATCTCTATAAAAGTTAATCCAACAACCTACAAAAATATTTCACTATCCTTGCATGCATCACATTTATGTTTTTTTAGACATGTTATACTCAGGTAGCAAACCTGTGCCTTTTTCTTGCTTGGTCCTTTTCAGGTTACTAGTTCCTAGTTTACAGCTAAAATTTGTGTTATCCTCCAGGAATGTTGTGTACTGTTGAAATTAATAGTGATTCTACTGCATGCCAAGATTTCTCTGACATTGCTTTTAGCCGGTGATATCCCAGGCTTCTTCTGTATTGGGAAAAAAACCCCACATATTATTATTGTTCCCTGAACAAATTTAATCTGCTCACTCTAATTAGTTGTATCATAGTTGTAAGTAAAATATACTAAAAAACAAAGATTCTCGAGGACTTTATAGTAATCTGTAACTTTCCTTCTTAATGATACTTCTTGATGTTATGAATTTTTAAATTCTCAAGATCTGTTACATGTTTTGTGCCAATATGATAGAGTCCTTAAGTCTAGGTGAATGACTTCTCTTGGAAGTTCTTGACTCAAAATGTCATTGTTTTACCAAAGAAAACTTGTTAGATTAATCTAGCAGTATCTCTCTTTGATAAATCTATATTGCATTGCCTTCTACTTTCCATTTACCTCTGTGCCTTTAATTGCTCTATTCTTTTTTTTTTTTTCCCCAAAGTTTTACGAATAACTAATGTGAAATTTTATAAACTTAGCATAATCATTCCCCATGCCCCTGGCCTCTGTTGGACAGAATTATGTAAAATAATTCCTAGTTTTACATTTTTTTATGTGTTTCTTTCTGAATCCTGAATACAAATTATTATTTGCTTCTGGTTCTTTGAATTATATCCATATTATCTCAGACCTAAGTATTTTTAATCCCTTATTTGACTCCACTTTCATTGTGGTCCTGTTTGATCTTTTATCATTTTTTTAACATTTATGTCTCAAACTTTTTGTATTTGCTTCTATAGCTTTTGTTCTCTCATTCTTAAACATATTCTTGATGAGGGAGGCTTCTGGACATGTCATCTTTGCTAATGAGTTATTTTTATATTGTTTCAATTTTTTTTTTTCTGTGTCAATGATTGAATTACTCTTTTCTGTAACAATTATTCATTCAGAACCTCTTCATGTGATGTTTTTTATCTTGTTCTGAGTAGATACACATAACATTTTGAGTCATAGCATTTCTCAGTCTCCTCTATAATTGAATCCTTCATGATCTAGTAGTAGTTTACTAAGTTCTTGAGCTAGATAATCAATTTTTTAATTCCCACCTAGTTTTCAAACTGCTCTGCCAACTTTGCTCTTATTTCTTCACCTCCTGAATAAAACATCCCTTCAAGTCAGTAAAGTCTTTACTTTAATCCCCAAATTTCACTTACTGCACGCATAGTCTAGGAACCTCTATTTCTTTGCCAAGCTGTTGGCACTTATTAAAGTTCATTTTGGTTGCTTCTTAGAAATCACACTGAGTTCCATAAGTGCATTCAGAAGAGTCTTGTTACTTAATATTGTGACTACCTCTTAAGGAGTTATTTGAAAAAAAAAATCTGTTATGCATTTGATTGGTCATTTGTCCATCCATATTATTTGTATAGTCACACAGACATATGATCTCTAGTCTGTGCTGCACTATTCTTTATTCAGTGGAAAATATGTATTTATTTGTTTGTTTGTTTAGTAAAAGACAGATAAACCAGACATCAATAATGTTTTACTTTACTGGAAACCTAGGTGTTATTTTTACACATTTTTAGTAGTGCTTCAGCTCAGGAACAAGTTTGCTAAAAGACTTCCATCACCTGGCAGTATTCCTGTGTTATGGACTAACAACAGACATGAAGACTGTAGATTCTTTATCAGACTAATTTATTACTGAGTTTTAATTTTTTAGTTGAAGCTTCACACTAGTAGAACAATACACAAAGAGGAATTAACTCTTCAATATACAAACAACGCAATATAGCCTGTATTTAATTGATAGTTAAGTGTATTTACAAAGCTCTAGACAGTGCAGTTTATTTTATTTATTTACTTGCATACCTGAAAGGATACTGTAACTGTGAAGTGTAGTGTATTTGGAAATAATAATCTTGGTTTCATTTTGGTGAACAAGCATTTCTTAGGATGATATACACCCAAGAAGGAATTCCAAAACTACCCATTGTATACCCTTAGCAGGTGATCAAAACTAAATCTGTCAAAAATTAAAAATATTGGTAAACACTTTGCAAAGGTCTAAGTGGTTTAAAAAATATTTCTCATTTTGACTCCAAAATTGCTTGAATCATTTTGTACTGGTAGTGATACCCGTTTCCATATTCTCATTGTCAATTTAGCATATTCAATTAGTATATGAGTACAACCCATAGATCTTTGCTCATTAGGGAAATCTTGTGGTGCCAAACAATGTCCTTTTTTTTTGAGCTTCTATTGTCAAGAAAGAACATGTGAAGAACAAATTACAGTATGATGGCTTGTGGTATCTGGAATGCATGCAAAGCATTCTGATGAACTTCCCTGTCTAAATCAAATAATTCTCTCTGCCAGTCTTTGAGGGAATTTTGTATGTAATGCAGACAGTACCTTGTTACTCTGTGTAGAGTTGTTCAGTGTCCATCAGTATTGCACCTGGTGAGAGAAAAGATGTCCACAGGGAACTCTTGACTGGGTTAATAAATTATTTTGTTAGTATGTGTGATTTATAGTCTCAGTGTTTTTGTCTAGCTATTTTGTTCCTCCTATCTTCACCAATATTTGTAAAGTATCATTCATACTACAAAAACACAGGAAAGGAAGCCATCAAAAAATCTTGCATTTGTGGCAAGACTTTATATCAGGTTCTAACATAGAAATAATCATTTAAGTAATTAGACAACATTGGCCACTATTGCTCTAAACAAAGGTTTACAATACTTAAAAAATGAGATGTCCAACTGCAGACTGCTTAGCGATGATACAATAGTACTGGTAATACTCTCTACATGTCAGATTTCCCCCTTGTATTCAAGTTCTGCATTTGATTTTTTCTAATTTTTGAAATTTGAAGAAATGCTATCACTTCAAAGACATTTGGCTAACGGTAGAAAATAATCCAAACAAATTCATCTCTCCTCAATGCCCTAGGATGCTGACTTCAAATTGCACTCTTATTTCTATTCTCTAATAGAAGATCTACAGTAAAATCCTGCAACAGATCAGACCTGAGATGTGGACTTGTGAATTTGAATGATATACTATGAATTACTTCTTTGTGGAACAGTATGGACCTATACCTCCTATTTTGTTGCCTGTAACACAGGACCAGTTGTTTTCTTTTTGTCTTTTAGTAAAGGGAAGTAAATATGATGATACCTTCTAACGCATATTACTATCCTCAGTGACTAACATGCTTAATTAGATGAACCATGGCAGCACCTAATTTTCTCCACTTCTCTTCTTCCTCAAAACCTGTTCCTTTTTTTTTTTTTTAGAAAAAATAAAAAAAAAAATTAAAAAATTGCCTGTTTTGTTCTTCTTCAGCTCTATTCTGCTCCTCTTTACATTGTCCTTTCTGCTTCTCCCTTCCTTGAAAAAAGTGCAGTGAAGGAAATGCTGATCATATTCATATTTGTCTAACTTTATGTGAACTATGACCTCCTTCTGTTTTCATTTGTTAAATAAAATGCATGATAACACAATTTTCAAGTCTCATATATAACCTTGAAGAATATGTGACTGCATTATTAATGAATTTTAGAGCAAAGGAAGTATGTCTTCATGTAGATTACTTGCTAATTATGCTTCAAGCTAGAAAATAATTTAAAAATTATCGTGCACTGGTTTCACATATTTTTTAAGAGGATGACTCAAAAAAATTTTCAGGACATTAGAGAGAGGAATATTATTCCTAAGATATTGATACTTCAAATGAGTTTTAATTTGGAAAAAACAAAACAAAACAAAACAACAACAAAAAAACAACAACAAAAAATTATCTTAATCAATGAATGTACAACAGAAAAAATAATAACTTGGCTCTGGTATTGAATTTCCAGTTACTTCTGCAACTTCTTAAGGTGGTCTCCTCTACAAGTCCCAACTATTCTTTGTTGTCTCATTAACTATTGTGCCCCAACCTGTTGACCTCTGAGCTGTGTAGGAAGCATGAATGAAGTGTTGGAAACAAAAAGGGAGCAGCTTGGATTCTCTGCAAGGAGACTTGTGACAAAAGACCTCAGCTATAACTTTGAAGAGAAACTAGAACAAAGAAAAAAACCATCCCTTCCAAATATGTACAAACTGTCAACTGGAGCTACAAAAAGCCTTGAAGCACAATTAAGTAATCATCAAATATGACTTCTTATTGTACCACAATATGTGTTTAATTTTGACCTTACTGAGAAAAGCTGCACAAAAGAAAACAAATTAGGTATTGTCTTATTTAAAAAATTGCCTTTACTTCTCACTGAGGCACAGCAGAATTCCAGCAAATCATTCATTTGCTATGGGAGTTACTATTTTCTTATTCAGTAGCCAAACTTGATTTTAGAGATGTCATGAAAGCTTGTAAAAGAAATTTGTCTAAACCCAGGATTTAGAAAACTTTGAAAGTATTTGCTGAAATGTTCATCTTTAAATTCACATTTTTTTCTGAAAAACAAAACATAATTGAATGTAATAGCATGTATTTCAATACATTTCAATGTATTTGGAAGCAAAGTTAGCTATTAATAAATGCCTGTCTTTCCTCCTTTTTTTTCTAATTCACAACTTTTTCTAATTCACAACAGTCTGACTGCAAAATTAGGCATGGATTATGCAATTTTCTTGCTAGAAATACATAATTTAGTATACTGGTAAAATGATTTGTCTTAAAGTTATGAATTTACTTCAGAGTTTCCACTATCTACACTTCAAATAACAAAGACTAACATTTGCCAAACAACTATATTGAAAATACCAAACCCTTTCCACAAGTTTAACGGGATTTTAATGGCTTTCAAGTCAAAGAGTTTCACTTCGCTCCTGACTTCCATGTAATCATTTAATCCTCTCATCTTGGTCTAAACTTGCCTACTCTTCTGATATTAATCACTACCCTGCCAGGTCTCCTTTGACCACACACAGGATAACCAAATCTTATATGGAAATACAATGAGACTCATCTAGGAGTTGGGAGATTAAATTATTAAAAATATACATTATACATAACTTCTGACAGTCTGTGTACTTAATTTTGTAATTAAGTAGTTATTTTTCTGATTTTATTTTTAAATGGGAGACAATTTACTGTGATGTGTTATTTACACAGACTGATGTTTCTGGTGTGATCTGAAAATGGTCAAAACATAATAGTTTAAATTGTCAGGTGCAGGTTACTGTGGTTCAAGCTGGCAAACACAGAAAGATTCTCCTCCCTCCCACTCCAAGCAGCAGAGATTGAGGTCAAAGACCCCAATTTCTTCATTGAGACTTCTCCGTCACCATTTAAACATCATATTTTAACCTTTGAGTTTAAAGTTTAGGCGAAAAATTGCAAGCATGACCCTCTCTTAGTAGGGGAGGGATCAAAAGATTTTTGTTGAAATAAGGTTTTATAATTTGCTTAAATATACAAGAGAGAAATAAATGTTGCCAAACAGTAATTGAGGTGAAATTCGAAGTCATGTCCTAATTCGAGCTTTGCAAATCTTACGGGTTGTCCCAAAAGAACTGGAAGAGAGCTGGTTATTTCAGAAAGTCTAATGATTGTTTTAATTCTGGGCTCCTGCATATACCTTCCAATTTCCAAATTGTCACCTTGTTGAAGGAATCTAAGGATGAAGAAATAATAAATTAAATCTTAACACAATTGAAAGGAATGGTCTCATTCAAGGGAAAGGAGGTGGTGATACTAACAAAGAGAGATTTGACAATTTCACAGGTTGTTAACTCATATTGTGTGAAACATCTCAAAGTTATCCACACAGAAAACATAAACTCAGCTTCAGCCTGACTGGAATGATATATACTTATAATACAGGTAATTACTGAGGGTGGGGAGTATCAATATACTTGGTGGCAGGACTGCTATTCAGAGAGACGTAGGCAGGCTGGAGATACAATGAGGATGAACTGAGAAAAGAGATGTTCAGGCTGGATATAAGGGAGAGCTTTTTTTCCCTGGAAACAGCCCATCAGTGGGACAGTCTGACCAGAGGTGTTTTGCAGTCCCCAAACTCGAGGCTTTCAAGATCCAGCTGGACAAAGCCCTGAGCAACTTGAGGTCTGACCTCAGAAGTGGCCCTGCTGTGAGCCAGAGGTTGGACTGGAGAGCTCATGAGCTCTCTTCTGATCCGAGCTATCCTTCAAATGTAATTGAAAGACACAAAAATCGTAAGAGAGGTCTTATTGTTCAGAGCACAAGTGTGAGAATGAACAGACTTATACTCACCCCCTTCTCTCTGAGAAGTTTCTGATATGAACTTTTTCAGCTTGCCTTTTACCTGATCATCTGTTCTCTAATACTTAAATGGGATTGAATTAACCTTTCTTTGTCAATCAGGTGTTATCTGAGCAGATATTCACTTACAATCTTGTGAATATAGAAACAAAGTTCCTAAACTGACAACAATCATAAATTTCAAAAATATCCACAAGGCTAGGCCTCTATAACTTGGTTCCACTTCACAAGCATTGAGCCATGTCAGCTGTTAATTTTAGGTACTAGAAGCTATATGGACACTAGGTTTTAATTTGCCTAAATGTAAGCGAAAGATATTGACTCAGCAAGTACTTAAGCCACAGAATATCTCTCTTTTTCCTATAAAAAAAAAATCTTGTGTGCATAGCATTAAAAGTTGGGATGGATTTAGGGACTGAAACAAGTACTCCATCTAATAGATCTTTACTGGGTATAATGCCCCTTCATTACATAAACCATCAAAGAACATAATCTGAGTGTATTAGGAATTTCAGATGGCTTAATAAAAAGATATAACTTCCTCAAATTAGTTTACTTTTGGTTGACGTCAATTCTGATACCAGTTAAATGCATAAAAATAATAAAACATAATGAATGGTCATTTAGTTGCTGCAAAACTGACATATAACACTGTTATGCAAATAAAAACCTAGTATATTTGAGAACAGGAGGATTTTAAGATAAAGACATTTAGGTTTCACATGCACCATAATTTCTTCTTTAAGTGAATAGTTGCTCCTATTAGAACACACACACACATAATTTTTAGAGACCTAAAGATAAATGAAGTATTTCACTACTGATGAGAGAAAAACCCATAAAAGCACGTGAACTCTAAAAACAAATTGAACTTGTTAGTGCTGTTGTATCTGACAGGACTTGGGGTAATGCTTGAAGGATTAAACCAAGATTACAGGCCTGTGAAATCCTGAAATTTCTCTGAGATAAGGGTATTACATTTTAAAAACAGTGTTCTTTTCACTGGATTATAAAACACCTTTTTGTTGTGCCAGCACATCAGATTTAGTTGAAAAATGACCCAAAAGCAGAAATTAAGGGATATTTTTTAGCATTATAAATTTTCTGATCCCATTTACTGAAGTTTCTTGAATAGCCATGATGGTGCAGAAGTAAAGGTGAGATTGAAAGTCTGGCACAGAGAACACTTAAACTAGCACTGCTTTGAAGAAAAACCTGTAGAATCATAGTTTGGCAAGTCTCACTCATCTGATTTTATTTCAAGCATCTGAATTGTCCTGTTCATTTGGATTTTGTGCAAAGACGTGTATTAATTCCAAATTCACATTGATTGCTTGATTCACACTGTATTCAAAGACTGACTAACTGAAGGATATTGCTTAAATTGCCTTAACATTCTCCTACTGCAATGTTAGGGAGGGACTTTTCTTCTCTTTTACAATTTCATAATGTAGAGACACAATCAAAACCTTAGACCTGACCTGCATAAAATTCATCCTTTATCTTCTCTTTTTATAGGCCTGTTATATCTGCCAATATACTTTCAGTACATTCTTCCTATACTGTCCTCTTTAATGCTTATCAGACATAAGAATTCATTTAAGTGCTCTAATTAGCATGATTATTAGTATTCAAGGAGAAGATAACTGCAAATTCCCACCCAGTGATGAACTGGCAGAGGTGAGAGTGGGGTAAAAGGCAATGACACACTATGTTTGACACAGTGACATGATAACTGGGGAAGCTGCAGATTGAAAAATATTGCTCGTTGTAACTCAGTGTTTGACATACATACACAATAAGCTTTTGCATCTCCACTTGATTTAAAGGTGTTGCTACTTCCGTGGAACAGGGTAACAGTGGAAATATAAACATCTCTGAGACAACTAAGCTGACATAATGGTTCCAAATTACCCTTTCTTTTCTTCTCCCATTGGCTTCTCTAATCAGATGGTTGTGCTTATCTCACCCTGCAGTAAAAATGATGTGGATATACAATTTCAGAATAAACCAATTCGCATTAAACTAGCTTTCTGGTAGTTTATGGGACTGAAACAAAAGAAAAAGGGATCAGCTGAACACCAGAGCTGGTGCAATCTATGAAAATGGGGGATGCAGAATTGTTCCTTCTAGTGGTAACAAGAAGTGATTCTTATTCAGAGATTTTGTGAAAAGTCAACCTAAACATTTGGCTCAGTTTGGATGTGGGGGCTAGTTGGCTATTGCAATCTTCACACCCAAATATGAAGGCAGAAGAAGAAGGATTCAAATGTTGGAAGGACCACCCTGTTTGTAGAGGTCTTCTGACAACAGCAGCCCTGTATTTATCACTTTTTTACTCTCTCTATATGTAATTGTAGTGGGTTTTTGATGCTTGATTTTTTGCAGACTACAAAATCACTACCATGCCCCCTTTATTCCTCTTTTTAATTTACAGTTTCATAGAATATTTTATTCTCTGCCTTCAAATTTTTAGGACACTTTCTAACTTATTTCCCTCCATAGAAATATTTATCATCAGTCCAGAATGTATAGTAGATTAAGAGAACTAAGTGTTCTTTTTGTTCACTATAAAAGGTAAACACATGAAAAAGTAACTTATTAATAGATATGAGAGGTTATAGTAGGATTTCAAGCACTGGGGCATTTGACTGTTTCAGAGCAGCTATAAACAGTAATATTTAAAAACTGTTACCAGATCTCATTGTTGGTGGTGTTGATTTGGTTTGGTTTGGTTTGGTTTGGTTTGGTTTGGTTTGGTTTGGTTTGGTTTGGTTTGGTTCTGCAGCAATAAAACAACTTTGGATTTAACAATGGTTGAAAATGCCAGCCCAGTTCAAAAAAATATAGGAGCTAAACACTGACACAAATTCACAGCTAAATTCTTGGAGAAAATCAGGAAAATTTATTTATTAGCAATGACTTTATCATAGAGGGTGAGGTGCTGCTACAAAATGTTAAAACTTTAATTCAATGTCTAAATTATCTTTCTTAGGAAAACACCACAGTCCATTTCACTGTAGCATCAATTTCAACAATTCTCTGCATTGATATGGTATGACTTTCAGAGAAAGATAGTGAGTTAAAACCCAGAACCATAGGCTTTATAGAAAATCCATATGAAAAGCCCTCTTTACAATATTTAAAAGCTATTAGGTAAAAAAAATATTACATATAGACTGAGCTGGCTATCCTCAAAAAAAAGTAAAATTATTATTGAGATTTGGGAGAAAGGAAACAAAATTCTTATACCTTTATGTTTTAACTAAATTCTAAGGGTAATTTAAAAAAAATACCTGTATTTCAAATGTTCTCTAAAGCTGGGATTAAATAGTTAAAAACTGTTGCAAAGGAAGGGAAAAAAAATTTTACCAATATCCAAGAGAGAGGAACCAGTAAGAAAACGAATAAAAAGCAGAAGTTCTGAAGGCAGCTGTCAGAAACACCAATGACATATGAAATATGGAAACAGCTGGAAATTAATCAGTGAGAATAAATCAAACAAAACCAGAAAATCCAGGAAACCATACTTATGAAAATCAGTGCTGCAGGCAAAAAGGAAAACTTATGAAGGCAGAAATGCTAGCATGACATAACAACTAATAAGAGCTAGAAAATTGCTAGCAAAGGGAGGTATGCTTTTTGATGGAGGACAACTACTGTGTAGTGAAAATTTTATGAATCCTGGAGACCAAAACAGTGGTAGCAGTGCATTTTTAAAAGTATCAAGTAATGGTTATAACTTAACATCAGTTTTCCTTTAAAGTATATTTAAAATATATATTACCACTCAAAGGACATTAATATACAGTGTTACAAGATTGTGTTCTAGTACATCTTGTGAATGATATATAATGCATAATCCTTAACAAAAGGAACAAGCCTGAGACTGTCAGTTCCAGACAATAGGGTATTCTAACTACTCTCAAGTGAGCATTCCAAGCCCAGAAAATTCAGCTCTCAGGTCCAAACCAATTTCTCTGTGGCTATTTGTGGTGCTAATTATATGATCATCAAAACATTACAGCATTTCTGACACTGGGATAAAAAATAAGGGATCACTAAATATGCATTAAGTATTCTTTGAGTTAAAACACACAGCATACATTAGAATTTTCTTGTACAACTTTCTATAGATAACATACATTAAAAAGGTATACTTATTTAAAACTATATTTGGAGAACATATCTTAGTCTAAACTACCTGAGATGACTGAAATATTATAATGTAAAATATAGTGTGTTTGAATCTGTACGATCCTGAATTTGCAAAGTGCCAAATTATCCTGCATGGCATCCAAATTCATCTTAAAACCAGAGAACAAATCAGAGAACATGTATACAGATTCATCTTCCTTCTTAGAGAATCCTGGGTAAAGGTTTTATGGCAGATGAAAGGCTTTAGCACAATTTAGGACACATCCAATAAATTATGTGAAAAAAATTATTCATATTGGCCTTGAATTAAGTAGTTGTCCATTCTAAAGGATATCAGAAACCTGAATTACTGTGCAATTAAAAGGGAACATAAATATGTGGTTTGATGTAATTTTGGCCAAATACTTCTCAAAAATTTTTATTCATAATTTCTGTTTTTGTTTTCCCTTTAGATGTTTTAAATGGAGTGTTGCCAACAGAAATGAAACTCATCTTGACTTGAGTCAGGCATACTGTATCATTCTACAAGCCAATTGAGTATAACTGCTTCTGTATTTAGCTTTTCTTTTGCAAGCTGAAGCCCCCAAATAGCTTCTAATATTAAAATCTAGGGAAAAAAAATGAAGGAAATCTCTACTGGATTTCCCTAGGAAAGATAGCCTTTTTGCTGTTCTACTGTGGAATATGGGATGTTTTAACTTTTTTCTAAAGAAACTTTAGGGTCAGGCCTAGATCTCACGGTTTTAGTTTGCTTACTTCAAAGATTTCTGATCAGCTACGTGCCAGAGCTGCTCATAGAGACTCATTGCTTTTAGATTGTTTTACCCAACTGGCATAAAATGTCACAGCTCCAGGGAGCAAGCCACATCATTCACCAGCTGATTTAAAGGAACTGTATATCTATACTATTCCAATTTATGTCTGACAAATGATAAAATTTCTTATATTTTATTGAAGTACATCTAGAATTAATCCCAGTTACACATCAAATTTCAGCATGTTAAGAATTTATAGATTTTAATGTATCCTTCTACTTGAAGAACATGACGGAACATGTTTGATTAAAAAATATTTTATAACCCTCTACTCGATGTAGCTCATTGGTGAAGAGGAAATTTTAGGTTCGGTACAAAATTATTAAATAAAAAAAAGTAAGCTAAAAGTAAGACAGAGAATACAGTATGAATAAATTGAAAATACTAATGAACTAAAGTAATGAGGATGCATTTATTTTTAATGTTATTTTAAGTAAAAATATGAATACTTTATGTGTTCCTTTTAAGGTTTTCTTGAGGCAGTGGCTAAGTACTTATGTAAATTACAATGAAAACATGTTTTTCCTGGTCCTGTGGCAATGCATGTGACTACAAATCTCTCAACTTCATATTGTAAATAATACTTAAATTAAATATTTATTTTCACAATTTTTCTTTAAAATAGAACCTGTCAAAAGTATGTCAAGAATTTTATTGCTCATTAATACATAATAAAATACTTTTGCAATTAGTAATGCAGCAGAAGCTTTTTGAGACTGCGGAAATGTTGGTTGTGACCACATGTATGTTTTCAAGCTGTGCTTTGACTTATAGTTCTTCTGGAAGGTCTGACAGAAGAAGCACGACGTTGTCTTGCTGGAGGAGATTCATGTAGAACCTAACCTGAAGAACAACGTTCTGCTTTTTTGGGTTCTTTTTGTCCTCTAAGGTGAAATGCATTATACTTTGCATGTAATGAACATAGCACACTACCAGCTCACACTTTCTTCTCTCACTCTTGCATGTATTCTACATGTTGAATAGAAATCCAGGCAGAAAGCTATTATTACCTTGTTCTTTCTGATGAAATGAAAATCCTGGACTTTAAATGTAATGAGTAACACTTAGGAAGAGATTTGGGGGCCAAAAAGTAAGTGTCTTAGGTCATTTTAGAAGCATTTTAGAAGAGTCTGTTTTTTACCTGAGACTCCATTGTAGGCCCTGTGTCATTTATACCAGCTCCTGTGAATATCTCTGAAAGGATGTTAAATTTAGGCACCTAACTTTACCTTGAGCTCCCATTTAATATATATTATATCACAACTATCTTCTCTCAGGCTAAGAATCGCTTAGCTCATGGTAGCCTTGAGATCATATTGCCTGTGTGGCTGATCTAGCACATTCTGGTTGACTTTCCCAGAGCTTTGTCATTACACCTCATTTGTGAGTCTGTCTTTTTTGCAGGCAGCTGTGAGTAAAGTGATGGCTTGAGTGTCTGTATTCTTTCAGGCTGAAAAAAAGGTTATTTTGACATCTAAAAAAGAAAAAAGTCTCAACGTTTCCATGTCTGTGAAAATCTGAAGAGATATGATGAAGAGTGTGCTGTTGTTACCGCACAGAGTTTAGCTTTGAGACCTTTGCAGAGGAGAATTTATTGTTTTTCATGCTGTGGTGGGTCAACCCCAGCCAGCTGGAAAGCCCTCACACAGCCATTTCTGCACTCCTGTGGAGCAGGATGGGGGAGAGAGCTGAAAGGGAAGGAGCAAGAAAAACTTGTGGGCCAAGACAAAGGCATTTCGTAAGTAAAAAAAAAAAAAAAAAACACAAAAAAACCCAACAAAAACCAAACACAACCAACCACCAAAAATCCACAAAAAAACAGATCAATGAGATACCACCTTCCACCAGCAGACCTATGTCTAGACAAGCTGTAGGCAACGTCTTGTTTAGAAAAATTCCCCCTCGGTTTTATTGCTCGGCATGACATCGCAGGGCTTGGAAAGTCCCTTCAGTTATTTGGGTTGTGCAAGCACTACTCAGCAATAGTTTGTGACTGTTCCAGTCACAAATCTGAAACATAGCACCATATTCCTTGCTATGGAGCAAATTAACTCCATCCCAGCTAAGAGCAGTGCACATACCTAACAGGGGCAACCAGTGTAGAGTATGAATCACAAGTTGGAGTCAGATAGCTCTTTTACACCCACTCTTGCCTCATACTCAGAGTTAAGTTATCAAAGTTCAATGCTTTTTTTTTTTTTATGCTCAGTCTCATACTTGTCCATGATGAAAGACAAAAGGAGAGACTACAGTCCTCCTTGTTCATTGGTGTTTCTGTACAAATTAGGTAGAGGTAATAATCTCTTTATATTTTAAATTTACCTCCCTGTGCCCAGTTAAAAAAAAAAAAAAAAAAAAAAGAAAGACCCATTTTTCTTGGCAAAATTCAAATAATACAGTTAGTAAAGTAGGTAGAAAAACGTAATTTCTTGTCTGTTGTGAAAAATTTAAATGAAAGTTAAAGTTTTTGGTTTTAATCATTTTTTGTTGGTTTGTTTCATGTGGTCAGTAACAGTAATACTGGGAAAAAAAGTTATTTTTGGATTTTAGATAAGTCTCAAAAAAAGAGTAGAAAAAATGAAGAATTCACAAGAAAAGGCACTGTTGACAAACTGAAATATGAGAGGATAAAACATAGTTTATCCTTCTAAGGCCTAAATCCTATAATTTTATCCATCTTGAGTCTCTAAACCAGGTTTAGGATTATTACAATATTAATAGTAAAAACAAATTATAATTGGTTTGTTTGCCTGTGATGGCTTTATGAAGATTTTGATTTCTGTTTAGCCTGTTGGTTAACTGTTTAGGTGTGATTTTATAAGCCATAAGGATATTCAGGACCCTTTTTTTAATTTTTTTTTGCCATGATATTGTTTAAAATTTTAATTATGAGTATTGTTTTTCCCCTGTAGGTAATCCATTGGAATAAGCTTGCCTACTTCCCCAAAATGCACACTGAACTGACATATCATTGACAATTTTTGACAACAAAAGCTCTGACTGGTGGTGAAAATAAACTAACTGTCAGAACATGAAGGTCAGAAACATTGTCAGCACCATTATAAAAGCATTACAGTGACCTGATTCATCTTATATTTGCCAATTTCCCAGTCCTCTTGTGATGGCTACTCGAAAGCTCTATTTGAAGAGGTGAGAGTAAAAGAGGATTATATTAATGGGCATCATGTAATATTTGCAGAGCTGGAAATTTCAGAAATCCTTCTGGACCAAAGAAAATGTTCTAGGCATACTTTTTTCCTACTGCTTTTTCTCTGCAGTCCAACCTAGCCACAGAAATAGATGTGACAGCTATAGCAAAAAACTTTTTTGCCCGGGATTGTGGTGACAAGGACTGTGTGCCCATTTGCTGAATGTGAAAAGTGGATTTCTGCTATATTGCACTGTATTAGGAGCGAGTAAAATAAATTTAACTGCACTAACCTTTTGATCATGTAGCTGGTTTTTCCTTCATTTCAAGTCCTTACTTTTCTGACTACAATTTGCTTTTGTCAGCACAGCAGAAAGTGACATATGGCATTTTTGTTGTTACATGAAATAATCTTCCATAGATCAGCTGGATTTCCCAAAAGATCTTTGCATTCAACATTACAGAGAGACAGGAGATGAAAGAGAACCCCAGATCACTCTACATTCCATGATTAAAAATCTCAGTAAAGCAAGCTTCCCCATTCAAGCCAACATATTTACTTCACATTTTTAGTAAGTAAATAAGGGTAGAACATGCTCTGCAGTGTATTGAAGTCTTGTGAACCCTGACTTAGAAGGTGAAAGAATAAAAAGGAAGCTATGGTGGGAGTTTTTTGTTTGGTTTTGTTTTGGTTTTTAAATTGTCTGAGATATTAATAAACTATTAAATTATTAGCTGTTGGTTTTGACTTTACTTCTGATACATAAACAAAGGACAGTTGTACATCACTCTGGATTACACCCTTGCTCCTACATTACAGTAGGTAAATGCTAACCTGCCAACATAATGAAATTTTTAAATGACACCATCTTAACAGGTGTAGTGTCTCTGATTAGAAATCCCCAGATATAACAATATCAAAAAGAAAAAAAAAAAACAAAACCAAAACTAAAATCACACTATGAGAATGCTAAAGCTAATATTCTTAGATAGTTGGCATTACAAAATGTTCTCATTTTAATTAACGGGCAGCATAACACAGAAGCTGCTCAATAATTTGAATTCAGGGAGAACAATCTCAGTTGTTTCTGCCCACCAGCACAGTACATCAATTCTTTTCTTCAAGTTATTGCATATTGATGGGATACTTTTCTACTGACAGGAAAAAAATTAAGTCAGCAGTTATCCAGTCAAAGTGGCTGAATGGATGGGAAGGTTAACGCCTCAAACTAGGTTTAAATTAGTTCACCTTTCTCTAATAATTGCATTTCTGCATTAAACTTGTTTTAAACAGGAATATGTTTGATTCACAGTTCCTAAAGGCTAAGTTACGAGTGCATGATGGAAGATTGTTATGCTTCAAAGCCTACAAATTCAGATAAAAATTACCGTTACTTTCATAAGTTTTTCAAAGGTCAGTGAAGGACTGGAAAGTTGCATGAAAACAAAAAAGAGCTACGGGCAAAATAACTAGAATTGATAATGACCTTTAAGCCAATGAAGAATGAAAATCATAAAATACTTAGCCGAATGGAAGAACAAAGATTCTCATAAAAAAGCTTCAACGATAGGATACAAAGTAAAATAGCTCATTATGACTGGAAATGGTGGACTGGTACAGCACTAAGGCAAAGGATTTCTCTTACACAGCAATACCTCTAGGGAAATTTAATTTTAACAAGTGATACATTTTATTTGTGAATGTGTGTATGTGAGGGTGTACACAAAGATTTAGCCTGGACTTACAGAAGCCAAGAGCAAGCTTCTGTTTCCACTATTGCATAAACCTGGAGGGCTTTTTATCTTATACTCCCTTTCAAATTAGGATTAAAAATGCATTGTAACAAGTGAAAAGTATTACCTCATTAATTTTAATCTCCTGTTTCATTTTCTAGATTTTTATTTCTCTCTCTATTGTGATATCTGGCTGAAATTCCACTTCAACATTCTCTTTTCCATATAAAATTAAACTGGTAATTTATATTTTGTTAGTTTTTTTTTTTTTCCAGAATTTATTAAATATTCAAGAATATTCAATATATGAAAAGAATGATTTTTAATAATTTCTCATAGGACAGTAGGCATGATGTGATAGTGTTTACTTCCCTGTGCACTGATACAGAATGCATTGAGTGCAAAGATTTCATTAACTTACACACAATTTGCCAGTGCATACAGGATTTCAGGATCAAAGTACTGACTTTGTTGGAAGCCAGAAGTCTTATCATCTATGAGTTCTTAATAACTGCAAAGACTAATTCAATTAGAAAACCAAATCATTAAAATAAGTAATAATGAATGAGCGGAAGAATTCCTTCATCTTGAACACATAAATTGTCTTGCGAAGACTGTCTACTGCCTCACATAATTAAACACAACTAAAATATTCCCAAATTATAGAATTCTGCCTATAAAAGCTAAAATCAATCTATGCTTGAGAACAAGTTTTATATGGAACTTAGTAACTATTTCTGAGGAGCAGACCGACCCCAAGTTTGAACTGAACAGCAGGATGACATTTCACAGAGCAGAAGAAAAGAATTCTCACTGACAATTAAATTTAAATAAGTTTTTAAAATTTTTCATGCTCTGGTGGAAGGATACATGGGCAGTGTGGCATGAAGGGCTGGTAGAACTTCAGAGTTTAACAGGAAGTTTCCTTGATGTAACACTGAAAAAAAAAAAAAAAAACAAAACCAAACAAGCAAACAAACAAACAAAAACAAACAGGAAAAATGAATTAGTAAATTACTATGGCTCTCATTGATATTAACATTTTTTGTTCCCCAGAAAGGAGAACTAGTGTAATAAAAACTTACACTGACCTTTCATGCTCTGAATGACCTGAACAGAGCATGAAGAAATCAGAAAGCTTATTGCAATTGCATTGTGACATACACACCAAAAAAACAGAAGATTGCTAGTTGAAAATCAGTCATTAAAACAACAGTTAGTTTGTACAGTTCCTTTCTTTTCTCTCATCTCCTTTTGGATATATTTTCCTGGCTTTAAACCAGGCATCACTCAAATTCTTACACTGTGGAATTTTGTCAAATCTTTTACCAGTTGTTCCAACGTGGCCAAAGAACTAGTCCAATATGGCATGTTTCCTTGATGTACAATTGTGCTTTCTGAGTACGATTTCTCACATTATTGTACTAGAGTCTGTATTAGAAAACATAAATCATGTATTACAAGACAAGTGAACAGATGCTCTGGCACAGATTTTTTTGTCTCCAATATGTATTTAATTAATAACTGGGAATAGCATCTAATGTAGCTGATGGCTTGCATGTAGTGGTGCAGGTCCTTATTTATCAGATTTTCTTGTTTAGCAAGAATGGTGCATCTTCAGGTATGTCCAGAGGCAGAATTATTGCAAGAAAGGCGTTAGAACATCAAGTAATTTCCATTCACCAGTTCAGAATTATTGGAGTGGTGTTTGTCCAATTTTCAATCAAGCACAGAGCAAAGAGTGAATATTCTCCTCTATGGGACAAATAAATAAATATGATGATTACTCAGCTAGGTACCTATATTATAGTTATATTATACCAAAGTAGTATACTCACCAGGAAAAAAGTTATTTTAACTAAAAGTCTCTGAGATTTTGTCTTTATTTTCCTTCCCCTATGAAAATTAGAAGGGGTTGTGTAAAACAAAACATTCTTATTTTATACTTCTTAGAAGATTGTAAAGTGTATTGGTACATCTGTGAATCTCTGGTGATAAGAATAGTGACAAAATAGGTGCAAGGAGGAACTTATAATCAAGAATGTTGTCAGGGGGTGGGTGTACCTGCTATGGATTGAGTAAGTGATCCTCTGAATTAAATCACTGGGTTTTTTTAACACCAGAACTGCATTTTGCAATTTTGCCTGTCTGCATTCAAAAGATAAATTGATGGTTGGGTTGTAACCACTGTGAACTGTTATAATTTCATAAATTTAATAGTTTCCTCCTATTACAATTCTTTCAAGCTTCTGAGCATCAAGTAACTACCTGGTCAGCAGAGCACTGACTGACTTAAAGGCATTAGTGGTCATGATGCAAGCTCTGTCTGGGAAAAGGCAGAAATTAGCAGATTCTTCAAATCAGAGTTCTCTAGGGTGAAGTGATACATTTTGGCTAGAACCAACATGTTAATCATCACCAAAAACTTCCAGCCTATTTCCTTTGCTATGTGCACCTGGTCGAATTCTCCTGTGTCTGCCAGGTTAGTTACAAGTGTATTTGACACCCTGTACTGAGTTGGTGACACATATACAAAGGCACTACTCAGATAAGTGAGATTTTCACTACAGCTCTCTACCTCTAACTTATTAGATGGCACTGGTATAGACTGAGGAAGCAGAAAAAAAGAATGTAGAAAGTTGTTACGAGGAGGCATATCTAGGAGATCTGAGTTGCATCTGGGTATGCACGGAAGGCGATAGAGAAGAAACTGTTACAGTTTTACATCTTGGTAACATATGTGGACGTGGTGGGCACAGAGAGTAGAACCAGAAGCCACTAGCAACCAGGCAATACCAGATATTTGACTTTAGATACAGAGAAATTAAAAAAAAAGAATGGCCTGGTATGTTCTGACCAGTGAGGCCATTGACATCTTCTGACAACCATGACCACCTAAGCTAGAAAGCAATAAAGCGGGAAGAGTTCCACAGCAGGGGAAGAAGTCCATGAAAGTCTGACACTATGCAGAAGCTGAGCCTGAGGCTGGTTAATCATGCATGGAAACCGGTTTGCCAGTAAGGACTCAGGTGCACTGACTGGTTAGAGTGAACATCCTGTTTCCCTGCATTCCCATGCTGATAACGGCTGGACTGGGGCAGTGGTCACTTTCTTCGGTGTGGATGTGTATTCTGTACACACTATAGGAGCAGATTTTAAAACACTGTTATCTGCCCTGCTATACCTATCCTTCTTAGAAATAAGATCCAAAATTTATATCACTGCATGGTGGAGTTCTGTCCTTGCGGTTTTATCACTCTTAAATTCCTCCATGACAATTGATGTATTTCACTAATCCAACAGCAGAAAAATACTGTTCTACTTTTGACAACACTCAGCTGCTGAGTCAGTCCAGCTACAATTTTTAATTCATCAGTAAATCACAGAATCGTTTAGCTTGGAAAAAATCGCTAAGAATGTTGAGTCCAACCACAAACTTAAAACTGGCAAGTTCACCAGAAGAATTATTTCTCATTAAATCTATGTTTTCATAGGAAATCACGCTATTGCTAATTTTCAAATGTTCTGTGTCCTGGTTTTGTTAAAAACAAGACCAGTTCTCTTTTAGTGATTTTTCTTTCAGCTAAGTTCTAGATGGCTGTACTTTTCTGAGTTTTAACCTGCATATTTTCCCTCGGATGCTGTACCTGGTGCTGATAAGAAGACCAATGGAATGCTGAAGAAGCTCATGTTTAAATTTATTACTATGGTAGCCAAGAAAGACTGATAAGTTTTCCCACGTTCTGTTGTGAGAGGGGCATGTTTGAGGAGGGGTGGATGGAACAGGTGACTAAAACTGACCAACTGAAGTATTCCATCCCATAATCGTCATACCCCCTATGTAAGAGGGTGATCACGAGGGTCATTCTCTCTTCAACGATGGCGGGCATCTAGAGAGGACCCTTCCTGTCTGCCCATGATCTATAGGCCTCAGGCCCTGCATCCCTGCAACCAGTTTCCAGTTTGCTGTGAAGTCCCGCCCATGACTTCCAGGGGCCTGAGCTGCAGGTGCTGGAGCCACCAGCTCCACACACCCAGCTCCGCCACTGCTGGAGTGATGCCAACTCCACATCGAGCACTCAAGATTGGTTTTGTATATTTTATGTATATATTCTCTATTTATTAGTAGCATTAGTAAAACTCTTTAAAACCTTCCAACTTGAAGTCTAAGTCTCTCTTCCTTTTCTTTTATCTTAACTATCATCTTTCCAGTCGAAAGGAAAAGGGATGGCGGGAGATAAGAGGGTAACAGGGAGTGTCTGCCACGGTTTATTGCTGCCTTGCCTTAAACTGTGACATTCTGCTAACAAAATTTAAAAAATACTAATACATAATTTTCCTGAGGTCTTGACCCTGGTACTTTTTTCCAGTACCAATAATAATAAGGGAAATAATCTAGAAACTGAGTACAAGAGGTCTCGTTCATATCTAAACTCTTTATCCTTCCAAACAAGGTGGCATTTTGTGTAAGTGATAGGAGATAACCTGGCCATTTCTTCAGTCAGACTCGCAGTCAATTTACATGTTACGGTCTTAATCAATGCAATGGAGTGACAAAAAACAAGTATTATTCCCAAGATAAGCAGGTAATAGAGTTGAACAGCTATGTTCATGACCATTTTATTGGTATCTTAAAATGTAAATATAAATACATATATCTGCCATTTAAAATATTTCTCTATATTAGTCATATCTATTTTGCCAAAACTTCTGAAAAATATGTATGAAAGGCACTACCTGCAATTTGAATACACCAAACGAAGATGGATAGTTTGAAAAAAAAAAAGACATACCTGGGACTAACACTGTAAAGGCCAGGAGAGATGAGACTATTCTGGAGTTACAGTAAGAAGAAAACAAAGAAAAAATTTTAAACTCTCTCTTATTTTCTGGAAGTAATCTCAAAGGGTTAAGATAAGGCGTGGGGTGTATTAGAAGTGGGGGTGGTTAGTAGGTCCAGAGAGGTTCTCCTTCCCCTCTACTCTGCCGTGGTGAGACCACGTCTGGAATATTGTGTCCAGTTCTGGGCCCCTCAGTTCAAGAAGGGCAGGGAACTGCTGGAGAGGGTCCAGCATAGGGCAACAAAGATGATTAAGGGAGTGGAGCATGTCCCATATGAGGAAAGCTGGGTCTCTTTAGCTTGGAGGAGACTGAGAGATGACCTTATTATATGTTTACAAATATATGAAGAGTGAGTGTCACGAGGATGGAGCCAGGCTCTTCTCGGTGACAACCAATGGTAGGACAAAGGGTAATGGGTTCAAATTGGATCACAAGAGGTTCCCCTAAAATTTGAGAAGAAACTTCTTCTCAGTGAGGGTGACAGAATACTGGAACAGGCTGCCTAGGGGGCTTGTGGAGTCTTCTACTCTGGAGACATTCAAAACCTGCCTGGACGCCTTCCTGTGTAACCTCACCTAGGTGTTCCTGCTCTGGCAGGTGGATTGGACTAGATGATCTCTTGAGGTCACTTCCAGTCCCTAACATTCTGTGATTCTGTGATTCTGTGATTTTGTTTCTGAATAGTAATCTGATGAGTTACTCTCATCTGATACCAGAATGTGAGTCCTCTGGGGTAGAACTGTGCCATTTTATATGTTTAGTAAGCACAAACTGTATTTTGGGCAACCAAAAGAGTCAATAAAGCTGTTGTGGCCAGTGTCTTTCTCTATCACGACAATTTTTCTATTGATTTTAATTGTCATTGGATCAAACTCACATTTGCTTTACTCTGTTCCTGGAGGAACCATGGCAATATATTTAAACAGTACCACTTTAAAAGTAGGACAACGTGATTAAACAGTAAAATAAGATAAATTACTTTTGATATCAGTATTTACTTATTCCTCATTAAGAGCTTTGAAAAACTCTGAAGAGGTAGAGAAATTTATGAAATGTTAATGTATTATAATTAACTGTATACTTGATGCTACTTGAATGCCAAATATTTATATTCAGATGTATCAACAAAATCGTTATTAAAACGTTGATACTACTGTATTGCTTAGACTACTTCAACAGTGCTATTCACCATGAGTTTCACTGCAGTAAAACCATTTCCTATGACAATCGTTGGTTGGGTAAAATTTCATTTATTATATAATTGCAAATCAAGATGTCCTTCTCCACAAAGTAGTATTCTTGCCTGTATTGAACTAGTTTAAATCAAGTCAATACAATCTTTCTTAGATTGGTTTTGCAATTTCCAGATTCAGTAAAAGGCATATCAAGTATCTGGCTTGATTTTCTATATGCCAAAGATCCCTTGTAAGATTGCATCTAAAACTGATCCCTTGTTGCTCTTAAACATCACCAGACATCTTTTCCACAGAACTTAACTCATACCTTGCATATTTTGATGGAAGAACAAAATGAAAATTAGTGTTTCCTAAAAACAGATGGAGGACACAGCTTCAAGGATTGCTTGTGGATGATATGTGGACTCATTTTCAAGAGCTGTTATGATAATAAAGGTTTATATATATGTGTACATAATTTCATCACTATTCACTTTTAGTAGGCTCTTATCAATTAATAAATGATTTTTAGAAAGTTAGTTGAGATTTTATTTTAAAACTTTGCTTTGTAAATACTTAGCCTTTCAAATTAATATGTGCCTTAGTGACTGATAAAGAGCTCATTCTTCAGCTATAGGCATTTAAGATAAATTCAGAATACAGAGGAACCAGTTACTAGCCTTACTAGAGATGTTTATGAGAGCTTTCGACAATAATTTTACTCAAGATTCTTGTAAGTGGACACCAAAGTTGAAACTTTAGGCTGCTGAACTATATTGAGTTTTCATTAATTTGCATTTGGCAGTCAATTTTGAGCATTTCTTGTTGCGTATTTCTTGCTGCCAACCCATTATATACACTTATATAAGTATAGAAAATATACTTTTGTAATCAATTGGATGTAAAATAAGTAAAGTTACCAGCAACTTCCTAGAGTTAGAACAAACACTGACTGTAGAAGTCAACAGAAAAAAAAAAAAAAACAACCTACATTTTCCACAGATGGAAGTTACCATAATAAGTACTCAGTTGTGAAGCAGACAAATCTAAATGCAAATAGTGTCAAAGCATGTATGTATATCTATGCTATGTGTATGAAAATAAATGTTACACATATAGAAACATACATATTTCTATAAATTTTTATATATTATCTGTTTCATTTTACTTTACAATATTTCATAAATATATAACTAATCATAAAACCATGCCCTGCATAAACCCATTTTTGTTACTTTTTTTCTTTTTGTATTGCAAACTGCCATGACTGAAATATGAATTTCCCCTACGTGCAATCCTCAGGATTAGTCCAGCCTACAAGTGTTGCTTGAATGCCAACTGTGTCAGCATGTCAGTAGATGGCTAAAAAGAATATCGTCAGAAGTAAAAAGATGAAGTATAACCACACATGATTAAGGACTAGCAGTTCAAGGCAAACAAGCAAACAGACAAAAGAAAACAGAAAATAAAAGAATATTCTCTGAAAAGTCAGGTGCAAAATTCAATGTTGCCCTTAGGCTATTAAATTTATTCACTCGGTGTTTATGAAGCAGAAGGGTCATGAGAAGTTGACCTCAGCAACATTTTAGGGCTGATCTTTTGACAAAGATGAACTGTTTATGAACAATTTTTCCATTTTGTGATGCAGAAATAAGGATGTCTTTAGGAGAAGCTTTGCTAATTTCAAATTTAAATTAGAGTTATTTCAGACAAATATTTGTTTACTATTATCAATGCAATGAGAGATTTATCTTTCTGCATTTGCCAGTATCTTTCTGTTTGAATATTATTTCTTTTCTACACCTAGGAGCTCAGTTTATATCGTGCTTGTGTGAAAATGATATATTTTTTTCATTCTTAAATTTTAAATAGTTCCATCTAAGTTTCAAAAATTTTTAGTTTCCTCCTTTCAACAATTAGTTATTATTTTCTACTGTGGTTTTGTTTGTTTGTTTATATATACATACATGTATCTATCTATCTCTTACCACAAACAATTAATTTTCTCAAGTACTGTAAATCTTTAGACTTTCTTTTTTTTATCTTACCAGGTCACTCCGCAAGCTGATGAAATTTTTTCAGTGATATACTTGCTTGATGCTTGATTAGATTAGATTTCACCTATAGTGTCTCTGACTGAAGATATTGACAGTGATTTCTTGTCAGCAACTTTCAATTTTGAACATAAAAATACAAATAGACCTCTCAGAAAACACAGTGGCATAGAAACAGGTTTACCTTTGGAAGCAGAAGTGAACATACACCTGGGACCTCTCAAAATTGTGATTAATCCCTTATTCAGTTCTGACAGCAATGCACCTGTGTATTGGTCCTTATTCAAGAAATGTACAATGCTAACTCCGGTGAGGTATGGTGTTGACTTAAATTGACTCATTGAAGAAAATACTACTTGGTGTGATTATTGGATTAATAATTTTAATGTTATTCTGATATTTTGTTATTTACATGTATATTACTTTATGTATGTACATACACATATGCATACACCTTCACACATATATGTAGACTAAAAATGAATAAAATATACAGGCTAGACTCAGCTGTCACATCTTTTACTACTTTATTTCAGAAATTTATTTTATACTGCTGGAAAGATATGTATACTTTTCTGCATTACATCTTTTAGTTCACCTTTTTGTTTGTTTCAGATATGAATGATTTAAGGAGATGCTGAAAAATCTATCAGTAAAGTGCTACATGGAGATTACAACTGAGCCAAATTCTATTGTATTGTTAGCTTCTTCTGTGGAGGATATACAATGGTTATTTATACTTTTGATTTAGGGATTAATAAAATCTAAACATAATTTGACAGCTACAATGAACTCAAGACGTGACTGATTTCAGTTCTGATGGATTTTGGATTTGAAGCTACCCAGCTAATAATAGACTTTATTTTGTAAATAAGATCTTACATATACTTTTGTTATCTAGATGCCAATTATTTCTAACCTCACCAAAAGGGGAAGAGTATCAGAAAACACACAAAATTATAGTAAGTTCTAAAGCTTACAGATACATGATAAATAATGGAAGGAAATTCCTTCCAACAGTCATACACACTCTTTGGTTATATTCAGTAACTATTTTGCTTAATTACTGAATAAGTGGTACTCAAATGATTTGCTGTATACTCTGTTGTGAATCACCCAATCACACATCCAGCATCTCCAAATTAAGTTTCATGTTTTTAATAAATGTGAATTATGTTGCTGATAATTCATATCTCCCTGCACATATAAAGCTACCATAATAAAATATAATTATTATAGAAGTTGACACAGGAGAAAATTTAAAACAAACAAACAAACAAACAAACAAACAAAAAAACAACTAAAAATGTAGAAACAAATAAAAAAAAATCCTGCCAATCCACCTAGACAGCTAGGACATGGACTTTTGTATTTCTCCAGAGCCACAGAAATCTTGCCTCCTGTGGAGCAGGTGAGCTTAATTCCCCCAGTTACTCTAAAGTGACTGACAGAAATTAATGGTTAAGAGTTTGGAGAGGAAGCCATATGAGGAACTGTTAAAGTCACTTGGTTTGTTCAGCCTGGAGGAGAAGAAACAAAGAGGAGATCTCATCACAGTCTACAGCTTCCTCACAAGGGGAGGAGGAGTGGCAGGCACCCATCTCTTCTCTCTGGTGACCAGTGACAGAACCTGAGGGAATGTCAGGAAGATGTTCCAGGGGTGCTTTAAATTGTACATTAGGAAAAGTTTCTTCACCCAGAGGGTTGTGGAGCACTGGAAGAGGCTCCCCAATGAGTTAGTGATGGCCCCAAGCCTGGTAGTATTCAAGAAGAGACTGGACAACACCCACAGATACATGGTGTGAACTGTGGGGTCGTCCTGTGCAGAAACAGGAGTTGGACTCGATGATCGTTGTGGGTCCCTTCCAACTCAGGACATTCTATGATTGTATGATAATGAAGTAAAAGCCATATGTATAAAAAAAAGCCATGTATGTAAGAAAAGACATATATATATAAAGAAAAAATATTGTTTCTTTGGGGAAAGATTTATAACTGTTTCCCTATAAAAGGTAATATCTGACAAATTATATCTGAGAATATAAAGACATACAGTATTTTTAAATCAAGTATTAAATGCAGAATTATGTATATAGAAAAGAGCGTAAGATGCTTTCAGCTTTATTAAGAGATAGCATCAAGATCTAGATTGCAGCATTTTTGCCTGCTTTGCTTTGTTTGCCACAGACCTCAGGTTACGTATAGTGGTGAAACTTTCACATCATACACAAGATCACCATTTGGAAAGAGTACTGAAGACTTAACACTGCAACCAAAGTAGGAAGTTCATAGTGTTATTTCACAGTTTTAATCTTAAAGAACTGGTACCTTGCAGAATGTCTGTGTGGTTGATATGACGTAAGTTAGTGACTTCCACTGGAATCAATAGAGCTGCTAAACTGATTTATGCCCCCATGAGTCTGATCTTAATCTCATTTTCAGTAAAAGATCTTAAGAAAAATGTAGATTCACATTCAGTAACATTAGGATGATAAAAGCTAAATGTTGTTAACAGGGTGGTAAATTAGAGTTATAGTTGTTTAAACAGCAAGAAAAAGCATTCCTCCATATTACAGACTAATCTCTTGTTATCATTTCCTCTTTAAAGCTGTCAAATAGGAGCAAGGGGTGGGGATGTTGGGAATAGTGTTTCTTTTTCAGTTTAGCAAGACTTTTTTCATTCTAGAATTGATTTCACATTTTAAAGTTCACCTGTATCCGAGCAAAACAAAACAATTTACAAATAATAGAGGTCTGAATCTTTCAAAATGAGATCTGTACACACAGTCATTCATCCATACTGTCTTCACAGAATCAGCATAAACTGTATCGGCTGGTAGTAAGAAATCGGTACATATTACTGTATTGAACAATAGTGCACTTAATAGTGCATATTATGAGACTGTTATTCTGTAGTAGATGACTCAGTATCATGTAAAGTGGTGTTTTCCCTAATTTAGTAATGTGGTTTGATGATTTCTTTGACAGCTAGGAAAAATATTAATCATTCCAGTTACATGAAATCCAAGATATTTGGCGAAGGTAGTCCTCCACATCCAGAAATTTAAGCTTTCTCTTCATCTTGACTTTGAAAAACATCATGTTAAAGAAATGCAAGTGGGAGTAAATTCTTCATCCTACCAGATGCATAATGAGTCAAATGCCATGTTGTATGGATGTGACTCTAGAAGGAAGAATAGTCTTCAGCAAGGTGGAAGGAAACCATCTTGCTGTACTTACTCTACCAACCAAGGAGAAAACCTGTGACTGAATATATTTAGTTGTGCAGACATAAACTAAATCAGCAGGAACTATGTGAGAATTCCCATCCAATATCTGTCTCTAGTCATGTGCAGTTTGAGCAATTAAAATACTGGTAAAACATAAATAAAGGAAAACCAACATTTATTGGTCTCTACATCTTCAATCATTGGAAGTGTATTTGTACAGATATATATGTATATATATATATAAAATAAATTGAACAAAACTGTAACCTAATATTCATTTAAATGAGCTTCTTGGACATGACAATGACACTCATACTCTGAAATAATAACTTATATAGGATCTCTTCAATCTCATTATGAGAACATTCTTATCCATGTAGGTCTCCATCAAAACAGAATTCAATCTCTTCTAGTCTGCCTCTATCTCTATCTCTATCTTGTGTTTTCAGAACTTTTTTTCTTCGAGAACCTAGAAATGTCTTCCACATTTTTTCATGGACAGATTAGTTCCATTTGGTACTCTATAATTTCTATCCTTGAAATTATTCTTTTTTCTTGACAAAACTGATGTCTCAAACAAATAGAAAACTTCTTAAATAAAATCATTGACATCTGCTTTGTTAGGGTAAGGAAGCATACTTATTTTGGCCTGCCATCTCATGGTCATTTGCCTGTATTTATTCAAATTTTTTTTTTTTTTTTGCTTGTTTGTTTTTTTTATTTGTTTGTTCTATTTTGGTTCAGAACAATGGTAACTTTAGAGTTTTACAACGTAAACAGTTTCAGAGTTAACAAGACCAGTTAATTATAATTTGAAATGGGCAATCAGGAGAAGATGAAGATCACCAAGTTAATTTAGGTAACAGTGCAAGAGAATGGGAGGTCAAGTCTTAGTTTTTTTCTGTCAGGTCTACTTCATCTTAGATTTGCAACATGTATATTGCTTAATGTTTCCATGCTTACTGTGTATAATATGAGGTAGGAAAGGATAAGAAGATTAACATTTGGTTGAAAGACTACAATACTACTTAAACATGCGCATATCATTGTAAGGAATTTCAGTAAGGAGAGCTGTGGATATTTTCTTAAAACATCTCAATTATAAGACTGTTAAAAATACACTTAAATGTTGTAATAAAAATATCACACCATTTTCTGTGGTGTAATTTGTTAAAATCTGCCATTAATATTTGACAGCCCACTATTCACTTTCTTTGTAGTTAATAGATGTAGTGTACTCAATTTCTTGCGTTCTGAGGAAGTACTGGCAATGTGCTCTGACCTATAATCTATATTTAAGGGTTCAGTAGCTTTTTAGGAATGTTCATGGATACTTTATTAATCTCTAATAAACTCAGCTCTTCTACTTCATTTCATGGCTGAATATAACAGTATTTGCTTCCAAGACTAATTATAGAAGAGAGAGCAGAACAGTCAAAATTATGCCCCTGGCATAATTACAATGGACTTTGTTTATCTGCATGCCTTTAAACACCATCCAACTATGCAATACTTCCCTTTTGTTCTGGCTATTTGTTTCTGAGAAATGACATTTAAATTACTAAAAGAAAAATGTTAAAGTGAGATGGCAAGAACAATTTAAATCTGATTGCAAGAGCAGCTAATGCTCCAATTCAGAGAACCCTGAAAAAAAAAAAAAAAAGCAGAACCAAAACAAACTAACAAATATGCCCAAAAAACCAGGAATGGTAACAAAGTCCTCTACACAAAGGTTATTTGAAATCCATTTTTCATACTTGGGGTCTTTATACTAAATTTTGTTACATGTAATATCCACAAGATAGCATGTATAAATGTATTCTGCAGAGGCTGCTATAGAGAGCAACCAGAGTATTAAAATATTTAACCTCTCTCATTTATGCTGTAGAGAAAGGAACTCAAATATGAGTTTAAGGGGCACTGTGACAATAAAATAATGGAAATTGTAGTCCTAGAGTATTTCTACAGTAGAGATTAAACACCTGGGACATCTCTGAGGTCTTTTCCAGCCCAGTTGATTCTGTGATTCTGTGATGTGGTAAGTCTTAATGCTTCAGAAAGAGTAAGTATTGTATCATGTCTAATTCATGTATGCAATTCTAGTCTGTGTTCTTCTTCGAACAATGTAAACATTTTTGTTTGTGCTTCTTTCAGTTTCCAAGCACCTAAAATGAGAACATAACATGGAATCTTAACTTATTCATGTATTTAAACCACTTTACTATCCTAACACTAAAGATGTGATGGGTTTTATTATATTATTCATTAATCATGAATAACTGGGAAGATCAAGCATATATTCATGCTATATAATACATAATGCATGAGGGAATAAACAAGAGAAAAATGCACAGAAAAGGCTCTGTTTCTCTTTTGTTTCTTTAATCCATCAATTCAAAGATAATTTATCTATGATCAGAGATTTTAATGCAAACTCCAGTTTGTGGATTTTGCAGCTGTCCTAGGGGGACTTGGAATACGTAAACTAGTAACATCATCACTTTTCATTTTGTGGTATCTTTCATCTGAAGATCTCAGAATGTTTTTCAGTTTGAAAGAAACACAAAACAGAAAGTGATATACATAGGAGACATATAGGAATCTGTTTAATCCCCCATTCCTTGTTGAAGTTAATCTCTCTCATTTCTCTTGAAAAATTTGTGACAGCACCGCAGCAAAGTTCAACATGCTGCAGAACTCCCTCTCCTCTCTCTTTTATTCCAGTTTTACAACATATCCAGTTAAAGCTGTTGGAATTCAAGTAGACATCATGCAACTGAGTTGCAGTTTGTGTAAAAACACTAGGATTAGTGACCTCAGCTGATGAAAAATGTCAAGAAATCTGAATCAACATATATGGCTAGAAACCCAATTTTATGTTTTTTGCTAAAAGATATAAAAACAGATTAATCCAGAAAAGCAAATTAATTGAAAATGAATTTACACTGTGCCAGTCAGAGATGTTGGATTCCTGTGGGACTGGAAATGAGGTAGAAGGACAGCAAAATTCCAGTACCTCAGGCAAACTGGAAATTTGTTTATTAAAATTGTCTTTTCACAAAGGCTGAAGATGACTATTTAAGCCTTGTCTATCTAGGCATGAGAGCTGCAAGTTAGTCATTCAGCTACATATTTTTAAAGAAAATAACTTTACTAACTAACTACGTGTTCTAGAGGTGTTTCTTTGCCATGATGTCAAAAGTAATATAAGGACATGCAAGTTATGATGATTCAGGATGATCATGTATGGTTCTGAAGCTCACATATTTGGATACTAATAACAAGTTTAAAACAATGGTTTAAAATCATTGAAATTAAACATCTGATAAAGACGTTTAATTGCCTTCTGTATCAGTATTGTAATGCTCCAGAATGACAAGTTTTTCTCGTCCAGTTGTCAGTTTTCTGTCAGATTTATTGAGATCACATTCAAATGCTGCAAAGAACGCTGGCAAACCAATGTGACACAGTGTATTATCATGAAGAGATGCTAACTCAGATGCTGGAAACAGGCTAGACAAATGAATACCTTAGCAGTGTTAATCAGATGACAAATTAACTCATTTATTGCTAAACCGGGCAACTTGGGAGTTTGTTACTTCTTGCAATGTAGATCTGACCAATTTATTTTTCTTATTTCAGGGAGTGCAATAACAAACTTTCCCATTGCTATCCTTCTACAAACCCCCTATTAGCACTTGCTGACCTCAGTACTGAAGTGTTATTATCAGTAAAGGCTGCTGCAATGTTATCTATTAGACACAACTACCTCATTAATAATTCTATACTAACTTATCACTGTTAGTTCCCAAATTGCTACACCATGAAGACATGAAATTGATGAAAATGACAAGGTAAAATAACAATAATTCTATTTTTTCTGGTTTAATAATAGAGGGTTTTTTTGTAAACAAAAAGCACTATTCAGTTTATTATTAAGAATTACTACAGATTTATTTTTTTTACATAAACCAAATGCACTAGTTTTTATCAAGGTAAAGTGCACCTTTTCAGAACAATACAACTCTTGGATAGAACTATTGACTTTTAAAGACTGCCATTTCTAAGTCTCATGCTCATACTTTTTAACAATCACTGAGAAAAAAAAAAAGGCACCAATGTTTAATTCAGCCTTTTAGTTAGGTAGTGTAAGCCTTTGTTCACATAGGGTAAGCTACAGAAAACTGTAGTTTTCAGTGTTCTCTTCTGCTTGATGATAAAAAGAGTCAACCACTCCTGATACTAATGAGAATTGTTTCATTGGTCTCTCCAGCAGCCACATGGATTTCCAGATCTTCTTTGAGATGTGAATATTATTCTTGCCATGAAAAAAGCAACCTGGTCTAACTTCATAGCTGACCCTGCTTTTTGCTAGGGACCTCCTGAGATCACTTCCAATGCCTATTAAACCATGCCAATATGATTGTATAATTCTAAACAGCCATTTGTCTGGATTTACTAAGTTCTGGGATTCATATTTATCAAAGTTTGAGTAAAAGACCCCTCAGACTTAAAGTTCCTCATCTTGTGCCTTCAAGAAAGTGACAGTGGTATGAAATCTCCTAGTTAAAAACAAATAAACAAACAAACAAACAAAACCAAACCAAACAACCCCCACACATGGAAAACAATCAACCTAAACCACCCCCCCAAAAAAAAATAAATCCCAAAACAACAACAACAAAAACATACCACACCAGATTCTAAATTAGCAGACTACAAGTACCTCATCAAAATAAAAAACTCCATGTTTAATTTACTTCACAAAAATAGCTTTCCTCTGGTGTTAACGTGGGGTTCTTTGCCTTAACATGTCTTCCCTAAATAAAGGTTTTATACGTTCCTCAGTATCACTGTTCATTTGAGATTAGTGTGAAGGAGATGTCATTTTTTATTTCAATTTTGCAGTTTCTAAGGCCTTCATGCAATCTCTTTAAAATGTTTTTTCTATCACGTTTGGGATAACTAATCTAGTTCTTGAAAAGAAAATCCCTCTGGCAGCAAAATCTCCATTCTGAGTTGGCAACAATTGCTGCACTGGCCACACTGTGCTAACAGCTTTCCTTGGGGTCTTATCTTGGATCATAACTGTGGTAATCATTGCCAGGCTTGGATTTACTGGATAGAACTAAAACTGTCCCCGTTATGTAGCTTATACTCTCTACCCTGCCTGTCATCTCTGCTCTTCATGAAGAAGCATTATTCGGTGAGTTTTTGTGTTTCACCTGAGATCATGTAGCATAATTAAACCTGTTTGGAATATACAGTGCTTAGCTCTACATATTGCTGAGCTTCGCTGTGTTATCAACTATGTCTGCTTCCACAATTTCCTGGTTTTGTTAAAAACAAATTTCTCTTCTAGCGAATTTGCCTGTCAGCTAAAGCGTTCATATTAGCTGCATTTTCCCGGAGAACCAGATACATGTTTTGGTAAACATAGCAATGGAATGTGAGGTTATTGATAAGGACAGATTCACATCTCGCGAGAGGTGCAACGAGAAACAGGTAACCAAGGAACTGGCCAACGGAGTATAACATCCCATTCCTGTGAATACTTCATATAAAAGTGGGAGATCACGAGGATCTCGTCCCTTTTTGCTTATGGCCGACATTAGGAGAGGACCTTGCTAGTCATCCCTGCAAACTGAGGCCTAGTGAGAGACTGAATCCAGCTCCGGTTGGCTGCAGAGTCCAATCCAGGACTTCGGGTGCCAGCTCTGCAATTACTGGGACTTTCAAGATTGATTTTGTATATTTTGTATTATTTTCTCTATTCTTATTAGTAGCATTAGTAAAACATTTTTAATTTTTCCAACCCTCTTCTCTCTGTCCTTCTTTCCCTCCTGATCGCCTGTCCTTAGTGGGAAGGGGGGAGAGGGAGGGGCTGAAGGGGGAAGCAGGGGAGAGGGGGTTAACAATACATCTGCCAGGGTTTTATTGTCACCCCACAATCAAAACCCTTGACACACAAATATTATCCTAGATATTAATTCAGATGTCAGACGAGATATGTGTATAAAAAAAAGTACAAGTTCACAAGTGGAAAGAATACAAATGCATTTTTGAGAATTACAATAACGAGTTTGGGCAAATGTAGTACTGAGTGGCCATCAATAAAAATACAAGTCAATCTGTATCACTGTGAAATTAGAAAAATTTGTCTGTGTTCAATGTTTCAATATTTCTGTATTTACTTCAGAAAGAACATCCTGTAGCCTTGCATTATTTTGAGGTAACTCTTGTTAGTGCTCTGAAAAGCATCTTTGAAATACATTGTTTTTAGCCTACTTTATTGAGGATATGAAGCAGTTATCATACTGCATCTGTCAGATGTATCTTTATCTTTTGCCCACCAAGAAGGTTTTGAATGAAACACAAGAAAGGAGTAGAGGTTTCACAAATATTGTGCTTCGTGAAAACACATAAATTGTTAGATGGCACAAGTTCTGCTATTGCAATCCAGAAAGAGAAAGCCTGGACACTTGGTTATCCACTATAATATGTCAGAGAATCCCTATAAGTGAAAGACAGCACAAATTTTCCAACAAAGATTTTAAATAGGATCTCTTACTCTCAATGAAATTTCTGTAAATTACACACACACACACACAAAACTCAACCCAAACCAATCAAAAACACAGGGAATTACATTTCATTAATTCTTCTCGTTGGATCTGCTATGTATAAATTTGTTATCATGGTATCTTAGGACTAGTGCTTTTAAAAATATTTTTTCTCATTAATCAAATTTGTTAACAGGTGCATTTTAATCATGGTGGATATATGTGAATAATAGTATCATCAGACAGCCCATCTGACAGATGTATTCAGTGTGATCTTTCCCTAAGAGTTTGCCACTCAAGAAATCTTCTGCTCTTTCAGAAATCAGAGGAAGGTTGAAAAATTAGCCCCCATTTCTAATTTATCTGAAATATTTATTTTTTTTTCCCCAAATCTACTTCAGTTATTCTTTTCCTTTCATTCTCAACAGAGGGCATCACCTTGAAGACATTATGACTTTTATAAAAAATAGGCTATTTCTCTAGAATGATTAAAAGTTCTTTTTGATTTGATTATTTACTCGTATGTACATTCAGTTGCTTTCAGTGAAAAAGAACATAAAATGTTACACTGTCTGGAATTATCTAATTATTTTCTCTCTTGATGTCTTCTGTTTTAGGGGTGCTAACAATATTTCTGGCACTGACTGCAAGATAGCATCCAATTCAAACTAAAAAATGCCCAGCTTGTTTTCATCTTGATATTCTCTTCCACTTCTGTTGCAGCTCTCAGCCAATCTCCCAAAAGACAGAAATTCATTTGTATGAGGAGTTCTGTTATCACTGTCTTTGTTTACACTGTGTACACTGCTGCTGCATTTTCGGAAAGTAATGTACCCCAGTGCGTTGCTATGGAGGGTGTTTTTTTGCTTGAATGGATTCTCACAGTGTAAGTATCTGTGTGTACCATTTTCTGACTGTGAGATCAGAGTTAGCTTGACCTTCTGCCTCCAGCTCTTTTTCATATGGTATTTGGAATCTCAGTAATAAACTGAAAGATGTCTGCTGCTCTCAGGCCCTGGGATGATCTGAGATAAGTTCCTTGCCTGACAAAGTCTAGTCACTAATTCTGTATCTAACAGAATTGTCTTTCTTTGACTTACTTTTGTCCTAGACTCCAATTCTTATGTTCTCTTTCCTGGAGAATGAATCACAATGTTTTTAGTGGACCTGCTTCAGTAAATGAGTTCAGTGGTGCACTGTGGTCATATCATGCCATACCTTCTACTAGCACTCTTTGTTCACAGGGAGACCTGCAAATTTGCTTTAGGAGTCTTGTGCTTTCTAAAATCATAGCTCTGGTAGAGATTTTACTGCTCCGGTATCTCCCATAGGAGGCAGGTATGGGTATATTTTTTCTCATAGGAGCAGAAGTTCAACAGTCAGACATAAGGTATTCAATATCAATAAGATTTATGAAGAATCTTGACTAAAATTATCAGTGTATGAAGTCACCAAATGAATTTGAGTAGAGGAGTCTTCTAAACATGAACTTTCTCATCAGGATTACTCAGTTAGCCACATTGTTTTCTTTTTCCTTTAAGTCACCTCCCTGGAGTCTCAAGTCCTGTGACTTTCCTTTACAAAAGATTAAAACATACTATTTTTTCCTCAGCCTTAAAATAGACCTTGAGATACAGCACTCTGTGTCAGCTCTGATTCATCTGACCCTGATAGGTAAGCACAGCTCATCTTCAGAAGTCTTTGACAGTACTGAAGATGGCCGCCTTCTGTTATCTTAGCAGAAGTTATTGTTGGAAACATAACTTCTAACTTTTTTGCGAATGTCTAGTATGTCCAAAGGTGTGTGTTTTTCTGTAAAGTCTCTAAGGGTGATAGGTAACCGTGTTTGAAAGGAACAGTCTCTGTCCCTTCCCACATGCTGATAATTCACTGATGAGTTCAGGCACCCACTGGAGACTCAAGTGAGTCAGTTCAGCTGAAAACTAACTACGTAACAGCAGAGATCTGTTTTCTGCAAGTTTGCTTCTCTGAATGAACGTACTGTGGAGGTAGATGAGCAGTGATGCTGGGACAAGGGAAACAATTGGTGCTGAAGTGGCGAGAGCAGGAGCAGGAGTGGAGTGGCACCTTGGTGGCAGCTTACTGCTGCAGTGGCTCAACTTCCCTCGCTGTTGTGCTCTTAGTCACCTCTTCTCTCTAGGGTCTTTGACTCTCATCCATTTTTCTACTGTCTGCCTGACCTCACTACACTGGGACATGTTTTTTCTATTCCATCGTTCCTCTTTTATTTTACAGTTTTGTATTCAGGTTGTCTGCCTGAAACTAATTTGTAGGTTCATCTGAAAACTGAGTCAGTGCCATGGCTTACAGCAATATTATAAGTGTTTGCTAGAGTGAATCACAGTTTTCTCTATCTGCTTTCTTGCCTTCAGCAGTGTTGATTTAGCCCACTAAAATTATTAATTAAAGATCCCAATAACCATATTAATATCAAATGCTCATCAATTATCACAGAGCAGCCCCAGTTCTATCCTAACATTTAACTCTATTAGTGCACATGTGTGTAACAACAATCAATCAAATAAACATTCTTCTAATGAAAGAGTAATTCTTACAGAAATGAAATAGTAAGTTTATAATAACTGGTACCCTAATATCTGGTTAAATTCCAAAGGAATGCAACATTATCCAGGAAAATAAATAACTCAGTCACCCACAGACAAGTGCCCTTGACTCCTTTTAAGAAACTGAATATCCTGTTGTATACTGTAATGCAAAAAGGAGTCTTGAACAGAGAAGGATAATTTCAAATTCAAAAAGCTAAACAAGTTTTACAGTGCTGTCCACTGTTCTAAGCACTACTGCCAAGTCTTGAGCCAAAACCATAATTTAAAAATTCATACTGTAACGAATTATTTTCCCTGGATATACTCTTCTATGGTCAGATTACAAATGTAGGGCAAACCAATATGCTTTCCACGGGTTATCCAAAGGAAATACATTTTTTTCTATTGGTTTGCAAATGTCTCTACTGTGTTGATGGCAGATAACAATATGGTTTGCACTGAATCAACATAAAAAATAGATTATTATGGGACGTTTTCTCAAACAAAGGACACCAAATACTTTTATTTTACATTTTGCTCCATATGCCTTCTCCCAGGTAAACTGTTTATGAAGGCAAAATGTAGCTACGTACTTCTAATTTTGAAACAGACTGGTTTCATAATGTCATTTTAACTGTGTTTAAGCTCTTCCTCCCCTACACCAATGTTTCCCAGGATGTAGGAGGATCTTGGAAAGAATCTACAAGAACAAATTTTAAATATATATCTTATGAATAGTTACTGGTGGTTTAAGATTAGCTGGACCCATACAAAGTCTAAAAAATCATTTTAGTTGTTTTTCAAGACTTAGGACGAGGTCCCATGCTGAATTTTCTTGGAACTACAAAGCAATATTAAAATAGTTGTGTAGGGGCTGATGAAAATTTCAAGTATGAATCAAGGACATTGTCTTTTCAGCTTCACTGAGTGCTGAAAGTATAGCTTTTAAATGTGTCTTGTGCAGCTTTCCTTAGTGTGTATAACTTAAAAAAAATCATACCTGTAAGTACATGTAGTGGTAGCAAATTCGACGAATCCAGACGCCGGCATAAGCTCTTTGATCGAACGGGCGGGCCGGGCGAGAGTAAGGAGTCTAATTCAATGTGAATTTACCATCCGTACTCTTTAATGAACTCTTAAACAACACTGAATATCAATGTCCCCGAGACCACGTTTTTCCAAGCCTTATATACTCTATACCAAAAGGCCATGCGGCAAGTGCAGGCTACAATTGGTTACACTCACAGTCACTCATCCCCCCCACTATGGTGATTGGCTGCAGGGCACTGTTCACAGACTCTTCATGCGCAGCGGCAACGCCCCTCCTGCAGCCTGGGTTGAGGGCAGAGCAGCTTCTGTTTACTTTCCTTTTGTCTCTGGTGTCTCAGGGAAATCCTTCCGTGTAGCACAGCCGCATCAAGCCCTGGCTTGTTCACAGCACACAGCCAGAGACTCTCCACAATTCCTCCTTTTTTTTTTTTTTTTTTCTTTTTGGACAAGCCAGGATTGATTAGCTGTGTGTTCTAATCCTTTTTTGATATGTGATAAAAAACAACTTATACATAACATCTAAATAACAACAACAATCAACGTAAACAGTGCACTTTGCAATAAACCTGAGGTATTCCATTGCCGTTTAAATATCGCAATGGATTGATTAAACAAATTCCAAGAACTTTGGTTTAAAGATACTCAACTTATAACAAACGATGTTCTGGGTGTTGATAAACTTACTCAAGAGGTAGTGGTGTTTAAAGATCTACTTATATAACTATAGTATGCATACATGTCACAGCTAAATCAATGCGAAGGTTACACCTCACTCTGTGACCTGTGACCTCCGAAGGTTCTGCTGCAGGGAGTTGACTTGGTTGAGTTTGTTTCAACTCCGGCTTTACTGCTCGGCTTGGAACCCACAATGGACCTTGATCTGTGGAGAGACACATATACCCTCTACCATTAAAAATAACAGGTACTGGTCCCTTCCACAATCCAGTGGTGGGATCACGATATCTCACCATGAATTCCAGTAAAGTGTTTTTCCTTCCTAGTTTGATCTGATAATGATGAATGATCACAGGAGGCTCCTCATGATCTCCAGTTAGACATAAATAATTCAAGGTAAACAACACCTTTGCTAAACGCTGTTGACAATCTAACTCTTCCTGCTTCTGTTTGCTCAAATACCCTTTAATCATTTGATGTGCTCTCTCGATGATTCCTTGGCCTGTTGGGGAATGAGGTATACCTGTAACGTGTTTCACTCCCCATTTCATTAGAAAAGTTCTAACTTTCTGGCTAACATAGGCAGGGCCATTGTCTGTCTTAATCTTTTCTGGGACACCCATTACAGCAAAACAAGCTGTAAGATGTTTACATACATGTAGTGCTTTTTCTCCTGGTAAAGCAGTAGCCCATATCATTTTTGAAAAAGTATCAATTGTGACATGCACATATTTAAGTCTTCCGAATTCTGGCACATGTGTCACATCCATTTGCCATACTTCTAAGGCTTTTAAACCTCGAGGATTGACACCGATTCCTATACCTAACATCTGGCTTCCACACTGAGGACATGCCTGTACAATACTTCTTGCTTCATTTAAAGTCAAATCGAATTGTCTTTGGAGACCTCTGGCATTCTGATGAAAGCTCTCATGACTTTGTCTCGCTTGTTGGAATTTATCTGTTGGAGGCATGTGCTGTACTGAACTTACTAAACTATCTGCAATTTGATTTCCTTCACCTAGACCAAGATTCCATTGATGACTGCGGATGTGAATCACACAACAGGGTTCTTTTCTTTGATTTAAAATAGCTCTCAATTGTACAAACAATTTTCCTAATCGAGGATTATTCGATTGTCTTAACAGGGCATTTTCCATTCTGGGTATTACACCTGCTACATACAAAGAATCTGTGACAACATTTAAAGCAGATTTCAGCCAATTATTTAAGGCCCATATTACTGCCGTGAGCTCTAAAGTCTGCAATGAATCCTCTTTTGAACCTTCAATTAAATGCTGTTTCCATTGACTATTCTCTTGCCAGACACATGCTGCCTGGTGTCTTCGTTTTCCTGCATCTGTATATACTGTAAGGCCTTCAACAGGTTTTGCTTTTACTTTGCTTCTCTCTAACCACTGATTTGTTCTAAGGAATTGCCATAGTTTACCTTTTGGTTGTCGTGAATGTACCTTGCCTATAAATCCTAATAATGCATTCTGTATAGGCATCGAATGTCTCAGCCACCATTCTAAATCGGCTCCATTTATCGGAATACTGATGTCATCTGGTTCCTGACCGCTAATTTCTAATATTCGAGATCTTCCTTTTCGAATCAATTCTCCAATTGCTTCTGGTCTCGTTTGAATACTGAATTTTGGTTGGACACTGAGAAAAATCCACTCTAATAATCGTAAATCATTTTCTGGTTTTGATCTGACAGTGGCACAAAAGGAAGAATCTGTAGCAACATCTATGGGGAATTCCCCGTTTTTGTTTTGCCACTGGCAGATGATTGCACACGGATGTTCTAGATTGCTAATAAGGAGGGAAATTGGTCGATCAGAAAGTCTTCGGCTAGACCAATTTGTCTGTACTTTTTGTATAATATCAGAAAGACATTTGAGATGCACGGACTCTAAGCTTATTTTCTTAGCTGGATCACCTCCTTTTAGAAGTGAAGTAAGAGGTGCTATATCATTGTTAGTAATGCCTACGCAATTTCTAATCCATTGTATGTCCCCTAACAATTTTTGGACATCATTTAAAGTTTGTAAATCAGTATGTAATTCAATTTTTTGTGGACGAATCTGTGCATCACAAATGGACCAACCAAGGTATTTCCAAGGTGCAGACTTTTGAACTTTCTCTGGAGCTATAACCAACCCCTTTTCTTTGAGTTTGATTGTAATTTGGACTATGGAACTTTCTGTGAACTCAGCTTGTTGACAGAACAGAATATCATCCATATAATGATAAATAATTGTTTGTTTCCATGATGCACGAATAGGTTGAAGTGCCCATGCAACATACATTTGGCACAGTGTAGGAGAATTTTTCATACCTTGCGGTAGCACTACCCACTCATACCTTCTAGCTGGTTCCGCTTTTTTACTGAAGGCAGTGTAAATGCAAAACGCTGTGTATCTTGCTCATGTAAAGGAATGGTAAAGAAACAATCCTTTAAATCTATAATTAGAATATGCCAATTTTCTGGTAACATTACAGGTGATGGTAATCCAGGCTGTAAAGCACCCATGGCTTGCATTTGATCATTTACCTTTCGCAAGTCATGTAATAATCGCCACTTTCCACTCTTTTTTGGTATTACAAAAATTGGGGTATTCCATGGACTAGTAGAAGGCTTGATATGGCCTGCAACTAATTGCTCTTCTACTAATTCACGTGCCTTTTGCAGTTGCTCTTCTGTTAATGGCCACTGGTCAACCCAAACTGGGCTATCTGTTAACCAGGTCAATGGAGGGTTGGGCAACTGCTTTCCAGTGACCACTAAGGAAAAGGTGAAGTAGTTAACACGGCACCAAGTTGCCCCAAGACGTCACGGCCAATAAGCGCCTCAAGGCTGCTTGGCAATTCCATTACATACACCCTAAGGGTAACACATTGACCTTCAGGGAAACTAATCGAAATGGGATCAACACTTATATTTGGAGTAGTTTGACCTCCTACTCCAGCTACAGTGGAAGAGATTGATTTTTGAAGTTTCCAATTTCGTGGCCATTTGAATTGACTAATGATGGAGACATCAGCTCCAGTATCAAGCATTGCATTTACCTCTACAACAACACTAGAATCAGGTTGAAATAGTTGCACACGTAACATGGGACGCTGAGTCATTGATGAGGTGAAGCAAACTGCAGGACCTGTCGATCCAAATCCTTTATGATGCCTTTCTGTTGAGAATGCTGGAGGGACTCCTGGAAGCATTGGTAGGCAGTTTTCCAGTGCTACTACCTGAGCTATTCTACTCCCAGAAGGAATAAAAATTGGCGGATGCAGAGTGTAGGCCAGGATTTGAACAGTTCCTGTGAAATCTGCATCAATTATACCTGGTATTACTATAAGACCTTTGATACTAGCAGAAGAACGGCCAATCAATAGGCCTCCAATGAGACTATCTTGTCTAAATAAAGGTCCTTTAGCATTAGTTGGTATTCTATGAATTGCAGTATTGGTCAATGTAATATCTACTGCTGTCTCCACATCAACTCCGAGGCTTCCTGCGGTGCTTGGCTTGTTGAGGTGAAAGAAGCCTGGTTCACGGTTGGTCGCTGATTGGGATACAGGTTCGGAGATGTTCTTTGTGTCCGGTAGCTGCTGAACGTATACCATAGCTTGTGGTTGTTTTGCTTGCTGCAAAATTTTCCAATCATGTGGTTCCCATACCGTTGTCTGAGTGTTCATATTTTGAATTACCGGTAGGGCTAATTTTGCTGGAGACCAATCACCTTCTAGGATGGCATCTTTGATGACCCCTGATCATCTGCCACGTCAGGGCTGTGGCTGGTCAGTAGAATCTATAGGCACCTTTGATTGCATTGTTTGTGAAGGGCAAGCTGGTTTTTGAAACTCAATTTGTTCCTTATTTTTCTCTACATTTGACACTCTTAAGTTGTTCAAGCTTGTTGGTAATGACTTGCAGTAACTGCTCTACTGCTTGGGGTGAGCCCAATGATGTAGGAGGAGGCTCACAAAAAGCTTCCGCGGGTGCTTGCGGAGGCAAAGTTTGAGGCGGCCCCGGCCCCGGCGCCGGCGCCGGCCCGGCCTCCACGCTTTTCTCGGAGGGAGGGGGGTGTCCGGCTCGGGGCAGGGCAGAGGCGGAGCGGTAGGAGGAGGGCGGCACTCAGGGCCTCCCACATCCGGACAGTCGACCAGTTGCACTTCCGCCTTCTTGGCACATTGCCCCAGAGACTCGGAGGGGGAAACTTCCGGTTCTTTGTTTACGAGCCGCGCAGTTTCTAATCCGCGTTGCAGATCGGATTGTGAAAGTATTGGCTGAGCCGGGACCCCGCGACCACCCCGAACGGCAGGCAGACCCCACAGAGTAGCCCACAGGCCCCTCTTTTCTTTTGGACGACAAGTTTTATCAGTCCAGGTTTGTTCTTGGACAAGCGCCTCCGCGGCTCTTAGGGCGGCACGTTGTTCCGATTTCATAACTTCTAATGATTCTAATACGGTTTTCCACAATTCTCTCACAGATTTAATTTCTTTCTCTTCTTCCCCTCTGATAGTTTTGTCCCACATAGTGTCCCCCACTGATCTCCATTCCATTGGGGAAAACAAAAGTGGAACTTCTCCAAAGTGTCCCCACTTCTGAGCTAAAAAAATCAATGTGATTAGCTTTTCCTGTGACGATTCAATACCTCTCTTAGAGAAAATAGTCGTCAGCAGTGCCGCGGCTGTTTCAATATCCATTATCTTATCAGCGCGGTCTTAACGTAGGATGCGAGTGGCCAGCTCGACAGGTGCCCGTCTTTTGATATCGGACTAAGCACACTATCCCACACCCCGGCTTGGCTCCGTTTTTATGAACGCTGCTTACCGCAGTAATTTCGATCCGGAGCGTTATGCTTTGCTAACGATCCATCCCTCTGCTACCATTTGTAGATCCGGAGCGTTATGCTTTGCTAACGAACCATCCTCTGCTACCATTTGTAGCGGTAGCAAATTCGACGAATCCAGACGCCGGCATAAGCTCTTTGATCGAACGGGCGGGCCGGGCGAGAGTAAGGAGTCTAATTCAATGTGAATTTACCATCCGTACTCTTTAATGAACTCTTAAACAACACTGAATATCAATGTCCCGGAGACCACGTTTTTCCAAGCCTTATATACTCTATACCAAAAGGCCATGCGGCAAGCGCAGGCTACAATTGGTTACACTCACAGTCACTCATCCCCCCCACTATGGTGATTGGCTGCAGGGCACTGTTCACAGACTCTTCATGCGCAGCGGCAACGCCCCTCCTGCAGCCTGGGTTGAGGGCAGAGCAGCTTCTGTTTACTTTCCTTTTGTCTCTGGTGTCTCAGGGAAATCCTTCCGTGTAGCACAGCCGCATCAAGCCCTGGCTTGTTCACAGCACACAGCCAGAGACTCTCCACAAGTACACAAGATGTATTTGACAATACCGGGTGAATAATTTATATTGGTTGAAAAACAAGGAGATAGGGTTTTCTGAGATTTCTAGGGCCTGGATGACTCCATATATTGCTCGTGCTTAAACAGCATATGTCTGCACTCGAGGGTTCAGCATTAAGTAAAGGTATCTGAGCTTGTTTTAAAATAGCTTGAGCAGATGCTTATGGCAATCTAACCATCATAACATGGAGTTCAGTGGGGGCAAATTTATCCAGCTTTTCAGCAAGATGTAATCCACAGTACAGATACAGTATTAAATATTGTTTGGGATTAACAAAGCTATGCTGTTTCTTATTTATTAGAAAAATAAATGTAATTCCACTGAAGCTGTTGTGGAAGAATTGATGTAGTTAATTGGTAGTTAAAGCAGAATTTGCATAGCTTACAAACAAAGATCTTCATCAAAAAAAAAAAAAAAAACAGGTTTATAATTCTTTGGAAGGTAACATTTGACTAGAAAAGATCCAGTAAGAAGAAATAGGGAACAAATAAATCGTAGGATATGTAAGTGTCTGTTTCTTGTGTTGATTATAGGAATAGTAAGACTATTACAGATCTGGTTGGTCCCCAGCTTACAGGCTGTCACAAATGTCAGGAAATAAACTTGCTCATGAAAAAGTTCTTTAGGTCTTTTATTCTTCCAAGCTTTGTGCATTTATGTATGAAGGCATTGTAAGTACTAATGTGTGAAATAAGCCAGATCATAACAAGAAGCTTTGTTATCTCCAACACTGACCTTTTCAGGAGAAATGGTATATATAATTTAATACAACATTGTAAAATGAGGATTCCTCTTACATATTTTGAGTTGCTTTTAAACAGTTTGCACTGGAATTATTCTTTCTGGAAAAGCTCAGTAAAATACGATGAAAGAAGAAAAAACAAATTTGTTCACATGAACAATTTCTTTGAACTGTTTGTCTAGGAAGATTTTAATGCCAGGAGTTGGAATGCAGAATTACTGTGAAGGATACAGTCTTCTCCAATGCAGAAAATATGCATTTCATAATTTCTGTGACGTCTTGACTAAATGCAGCTGTGTTACTAAATCCACACAAATATGTAAGGCTACTGAAAATGTGAGGGTTGTTTGAATTTCTAGTGTGTACTGAAACAGTTTAGTCCTTTCAGTCCCCTTGATCCTTCAGTACAAAAATGAGGAGAAAACTCTCAGTTTTGTTGGAATACTGAGAAGTTATGTTGAAGCCTGGAAATTTAAGACATGATCAGATAAGAAGGATATGGATTTGGAAAATGAAACAAACCAATCTGTGCTGTCTGGGAATACAAAATAGAAAATTCATAGAGGGATGAATAAAAATAAAAGGTGTGAAGAACAGGTGATGTCAGCAGAGAAAGAAGATAAGGTCAATACTAAGAAACAAGTAGAAGCATAAGGGACTGCTCAAATCAGGATCCATGCAACTCATAAATCCTTTTTTACAGAGTTCACTGTCAATAATGACATCATCTCTTCCATCAAAAAGTGACCTGCACAACTGAGAGTGCATTATGACTAACATTTGTTCCACTGCAATTCCAATTAGTTTTGAGTGAACTTTGCTCAGTCATTTTGTTATACTGCCTTTCATTTTGAGAATCTAGGAAATTACAAACAGAAGGTTGTATTAGACTAAGTAGCTAAACCCAACAAGTATAATTACAAACTTCAACATTTAAAATGAGGAAATGATAGAATTACAGGCACCTGAATAAAATATTGCACTTTGAGTTAGTTAAACTTGACATCAGAGAACTTTTTTCCAAGAGTTACCTATTATTGGACAAAATTCAAGCTGAGATGCAGTAAATCAAGAATTCAGATGCTCTTGGGAAACACTTCTAGATCTTCCCACCTTTTACCTTGCTGGTTTTGACTGGGAGAGAGTTTATTTTCCTAACAGCAGCTAGTATGGGGCTAAGCCTTAGATTCATGCTAAAAACACTGTTGATAATATGTGTATGTTTTTGTTAACTACTGAGCAGTTCTTACACAGAGCCTTTTCTGCTTCCCACATCATCCCATCAGTGAGTAGGCTGGGGGTGTCCAAGAAGTTGTGAAGAGACACAGATGGGACAGTCAACCCCAACAGACCAGAAAGATATTCCATACCATATAATGTCGTGCTCCATGTATAAATCTAGGAGAAGAAGAAGGAAGCAAGGGACATTCAGAGAGATGACATTTGTCTTCCCAAGTAACCATTATGCGTGATGAAGCCCTGCTTTCCTGGAGATGGCTGAACATCTACTTACCAATGGAACATAGTGAATTCATTCCTTGTTTTGCTTTGCCCATTAAACTGCCTTTATCTCAGACCATGAGTTTTGTCATTTTTACTCTTCTGATTCTCTCCCTCATCCCACCACAGGTGGAGTGAATGAGCAGCTCTGTGGTGTTTAGTTGTCAGCTAAGGTTAAATAGCAATACATTTATAAAAATCCTTTCCCTTCTAAGAATAATTACCCACAAAATGGACAAGCCTTTCAAGACATAAAAGGTCTGTTTAAACCCCTTTCTATAAGTTTACCATCCTAAACAGAGTTATGAACTCAGCAATGGATCTTGCACCACAGAACTAAGGATATTCAGTAGGAACTTGACTACTACTGCTGATTTTGGTGCTTCGTCCTCAGATTTTAAAATACTGAGCAATGACATTAAATCATACAGGCCTTTTCCCGAAACACATCTAATCCAGATTATTTAATGTTGTGATATAAACTAATCTTGAATTGCTGAAAAAACAAACAAACAAAACCCCTGTATTGAGAGACAATAGGTGCCCATTTGGTTTATTGCATTTTTCCTCCATATGTATTGTTAATCAAGGGATTCTGGATTAACTTGTTCCAGGGGTAAAATATTGTGGTTTCTCAAGTACTAACAGAAGTATGTAAATTGAAAGCACTGTTCTCTGAAAACAGTTGTTGACCCTTTTCTGATGTGACAAAGGACATAAATCTGCAGAAAAGAGAAACCAAAATGTGTCAGACTTAAAATTTTTCTTTGTGTATTTCAAAGACACTTTAAACATTAATTGAAGAGAACACCTGCAGGTTAATGTTTTATTTTTAGAATTAGTACTTGAAAGACAAAATAAAACAGCTTTGTGAAGTTCACAAAGAACTCAAATTGAGGAGTGACAGCAGATAAAGAAAGTAGTTCCTAGTAGGCAGGCAGTCACCGGCCAGAGGAGCTGTGGCCCACAGGCTTTGCCTTAGGGCCTTCATGCACTCAGTGATTAGCTGCCAGGAAACGTCTGACCTAGAGGTCGTTATTATTCTTAATATAAACAGTTATAAATAAATCTGAGAGTATGAAGGCAAAATTGCTGAGATGTACATTGTTACAGGAACAGGAAGCCCAAGTTTGGTCTCCATGGAACTACCCTTATGACACTCTAACTCCACAGATACTAGAGAAGTCAGATTTGATTCACACTGGGCTGAAAGGGAAGTCAAACCTTTTGCAGGCTGGGATTTTTCTCGTGTTTGGAGAAATGCAACGGTTTACAAAATTTTATTGTGATGCTGTAGAGACTCAGGACAATTTTTTATTTTATTTTATTTTTTTTTTTATAAGATTAGGACCAAATGTATTTACACTGAAAATCTCAGTTACACTGAGTTTCATTTGATCCAAACTATTAACTTGCCTTATTTTTAAAATAATCCATAGAGAGATCTTGATTTCGTAACAGGTAGCAACAGTTTCATGTACAAATAAGCCTGTTGCACATTGTTAAGTTTACAGATTAAAAAAATAAAAATGAAGGTCTTATCCCTGATTTTTCACTGCTGAAATTCAACACAATGGACAAAATAGAAGCAACGAAATACTGGAAAAGTGCAAAAGAAATTCAAACCTTATGACAGCAGTTTACACTGAATGCACAATTCTTGTACATGAAATTAATAATTCTTGACTGACTTTGTACAGACTCAGAATAGAGATTAACTATTCATTGCTGTGATAGGGAGAAGAAATCTTGCTACTGTTTTGTCCTTTTCACTTATCAAATATATTTCTCCAGTTCTCTAATTTTCTCATAAAATTACTAGTTGTTTTCCTTAGGGCTCATGAAAAAATAATTCATTACCCTGGTGAAAAAGAGAAGTAAGAATCAGGCAACTGTTGTATAAATTCTTTACTTCAATTTAGGAAATTATTGTATTGCTCATCAGGAAGTCCTAAGTAAATTAATTCTTGATGTCCTTTAAGCAGATATTGTCAGCCAGACCAAACCAGGCAACTGATGTTGTTGAAATTGTTGTTAGTTAAATCCTGGTACCACTTTATTCAAATGACCCAGTTATTATCAGATTCTAAAACAAAATTTAAAAAGTATTTTGGCATTTGAGTGCACGCAGGAAAAGGTGTACCTTAATGCCTTTGTATTATCTGAAATACTGTATTTCTTCTCTTTCAAGAGACCCTACTCCTATTTTAGTGATTAGTATTTCTTTATTTTCTAGACCTATTTTTATTTATGCATCCGTAACTATAATGTAGTAAGGGAAAAGAGATGAGATAGACAAACATGTTAAATATATATGTCTCATTTCATTTGCATTATCTGTGTGTTTAATCACATTCCTAGGATAGGTATTCTAAAAGCAAAGATGAAGTACTATGAAAGATCAAAAAATGTTGGACTGTGCCTAAAAGGACTTTAAAATTATATACACATTTATTTTCTGGTGTAATTGTACATATCTCTTGGGGAATCTGCTTTTCTGAACTTTTGGAACTCTGAGAAAAGACTATGTTCCATTCCCTACACACATGCCAATATATAACAGTTAGAAATATCTAAGTACCTTGCTGTTATAACTGAAACTGCTTTGTGGAACAGTAAAGACATCTGCAGAAATTCTTGAAAACAAAACCTGTTTTTATTTTTTTATTTTTTTATTTTACCAGATATGAGAAATTAACTGAGAAATCAGGGTTCTTTCTCCTAAAACTTCAGTAAGTCTTAGGATAAGTTATGTCTATTTTAAACAAACAAACAAACAAACAAACACCTTTCTTCTCCACTCTTTTCAGAACTCACAGTAGAGCTTATGACTGCTATCATGTGATAAACAGTGTGTACTGATGCAGAAACAGCATTAAGAGAATTAATGCAAATTTCTTCCATACCTGTTCTCTGTATCAAGCTTATCTTGATGTATGATGTATAAGGACATAAGGAGATGACCCTTGGGTATTACCACAATGTTTCTGGTTTTTAGATGTAGAACACAATTACTTGTATCAGCCAAAATAAAATATTTATAATTAAAAGAACAAAAGGGATTGAAAACTAGTTCTTTAGGGAAGAGTTCTATTTTTTTGTTGTTGTTGCCATTTGTTTCTTCCTGTAATACAGCTCTTCCAGTAACTGGCTCTGGAAGCCTTTCTAAATTTTCTCTGCTCATAAACAAGAATGCTTCCCCATTTCTGATCATACAGCGATGCCTGGGCTTTGTCTGGACTTCAAATCATGGTAAAACATGAGCATGTATTAGATTCTCTTTTTCTATTCACCACATTCCCCACCACACACACACAGAGTTTAGTCTGAACAAGTGTAGTTTTTTGGATATACCACAGAACTTTCATTAAGTAGTCAATATAGGTTTAAACAGTAAAGATTATTCATAACATTTATACACTTGTTATTCCGGACCTTATATTTTCCTCATTATTCTTCAGTTTTCACCAGAAAGAAAGGACATTTCTAAAATAAGCAAGAAAACAAAACAAAAAATAAACTGAAGAATATGAGAATATTTAATTTCTGAGACAGTTAACATATAGAATATATTAACCTAATTGACCATTAAAAAATAGGATAAAAGAGCTTGAAATGGTGCTGATGTTGCAGAGTTTTGTTGAGTATCAAAAGTTTCAGAATATAAAAGTATGAGGCTGAGGCAAATCTTAATTTTCAAAAGACTCTTCAGCCTGCCAACGCTTTACAGAATATCCACACAACACTACTTGCTTCTAGACTTACTTAAACATTCAAGTGACAGAGTTACATTTTAGCATGGGAAAACAAACTGAGTGAGACTTTTTTTGCATGTTCATGGCAATTGTGTCTCTTTATTATGCAAATAACAACATTTAAGTTTGAGAATTAGTAAGGAAATAGTAGCCAAATATTCTTTTTAAAAAAATATTTTATAGATAGCACACCCCACCCCCCAGAAATTAATATAAAATTTTTCCCCTTTTTGTAGCAATACCCTCGGAAGGATTCTGTTTTCATAGATATCTAGTAGCAAGTCCACTAATATGAGAGCCATGAGACATTCTAAAGTGAAGATACTAGGCTTTTTTTTTTTGCAATTATGTTCATTGTTATATTCAATACAGGAGTTCACTAATAATAATTCTGGTTTTTTATGTGGTCACATATAAACTGCATGTCAAAGAAGAAATGCTAATGCTGGGCAAAAATGTTCACGTAAAGTAAGAAATAATGAAAAAATATTAAAATAATGGAAAGGAGAAGACCATAACAGAACTGGGATCCATTATGTTTAACTATGGTAAAATATTTACCTTAAAGTTCTTGTTTTCCTTTTCTATGACAAATAATAACATAATTACAAAGAATTTTGAACTTTTAGGATTGCTCTAATCATGCAAGGAAAAAAAAATGTGAGGGCAAACAGAAATACAGCCAGAAGCAAAGTAACTAAAGCCTTGCAACATGCTTGCAGCATCCTTGAAACAGGGCTCTCTACTGACACGCGTGTATCTCACTCTCAAGACCATGCAGATGTACTAAAACAATGGGGGAAAAAATATGCACACACTCCTGTTATTTATTTCTGTCTGTGGCCACTTGACGACAGCACTGAATTTTGATTCCACAATATCATGTGAGAAGAGAACTAGAGGTTAGCATAAATCATTCAAAATTAGTAGTAAGGGTAAGGTGAAATCAGAAACATATTTAATACAATTAATGCACAAGGTAAAATAGGGATTCTAATGTTTACTTCTCCAAAAAGTCAACTTATTTCATCATAGACCCTTCCATAACACTGTTTTATCTGAGGGTAATGAAAGGACATGTTAGGCATGATAACTTTCCTGAGATAGCCATTCCAGGGCAGACACCTGCAGATACTGATGATGACCGATACAAATTAACTACTTGTGGTTGGAATATAAATACACAGCATGCAAAGTCCCAGTCCAGCGGCCTGTGAATAATCAATAACTTCAAATGTCTGCTTGACTGCTAATAAGGAAAAGGATACTGTTTCTGTAGACTCAGTTATTCAGGGTGACACAGATGGCTGACATAGATAAGATAAAAATAAAAGATAGTAATGAAACTTATGTATGTAACACTATACAAACACACCCTGAACATCCACTTAAAAAAATAATAAATAAATAAATAAATAAATAAATAAAATCTATTGCTAGATTATTTTCAGAGGTGCTAGCTTTCAATAAAATGTGAAGCCTGATTAACACAGGGTAACAGATAATCAAGGTTTGCCTTTGATTTCATGAAAGGATCTGGGCTCTGACAGTCTAACTGTGGGTAGTACTTTCCCGTAAGTCAGGCAGACTCATTCTGCAAAACTAATATCCACAATGTACTGTTTCACTGAACTGTTTCACATCTTTTCTTTCTAAGGATCACTTATTTAAAATAAATAAATAAATAAGTAGAATGACTAGTAGTCTTTGAAAAGGGGCAGGAAATTATGCACTGGAAATTGAAGAAAGTAAAAAAGAAGAATAAGGCTAAGGAAAATAACAAGATGCTCACATGAGTAGTCAGAAGGTTGTTGATGGAAATGTCTGAGGTTCACCATGTGGAGCTAGAGGTGCCTCTCAGCCATTCCAATAAAAGAGGTGCTTGTGAGCCCTATCTAACCAGTCAATGCGTGCAGAAGGGCAGATAGCTAGAGCACTGTCACTCGCTACCTGCTACTCCTCACTGCTAAGATCCTGGCACAAAGCAACCTTTGTGAACCTAGCCCTGTGTTCTGAAAGTCACTGATTCATGATGCCATTAAGACAGCAGACTCCCTCCAACTCCAGGAATAGAACCATCTTTGCCACCACTCAAGTACCATCTTAATACTCTGTACTGGAATCCTGGAACCTCCTCAAAGGCAACAAATTTCTGAGCAGGTCACTTTGCTGTCCAGGGACATGAATGAGCACTCCCCACTTCAGAGGGCAGCCTGCATCAGTGGAGATCAGAAGATGTCCTAATTTCTCTGGCTGAGTTGAGCATACTGTACTGTGACCTGACCATGGTCTCAGCTGGACATACTGCTATGATGTGACACTGTCAGATGTCCTCCCTTACAGGAGAGGGTAAGGATCACATTTGGCTAAGGGACCTTTCAGGTTACAAACAAGTTCCAATAAAGATCATCTCAAAAACATCCAAAAGTAAACCAAATCAACCAACCAACCAAGCGAAAAGTTGAACAGGAAAAGATCTAATTCCTTGACATTCTGAAGGTAAATTTACATTCAGAGCTCATGTCACATCCCTGAAGCCTCATCTTCCAGCAGATCCGTTATGTTTTGAGCAGAGATTACCAAGTGGCCAGTGGTTAAAATACAAAGGAACCTAAATACTGAGATGTAGAGGGGAACTGATGTTAACATAATACTGTTTTATCTGAGTATGAATCTGATTTCTCACTGCTCTCATTGCAGTTGTGAATTTCTGTTCCAGTACAGTGACACTTCTAGCACCTGCAGTTGAAAGACAGAGATTAAATGGCTGGGAAGGCTACCTGAAAATTATAGATGCTAGTTCATCAGCAGAAAAGTCATGACTATGAGTATACCAACTACGTGCAAATCCCAGAAAATCCCATAAAGACCACTCCAACTCCCAGTTGGAGTGATTTGACTTGGCTGTGTTCAAAAATATAAAACTACCTGGCTTTGCCTCAATCAAACGTCTAAAGAAGACATCATTTGCACTTCTGTGTCAAAGATGGTAAACTGAGAACAATATTTCGTCTCCAAGTAGTCATTCCCTGTGGGAAATTCTGTCTGTACAATTTCTTCACTTCTGACCCATTTGTAATCACCATGCCAAGTTTCATTCTGCAATCAATACTCATGGGATTTATGGGACTAAGTCTTATTAGTGCCAAAGGAATTTATGTAGGGTTAGTCCCTAGGCACAGTTAGCTGACCAGAGAAAATAACTGCTGGCTGAAGCTAGGATGTAATATGAAATGTGAGGATTATAACTATATATTCATCATTTTTTGTCTTCAATTATTTTTTCTGCTTTATTCTTCAGGAGCTACGGATGCAATTACTAAAATAGCATCTCAGTTTAAAGAGGATATTCCTGACATGGATAACATTCACTTTCTGAGTAATTAGTACAGTAAAAGGAAGACTTTTTTCTTTTGATAGCTTGGGAAAAGTTCGGGTCAGCAACATTATTGTCTATGACAGTAAACAGGTTTATTAAATAGATCAAACAGAAGTTTCACAATCTGCTTGATCCTTAATTACCTTCAAATTTAAATCCCTATTTTATTGGAGGTCTCAGGTGTTCTTCTCAAAATCTCTATTAAAATGCAAATAGGTCATTATATAATTGAAGCTATTTAAATAAAGTATACTTTATTCACCAGTTCATCCTGTCATGAGTTTGTGAAGATGTAGATTACTTGAAAGGGCAAGGCCTAGAAGGAAGGTCTGTGAAAATTATAAAGAGCACATGAAGACTGCCCAATCTTGATATTTTCTTTTTCACCATATAACAGGAAAGATCCATAAAACTCAAAAGTAATATCTCCAAGCTTATAAAGAAAGAGAGATGAACATAAGGTAGAGTTCATCACTGGATTTCACTATCCCAGGACGTTATTAAGACAAAAAACGTGACTTTTTCTTTCTTTTCAGTGACACAAAATAGGCAGACAATTGGCGAGAGTATGAGACATAAATTCACATAGCCTGTTTATGCCAGTGGATACATTATGAGGTTGTGTTAAACAGTGCACAATTAAAGTTGGTAGACTCTGAACTCAGTTGTTTTGTCCAGGAGAGTCAGGAGAGTGGGATGAAGGTCTGAAGTGACTTGAGACTGCAAACAATACAGGTAAAGGTTTGATTCTAAAATATACATATAGTTGCCCAAAGTTAATTGTAATATCTTGAGGATGATTCTTTCTGGCAAGAGTGACTCAAGATTGTTTTTGTGTGTTTGCTTGTTTTTTAAGTTGGTAGCTCTGAAGGAACATAAAGGATTATTAAAATCACTTTCAAAATAATTGGAATGTCGTATCTCAGCTATTGTGAAAGTCTCTTCAAAGATGTATTTCTTTAGGATGACTGAGCTCTTGTGAACACCATATTGAATTGGTTAGTAAATTATCCAGAAATATCCTTTGTTTGAATTCCTAAGGGGTTCATTTTTAAGGGGGCTTTGTAATATAGCTCTGTGATATAGCATTGGAGAGTATTTTACTGCAAATTCTGAACCTGTGGTGTCACCAAGTATATAAAGTCATGTCTTTAAGGCTGAAAAAGAACAAAAATACGTTGTTGAGTTTTAGTACATTTGAAAGTGAGTATTCACCAAGGACGGAACCTTAAAAAGACAGAGATTACAAACAGCATTCTAAAAGATGGAAATAACAAAACTGAATGAAGATAAATAGAACTCAAACCCCATATTTTTTTTTCCCCTCAGAAATTCTGACATCTAGTACTCTGAAATATATCTTATCCTATTTAAGAAAAAAATAAATCAAAATTATAAGATATCCTGTAAAATGTATCCCATTTAAATGTCAGTTTGGAACAAATGCATTATTCTATTTCAGCAGCAATTAAATGTTACAGAATGTTTATTTGCATAGATAAAAATTTACAGGCTTATATTGCTTAATATTGCCTACAATGTAATTATGAACATTATCCTGATATAACGGTATTAAAATAAGTGGGAAAGAATCAAATGAGAGTACTTTCTTGGGAAAAAATGAAAAAAAAGAAAGAAAGCAAAAAAAATTATAATCCAATATATTTTTTAGTGGGTTTTCTGGTTTGGAAAATTTTGGTGTGAAAAAAAAAAAAAAAGAGAGAGAGAACAGTATTTACTATTGTTACTAATTCTTGTAGTGTGAAGCATCAACAACTTGTTCCTTACCAATTTTTCAGATGAAGAAACAAAAGACATTAAGCGACTTGCTCAATACCAGCAAATGTGACACCATGATGAAAGCAGAAGCAGATACAAGGCTTTCAGACTCCTGTTTTCAGAATGTTAGTATCTTTTCATTAGATCGGCTTTTCTAAGATAACTCCGTGGACTTTCTTTTTTTCCTTCAGAAGAAACATTGACACTTTGTTCTAACTTGTTTGAACCCCCTCTTCCTGTACAAACAGCTGCATAAGTAGCTTTCTTAAAAAATTATGATGATTCCAAGGAAGTTTTTGCCTGCTAACAGCTGTATATTAACCTTAGAAATGTGTATGTATTTATCACAAATGAAGGGTAAATCTATAATATTGAACTTGGGAATATTCACTCTAAAAACTTGCCTCAGGCTAGACCTAGATGTATGACACCTGTGTTTCTCTCTTCCATGTACTCCAACACACAAGCTTATATACCCTGTGCAAACTTATGCAGAAGTTCTAGTTTTCTCTGTCACGTGCAATCTGAACAGTCGACTAAGCCAAAACCTATTGTGTCCATGAGTAAAGAGATATAAAGATGTACTATAGCAATCAAAAATATTTAGGGAATATATTTGACCTCCTAAAAGTCTGGCATTTGTTGTTATGAACATAGAATTTATTTATCCAGAGAATGAGTAAAAAAGAGAGAAGGAAGGGAGGAGAGGGAAAGCAGAGGGGAGAGGGAGGGAGGGAGGGAGGAAGGAAGGAAGGAAGCAAGGAAGAAAGGAAGGAAGGAAGGGTGTTTACGTGAATGCAAGAACCTCTCGTTTTAGAGTGATCAGGTTTTGACTTGGGACCAGTTGCTTCCCAGAAGATTTGCAATGAACAGCCTCACTGTCTTCTTTACAAACACCCTTTTTTCCTCTAACATCCCTCTTACGCACCAGTCTTTCCAATAATCCCTGCCCTGTGATCTGTCCGTCTAAGAAAAGATCATAATTCTTCAGTGTTCTGAATATTTGTAATACCTGGAAAAATATATTAATGTGATGTGTACAGTGTCTCTTGCCTAGGACATGTAGCTTTTTGAGTTTAAATCACAAAAAATTGTTTGAAAGACTTTCCTGCCCAGGGAAGTCACCATCTCTGGAGGTGTTTAAAAGACATATAGATGAGGTTCTTAAGTCCAGAGTTAGGTTAATAGTTGGACTTTATGATCTTGAGGGTCTCTTCAAACCAAAATGATTCTGTGAATCTATGATAATAATACAGAAATCTTATTTTTCTCTCTCTCTCTTTTTTTTTTTTTTTTTTAATCTCATTCTCTTTGTTCACTTTAAAAAACAGGTTGTGTTTCACATTGTAATGAAGGACTTTAGCTGATCAGGACTCTGTCTTCCCTGGCAACATAAGATGGGTTCAGAGTACTGAAGAAAAACAGGCCTTTGAAATTCTTCGAAGCAACCTTTCACCTTTGCTCCTTGCTCTCATGAAAGAGTGAAGAGTGGAAGCTGAGTAAAGCTTTTCAGTGCCAAATAACCCCAACTAAAGATCTTGTTTTAGAGTCCCCAGGAGTGTCATTCAGAAGACAGAATCCTTGACACCAAGGAAAAAAAAAGAACTTGTATTTTGAGCATCACAAGAGCCCTATTGTTGCTGATTGCTAGAAAGGGAGAGAGAGAGAGGAAGGAGGGAGGGAGGGAGGGAAGGAAGGAAGGAAAAAAAAAATATCCCACAAAAAAACCTTCAGAGGCTTTTAAGGAGCTTTGGGCTTTGAAAAATGAATAAAACATTTCATTTGAAATCCCTTTGTGCATTACAACAAGGAGATAAAAGTTTATCATAAAATAAAGGTCTGGCAACTTCAGCAAATATATCCATGGAACTCGAACTTAAAAAGAGTTGTAAATAAAAAAAAATTCAACTGTTAAACTGAAGTTTGCCAACTGTGTTTGAAGGTTATTAGAAAGTTCTTTGTTGAAAGATGAGCTTTTTCAATTAATGACTATGTAGATTTAGATCAGTAATTCCTTTAGTAATTATATTCTGTGTAAAGAAGGAATTATATGCCTTGTAAGCATGTTCTGTTGTATCAAAGTAGATTTCTGCAAAAACTGAATTAAAAAGATAGTTTATCAGTAGTGGTTCACATAATAGATATGTCAGTCATTGCATCCTGAGAGTCACAAGCAAAATGTAGACTTGCTTTTTACCTAATAATTAGATGAGTTCCCTGTTTTAAACATATGCTTTTACCTGTCAGGTTACAAATCTTTTCATTTATTAGACTGAGGAAAAAGATAATGAATGGAAGTATGGATTGGTGGTGATTAAGTTTTATTATTGAATTTGCCATAATTTCTATTATGCTTCATGTTTTTATTGAAATATTTTCATCTTTCAGTGTATTCCCATAATCAGCTTTCTTGCCCGTTTAGTACTTGAATCTGAAAAGTGTTTTGGAGAAGAATCAGCTGGATATTCAAATTTTGTTGTTTCTCTTTTCTGATTAAAAAGCATGTTCCAAACAAGTGTTTTCAGAGAAACTGAGGGAACTCATATATATTCATCTTACAAAGAGGATGGCATTAGCTTCACTCACATGACTTCAATGAGGTTCAAATGAAACACCAGACCATTAATTCAGCAGAGAAATAAATTAGTCAAAAATGTTTACAAAAGAAGATAACAACTACTAAATGAAATTCATTTGTACCTCATCTTTTGGGACTTATTTCTTAGCCTATTCCACAAGACGGATTTATATGAAAGCTTATTACAAACCTGTTACCATTGACTTCAGCCATCATTATTGGTGCCAGAAAATAAGAAAATATGAAGTGTTTTCAGAAATAAATGATTACAAAGAGTGTACAGCCAAACTAGAAATAAAATTGCAACTTCTGGCATTTGTTAAAGTAAGCTATCTTTAGCTTTAATATTAGCTTTTATTTCTCTGTCACCAAAATACTTGCTTCCTTTCCTCTTATTTTATCTTCTTTCATCAAATGAATTTGGCACTTGTTAACTAGAATCAATCTAGAACTATTCTGTTGTGCAAAAATGTGTGGGGAGACTTGAAAGACAATCAGGTATTATCTGTCTTGCTGTGTACAATTAAAAAAATTAATCCTTGTATACATTTTAATCCCCTGGAGCTGTCTGCAGGTTGGTGAAAATCCATGATTTTTTAAAAGAAAGTAAACCCTTTGATCTTACCTGTGAGTCCGGTGAAATAGCCTCAATAATATTTTGGTAATGTATACGAGTTGTTCCCCTGATTCAACCTCTTCAGGTGCAGAGTGCAGTGTACCAGATGGAACAGTAATGATGAATTATTTTAAACAGATTTTTTTTTTTTTTTTAATATATGTTTTAGACCAAACATTCAGAAAGTAGTTCCTAAAACTTATTGTTCTATATTTTTCATTATGCTTTGGTTTTGGAACAAGATGTGGGTGTGCGTGAGTGTGTGTGTGTGTGTATTCAGAATTTCATAGTCTCACATAAGAGAGGAGCTTTTTAAAATGAGAAAGAAATGTGCAAGTCCACTGCTTCTGAGGCAATCTCCTAATGTAGATAGTATTAGTGGTACTTGAATTATTAATATAAAGTGACTAAACTACTTTATTTAGCTATGATATTCGTAACACATCTGAATTTATATGTCACTGTCTTAAATTGCAGAGGATGATTAATTGAATCAATAGAAAAATATCACCATGCTTTCTTTGGAACATATGTTGTAGATCAGACACATGGGTATTACTTGGGTCAAAATGAAGGAAAATCGCTTAGACTAGCAATATAATCACCACCAGTTGGTTCAGCATGGATCATATTTCCTTAAGTAAACTTCTTTGTTGATCTTACAACTTCTGTCATTTTCAAATTTTAAGTAGCTCTAAATTGTTCCATCAATATCAATAGCGTAGAGAATATTAAATTCATAGAATCTACAGAAGAGGCCATGATGATAGCAGTACAGATGTGTTGAAAACAGATTACAGGCTCTGCTAGATGCCATCATGTGTCATTCAATGAATATGCTATACAGTCACAAGGCTCCGAATAAAGTAGTCACTGTAACTGAAATGTTAGTTTTCTTAACATGAATAGCAATATTCCTAACAGCTTCAAGAGACCCAAATTTTATCTTAGCTCTTATATACCATCTTTTTCTTTAAAAAAGAAAGACGTACATATAACATGGAGGTCAAATATGTTAGTATTTATAAACATAATAATCATTAATATTGCAACTTGTATTTAAAAAAAGGTCCTTGCTTACTATATTTTCCAGTGTCACAGATATTTGTTCCCAATTCCATACTTTATAAATCCAAAAATTCTATGTACTTAAAAATTACTTACGGCAGAGATAAAGTTAGAATAAACATTTTCCACTGTGACATATCTTCCACAATTGATAAGACTGACCAAACATGTTAACTACCAGCTGATTTGAGGTGAATGAGCAGTCAATCCAAAATGTATTCAATCCCATAGAAGGCAGAAGCAAAAGTATTGTATGGTATAAGAAAGAAAAAAAGGTCAAATTTCAAAATGTCATAAAGAAAAGGAACCTGAATAAGAGATATTTCTTGCTTAATGGATAAGAATTTCAGTGAATGGCAATGATATATGTTTTCTGCATATCATTTCTCACTAAAAGAACAAAGAAAAAAACCCCAGTCTTCACCTAGGCAATTATTTTTAAAAAAATTTACCTCTTTGCAAACTTTTAATGAAAATAGGATGATTCCAAAGATTACATAAAAATATCATGTAATGTGTAAGAAATCTTCCTCTCGCTTTGCAGAAATCTACTGTACTAGTCATCAAATCATTGGAGTGAGGACTAATGCATTTTTTAAAGATCTTGATAGCTCCTAAAGAATGCAACATAGCTTTAGCAAAGAGTTCCATAACACTTCACTTAATTATCTAAATAATAATAAGAATAATAAGAGATAACAATAAAGTTAATAGAATTGGAAGGCGTGAATAAATTACAGATTAAATTGGGCAACAGGCAAAAATGTACATAAATAAATTTACTAATTATACCATAGATTAAAAAAAATATATTAGTAGTAAACTAATTTAATAGTCCTTTCTTATTTATACCAGCTGTCCCTCTGAGGTAAATGGCAAAAAAAAAAGTCCTGAGTTAATGCAAGTGTGATAGGCAAAAATAAATTGAAGCTGTTTGGAAATTATACTTCCTTTTCCATAGAATAACATGAGATCTTAGCTCTCTCTGCGGAAGTCTTTCAGTAGTTTCTTAAATTTAAATGTTGTTTTTCAAAATGAAATTATAATTGATTGCATTTTTACTCCTTTTGAAATATTTATATAAGTGATAAAATTGTTGAATTTTGATGAAAAGGGTCTATAATTCTTTTTCTCACAAGTATCAAAGCGTTTTGAAATATTTAAATAATTTTCAACAATACAACACAGAAATCTAGTTTACCTAAGAAAAACAATTCAGAAGTTTTCCTTGACTCCTCTAAACAGTTTTTCACATGTAAATATAATGCTCCATTAAAGTTATACTCAAACCTGACTTCAAAGCAATATGCCAGAATTTTTATATAAATAAAAGTTGACCTGTGATTCACATGGTATAATGGAATTTATGTCAAGATATGGTCAGAAACATATTGATGTTTAATACTGTATAAGGATTGCGTATCAGGAATAAAAAAAAAAAAAAAAAGTTGATATTCAGAAATATTATCAACTTTTTGTTTAAAACTGTTCAAGTAATCCCATATTAATCTACCTATGGTATCTTTATCTGGTTATTAACTCTGATTAGATTTGTCTAGTTTGGACTTTTCAGAATCATATATTTACACATTTGTTCACATCTGCCTGTATGTCTGTGAACAGGTTTGTTATTTTTTGTTTCCTTTTACCTGTCCTAAAACGTTTCATTTGTTTTGTTTCTTTTACTATAAAAGAACAAAAAGAACACAGTAACTTTATATCAAAGATGAACTTGTTTTTTATCCTCTTTCCCATCCAGATTTTCAGTAAAGCTTTGGATGCACATTGTGCAAAAGTCCTTGAAGCATATAATCTATCATTGTGAAGTTCCAATACAAAAATTATTTTATATACAACATAGAAGAAATCTTTAATCAGAAAAAAAAAAAAAAGGATTTTGACAAACACACATTTTTTGCTTCCTTTTGTGCAACAAAAATAGAACTACAAGGAAAGGTAATTGGAAGTCCATTAAAAAGAAAAAAAAAAAAGAAAAATATCTTTTGGCTGTCTCTACTTCTCTACTTCAATATTTCAGAAGTTTGGAGATAAAAGGTATTCTTTCTTTGACAGCAATCATTGTTCAGGCTGTCACCACCCAAGTCAGTAATTTCATCATTTCACAGAAAATGCATCATCAGAAAAAATGTGGAAAAAAAATTCAGATGAACCACTGAAAAAATCTTCCAAACCCCCATCAAGCAGCAAAAAAGCCTACTTTTTCCACCAATATGAAATGTCTATATTTTATAGTTTTTCAGAGCTGAGGGTGCTTCTAGTAGGATTGTAGCTGTAACAGATTTTTTGTTCACAGTAGTAAAAGATTCTGTTTAAAGAAGCAGTTTGTTGTTTAAAAGAGTTTGGTGGCAATTTAAGACCAAAAGGTAGGCTCATTTGCCTGTTTATTACAGACTCTGATTGTAACTGGACAACCTCTGATCTTCGATTCAAATAAGGTCCTTTGCCTGACTTTTCTTCTCTTTTGTGACCTTGTTTCCTACTTTCAAAAGAAGTTAAATGAATTTACCTAGTAAGGCGCTGGTAGGTTTATTTAATGAAAACTAAATTTTTACATGCATCTCAGTGACCTCACAGGGCATTCCCATAAAAAAGTTCCTTCCTCTTTCTTACCTTAACCCTAGCCTGTAGAAAATTACTTGGATTCATACTTCACTCTTTTCTCCTCTTCATGGAGATCCATAGTTTAATGGAGTCAGAAATTAGTTTTAGACTTCCTGCCATCATATTATTGTTTGCCCAACTCAGCTTTGGTAATGTTAATATCGAAGGTGAGTGATTAACTGCAGTATAAAATTGCTAATTAATTAATTTCCTTACTGCTTAAGCAAGTTTGATTGGAGATTAAATGTGATGGTAGTCAATTACAGGGAAACTGTAAAGGGGAATCTTGTCTTTTAAAAGATCATAAGACAATAGTTTCATAGTACAGTGGTTTGTCAGACAGGTCTGCTTAAATTTCTTTCAGGCTTGAGGGACCATTTCCAACAGTAATTTGGGATCTGTATAGATGGGGCTAGATAAAGGAGGGGAAAGGTTCCTTGTTTTCTGCTTACCTTCTTATTTATTTATTTATTTGTTTGGGTTTTTTTAATTATATTTTTTTATAACCTAGATCGCTTTATTGATAAAATAGTGCCATGGAATTTTTCTTACCGTGAAAGGAGATGATGAGTAGACTATTTGAACAAACATTAACATGGGATGCCTTTTTTCAAACATCTGTGGTAGAGGGCTCAAAAAGTTGGTAGTCATGGTTTCACCACAGCCTTTTGCATATTATCTGTTCTCCTTCACATTAAACTTGTAAGAATTTATAAAGACTCGTATCATGAAATATATCATCATTTAAATATTCTAATGAGGTTATACTTATTATAAAGTTTCACAAACTTACGGTATGTTGTGAATTGCGAACAGCAGCTAGATGACTTTCAAGTTTCTCCATTTTCCTGTGCTTTAGACAGATGAAAGTTTAACTTATTCACATTGGACTCCTAATTGATTTTTTAAAATTACTTAATTAAATCAGGCTCTTAAATTTGTTTATCTACCATACTTCATATGTGATTATATATTACACTTGAACTGGATAAACAATTACATTTTCAGAAGTGGGAAAATATTTAATAAGTATTGAAAACAAGACAACATCAGAAAAACAAATTAAGCATTCTTTTTTTTTTTTCTGGTAGTAGACAAGTTGAGATGTATCAAGTCAAGAAATTGCATTAGAATATTAGCAATTATTAATATTAAAAGATGTTACTGAAGTTAATGCATTCCAGGTAAAAAGGAATAAGATAAAGCATGTTTTCTATATTTTTTCTTGCTACTGTAGTTCTAATATTATGATTATTGGTAGCTTATTGCATATTAAGAAGCATTTTGTGAAAGGAATGGTAAATTGAGTTTCTACCTGGTTCTATTCAGAACAGTCTCTGACCAGTCTCTTAGATATTTGCAAGCCCCTGTACACTTTTTAGATATATTCAGTTAATAAAACAAATATTATTACAAATTATTATTATTTTACAAGTAAAAGCACTGTTATTTGGGATGAAACTCATAATGATCATAATAGTTCAAATATACCGCACTTGATTCTCACATGATTGTGTAGTTATGTCAGAATACTTTATGAATGTTAGTGACTCTGTTAATTGAGCGAATTCTTTGCAAGAATGCCTTCTAATTCTCTGACTAATTAATATAAAAAGTAAAAGGCTTCCTTTTCAGTTTATAATAGGTACTTAAAAATACATGATAAAAATATTTCCCTTTTTGGTACAAATTCAACGGCTTGTGCTTTTTCTTTTCTGGAAATAGAGTAAGTTAATGTCCCAGCCTCCCAGAACTGCCACTATAACACATCACTATTCTACATATAAAAAAAGAGAAACCTATGCTTTATTATAAATATTTATCTACATGATAAGGAAATTTACGGAAAGTTAATATCCTAAGACATATATTGCATTTTGTAGTATCTTAATGTACCAAAACAAAGGTTTAAAGTTTCCAAACACACTATGTAAACATAAACAAAAAAGATTTCCAGGCTTTACTGAGCTTGTCTGACTACATCTTTCCTGGCTCTACTCTGAGTGTCATTTGCAACCATTCCTCTCAAAACAACAGAAGGCCCATATTTAAACAACACCAGCATTGTCTGCAGTCAACTTGTGTGAATGCATAGGCAAAGAAATGCTAAAACAACTGGGCTTCAGTCTGAATACAGACATTTTTCCTGTCTGTTTCCTCTCCACACACTGACAGCATTTTTGCTCTTTCTTCCCTCTTCCATTTCTGTTTTGCAGCACATGGATCCCAGCAAGGTGTAGGATGCCATACAGCCGCTTCATGCAGGGACTCACCTAGGGCACCATACTCCAGAGCAGTCCATTCACACATAGCAGTTAGTGGTCTATGTCCTGCAGGGCCGTGCATCAGAGGGTGAAAGTATGGGATACTCATCAGGCCTCTCCTAGGGGTATCCAACCTCTCCCTCCAGCTTCTTTTATGTAGACTGAAGTGAGGAGGCTCTCAAACTTGTCCTGACCATTACCACTGTTCTGCAAATACAGTATCATTTGCCTCTTCCAACCTGTCCCAGAGAACCTCCTCACCCATGCCTTCAAATGAGCCAGATGACCACTCATGTAGGGCTGCTTCAGGGAGGGGAGGTACAGTGCTGTGATAAAGAGACTAAAACTAACCTTGCCTGGCTACTTCTGCATTTTCCAGGGGAGACATAAAACCTTCACAGAAAAACAAAACAAAACAAAATGAAACAGCCCTTTCAGCCATTTTTTCCCTGCGTACTTTTGCCTCTATTTTACTTCACAATTTTCACTCTTCATGTGTGGCATTCCAGAGATCTGGAAGCTTCAATAGAGCAGTTGATGGTTCCTTTGCACTTTTTGTGCCCCATTGTGCCTGCCTCAACCTACATATCTAGGACTGTGCCAAGGTGCTGACAGTCACACCCCCACCTACCCCCAGGACAAGGTGACTTCACCTTCACCCATCTGAGGGGGTGGGAAGGGTGGGACCCTCAGTTGATTGACAGGGTCCTCAAGAAAGGTGGTGCCCAGAGAAGCTGAGAAGCTTCTGGACCATATTATAATGCCCACAGTCAGATCTGACCAGAGTATAAAATGGGGTCCCGCTGGAGCAACAGGTCTGCGAACTGGAGCCCTCCCCTTAAATTGGGACCCCGTCTGAGGAGACTTCCCGGGATTGAGAGTGCCTCACCTCCTTCTGTGGTGAGTGGTTATGTACTGGATATATCCTTGAATGAGTCCTTGCCCAACCCGGGCAAGTGTGAGCCCTCACCTAACCGAGGCAAGTGATTATTTCTTTTCGATACCCTGGAGTGAGAGGCCTCTGGTTCTGTGAGTTCTCTTGTGAGTGTATGCGTGCACTTTGTGGATCTCATTATTCTTATGTTGTCATACCCCAATGATCTGCTCAACTGATATCCAAATGTGTATTTTATGTTGTCAGAGTGCTAAATAATTGTATAAACCCTGTTCCTAGTTGGTTTATTGGCTACACTATTTCCAGCTAGAATAAGTCTATTTTGGAACTTGTTAACCACCTAAAATTGACTTTTGGGGTGCCTCCATGACATCATGGAGATCTCAGTTATTTTTCTAAACACTTTGAATAAAGGAAAAACTCTCAGATCTCTTCACCTCTTCCATTGTTTCTCAGTGGCATTTTAACAAATTACAGTTCTTTTCCAACTCTTCTCACCCATTACACACAGCAAAACAAACAGTAGTGGGCACGTGGTACGTGTATGAACAGGACATTTAGGAGCAGTGCTTGAACTGTGAGAGATAAGAGTTGCACATACTGTGCTCCTTTTTCTCAATGCAGCTGCCCACTGGACAGATAAGTCAGCCATATGCATGCATTTAGGGGGATGGGGGATAAGAATGGCTGTAGGGAAGAATTTCGCATTAGCTGTGGTCTGAAAAAAACAGCTCTAGCTCTTTGCTGTTAACCAAAAGAATACTACCAAGCTCGTACAATGACTTGTGGATGAGCCAAATACAAGGGCCATGCTTAAGGCTCTGTGAAGTCTTGCTTGATAAGTATTATATTGTTAGAGTAATATTCCGCAGTATCTAAAATCTCCATTGAACTTCTTTTCTAGAATAGTTCTGTAACACAAAACAAAGCAATATTACCAAATTCACTTCATTTATCTAGTAATATTTACAGGTATTTAAAATATTAAACTTTTAAAGGTGCTTATTTAAAATGCCTAAACAAAGTGTTGATTTAAAAAAAAAAAAAAAGTGTAGCTATTAAACGTTATTCATTTATTTATTTATTCATTTATTAGTTCCTCATGAATAATATCATGGTTATAGGTTTTCCCAAGTGATAGAATGGCAGACAATGTAGATAAGCTGGCAGGATCTTGCTCTTCCTGGAGGGTTTTATAACTGTAAAGCTACTTTAAAATTGATAATGCTTGCTGCTTGGAAACTTTCACTAAGGAAATGATCATTTGTCATTTGAGATATATCTAAGGTCAATGTTCATCCATGGCAGGCTACGCATAAGATAAGGTATAGATTTTTTACCAAGATACTCTTCACCAAATAGAAGATAACACTACAGAGATTGTCTGTAAACAAAATGTGTGCACTCTATTTTGTAAAAGTGAAAGTGTTTTGGCCTCTGTTTTCCTTTGTCTCTTTCATTTTGGCAACAACTCTTTGAACTCTATCAGATTTGCAGATCTGCAAAGCAGCACAGAAAGCATTACAGAAAGCAACTTTTACAGGGAGAAAAAATAAGATAGCTTTGAAGAAATGTCTTCCTCCATATTAATATAGTTAGACTGATATATCAATTTTCATTTATTTACTTTAGTCTCAAAACTGCAGGACTAGAGAGTCCTTTATCAGTGTAGTTTCTGACATTAGAATTAAAGATCAATTTCTATTTAAATAATTGCTGGGGAATCTGAGATTCAGGTTGTAGAGCAGAAAAGTACTGATAACATGGGATCAGTCAAGTGAGGAAAACAAGACTGATTTGGGAAACCTGTATTGTCTTAGCTCCTGATTGCTGCTCTTCCTAGAAATTATGCTTCTGTTTTGAATTTGTGCCCCTCTCTGGACTGTTTAACTGTAGAACGACTTTCTCTGCAAAATGAATAACCTTAAGACTTTCTAAAGATAGCCTGTGGGCCATTAGTTTTTGTAAAGCACGAACAAGGGCAAAATGCCCAGAAGCAATATGTTAATAAACCAATGCAGGTTGCAGTTTTTGGAATTGCTTTACTGGTGTATTGCAGCAAACATATTTATGGTGTAAGTTTTTGGTCAGTGAATCCATACATTTCATCTTATTCTGGACTTGTACAAGGTCAGTCAATGTCATAATTAAAAGAAGTGGTACTACAATTGATCAGGTAGAACAAAAATCTTAGTAAAAACTGCATTTTATGAAGAGTCCTGTTTATCCTTTGATTTCCTTTTGATAAATTTAATGACCTTTAAGCATTTAGGCAACAGTGAGACACATAACCCACCAGTGCAAGGTTACATTTCTATATGACAGAAACTTGTGAAGTATTGTATCTCAGAATACTGCATCTTGTTACTCATATAAAAAGTATAAGGTGCATTTTTGAAACATGTAGATTTCTTACATGGCTAGAGGAAAGCCAGCAAATATTTTATCTGCAGCAATGGCAAGGCATATACACAACTTTAGATCATAAATCACTTTTGTGAAATGATGAATAATCATCAATTCTCAGACTTTAAGCAGAAAGGATATGTTGGTTCATGGGGTCTTCTCTCAATTTTACTTGTGTAAAATATTTCTCCAGAGACGGATGAGTGTAGTGGTAGCAAATTCGACGAATCCAGACGCCGGCATAAGCTCTTTGATCGAACGGGCGGGCCGGGCGAGAGTAAGGAGTCTAATTCAATGTGAATTTACCATCCGTACTCTTTAATGAACTCTTAAACAACACTGAATATCAATGTCCCCGAGACCACGTTTTTCCAAGCCTTATATACTCTCTACCAAAAGGCCATGCGGCAAGCGCAGGCTACAATTGGTTACACTCACAGTCACTCATCCCCCCCACTATGGTGATTGGCTGCAGGGCACTGTTCACAGACTGTTCATGCGCAGCGGCAACGCCCCTCCTGCAGCCCGGGTCGAGGGCAGAGCAGCTTCTGTTTACTTTCCTTTTGTCTCTGGTGTCTCAGGGAAATCCTTCCGTGTAGCACAGCCGCATCAAGCCCTGGCTTGTTCACAGCACACAGCCAGTAACTCTCCACAATTCCTCCTTTTTTTTTTTTTTCTTTTTGGACAAGCCAGGATTGATTAGCTGTGTGTACTAATCCTTCTTTGATATGTGATAAAAAACAACTTATACATAACATATAAATAACAACAACAATCAACGTAAACAGTGCACTTTGCAATAAACCTGAGGTATTCCATTGCCGTTTAAATATCGCAATGGATTGATTAAACAAATTCCAAGAACTTTGGTTTAAAGATACTCAACTTATAACAAACGATGTGCTGGGTGTTGATAAACTTACTCAAGAGGTAGTGGTGTTTAAAGATCTACTTATATAACTATAGTACGCATACATGTCACAGCTAAATCAATGCAAAGGTTACACCTCACTCTGTGACCTCCGAAGGTTCTGCTGCAGGGAGTTGACTTGGTTGAGTTTGTTTCAACTCCGGCTTTACTGCTCGGCTTGGAACCCACAATGGACCTTGATCTGTGGAGAGACACATATACCCTCTACCATTAAAAATAACAGGTACTGGTCCCTTCCACAATCCAGTGGTGGGATCACGATATCTCACCATGAATTCCGGTAAAGTGTTTTTCCTTCCTAGTCTGATCTGATAATGATGAATGATCACAGGAGGCTCCTCATGATCTCCAGTTAGACATAAATAATTCAAGGTAAACAACACCTTTGCTAAACGCTGTTGACAATCTAACTCTTCCTGCTTCTGTTTGCTCAAATACCCTTTAATCATTTGATGTGCTCTCTCGATGATTCCTTGGCCTGTTGGGGAATGAGGTATACCTGTAACGTGTTTCACTCCCCATTTCATTAGAAAAGTTCTAACTTTCTGGCTAACATAGGCAGGGCCATTGTCTGTCTTAATCTTTTCTGGGACACCCATTACAGCAAAACAAGCTGTAAGATGTTTACATACATGTAGTGCTTTTTCTCCTGGTAAAGCAGTAGCCCATATCATTTTTGAAAAAGTATCAATTGTGACATGCACATATTTAAGTCTTCCAAATTCTGGCACATGTGTCACATCCATTTGCCATACTTCTAAGGCTTTTAAACCTCGAGGATTGACACCGATTCCTATACCTAACATCTGGCTTCCTGAGGACATGCCTGTACAATACTTCTTGCTTCATTTAAAGTTAAATCGAATTGTCTTTGGAGACCTCTGGCATTCTGATGAAAGCTCTCATGACTTTGTCTCGCTTGTTGGAATTTATCTGTTGGAGGCATGTGCTGTACTGAACTTACTAAACTATCTGCAATTTGATTTCCTTCACCTAGACCAAGATTCCATTGATGACTGCGGATGTGAATCACACAACAGGGTTCTTTTCTTTGATTTAAAATAGCTCTCAGTTGTACAAACAATTTTCCTAATCGAGGATTATTCGATTGTCTTAACAGGGCATTTTCCATTCTGGGTATTACACCTGCTACATACAAAGAATCTGTGACAACATTTAAAGCAGATTTCAGCCAATTATTTAAGGCCCATATTACTGCCGTGAGCTCTAAAGTCTGCAATGAATCCTCTTTTGAACCTTCAATTAAATGCTGTTTCCATTGACTATTCTCTTGCCAGACACATGCTGCCTGGTGTCTTCGTTTTCCTGCATCTGTATATACTGTAAGGCCTTCAACAGGTTTTGCTTTTACTTTGCTTCTCTCTAACCACTGATTTGTTCTAAGGAATTGCCATAGTTTACCTTTTGGTTGTCGTGAATGTACCTTGCCTATAAATCCTAATAATGCATTCTGTATAGGCATCGAATGTCTCAGTCACCATTCTAAATCGGCTCCATTTATCGGAATACTGATGTCATCTGGTTCCTGACCGCTAATTTCTAATATTCGAGATCTTCCTTTTCGAATCAATTCTCCAATTGCTTCTGGTCTCGTTTGAATACTGAATTTTGGTTGGACACTGAGAAAAATCCACTCTAATAATCGCAAATCATTTTCTGTTTTCAATCTGACAGTGGCACAAAAGGAAGAATCTGTAGCAACATCTATGGGGAATTCCCCGTTTTTGTTTTGCCACTGGCAGATGATTGCACACGGATGTTCTAGATTGCTAATAAGGAGGGAAATTGGTCGATCAGAAAGTCTTCGGCTAGACCAATTTGTCTGTACTTTTTGTATAATATCAGAAAGACATTTGAGATGCACGGACTCTAAGCTTATTTTCTTAGCTGGATCACCTCCTTTTAGAAGTGAAGTAAGAGGTGCTATATCATTGTTAGTAACGCCTACGCAATTTCTAATCCATTGTATGTCCCCTAACAATTTTTGGACATCATTTAATGTCTGTAAATCAGTATGTAATTCAATTTTTTGTGGACGAATCTGTGCATCACAAATGGACCAACCAAGGTATTTCCAAGGTGCAGACTTTTGAACTTTCTCTGGAGCTATGACCAACCCCTTTTCTTTGAGTTTGATCGTAATTTGGACTATGGAACTTTCTGTGAACTCAGCTTGTTGACAGAACAGAATATCATCCATATAATGATAAATAATTGTTTGTATCCATGATGCACGAATAGGTTGAAGTGCCCATGCAACATACATTTGGCACAGTGTAGGAGAATTTTTCATACCTTGCGGTAGCACTACCCACTCATACCTTTTAGCTGGTTCCGCTTTTTTACTGAAGGCAGTGTAAATGCAAAACGCTGTGTATCTTGCTCATGTAAAGGAATGGTAAAGAAAGAATCCTTTAAATCTATAATTAGAATATGCCAATTTTCTGGTAACATTACAGGTGATGGTAATCCAGGCTGTAAAGCACCCATGGCTTGCATTTGATCATTTACCTTTCGCAAGTCATGTAATAATCGCCACTTTCCACTCTTTTTTGGTATTACAAAAATTGGGGTATTCCATGGACTAGTAGAAGGCTTGATATGGCCTGCAACTAATTGCTCTTCTACTAATTCACGTGCCTTTTGCAGTCGCTCTTCTGTTAATGGCCACTGGTCAACCCAAACTGGGCTATCTGTTAACCAGGTCAATGGAGGGTTGGGCAACTGCTTTCCAGTGACCACTAAGGAAAAGGTGAAGTAGTTAACACGGCACCAAGTTGCCCCAAGACATCACGGCCAATAAGCGCCTCAAGGCTGCTTGGCAATTCCATTACACACACCCTAAGGGTAACACATTGACCTTCAGGGAAACTAATCGAAATGGGATCAACACTTATATTTGGAGTAGTTTGACCCCCTACTCCAGCTACAGTGGAAGAGATTGATTTTTGAAGTTTCCAATTTCGTGGCCATTTGAATTGACTAATGATGGAGACATCAGCTCCAGTATCAAGCATTGCATTTACCTCTACAACAACAGTAGAATCAGATTGAAATAGCTGTACACGTAACATGGGACGCTGAGTCATTGATGAGGTGAAGCAAACTGCAGGACCTGTCGATCCAAATCCTTTATCACGCCTTTCTGTTGAGGATGCTGGAGGAACTCCTGGAAGCATTGGTAGGCAGTTTTCCAGTGCTACTACCTGAGCTATTCTACTCCCAGAAGGAATAAAAATTGGCGGATGCAGAGTGTAGGCCAGGATTTGAACAGTTCTTGTGAAATCTGCATCAATTATACCTGTTATTACTATAAGACCTTTGATACTAGCAGAAGAACGGCCAATCAATAGGCCTCCAATGAGACTATCTTGTCTAAATAAAGGTCCTTTAGCATTCGTTGGTATTCTGTGAATTGCAGTATTGGTCAATGTAATATCTACTGCTGTCTCCACATCAACTCCGAGGCTTCCTGCGGTGCTTGGCTTGTTGAGGTGAAAGAAGCCTGGTTCACGGTTGGTCGCTGATTGTGATACAGGTTCGGAGATGTTCTTTGTGTCCGGTAGCTGCTGAACGTATACCATAGTTTGTGATTATTTGTTTTGCTTGTTGCAAAATTTTCCAATCATGTGGTTCCCATACCGCTGTCTGAGTGTTCATATTTTGAATTACCGGTAGGGCTAATTTTGCTGGAGACCAATCACCTTCTAGGATGGCATCTTTGATGACCCCTGACCATCTGCCACGTCGGGGCTGCGGCTGGTCAGCAGAATCTATAGGCACCTTTGATTGCATTGTTTGTGAAGGGCAAGCTGGTTTTTGAAACTCAATTTGTTCCTTATTTTTCTCTACATTTGACACTCTTAAGTTAAGTTGTTCAAGCTTGTTGGTAATGACTTGCAGTAACTGCTCTACTGCTTGGGGTGAGCCCAATGATGTAGGAGGAGGCTCACAAAAAACTTCCGCGGGTGCTTGCGGAGGCAAAGTTTGAGGCGGCCCCGGCCCCGGCGACGGCGCCGGCCCGGCCTCCACGCTTTTCTCGGAGGGAGGGGGGGCGTCCGGCTCGGGGCAGGGCAGAGGCGGAGCGGTAGGAGGAGGGCGGCACTCAGGGCCTCCCACATCCGGACAGTCGACCAGTTGCACTTCCGCCTTCTTGGCACATTGCCCCAGAGACTCGGAGGGGGAAACTTCCGGTTCTTTGTTTACGAGCCGCGAAGTTTCTAATCCGCGTTGCAGATCGGATTGTGAAAGTATTGGCTGAGCCGGGACCCCGCGACCACCCCGAACGGCAGGCAGACCCCACAGAGTAGCCCACAGGCCCCTCTTTTCTTTTGGACAAGTTTTATCAGTCCAGGTTTGTTCTGGGACAAGCGCCTCCGCGGCTCTTAGGGCGGCACGTTGTTCCGATTTCATAACTTCTAATGATTCTAATACGGTTTTCCACAATTCTCTCACAGCTTTAATTTCTTTCTCTTCTTCCCCTCTGATAGTTTTGTCCCACATAGTGTCCCCCACTGATCTCCATTCCGTTGGGGAAAACAAAAGTGGAACTTCTCCAAAGTGTCCCCACTTCTGAGCTAAAAAAATCAATGTGATTAGCTTTTCCTGTGACGATTCAATACCTCTCTTAGAGAGAATAGTCGTCAGCAGTGCCGCGGCTGTTTCAATATCCATTATCTTATCAGCGCGGTCTTAACGTAGGATGCGAGTGGCCAGCTCGACAGGTGCCCGTCTTTTGATATCGGACTAAGCACACTATCCCACACCCCGGCTTGGCTCCGTTTTTATGAACGCTGCTTACCGCAGTAATTTCGATCCGGAGCGTTATGCTTTGCTAACGATCCATCCTTCTGCTACCATTTGTAGATCCGGAGCGTTATGCTTTGCTAACGAACCATCCTCTGCTACCAATTGTAGTGGTAGCAAATTCGACGAATCCAGACGCCGGCATAAGCTCTTTGATCGAACGGGCGGGCCGGGCGAGAGTAAGGAGTCTAATTCAATGTGAATTTACCATCCGTACTCTTTAATGAACTCTTAAACAACACTGAATATCAATGTCCCCGAGACCACGTTTTTCCAAGCCTTATATACTCTCTACCAAAAGGCCATGCGGCAAGCGCAGGCTACAATTGGTTACACTCACAGTCACTCATCCCCCCCACTATGGTGATTGGCTGCAGGGCACTGTTCACAGACTCTTCATGCGCAGCGGCAACGCCCCTCCTGCAGCCCGGGTCGAGGGCAGAGCAGCTTCTGTTTACTTTCCTTTTGTCTCTGGTGTCTCAGGGAAATCCTTCCGTGTAGCACAGCCGCATCAAGCCCTGGCTTGTTCACAGCACACAGCCAGTAACTCTCCACAGATGAGGAGTTATTTGCCTCAGTGAGGAGTGAAGCCAATAACATTATAGTCTTCTTACCATGAAAACATAATCTTACATTTTCTTTGAACCCTTCAGATGCTTCATCTTTGCATTAGAAATACACATGCTTCTTATAAATACTTCTGAATTTTACAAAATGTTGACCTTTTCCTCATTTAAAAAACCCTTCCCCAACATTCTAGCTACTTCTTAATAAATTAATGTTTTCTGCAATACTCAAAATATAAAGCATGTCAACATAAAAAATAAACATGCTTTAAAGAAAGTCAATTTAGACATGAAAAAATAGCTGCTCTTTAAAAAAAAAAAAAAAAAAAAAAACCAAACAAACAACCAAACACAATAATTTAGTGTTTTGGTTAAGTCTTAGGTCTTATTCTAGCATGATGCTCCAAGAGCAAATGAAGAACATAGAGAAGCTGGAGATAGACTTCTCCCAGAGGTTCACAATGTAAGAATACAAGGCAATGGACAGTAGTTTTAAAAAGATAAATTCTAACTAGATAATAAGGGAGAAAAAATAATGCTACAGGAGTGATCAAATTCAAGACCAGAGACTTACTCAAAACTTTTCTGGGTATTAGTCCAAGCAACCTGGTCTAACTTTGATGTTGGCTCTGCATTGACCAGAGAATTGGACCAGATGACCTCTAAAAGAAGTGCAGGATGTCTCACTAAAAGAGCACTAGAATATCAGCACACTTCCTTTTATGCTGAGTAGTCACACTCTTGCCAAAAGATAGTGTTTGAAGATTAATGTGCAACCCACATAAAATAGATTTTGTCCTCTTCTTGACGGATGAATACCGTATTAAAATCTATTATGAGCTTGAACAGGTTAGTAGCTATATTAATATGCATAAATGGAGAGAGAATTAACTGAATAAGTACAAGAAATAAACTACTCTCTCATTGTACAGATGGGTTAAATAGATAAAGGTAAAGAAACGACTTAAAGAACTACTATGAGAGACTGTTACTCTTAGTTTTGTCCTCAATATTTCTTCTATTAATAGTACAGAATGCAAAGAACTAGACCAGGATTCTAATAATTTGACATTTGCCCTGAACATTAATTGCATTTAGAAAATACTGAATATATGGCATCTTGGTTTAATATAAGATAAATTTTCATCTTAAAGACACTAAGGCTACTGAGCTATGAAAGAATTATGAATTTGCAAACAAAATGACTGTGTGTACCCTGACAGGACAGAGAAAAGAGCAAAGGATTATGTATTTCAGGCCTACAGCTATGCAAAATATGACTGTCTCAGATTCATCGTTTATTGTCAAACATTGTCAGAAAGAAACAGTGAACAGCAGTTTACTCTCAGGAAACATGTTAGCTTATTATACCCTAAAAGACAGTACAGGAATGCAAAAGAAGGCTTTTCAAGGGAAAATGTAAGGAAGGATGCTCTGCAAAAAAAGAATGCTTGAAAAGCAAAGGTATTCACTGTTTCATAAGCTACACAGATGCCATCATTTTGAAGTCACTAGGATACTTTTTTCTCAGTTATAGCATAAGTATTAATATGCTTTGCTTTTAAAAATTCGGGCAAGCATTGTAGAAACACTGCCTCAGAGAAAAGTGAAAGTTAACATCAAGCAACTCAGTCCAATCGCAGCTTGCGTAGATCAAAGCTGGAAAATGTGTAATCATCTACTAGGAGTGGATAAGAAGGATCACGTAAAAGATTACAGAACATCACAAACAAGACAGAAACAGGAGAAGAGAAATTGCTGTAAGTCCTATACAATGAAAAAGACAAAGTGAGGCATGATTTAACAGAGTGCATTATTGTGGATAGTAACATTGAAACCTGTCAGGAATTTTATCTTTGCACAATCACAAACTCAAAAAGGTATAATTACAAAGCCAGTGCCATGACAAAACTTAGTGAATAAACAGGCATTTCATCACTTGTTTGAAACATGAAACCTTCCTGTAAAATAAATAGCTACAAAATAAAATCTCAGATCTACAGAATTACAGTAATACACTAATACTAACAATTGAATCGATAGACTAGGGTTACTTGTTCCTGCTGCTTCTGAGTACTTAGTTTCAAAGTTCTTTTTGGTGAGAGTTTCTAAGAGCTTTCTTTTCTAGAGATCTGATCTGGAAATACTGAAGCTTTGTTAGTGATTACATGGGATTTTAACACATCTTGATATTATTCAAGAGGTTAAAATAAGTAATGATATAAATCCCAGCATTGCAAAGGAAAAACTAAGGGACATGAATTTCTGTTTTTAGGTCGTTTTCTCCATGTCATGCCATTCTTTAATGTGAAACACTTAACTTGGAATATACCTGTTGATACAAAATTAATAAAGACACTATAGATACACAAAGAAAAGAAACCACAGATAAAACACCTCCTTCAGGTCAGTCAGTTTTAAACACTTTTCTAAACCCCAGTCCCAGGTGTCAAATGTTTTCCTTCACACTCCAGGTTTTTACTGAAGTATTCAGTTTAGTGATTTCTTCCATTAGACATTATTAGACATTCACATCAACTTTAAATTATTTCCTTTTCAGAGACATTGAACACATACATACTCCCAGTGGAGTAAAAATGTCAGTACATCCTAAGTAGTTCTTAGAATCACATAATTTTGATAGATCTTACTGTAACAGCAGATAACCAGCCCCTTCTATGTAATGACTTTAATCACAGATTTCACTTTTCTCAATTTTTCTCACAAAAGGAATTAACATTTACTTCCACTGAGGGTTCAACAGATGTAATGCCTTATCAAATCTGTGTTGTTTCTTAGAAAAAAGCAAACCAAACCAAAACAACTAATCAAAGTATTAACATTTTTATAGATAAAATTTAATTTATATTCTGATGTAATAGTATCAGCATATAAATGACATCTTCCTTGCCAGATCTAGTAACATTTCAAATATCAGTTTTCCACTTTAAACAATGTTGTACTCTTTATTTTCGTCTAGTTTTGAAAATCCTGGACTCTTACTGATACATTTTCCCCCATGTGATATCCTTAATCAGCTATCTCTTACATTTGAAAGGTAGAAATTGCATTTTGAAAAATTATGGTAGTGATGGTATTGTTATAGTGGGGCAGATATAAGCAACGCAAAATTCAAGAAGCATTTTTACATGCGTATGCATATGTGCAGGTATATGTGTAAGTATATATATATCATCTCAGTAATACTCATTTGAGATAGATCACAATAATTATGTTGATAGACCACTGCCAATATTACAAAATTAGTTGCTTAGAAATACTAAACTAAATATTTTTGTGCAAGGCTAATTATGTGACTTCTGTGTTTAATTGCATTCAACTCTGTTTAACTTACTTTTTCCCCATACTCCAATTTATACTCAATGTGCAGAACGGACATTTTCTAGGAAGTAGTCCAGGTTAAGTGATAAAAGGAGATGTGGTTTAATGCTGTTCCTGATCTGTGACAGAAAAGGGAATATGAGGAATCATGGGTTTGAAAAAGTATAAGGGATGAAGCTGTTTTGTGTGTTTGCTTCAAAACAGTAATAATGTGTCATTGAGCAAAATATTTAAAACAAACTTGTAAAAAAGAAGCTAGTTGAATGTTCATTATTTTCTGGTACCTAGATTTTCTTGGGTGCAACAATGTTTTGTTGTAAGAAACTTGCGACTTCAGAAAGCCAAATGAAGCCAGTAGGATTTATTGGTAACCTTCTGAAAACTGTGTGATGACAACTAGTCAGAAACAGAATTATCAAAAACAAGTACTGCAAATCAAGAAATAAAACAAAATGAAGACAGATAATTTGACATTATCCTGTGCATCAGCTATCCCTCTGTAAAATGACTATGGTGTCTGATGAGGGACTTTGAGGATGTTCTCTGAGTAGCTCATGGGCAAGTTATCTTAGTGAACATCACATTAAAAAATACTGATAAGCAAATAATTAACTCTGCCTTCAGAGCAGGGTTGAACTTTCTGAAATAAATAACACCTAAGACTTCACATTGGAAAACTCACAGACATTATGAATGGATGTAGTTACGTTCTTTCCCTTTGTAAACTGAGTAGGAGTTGGATAGAAATGGGCAAAAATTATAAGTAATGGTACTGAAAGTAGCCCAGCGTGTACTTAAAGTCACAGAATCATAGAATAATTTAGGTTGGAAAAGACCTTTAAGATCATTAAGACCAGTCACAAACTTAACACTGCCAAGTCCACCACTAAACCATGTCCCTAATCAGCATGTCTACAAATCCTTTGAACACCTCCAGGGAGGGTGACTGAACCACCTCCCTGGACAGTCTGTGCCAGTGCTTGACAACCCTCTCAGTGAATAAATGTTTCCTAAAGTCCAATCTAAAACTCAGCTGGGCACAACTTGAGGTGAACTCGAGTTTCCTCTCATCCTGTCATTTGTTAATTGTGAAAACAGACCAACACCCACCTCACTACAACCTCCTTTCAGGTAGTTGCAGAGAGTGATAAGGTCTCCCCTGAGCCTCCTTTTCTCCAGGCAAAACAACCCATTTCCAGACAAAAACAACCCAAGTGGCCCATTAATTAGCAACCACTTAAACCTTAATGTCAATAGGAATTTACAGCATAAACTTTGGAATTTCATTTTTAAGCCTGTGTGAAATAAAAATTTCCTGAAAATCTATGTAACACATTAATTCAAACATCTCTGCCTTGTAACAAGAGCATGTCAGCTGAGTAGCTGCATAACTCATTTATGCAAATATTGTCATGCAAGCATTAGGGTTTTTACACCAGACTAAATGAAAATGCTTTTGTGTGAATGCTTGAAAGTGTATTTGAAAACATGGTCATAAAAGATGTGTTGCAGTTTAAATTTAAAAAAAAAAAAAAAAAAGTTGTTGAATAACAGATTTGAGCAACACCTAATGTAAAACATTCTAAGAAAGCAATTCAAAAGATTACTTGTTTAGCTTCTTCTTATCTTACTGATAGTGAAATTGAGTAAAAAATGGAAGCTCCTTTTTTACCCCAGCTCGATCAATGGTGACTGCCACTTTTGATTCCTGCAAGGGTAAAACATTGAAAGCTGTTACCCTCAATTCTCAATTGTTTTTTTCCTTAAATTTACTTTTTGGCTATCAATTTTGTGAACTTTTCAGAAATGCAAACTCTTCGGCTACGTTTGCCAGCTACCTGCATTTGGTTATATTCCAAATATACTTAAAACTGTGTTTGCCCTTAGGTCCTTTGAACATTGAAACATTGTGATCAGGATCCTCCATCCTAAGTAGTGGTGCTTTGCTGGATTAGAATGTACGGTTGGTTTGGTAAATATTAGAAGAAACTTTAAAAACATGTTAGTTTAATTTAGATACTGATGTGCAAGTCCTTACCTGGGTGTTTAACTGCAGACATCAGTAAGCTAAAATGTAATTTAACAAACTGTGGGAGATCTTAAGCAGCATCTGAGTGATTTTGGGGTATGATTCAGTGAGATAGCTGGGTTTTCTCTTGCACCTATGTGTGATTAAACAGACAGTAAGTATGCATTCTCTTCCTTTCTGATAAAAGTTATGGCTGCCTATGCAAACATATTTAGTCTTTTGCAGAGTATTATTTTCTAGCTGGATTTAAAACTGGTGGGGTTTATCTACATTCTTAAGTGCTTTGCTGGGTGAGAGTATGGCTGATAAGAAAAATTGTTCAGTAGTTTTAGATCACATATTTGATGTAATATTCTTTCTGAACAACAAACCTGTAGACAATGAGAAAATACAGAAAGAAAGAAAAAAATAGTAAAATAGATAAGTGTTGATTTGTCTTTTCTCTTTCAGCTACAACTCAGTACAGATGGAATCTGTACAACTATAAAAACTGTAATCAGCTTACATTACACGAGATTTTTTCCTACTTAGTTTTAAAGTGATGAGGATCTCTTTCCTGTATAATTCAACATTTTGTAATCTTAAGTGCTACTTTTTTTTTTTTTCTTTAACTCACGGTAAGGTCTGTGCAGCACAAGGATTTTTTTCTTTAAATCCTTGTTTGGAAATTAACTATACATCATGTAACATGTCTGTGGGTCAACATCTAAAAACATGGCCTTTCCCTCTGATATGATAATGTGCTGCATAAGTAATGATGTACTTAAAGATGAAAGTGTAGTAAGGACAGTAAGCTTATAAATACAGTTTCCAGTTCATGGCCAGGAATGTAATAGGCATGCTGGTGCTGTTGGGGAGCTAGTTTAACCATCTCTGAGGTGAAACAACATTCCTATGAAAAATAAGAATATTTGTGAGGCTAAGGTGCTATGTGAACATGTTTAATAGACACATGCATATCTGTATAATCAAATCTTGATAATACTTACATGAAAACACTTTGTGACCGAAGTCACACCATTATCTTTTTGTCACAAGTAAAAACCTACCTTCTATCCAACACCTCCTCTTCTCAGGCTTCACTTCCTCCTTCTCAAGTCCTCCACTTCCTCATACAACTTTCTTCCTCATCCCACTTTACATTCAACATGGTAATATTTGTTTTCTTTGACTTGGAATCAAGGAAAATCAACTTTTTCATGCAGTTCTTTTGCACTCCTGTTGAATCTTTTGCCTGGAGAAACACATTATCATGTACATAGATGATGCTAAATAAAAATGAAGTAGCTAGTTAGGAAACATAAGAAAAATATAACTCAATCCTGAACAGATTTGGAATCTGTTTAGAATGTTGCTGTCAAAAAGCTGCTCTAAAATACAAATTATGATCTAATTTCTTTCAGTGTCCTTGTAGAATCAACAATAGCCAAGAAATCCAAGACTATGCATAATTTCAAAGAGAGGAACTACATAAAAAGAGTCAACTACATAAAAAGCTGCAAAAGAAAGTTGGCACAATTAAATTACTGAGTCATGCAAAATATTTAATTCAAGAAGACATGGTTCAAAAAAGTGAAACTGTGTGCAAAACAAGAAAATGAAAGGAGCAACAGACTCTACCAGGTTAAATATAAAAGGCAGGCTAAAAAAAAAAAGAGTTTGAGAACAACTTTCAAAGGGCATAAAAGACATTAATAAACTTCTGTCCCAAAGGCAACAGAGGCAAGAAACCTGCATAGACATGTAGAAAAAAAGAAGCTCCCTGAGAATATAAGGTCATAGTGGAAAAACTAAATTAATATTTTGCACCTATACTCACAGTTGAAGAACCAGGAATAGTTATGATTCTTGACTTCTTATAAGTTGTGCCTCTGAGGACTGATTGCAAGTTGGATGGTTGGCAGGAGGATTTACCAAACTGGAAACAACAACAAATTGCCATTACATTTTTAACTCTCAAAACAGTGGATGTGTGTCCCTCAGTTGCTGATAACTCAGTGATCGGGAAACTTATCTGAGATACAGAGACATCCTGGAATTCTCTCCTATGTCTGAGGAAATTCCAGTTCGTGAGGTCAAATGTTAGACACTTGACTACAAGGTATTCTGTCTTTTACGTACTTAAAATGCATGAACTCCAAGTGTCCAAATGAGACCATCCTTCCCTTGCTATCACTTACTAAATACTTTTGTCAAGTAGAGAAGCTCTGAGATGAAGAAATGAAGGAATACTGCATCAGAAAACTTAATAGTCCAGTGACTTTAATAATCAACGAAGAGTTGAGAAAGACATTTTTAATTTTGAACACAAGCAGTTGTAGGCTTTCTTGTATCTTTTTTGCTTGTGAGGGGTCTTTGGCACTATGCTTCTGCATGATTTTCCCATGGATTTGAAGTTGGTATTCAAAAACCAAAGTCCTCATAAATACACAAAAGAATCACGTGCTAATATCCTATGAAATTAAGGAATTATTGATAGAAGGGAGATTAAAAATTACCGACTCCAATGTTATAAGAAACCTCAGTACTTGGACACTTTATGCATGAAAAATTTTGTGTGATTCTTTACAACTAACTATAATCACATATAATTTTTGGTAATTCTTTATAATAGGGGTAATGTTACAAACAACATGACTCATTCCCCATCATTTTAATGGCAATAAAATGAGAAAAAAAAAATACTTTTAATCTTTCACATTAAAGAGCTATGGAACATAACAATGTCAGTTGCCTACCAGTTGCTTAGATACTCATCGATGTTTAGGTTTGCAGCTAGGTTTTTAAATGGAACTTGCTAAGTCTCCACTGCCAATGGAACACCATCACAGCTAAGGCAAGATGCCAAAGGAGGTACTTAATGTGTTACATCTTTGAACTTCAAGAAGAATTGCATAAAGCAGCCAAAGATATTTTTTTTAGGATACTACTATTATGGCTTTTATGTAGTAGAAAGACCTTTGCCTAACAAGACTAAAAAGTGCTGAAATTAAAGAAACAGATGATAATATTAGTGATTTGAGTAATGTATCAGAAAAAAAAAAGTAGTTTTGAAACACTCCAGTAAGAAACAGATGCAAGCAATACTAATTAAATACTGTTTGAAGTATGATGGCATGAGGAAACAGCAAAACCTTCCTATCAGATAGTGTCTCATTAATATCCAAGATTAACATGAAGTTTATATCCATGTAACCCTTACAGCTGATTATTTAAGTTAAATACTCCAGTACCTGAAAATATTTCAGAGTATTATTGCATATACCTTCACAGAAATCTTCTGTATCACACAGCATTGCACCAATTACTTTTAACTTTTTTTTTTTTTTAAATAAAAAGAATTGGTAAAATGATTGAGCATTAATTAAAAAAAAATCAAAGTACACTAGAAGAAAATTTTATATAATTTTAGCTACTTATACTGTCAAAACATGTCTCTTTCTCCAGAGCAGCTTAGCTTTCATTCACTCTTTGTAGCTCATCTTTCTAGGTATTTCTGTAGAGAAGATAGCATAGTTATGAAGGACTTATTTTTTAATGGACAGAAGTTATTTCAAAGACCCAGCTATGTTCACATTGAGCCTATTGGAAGTGAAGTGATAGGTGACAGAGACAGGGCAACTGCTATACTAAAAATAAGTACTACAGCAGCTATTCTTGATAATATTTGTGTTTTCTCAGAACATCCTTTTGCCATAAAACCTCATTTTTATAGACAGTAAAAGAATGTTTTAAATAATAAACAACCAGCCCTTTGCTTGATCCTCCAGCCCAGTCATCCAGAGATTATAGGCAAGTTAAATTACTCCGAAACATATATAGCAATAATGGAGGAAAAAAAAAAAAATTCAATATATTTTCATGTATCATATCCTGTAGAAGAATCCAGTGACCAAAAATGCTGTTCAAGTAAGATAGTAAGTTGAAAAGCACTTATTACTTATGATAAAGCCAACATAAGAAATTCCAAGATTTGAATTAATGCCAATTGAACTATTTGAAAGACTCTTATTGACAGAAGTAGAATATGAAATTAATATGAAGATGTAACTTCTCATTCCAGTTTTTTTCACAGGTAAAGTGCCCATCATTCAGTTGCATTTGGTTCATAACATACACCTGTGTAAAAGTAATTGAGATGTTAAAAGATCTACAATTGAGCAGCATTTGCCAGAGGAAAAATGAATTATTATTCCGCCAAAAATTATTCAGGTAGATAGACAGAATCACTTATATGTCCCAGAATAAGGTAAATAATGCAAAGAAAGTTGCAATATAGTTCACAAATGATTTCATGAATGTGAATGGAAGTCCCTCCAGGTGATTAGGCCTCTTAAAACCCCAAACTGCCTAGTAGCAAACTTGAAAACAAAATGTGAAATCAGACTTCAAGTGCTACACATAAATACTAGTGCTTAAAAGGTCCCTTTTTGCCAGGATCCTTCCACAGTAGGAGGGCTACAGTAATCTTCCAAAATTTCCTCCAGAGCTACATAGCTTACTATTATGACAGCACTGATGTAACTGTAGGAAACTGAATATATACACAATAGGCTTAACAATGCATAGGTAAAAAGCTTTTGAGAGCTTTTGTAAAGCCAGTGTTATTCCTCATAAGCACCTTACTGTGTGCCTGCAATTATGAGTCTGTTGGCTCATGGGAATAGAAGGAAATTAAGTTTGAAGTGTGGAATTGAATCAGACCATATGGACTCCCCCAAAATATTTTCCTTAACAGGCACATTGTTTTCATCTTCCTTGACAACTGAGAAACAAATATGTTGGTTCTATTACCACCTAGGAGTACTACACAAAATATAACAATGAAAATATATAAGCAGCTCAAGCAACATTCAGCTTCACAATCACTGCAAGTCCAAGACATCGCTACTCAGAAAGATCACTTTTTTTTTTTTTAATTTTAAATTTAATATATCTATTACAGAACTTCTGTAGTAATTCCCAGTAATTTTTGAAGTGTGGATATAGGTTGATTCCACCTGAAATCTCTCTACCATATGTAATGTTTAGCTATAAGGTAAAGTTCATAGACACTTCTGATTATGCAGGAATTGTTGGACTTTCATGAGTCTTTTTGTTGAATCTCTGACATTGAAAGAAAAATAACTAAAGAAGCTATCTTTATCGCACACAAAAGAAAACGGAATAAATTCTCAGGATATATCGTCTACTTACACAGGTCACTACGAACTAGAATAGTTTTTTCTAGAAACTAAATGCCTATGCAGTTCATCTGATGATACTAATAGCTTATGATAATTTGCCCCTGTATATACATAAAACTAAACATGATATATTTATGCAGTAAACTCCCATATTCTTATACCTAGAAAAGCCCTCGCAAAAAACCAAACCAAACCAAACCAAACCAAAAACCCAGCTGGAAGGGAAGGGAAGGGGAGGGAAGGGAAGGGAAGGGAAAAGGGAAGGGAAGGGAAGGGAAGGGAAGGGAAGGGAAGGGAAGGGAAGGGAAGGGAAGGGAAGGGAAGGGAAGGGAAGGGAAGGGAAGGGAAGGGAAGGGAAGGGAAGGGAAGGGAAGGGAAGGGAAGGGAAGGGAAGGGAAGGGAAGGGAAGGGAAGGGAAGGGAAGGGAAGGGAAGGGAAGGGAAGGGAAAAGAGGGAAGAGAAGAGAAGAGAAGAGAAGAGAAGAGAAGAGAAGAGAAGAGAAGAGAAGAGAAGAGAAGAGAAGAGAAGAGAAGAGAAGAGAAGAGAAGAGAAGAGAAGAGAAGAGAAAGGAGAAAAGAAAAAAAACCCAACCAAAAAAACCAAACCAAACCACAAAACCTAACCCAAGCCCGATACTACCAAAAAACACTGACAAGGAATTGTAGAGTTATAATCAAATGAAAAGAGTTTAAATTATAAAATGACATTTCAAATATGAAGAATACATAAACAGTAAAATATATATTTCTAGAGAAGCTGATTGAATACATCTTTTTAAATGTGACCAACTAATTTCTGAACATCTGCCAGCAGAGAAACAGAAACTATGGTTTTTATTAATCTGTTTTAAATTTAAACCCCCAAGCTGTGCACTCCTAACTTTGTGCAGAAAAAAAACCAGACATTCCAGGATACTTTATGTGAAAACCTTTTTTTAACCCATATTATTTTCAGCAATTTCTAGATTGATTGTATGTGGCAAAGGGAAAGCTATGTTCTGCCAGCATTACTTGCACTAAGAACTGTTTTTGGTGGAGAGTATGAAAGGACATACTATTTGAGCTAGCAATCTAAGAGTTAAAGAAGAATTGTAATGAGCAGGAATGTGAGAATTTGATTGTAAGTTATATGCTTGCAAACAGCGTAAAATTCAAATGAACATGACTAAGGAAATATATGTTCTCAAACATGTTCACGATGAGCCTGAGGCATATTTTCATAACATGGGCTTATGTTACAAAGTATTAATTTTATGTGATTGTTTGAATTAGTTTTCAAAAAAAGAAAAATAGTATTTAAGGAAAGTTTAGGAGCTTTTTTCTAGGTGCATTGTACTGTTTCTGACGGGTAGTTTTCTACTTCAGAGAAGCCTTTGCCTTAGTGTTGGAAAGCACAACAAAAATAGCCTGTGTCTCATTGAGAAACATGGTTTTATCACTGAAGATTTCATAGTAAAACTTATGTGTTCACATTAAGAAGTTCTGCTGAGATAATAGACCAAAATAGCGAAAGAAAGACATTAAAACCTTAATCTGTTATGATTTCCAAAAAAAAAAAAAAAAAGTATATACAAAAGGATAAAGATATATTTTTAAGTGTTATTTGGATCAGAGGGTTTCTACAGGCATATTAGTCAGAAAAGAATGATTAAAGAAAATATACCCTCCCTGATAAATGAGACAGGAGAGCTGGTGACAACTGGCATGAAGAAGCCTGAGTTTTGCCTCATTTTTCACTGATAATCACTTTTCCCAGAATTCTCGAGTCCTTGAACCTCACGGCAGGACACAAAGTTGCTCTCATTACAAGAGACCGGGTTTAGGATGACCTGAGGAACCTGTGCATGACATTTAATTCATGGGACCTAATGAGGGAACTGGCTGATGTAGTTGCCAAGCCAGTCTCCACTATATTTGAAAAGTCAAGGCAGTCACATGAAATCCCAAGTGACTGGAGAAAAGGGAATATCACACCAATTTTTAAAAAGTGTAATAATGGGGACCCTGGGAACTACCAACCAGTGATCCTCATCTTGGTCCCTGGTAATATCATGGCACAGATCCTCTTGGAAGACATGTTGAAACACAAGGAAGAAAGGGAGGTGATGAAAGATAGATAATATGGTTTCACCAAGAGCACGTAGTGCCTGACTAACCTACTAGCCTTCTACAATGGAGTGAGTGAAACAGTGGACAAGGGAAGAGTTGCAGTTGTCATTCACCTGGATTTCTGTAAGGCCTTTGATATAGTCCCTCACAGCTTTCTTTTCACTAAATTGGAGAGATATGTTTTTGATGGATGGACTGCTATATGGTTAAGGAATTGGTTGGATGGCCCCACACCCAAAGAGAACAGCTCCAAGTCCAAGTGGAAACGAATAACATACGGTGACCCTCAAGGGTCTGTACTAGGACCAATACTATTTGATATCTTCATCAACGACATAAAACAGTGGGATTGAGTGCACCATCATCACCAAGCTGAAATCAAGCTCAGTGGGCATTGTTGGTATGCTAGAGGGAAAGGAGTGCCATCTAGAGGGACCTCAACAGACTTGAGGAGTAGGCCCATGTGAACATCATGAAGTTCAACAAGACCAAGTGCAAAGTCCTACACCTGAGTCAAGACAATTCACAGTATCAGTACAGATTGGGGAATTAACTGATTGAGATCCACCTTGGAGAGAAGGACTTGGGGATACTGGTGGATGAAAAATTGGATATGCACTGGCAACACGCATTTGCAGTCCAGAAAACCAAACATATCCTGGGCTGCATACAAAGAACGGCCAGCAGCTTGAGTTAAGTGATTTTCCCACTCTGCTCTGCTCTCATCAGTTCACTTGCCTGGAGTACTGCACCCAGCACTGGGGTCTCCAACACAAGACATGGATCTATTAGAGCGGGTTCCAGAGGAGAGCCACAAAAATTGTGAGTTTTCTGGAACACTTCTATGTAGAAAGGCTGAGAGACTTGTGGTTCTTTAGGCTGGAGAAAAGAGGAGATCTTGTTGCATGTTTTCAAGATATAAAGGAGGTTTATAAGAAAGATGGAGAAAGACCTTTAACCAGGCCCTGTAGTGACATGACATGGGCCAATTGCTTCAAACTGAAAAAATGGAGATTCAGATTGGATATAAGGAGGAAAGTTTTTATGAAGAGAGTATTGAGACACTGGAACACATTTCCCTGACAAGTTGTGGATGCCCCATGATTGGAAATGCTCAAGGTCAGGTTGGATGGGGCTTTGAGCAACCTGACCTGGGGAAAGATGTCCCTGCTCAGAGCAGGGGGATTGGACTAGATGATTTTAAAGGTCCCTTCCAACTCAAACCATATTGTGATTCTATGATTCTATGATTCTAATTTGTTAGAGACTGAGAACATTCTGTAACCTGTAATAAAAAGGAGCATAAAGCAAATTTTCTAATTTCCCCTTCTAAACTTAAACAGTTACATCAATCTTATCACATCTGAGATGCATGCAGCATCCTAGAACAGCACTGACATGACATTACATATTCGATTTTAGCATAGTTGTAAACTTGTTCTCCCCCAGCTTCCATCTCTTTGTTGTCCATGACCAATCTAGGCACATAACATAGGCAGGAACTGTAACAGTTTTTGAAAACTACATCGTTAATGACTGTTCTATTACACAGTGAGCTCTGAAGTGTGTCAGTGGGCAACCCTAGACACAGCTAACATGTCCCTAATTGTCTGCAGTTTCAGGTGTAAGATCCATAATGCAAATATTTCTTCCTAACTTTTGTGTTTCTTAAAGAAAACCCTCACCTGTTGATGAAGAGTGACTCACACAAACAGTCTTATCAGGATTTAATTAGACCTGTTATTGCAAAATGCCTTCAATTCAGTCACAATTTGGGGGAAGATATTTATTTTTTATAAAGGGGACCCATGCTCTCCATTGCAAATTAGTAAAATGAGATAACTGGATTACTATTCTTGAAGTAGTCTTTACATGCTTTGCCTGTTCTCAGGAAGACCTGGGAAGATTAACATTCAAAGGACTTCCAAAGGAGCCTTCCATTTATTCCTTGACAATCCCCTTGAGCTGGAAAATGTCACCTTCAGAAAACTGGAGATTTTTTTTATCAATTCATCTCTTTTATAACTTTTCATTTATATTGTGCATTATTTTATACTTAATTTAAAAGTTTTTTATAAAAATATTAATGTGGACTTAAAAATGCAAGTATAAAGAAAGCACAAAAGTCAGCTGGACTTAAATTTTTAGCTACTTCCATTTTTTTTTTTTCAAGCCTATAACCTAAACGTCCAGTAACTTCTTATAATTTAAGATAATGTTAATTGAAAATAAGTGCTTCAATAGTCCAAAAAAAATCAGAGAGAGACAGAGAAAGAGAAGGGAGAAGTACCTCTTTGATAGCTTCATAGAGACAGCCCAACCATTTATAATATATATCTCACACTAAGTATGAATGCAAGAGGAGTTTTATATTACAAAAATTTTTGTAATTATCCGAGTGAAAATGAGGTGATTCAGAAATCTTTCTGTCTTTGATTTATTTGAGCGTAATGATGTCTGAAATGGAGAAGACAGCATTATACAGAATATTCTGAAATTAATATTTTTGTCCTCTCCAGGATGTAGAAATAGATAATTCTTCAAAGCTTAACAGAACACTTCCTAAAATATGTGCCCAAATTTTAAAACTATTAAAGTTTGGGTGTTTGTTTGTTTGATTTTAGTATGTTTTGGCTGTTTTGTTTGTTTGTTTTATATGAAGCTAGAAAATATTTTAGGTCATCACATGTCTTATCAGATCAGTTTACTCCATTGTAGATGACTACGTTATACCCAATATTTTACAAAAAACATATTATACTCTTAGGTTTTGTATAGAACCAAAGAGTTTATTTTCTTCACTGATGAGCTTCTTTGTCCTTTCATTCTCACTCTGCCAGAATTTTACCTCTTGTATCATGAGAAAATTGATAGAAATCCCACATAGATGATCTTATTAATTGGTTTTTCTTATTTAAGTTTACTTTTCTGATACTTAGCTGAGCACTGTAATTTTAGAAGGACAAGTTAACCCGAATGTAAAAATCTAAGCTAATCATTATGTTTGTATTTTATGTAATGTAATGTATTTTATTGTTTCTTCAATGCAATGTCTTCCTTGTTACAAAGAAAAACATTCTTCCATTCTTTCATTAAATATCTGAAGATCACCTGACTGTAAACCTCTGTATTCTATGCTATATAAAACTGTCAGGGATTGAGATATACTAATTTATCTAGAGGACAGGCCACATTTTCTGCTACTTGCTTCCCTTGAGATCAAACGAAGCCAAAGATGCTAACTGGAAACAAAGAGAAAGATCAAGAGCAGGATCAGATGGTTCAATTGGAATAAGGTCATTATCCATCTCAGAAGAGACATTTTCCTCATGTTTAAAGTTTCAGTTCTTTTCTCATGCTTAAGAGTCCAGTTGACTTTTCCAATATTAGCCATTCTTTCATCTTTACTCATCTTAATTTTCTTACTCCTGTTTGAACTCGCTCTGTCTTACGTTTTTAGACTAAAACAGCTTTTGCGGTGATGGATTCCATAATCTATTATGTCCTACCCTACTATGTTCATAGAAGTTGATACTAAGCCTGATGTTATACATTCTGAACTGTAAAAAGTGTAGGTACATAGGTGCACAATGTTACGCATCAAGCGGTGAAAAGGCAGATTTGGAGCTCTGTGTGTGTATGTGCACAGACACGTACACATATTTTTTTAACACATAGGTATCTTTTTCAGATCTCAGCAAAGTTTAATGTAACTTTTTGGGGCAGAGGATGGATGATAGGTGAGGAAAAAAAAATACATACAGCTTAATGAATGTGTTTATAAAAATAAGTTATTTACAATATTTCTGAACACTGCTGCTCTTTACATATGCTTATTTTAGACATACTTACACCCACATGCTCATTTGCTCTGCTATGGAATGTAAGGATGTCTCCAGGTGACAGTTAAAGTAATGTTTATTAGTCCCATTTCTTCCCAAAGTCTTTCTTAGACCATGCTAGACTAAGCTGATAATTGACACTTGGAGAATACTAAAGGTATATTAAACATTATACCTCAAATGTGCCTGCTAATTGTGAATTCTCGAGAGTTCCTCTTAGTAAATCAAGGACGTGACCTTTCTTGCAAAAAGGGTGAAATATGCCTTAACAGTAACTTAGTAAATGCTCAGTGTATGTTACTACACTTTAAAATGTATTACCTGTTAAAATGAGAATAACGTTCTTTAACTTGCATTTAATATGGTTTAGTCTTCATTTCAGTGAGCTTTTAAATTATACTAACCTAATGCATTTCTATTAACATGGTCCAAAAGTAATCAGGATGGAACTCCTGCAGTGCAGCACACTCAGATATTGAAAAATCAGGTTACATATGCCTCCATAATTGTCATTAATGTCCATTTGGACAGTAGGCTGTAAATGCACCTGTGACCTGTAAGAGTTTAGCTGTAATTACTATTATTTTGTAAATGCCTATGAATTTGAAAGAAACCAAAAATAAGGGGTTCTGTATTCACTTTTTTTATTTTTAAGCATTTAAAAACTCAAACCAAAAGATCAAATTCTTGATCAATGAGGAAAGAAGCAAGAGTTCTTACGAATATAATGTCACAAACTGAAATGTTAAGTTGCCTTGACTTGTGTAAATTGGAGATACTATTATTTTCATTCAATCTCCTGTAGTCACTTTCTCGGCTTTCAAATATCTTTCCTCAAATGAGTCTCTCTTAACATGTATGCTTAATTCTTAAAGAAGTTTGTAGACATGAATTATTAGGTGGTCCTTATAGAGGACTGAACACACAAATGTTACCTTTACTGAAGTTTTTTTACAAATAATAATAATAAAAAAACCCACAAAAAATCTCCAAGACAAAAACTCGCAACCAAAATCTTCCCCCTCAAAACCCCAAACCACTTCATAATTGGGGAGGAAAGCACTTCCTAGTTCAAAAAAATCCCATCCTGGTCAGGTTGCCAGAGATCAGCAGATTTGCAAATAGCTTTCCATAGTCTGCATGTAACGGACAGATCCTAAATCAGTATGGTAGCTGTAGCTGGTAATGAATGAGAAATGAACTCGAACTACCTTTTAGGTACATTTTCAAGAGTGTTTCAAATGAACTGCATGTTAAAAAAAAAAAGAAAAAAAAGAAAACCACAAAAAAACCCCAACCAACCAAACAAAAACACAGAAAAAACACCCCAAAAGCTATAAACAAAAACAACAAAAAAAACACAACAAAAATTTATATATATAAACAAACAAACAAACCCCAGGGAACATATGTGTAAAGATTGTCCTCATATTGTAGAAAATAAAATAACTTAAACAGAGAGTCTCACCGTATGCAATGTTTCCTGAGCAGTAAATTAATATTTGGTTATGGGAAAAAAGACTGGAATTTGTCACTTACTCTACACTACTTGTACTACTCTGAGTAGATAATGCATTTGATGTTCAGCATTGCTGGTAGCTCCTTTTTGATTACATAAACAAACAAGCAAAACCACTGATCTATATAGTTATTAAAGAATGTGGAATAGCAATTAAACAGAAACAGAATATCCATGGCAGTCCTTATTACTTAGTTCTTCGTCTTCTACATGTTGCATTTGCAAGAGGTTGAAAACTGAGAGGGAGAAGATTGTAGTAAAAAGAAGTGAATCAATTATTTTGAGAAGTGAGCTTCATTTGATGGTGTCATTTTGGGGCAGCTGTAACAGCACCATTGATGTTTTATTAAGCAATGTTCTGATTTAATCCCAGCTGTGACAGTATTCATTCTTTTTAGGACATATACTGAGAACAGTTTTACTGGGTGCATCTGCGCATCATGAAACATCTGTTTAAATTTAGTCAAATTTTTAACAAAACAATATGAACTGCATTTTACATTAAATCAGTAGTGCAATTACACATTGTCCAATAGGAATGGTATTTTGCACCTGAAAAAAATGGAAATAATATCTTGAAGTAAAAATTGAAAGAAAGCAGCTTTAAGGTTCATGCTTTAAATTTAAAAAAAAAAAAAAACAAAAAAAAAAAAACAAAAAAAAAACCCAAACCACCAACATATAAATATTTACTATTTTGTAAGTGCATATAAATTCTTAAATTTAAGCCAAATATATATTTAAAGATTAAATAATCAAAGAAAAAATCTCACAACTAAACAAATAATTACAGCTGCACTAATTTGCTTTAGAGGATTCAAGTTTATGTAGAAAGCTAAGCAATTTGTGTTCATAGAGAACTTGAGTCATGATCTAGTCTTCATTTAATCCACCTATTTACAACCAAATTCTGCAATGCACACTGTTAATGATAGAAGCAGTTACAAAACAACAGCAGCAGGAACTCTGTGGCATCAAGTACCTAACACTTTATGCAATTTCAGGTTAATCCCAAGTGTGTTAATGGGCTATAAACAATTCAAGTGAAACTGCATATTTCCAGACAAATATTTGATTTTGATAACACAGTATGGGCTGTCAAGATCAGGAATAAATAATCCAGAAAACAAGAAATGAAATTAGTTCTATTTTACATCTCTTTTTTTAGAGTTGTTACCTTACAAGCAGTATTGTTTTAATGGAGAAAACATACATCTATTGGCTTCACCCATGTATGTAAAACTACTTAATTACAAATAGTCACTCTGTAGTTTACATATAAATTATACTATATTTGCTGAGTGTCTTTATTATGATAATTCAACATACTCAAATTCTTATGCAAGGCAAACAAAATTTGTCTGCTTACAGTTTTGACAAATAGCATAGCTTTTGTGCACACTTTTTTGTTGGTATTAAGGCTGAAATGGGAACAAAAAAAGCTTAATGACTAGTATTTACAGACAGTGCTACCCATACACTTAAGTGCTTGAATACATAAAATGTGATTCTTGTATTGTAAATAGAATTATGAGTACAAATTCATTAGATACAAGTATTGGCGATTTTCACTGAGCCAACAAAAAATGCAGTAGCAATAGTGTTGCTCATAAATATAAACACAAAGTTATTTTACTATTTTATCAACATTTATATTGTTTAGTGAAAAGTATTTCTTTACTATTTCATGTCCATAGCATACCCCATAGTATAAAGAAGTGTTAAAAATCCTAAGTCAAGCTTAGCAAGTTAGCTTGTTGAAATGGTTCTTAACAGAACTTCAAACTTACAGGGACTTGAAATTACTGATGATAATCCATGTGAAACACTGAAACAAGCAATTCAAGACTCAGAATTGTAATTCCCTCTTTTTTATTCAAGAAGATGTGCAGTAAGATATGTATTTGTTGCCAAATACTTCAATTATTATTATTCTTTTCCCCTCTCTGAGTATTCACCTATGGGTAAATTTTTCTTTCATGAGTTTTGATAATTCATTCCCCTTTAAGTCATGGTGCATATCTACATTATATAATTCAGCATGCTTTGTTGTCACAGAATACAGTACAATTACTTATATATTAATTAGCTGAATTACTAAAGGAAGCAGAGCTAGCCTGGATGTGTCAAAGTATGTGTATTGTTGGACAATGAGGGAATGAGGAATTAATCTTTCATTATTTATATAGATTATATATATATATATATATATATCTCCTGAAAATATGGAGTTTCCAAAAAGGTCTGAGGATCTGAAAACTTCTGAGATTCATGGAGAACTGTATTGAATTTGAAACACCCATAGGGGTGAATGCTATTACAGACAACCGATAACAGCTTGAACTGAGTATCCTGAATACATGACATCGACAGGAAAGAGTTTGCTGTTTATTTCTGATGCAGAAAAAAAAAAAAAAAAGACTGAAGAAAGCACCTGAAAATCTTCTTGACTACATATCAGATTCTCCACTTTGGCCAAAAGAGATTTCATAGGTAAGTGTCCCTACATAATGTCAAAGGCTTCAGAATTGCAACTCAGTTAGAATTGACCTCTGCTATCACAGACCTATTGCATGTGAAACTCCATCAAAGAACAGGAAGTAAAAGATGTTCAGCATCTGTTGATCATCTGTTGATCTGTTGTAACACAAAGCAAAATTCAGAGTGAGGAGAATTTATCATTACACAAATTAAAAGAAATCCAAACCAAACCAAAATCCCCAAACAAACAAAACCCAAGACAACATGATGCAGATGGCGATTTATAAGTTAAACTGATTTAGAGTGTTTCACCTTGTTTTGTCAAGTAGTTTTGAATTAAAAAATAAAAAAAAAAGAAAAAAAAAGAGATGCCGTACATACTTCTCCCTCTATTTACCCAAGAAGTGATGTATTTTAAATGTTTAGGCTGTGGCAACATCTTTTTTACAGTCTAAACTAACAATGTTAAAAACTGGAACATTTATGTAGTGAAATTATTTCTAACTTGTGCTTTTTCTAGATCAAATTTCATTGGAAACTGAAGATAAGATTATAACTACAACTCCTGTGACAAAAAACCCAAGCAAAACAACAGCAATAACAATAAAAATCCCCAAGCATTAACTTCTGCTCTTTTAATGTTAATTTTCTCCAGACCTTGTGTTGTGTTTTAACCCCAATTGTCAAGTAAGCACCACACTGCCACTCTCATTCTCCTCCAGAGAAAGAGCGGGAAGAGAATTGGAAGGTTAAAGGTGAGAAAACTCATGGGTAGAGATAAGAACAGTTTAAAAATTTGTAATAATAACAATAACAGCAATAAATTGTGATGAGAAGGAAAATAGCAGAGAGAAATAAAACCCAAGAAAGACAAGATGCATGATGCAAATGAAAACAAGTGCTCATCACCAACAGATCGATGCCCAGTCAGTCCTCGAGTAGGAGACCCCCAACGAACTTTCCCCCTAGTTTATTGCTGAGCATGATGTCCTATGGTACGGGATATCTCCTTGGTCAGTCGGGGTCAGCTGTCCCAGCTGTGTCCTTTCCCAGCTTCTTGTGTAGCTCCAACCTACTCACTATTGGGCTGGTGTGAGATGCAGAAATGGCTTTGACTCTGTGTAAGCACTGCTCAGCTGTATCTAAAACATCCCTGTATTATCAACACTGTTTCCAGCACAAACCCAAAACATAAGTCTATACTAGCCACTATGAAGAAAATAAACTCTATGCAGCCAAAACCAGCATAACATGATGCAAATCTTTAGTGTGATAATTGCAAAGTATGCTGTAGTGCAGTTTTTCACTCTGAGGTATTCTGCTTTCCAAAAAGTAAGAGAAGAATTATATTATTTACAAGAACCTATTTTTAATAATTATACACAGGTCTTTCCTTGGAAACTGTGGTCATATTGCACCAACTTTTTCTTGGAGCAATCTACTGGGAATTATACTTGAAGAGGCATTGGTAACCTCTTTTATACCAAGGGATTCTTAATATGGTTATTCTATATTCTTTCCTATCCATCCCTGTCTGACAAATTATTGTACATGTTTTCAGTTATCCTTAGCTATACTTCAACCCCTGCAAAATTTTAGTGAATATTTTTCTTGACTATGTTAAATACATACAGTTCATCTTTCACTGTCTTAATTACCATCTCCTGATTGCAGTCCACACAGCTCTTCAAACACAAATACTGCACTTTCTTTTATCTTTTCCTATTCTCTTCCTTCAACAACTTATTAAAACTAACTTGCCTCTTCATATTTTCCTCTTACACCCATCTCTGTGTCTTATTTCATCTTGTCTACTATCTTCTTTGCAACTTTTGTTACCATCCATATAGCACTGAAGTAATTTACCTACTTCTGTTACATTTAGTCTCCAAAGGAGGTTTAGGTACTTTACCATGTTTATGATAATCTCTACATTATCAAATCTAGTAATTTTGTGGAATTCCCAAGTCAAAGTGCATCACTTAGCCACTAATGAACTCAATAATGAGATGACGTGTAAGTAAAAGTCTGTAGATACTTTTCATGAGAATAAATTTGTGTATCAAGAGAAGAGGAGGTTAGGGTCATAATTTTTTTTTTCCTCAAAATTTGGAAGTGTTTGAAAAGTTTATCAGCATCTATATCTGTACATCAAAAGGTTATAATAAATCACTTTTTTGTAAATAAAAATACCAAAAAGACTTGCTTTGAAGTCATATAGTTTTATATATATGTATTCCACCTTCCATTTTGTTTTCTAGTTTTATTTGTTCCTTCTTTGTTCCCACCTATCTCTTTTCTCTCTCCTCTTACCTTTCCTTCCAACATTCCTCACACCCCTCCACCCCCAGAAAAAAACAACCAACCAACCAAAAAACAACAACAAAAACCTCACCAACAAAAAAATGGGAGTACTTCAGTCTCCATATTCACAGAAGTGAAAACGGCTCAAATAAATGATCATTCTTGTCATGGAGTGTCAAGAAAGGCCTGAGAGATTTGTGATCTGTGGGATTTTCTGATGGTCAGCTGCCAGGTGTGAGAGAAGAGGGGAATAGAGCTATTTCTAGTTTAAGAAGATGCTCCCAATGATGAAGGAAAAGCACACATGCTCCACTGGGCCACCTGTCATTGAACCACTGTCTATACTCAACTATCATCTCCTGGATGCTGGTATGCAGTTGAGTCCAAAGGTGAAGAAAGAAATCATATCGATCATAACACCCATCCAGGCCATTTGAATCCTGGTGAGGATGCATATAGGGCAAGGCAAAGTCAGGTTTCCTCCTGGCCAGACCAGATCCCTGGACCCTATCAACAGTTTGTTCTATGCCAGTACAAAAGATTTGTCATGCTGAGTGTTTGGCTTTCTGATACTTGTATGTAGCTTGGGGATGGATCAGGAGGACAGTGACACAACTCGTCTCAAATTGTGCCAGAAACCCAGCTCAGAGGTCTCAGTCAGTTAGAAGCAGCTTATTCAACATTGGTGTTCGATGCCTAGTATGTAGAAGGAATTAAAAGTTCCCAAGGGCACCTATGCCAGGCTATGTCTCATAGATCTGGTGTGTGCAGGTTCTCCCTTTCTCCAACATGACAGATTACAGTACTTAAAGGCCTTTCCCACTACTCTGGGGGTAATTCTTGACTCCTTCATTCATTCAAGGCTAGTGAGACACTGATATTACCATAGGGCATCTCAGTCATCTTTCTTTGGCAGCCCTCTCCTTTGCGTTATGTAACTCAGTCTCATTAATTCCTCTCTGTGATGCAATTTCTTTGGCAGCTCAGCCTTCTTGTGCTGCCCCTGGAGCTGTGGTCTTAATGCCACAGTGAGAAGGAAAGCATAAGGGATATTCATCAGATGATGAATCATCTTATTCACAGTTCTTGTTCAAACAGTCATTCCTGGAGATAGTCAACAAAGGAATGAGCCTATGTCTGCATTCCTTGCAGAAATCTTTGCCCTTGAGAGCCAGGGGGCTGTGGAGAGGCTGTTGTACAAGCAACAGAGCAGTTCATTGTGTCTTCACAGATCGTTAAGGCTTTTCATCTCTTCACATATTTTTCTGGGGATAAAGGAACTGCTGCACTGCTCTTCCCCATCCAATCTCCTCCCTGCTGTAGGAGAAACTGGAAAGAGAAGATAGTCAAGCCATCTGTCCTGTGCCTACCCTGGAAGACAGAAGTGAGAAGGTAAAGCCAAAAAAAAAAAAACGGACACTAAGATAAGGCAACAACTAACTAAGGATGCTGTGCAGAGTAGATATTATTTCCCAGTTTTGGAGGACTATTGAGCTGCCCAGATGGAAAAATGTCAGAGGTATTTCAGATTGCATGAGTTATAGCTTCCTGCATCAAGATCTGATTTACTTCTGAAGCCATCATTACTGTGTGTAAGAGCCATTGGAGCCAGCTGGTTACTCAGCTCTGCTGGAGAACTCTGTGCTGGCCTGTTGTGGAAAATTATTGCCTCCTCATACACTCCTGCCACATCTGTCTTCAGAACTGCCAAAGGCTTTGCAAAAGGCTGTCTTAGCCCTCTTACAGACACATGGCACATAAGGTCCCTGCAGTTGTTCTGCACAGAGTTTAGTTGACTATGAGTTGTTAATACTTGCACTGCATTGACAGAAGATGTGCTTGTCGTGGAAAGAATACTATTCTTGTATCAACTCTGATGGGTATGTCATGAGCTGTTTTTTGGCCTCTGCTTAGAGTTGTAGGTTTCCATGCAGAAAATTGGAGCTGAAGAATCTGGCTTGATGGTTTATGAACCCTCAACCATAGAATGGCAATGTTTGAGGTAGGCCCGAGTTGGTAGCATGCATCAGCAATGTCCACATCATAAGAACGAGTGGTCTGTATGATATTGCATGCCTCAATAGTCACTTGACAGGAGGGAAGCCTACTGCAAGTGGGTTGGTAAATCTTCAGCAATCAGAAGACATTTACTTTCTTTTTTGCTGTAATTTATGCCTGGAACTTTTTGTAAGTATTGTAGGTGGGTGTACATCTTTTTGCAGGGGGTTTCAAATACACATAGTGCAACAGCATGGAATTATTTCTCTTGTTGCTGGCCATTCTAAATCAATAAGACAATACAGTTTCAACAGTCATTTCTGCACACAGCAATATTTTTTATGTATCTTATAGCTGACTGATTTAGGGTTGCCCTAGGAAAACTGTTTTCTCTTATTGCATCCTCAGACCCCAAAACATAGTGGCTATTTAACTTTTATTCTATTGGACATGCAAACTGGTGCAGTTTGATCTCATGCTTAAAACTTACCTGGCAGAATTCCCTGTGTTTAACTCTATGTTCCCATGAAAGCTATTAGATAATTCTTTGTATTCGCATTTCCTTCTTCTACTATTCATGCACAGCATATGGAGGACATGTGCTAAATAAGTATGAATACCAAATGGATGATCATAATTAGACTTTTGTCAGCTATTTTGGTGCTAACTATTCATTGGAAAGACCAGAATAGGTTACCATAATATTCATTTCATGAGCAATAGTGTTCTATAGAAGCTTATTTGTGCCGACTGACTTTATAATAATTTGATCAACTTATTTTATTTTTCAGAAATATTTCCTACATTGACCCAGCCTAGATTCCACTTTTTTTCTTTTTTTTTCTCAGTTATAGGATGTGTATATATGTGGATACTCATGAATGTATATGTGTATATAACTACACACACATGAAGTTACCACTCACTGTGCAGTTGACTTGTAGAATGCTGTTTCAAAAGTCACAATTTTTTTAAAAGTGAGATCTCCCAAGATAGTTTTTCAGATGCAGATATATAGCAAGCAGAACAGATTAATAAAGACAAAACATGGACATACATCACTGTAGCTCACTTGTCGGGTAGAAAATGGAACTTTTAAGTCAGAAACAAAGGCATCTTTCCTTGAGTAAAAGTGTAAGTACAAGGACTGTAACCCTGTATCCCAAGTCATTTAACCTAACACACATTCATTGTAGTGGAGTCATAACATTATAATTTGAGATCCAGGTGCCCAGAGGGATATTTCTGCCTAAGTGTAACACTCTTTCATAGAGCTTTTCTATGATCATTAAACAGGAATCAGAATATGCTTCATGCAAAATCTTTTACCAGCATTCTGCAAGACAGTTTTTGTAAATAAGTATTATGCTTATTTTTGTTATAGGAAAAAAAATGTTTAAAAACATTTTTGGCGTGGTGTATATGCAACGCGCTGCATCATTTGAAATTACATAAAGTCATTTGTAGAAAATGGGAAATGGCTTAAATGCATGAATGACCACCATAAGATTGTTTTTCTTATAAAATTTGAAGCTTTAAAAACTATGTTCAATTTCAAAACAGAGAAAGGGTATTTTTAAAATTGTGTTTATTATTAAAAGGTAAATCATGCAGTACATATGTACTAAACTAATTCTGACTAAGGACATAACATTTTTGCTTTTGACTCTTTGCTTTGTTAAAGACTTGATTTTAGTGTAGTCTCAATCAAATAAAGGAAAAAATATAAGTGTCAGGTGGTCCTAGTACAAGGATAATTCCTCTGTATGCTGCTGTTGTATCTCTGGAGGCTGCAGACTATTAAACTACAGTGATTATACCTGTTACCCTAATGCATTATTCATGAAATTGGCACCACAGCATCCTCAAACAGTCTGTCATTTTCCATTACTTACCATCAAAGAAGCCATATGCTGTTCTCGCAGCATATTGATACCAGGGCATATGCAAAGCAGACAGTCACATGGAAGCGCTACCTGCTTTCAGATGAGCTTTTCAAATGTTTTTTATTAAACACCACTTTTAATGGCCTGTTTGATTATTCAGTGCTTAAACTAAGAAATTTCAAAAAAAAAGAGCGATTAATGACTGCTCTCTGTATGGTGAAAATTATTCAGTTCTCATTAACATCTTGCCATTCAATGGAAATGCACTACAAGATATTTTATCAAGGATGCTGTACATTGAATTTTGTTTTGAAGCTTGGTTCTTCAGGCATCTCTCGATTACAGTTGGAATACCTCAGCAGCAGTGTTTCATTATGAGCAATCAGCCTTGCTCCCCACCCTATCCTGTGCGGAGTAGATCATGTTTTTGAACAACAAACTAATTTTTTCAAGATCATTTTTAAGTTAATCAACAATAATCTGATTCTATGCACTAGCTGATAAGCTTTCCTGAAAATTTTGTGAAACACAATACCTGATCAAGAAAACAAAAACAAAACAAAACAAAACAAAACAAAACAAAACAACAACAAAAGCTGTAGGTATCTAATGAGAAGGTATAATAATTTGACCATTTATATATATTTGATAATTCCAGTATCCTCTCAATTTCTAAACAATGTTTCCGTAAGCAATTACTTATTTTATATTGTGATTTTTATAAATAATAAAAACTTGTAATAGGACTGCTATTCATTGAAATATACTGATTTCTGACTGAGATTGTTGGACTGGAATTTAATCAACATTGAAATCCATTGTCATCTGAGCAATCAAGTGGTGGAGTTAGGTTAATGATTGGACTTGGTGATCTTAAGGGTCTTTTCCAGCCTGAACATTTCTATGATTCTGTGATCAGTCACATCAATATGTTCCACTGTGTTTATAACCTATCCCTGTATACAGCATGAGAGATTTTACAGGGTTAAGATAAAGAGGTGTCAAATTCAGATGTACAGAAGAAATTTAAAATGGATGGTGTTGGTTTAACTTTTCAATATTCTTTTTATTCCTTTGGTACTCCTAAATTAAAACTGAACTGAAAATTGAAGGTCTGGGTCACCATGTGCCTAAACATAGAATTATTGGGAAAATCTGTTGTGCATTCAGTAGAAATACATCTACTTGAAGTCCATGAGAGTTTGGTCTCACGCTTCTAGACTAATCCATGCTGCTAAGAATACCTTCAAGGCACAGGGAAAAAGGCTCCTGGGGTGTCCCTCTTGCTGCTATCACAATGGGGTTCTGAACATTCAATTCTGAACACAGGAGATGTTTTTCACACACCAAATAAGTACAGTTGATAGCTGAGAAATGCACTTCAGCTACATCTGGATGAAGACAAAACGAACCTGAGCAAACAATCTCTTATGTTAGATCGAGTAGATTGGTTGTATTCTCATATTTAATACAGTTTATATTCCAGGCATCCAATTTTCTCATTTTGTTTTGCCCTTAATGTATCTTCTCAGGGATACACATTTATTTATAGCTAAGGGAGGCAGTGCTAGCTCTCAGTACTTTAAAGTCTCTGCAGGCTTATGATACAGGGGCGCAGTTTTTACATGAACTAAAAATAATCAGGACTAACTGATTCACCTTTACCTTAATCAGAGTCATACTCCTCCTACTTTCTGCTTCCAGTAATGAAAAATATTGGCATATCTCTAAACCTTCCCAAAGTGAGAACGCTTCATCTGGGATTACAGTGAGGTAAAAGTTCAAATCTAGGCTAGGTCAGAAAAGCAGCCATGTGTCAGGGTCCAGCATGCACCAATGGGCTTTGCAACACCTTTCCTCCTTCCAGGGCTGGGATGCGAGTGGTGGAGGCCAACTCTGTTGTAGGGTGACCTGGGACAGGTCTGGGAACAGACTCTGTGGGTCTCTTCTCCCCCTGAAGGGGCTGAGATGGAGCTCAGGTCCTTTGCCCTGGCCCTTGTGTGGGTTGAACTGTAGGCTTGTCTGTGCCATGACATCTCCTCACTGGCTTGCACTCCCACCTGCTGTCTTGGCTAAGCCTTTCTCTGTCCCTGTCCCTATACACATGGCCCTCTGCAGCCAGGACCTTGTCTAACCCCAGTTACTGTCACTGATCTTTGTCTTGTTCAAGTACTGTGGTATTGGACCTCTTTTTGGTGAGATCCCTACTCTGCCTGCCATGCTGTCACCCATGCTCCTGAGTTGCCTTCCTCATGGATCTTCCCACCGTTGTGGCTTCCTGACACTACATAGCATCACACACATATGACAGAGAGTAAGAATTTGAAGTGCATTTCATTCCTTTAGGCCACAGAAGATGTGAATACCCATCAAACAGCTGTGAACTAAGATTTGCAAACATCTGTGAAAGTGATGACAAAGCTGCTACATATACAAATGATCTACTTGCTGGCTGAAGAAACAATCTTTTTTTTCAGTGCTGAGCTACACTCAAGCAGTAATTTTCCCTAAAAAAAACCATGTTCAAAAATGTTAGAGATTTGTTGGAAGCCTTGTCAGTGATTTCTGTCTTTCATTAGATACCATTTGCAATTAATTACTTGGTTTGGTAGTGTAGTGTTCCTTGTAGTATTTTTTTAGGTTTTGATAAGGTATGTATCCTGATGGCATATTTCACATTATCAAAAGAAGTTCCCTGTCAACTTAAAAATTGAGCAGTTTCACTTGTGAGATTTTGGTTAAATTTTTGCACCACATTCACAGCTCGGGGTGTGACAGATGTAGCCTCCTGTATGCGCTATACTTATTTTACTTTGTTGCATTTTGTTCAGTGTACTTTTCCTTTTTTTTTTCTCCATATGTTTGATAACATCAGCATATGTTCTCTGCCATAACAGATGACCTTTAATTATATCTCATGTTGTGAGGCTGATGTTATATGACTGAAGATTTACCTTGAGAATGACTCAGTAATGTTTAATGGGTCAGTCTTAACAATTCATTATATTTAAACTGTCCATACAAAATGTTTATGGATGATTGGTTATTTGATATATGCACCAGATGTCTGGTACAGCTCAGCTCACAGGAGCATTGCTTTGATACCAGCTATAGGCAACGCTCTGAGACTCACTATTCAAAACATTTAATCATTTGTACCAAGAGCATGAAGACAGTCAGTGGGTGACTGGCTCAATCATTTGATGTGACAGCTCTAAAAAAAGACACAAACATACAGAGAGGTGGCAAGAACAATTCTACTATACTCACTATTGTCTGAAGCCAGGTTTTTCCATTTCAACCATGCTGCTTTTCCCAGTAACAGCACCGGCTTTTGCTGTCCCTCCGTGTGACTCCATTTTCAGGCATGCTTATCTCAGCACACACTACTGGGGTATTAGAATTGTCCTCAAATTTCAGTATTTAATACTGGTTTTACATGTTTTCTACCAATAATAAGAATCTTTTCAGGTGAAACCATTTATAATGAGTAATGTACTTGCACATATATGCATATGAATACCATACTTTAACCCACTAATGATAAAATAAACATGCCCAAGAACACTGCTTTGTCTGGTCCCATTTTAAGTAAAAACTGCTTCGAACATTTCACCTTTGCTACAAAACTTACCATCTTAAAATGAGTAGCCATTGACTTACCTGGGCAGAAATCTCTACAGATGTTTTCACACAGTTCCAGTACTAATGAATTTTGTTAGAGGCATGGAGCTTACATAGACCTTGACTTTATTCTCTGAACTTTCCTTTATTTTGCCTGTGAGCAGAAAATCATGTCAGTCTTGTCTTCAACAGTCAGATTACCTTTAGGGAAGACTCTTTGCAATGAATTATGCTAATTGTTATTCTGTCAAGGACATTTCGCAGAACCTGAGAAAAACAACAAACCACAGTGGTTTTCACTGTCACTATCACACTTGTAGGGATGGATGACATTTCCATTTAAACTCCCAACCTATTGTCGCTTTATTCCACATGGTGATTACCAGTTGCTCTAGTGTGAAAAGAGAAAAATTGTCTGCTTTTAGTCAGAATTAGTCGGAATTATCACGGACTTTACTGGCAGCCACTGCCTTACCCTGAAGTATCTGGATAATGATTTCAAGACTTACTGATACAGCACTCCCAGATGATGCTGAGCTGGTTGCTGTGGAACTCAATCTAATGCTTTTCTAGTTACGGCAGACTGACAGTTTAATAAATAATGTGCACTATAGCTGAAACCTCTGATGAGGTGCTACATATTGCTACTCAGGTCCTTTCATTCCAAGTCGCTATCCTCAGCTTTGTTCAGTCATTGAATTATAGCTGTGTCTAGGGATCAAGCTAGACATCTGTTGTTTTAAATATTTCAGTGTTTAATCCTTTAGGGGTTTGATTTCACTTGTTTTGAAACCACTAAACAGTTATCAACATATGACTCCTCTTCAATCAACGTTCATACCAGAAATCTTCACTATGTATAACTTATTACAGAGCAAATGCCAAAGTGACAATATCACTGTGTGACCATCCTGTTCCAGTCAACAAGTAACTGAATATCAACACTGTACCGGTGAGGCCGAGCTGAAGAACTGTGGAACACCAAGTAAAAAGAACATAGTATTTGACTTTTTAATGACACTAACATCAAAACTGATCTGTTTGTACATAAAACTTTGTAATGTAATGCAATTAAATTAACAATACTATGACAGTTGCACACACCCCAATGCGGTCCTGAGATTTCATTAGAACAGTTGACAAATTTTTAGCAACTTTCGTGCCCCAGTGTGGCTGCCTTCATGTATGCACCTTGGTCAATGCTGACCATCATGTCCCTCCACCCTGAGGCATGGTGAGTCTGGTCATGTACACCTCCCCCCAAGCTGGCAGAGCAGGAGCGGGATGACCAGTCAATAGACAGGGTACTCAGCCAACAAGATGCCCAAGCCCAAAGAAGCTTCTGAACCATGCTTGCAATAACCACAGCCAGATCTGACCAGGCTATAAAATGAGGCCCCCACTGAAGATCTCTTTCCAGTGGTCTTCTTGAACCAGTGGGACTGTGAACAGAGCCCTCCCTTTAGATCAGGGATGCCATTAAAGAGGCTTCCTGGGATGGAGAGCCCTCACCTTCTCCTTGGCGAGTGATTATTTCTTTTGGATGTATCCCTGAATGAGTCCTTACCCTGCCCAAGTCAAGCAATTATTTTTTCTGGTTACCCTTGAGTGAGAGAGGCCTTTTTGTGAGTGTGTGCATGCTTTGGATCATCATTCTTGTATAATCATATAGTAAAAATATCCCCAACTGTTATATTGAACCTTCAGTTTATTAAACATCGCACGAGTGCTGACTGATTTTAGATTACTCCCCAGCTTGCATTGGTTTCTCTTTTTTGATTTCAGTCCATTGTTTGGTTTAGGTTTCAAACTAAAGTTGGTTTTAGCTTATTATTTGCCTGGAGTTGTTTTGGTGTACCTCCATGACAAATACTATTCCACAGAGATCAGCAAGTCACTCTTGAGGCCACCTGTGCAAGTTGCAGTCAGTAGACAGATTTCAAATAGCACTTACGGTGCTGTTTCAATTGCCACACAACTATGATATTCCTAACATTGGCTGGTTATTGCAACTTTACATGGAGAATCCCACTGACATGACAGAGATGTTCTCTTCAGTAGCACCCAGTAAGGAGCATCAAAACCTGTTTTCTGACATGTGAACTCAATATGAGACAAATCTGGAATAGACTCACCAGCAGAAGGGGTGCTACAAAGAGCTGCAGAGATCAAACACACAATGAAGAAATTCTGTTCACTTTCCAGATCTTGTGTCAGTGGTTCTGAGTTTGAAAATTTTACTGAAATATTTAAGATCCTGTACAGATATTTGTTCTTGCTTATATAAAATTGTATGTTTTGTTAGAAGTAAATGCCGCAAACCATTTGTTTTCTTTAAGAGATGTTTTCCTTTAGTATCTCCAGAGACCAACAGCACTCACACTTCCATAGACTACTCCAATGGATATGAACCTTATTGTTACTCCAGATCACTGATGGATAACAACCTCTTCATGTCCATTTTCTGACTGATTGATTTCCAGCAACAGTCTCTGCTATTTACCATTTTTTTTACCTCAAGATTTCACAGATTAAGGATAAGAGATAAAGCAGAGAAAAGCCTACATATTCATGGTGACAAAGTGCCAATTGTGTCTTGTCTACAAAAGTAATTTCTTCTATCATTACAGCAAAACAGAAGTTGACAACTGTGAATGCAGAGACAGCTCACCTGACTGTCTGCTGGGAACAACAGGCTTTAGTGCCAGCTTTTTTCCTTCTTCCAGCTTAAGTGGGTTTAATTGTTTGTTTGTTTGTTTGTTTTTAAGAGAGTGGTTCAGTTAAGAGCAGATGACATAGATCTCTAATAAATCTGCATTTCAGCACAGCTGATTATTTTCTGAAATTACACAGAAGACAGAAATAAGGGCAATACTCTAACTATGCTATAATTTAGGCAACATTGTAGTTGTTTTGCATGTATCTAAACCCTTGCATACATAAAGTTACAAAGGTAGGTCAGGTTGAGGCTCCTTGAACTGTAACAAAAATTTGGAGGAAGTGTGTGCCTCTGAAGAGAACTGTTACTATGGAAAAAGTAACTAAAACTGTTATTCAACTGCACCATGACTTGTATGACCATTCTGAACCAGCTGTATGTTTGAGTGATACATTTTCACTTCTCTCATGAACACCATCCACCCAAGGGTTCTGAGGGAACTGGCAGAAGTGATCACTAAGCCACTTTCAATTATTTCTCAAAAGCTCTGGCTAAACGGGGAGGTCCCAGTTGACTGGAGGTTAGCAAATGTGATACAAGAGCAGCCTGAAGGAGAATCTAGGGAACTACAGGGAATTACAGGCCTGTCAGTCTGACCTCAGTGCCAGGGAGGGTCATGGAGCAGATTATCTTGAGTGCCATCATGCAGCACATACAGGACAACCAGGTGATCAGGCCCAGTCAGCATGGGTTCATGAAAGGCAGGTCCTCCTTGACTAACATAATCTTCTACGACAAGATGACCAGCTCAGTGGATGAGGGAAAGACTGTGGATATTGTGTACTTAGACTTCAGTAAAGCCTTTGACACAGTCCTGTTCAACCTGTTCATCAATGACCTGGATGAAGAAACTGGAGTGCACCCTCAGCAAGTTTACTGGTGATGCCAAACTGGGAGGGAGGGCTGACACAGCAGAAAGCTGTGCTGCTATTCAGCAAGACCTGGACAGGCTGGAGGACTGGGCAGAGAAGAACCTGCTAAAGTTCAACAAGGGCAAGTGTAGGGTCCTGCACCTGGGGAAGAATAACCACAGGCACCACTACGGGTTAGGGGTGGACCTGCTGGAAAGCAGCACTACAAAGAAGACTTGGGAATTCTGGTTAACAACAGCTTGACCATGAGTCAACAATGTGCCCTTGTCACCAGTAAGGCCAATGGTATCCTGGGGTGCATTAAGAAATGTGTGACCAGCAAGTCGAGGGAGGTTATCCTCCTCCTCTACTCTGTCCTGGTGAGGCCGCATCTGGAGTACTGCATCCAGTTCTGGGCTCCCCAGTTTAAGAAGGACAAGGAATTACTGGAGGAGTCCAGTGGAGAACTACAAAGATGATTAGGGGTCTGGAACATCTTTCTTATGAGGACAGGCTGAGAGCGCTGTGTCTATTCTGCCTGGAGAAGACAAAGCTGAGAGGTGATCTCATCAATGTTTATAAATATCTCAAGGGTGGATGTCAAGAGGATGGGACCAGACTCGTCTCGGTGGTGTCCAGTGATAGGACGAGAGGCAACAGGCACAGACTGAAGCATAGGAGATTCCATCTGAATATGAGGAAAAACTTCTTTACTTTGAGGGTGTCAGAGCACTGGAACAGGCTGCCCAGAGAGGTTGTGCAATCTCTTTCTCTGGAAACATTCAAAACCCATGTGGACGCATTCCTGTGCAATCTCCTGTAGGTGAACCTGCTTTGGCAGGTGGACTGGACTAGATGATCTCCAGAAGTTCCTTCCAAACCTAAGCATTCTGTGATTCTGTGATATAAAGTGTATGTATGTGTATGTATATACTTGCTTTACTAGTGGTTGGTTTTTAGTGACCTATAGTATGTAGTTGGTTTACAAATAGTAGTTTGCAATAAGATATTCACAGAAATCCAGACCTCTGTGTCTTTGTATATTACAGAATCCTGAGAACTCCACTGTCATGATCTTACACACCTGCAGGTTGGGTAATCCTTATAGGTTGTGAGAGTGATCATTACACCAACATCCAGTACTGGACCTAATATTGACCCCTGGGGAACCACACTAACTATAGGCCTCCAACCAGGCGCTGCACCGTTGATCACAACCCTCTGAGCTCCGCCATCCACCTCACTGTGCATTCATCCAGCCAGCACTTCCTGAGCTTGCCTGTGAGGATGTTGTGAGAGACTGTGTCAAAAGCCTTGCTGAAGCCAAGGTAGACAACATATATTACATATATATATATATATATATATATATGCATATAAATATATATATATATATAAAACAATTTACAACAGAATTACCATCAATAAAGGAAGTATTATTGATAAAGAAAGAATATAGGCTTATGGTAATTTTACATATATGGATGGCTAGATGTATTATGTGAGGTGTTACCTGTACAGCACTCAACAAACTGCTCCCAAGAGTGGGACAAACAAGTCTATTTCGATAGACACTTTACATGATGGAGTTTGGAATCAACCAGGCATTCCTGGTGGGTGATCCTCTCTCTCCAGATCTCATTAAGATAAGCTTTTGCAGAGAAGTTTGTGCAGAGAAGCTCTCACAAAGAAGCTTGTCTTGTGTAGGGAGCAAGTTACATTTTACACATTTTTGTTGTAGATATGTAAGTGGGCATAGGACATAAGTTCCTGGTTTTCTCCGTTATCATATTTGCTTTGTTCTACCAACTCTGCCTATTTAGGAACTCCCAGCTCCCATGTTCTGGTCTCTTGCTGAGCTCGGAGGTGGTGTCTCATGCTCCCATTGAGTCCACCGTAGTGCTGAGCTCATCAGGGAAGACTCAGAAAGTCCTTGCTAAGTAGATATCCATCTTTGTCTGTATGTTTCCTGGATCACCTTTATGACTGTTCACATCAGCTGGGAACTGGAGCACTACAGTACACCTTGAAGACAATGTAAGAAGACACAAAAGCAGACAATGCTCTGCTGACTGCTTAGAACTGCCCTTTTCTCAGGACTTTTGGTATATACCCAATAGAGCTCTATTTAAAAAAAAAAAAAACAACCAAACAACCGTCTGTTGTATAACCTAGGCATGGAATTAAAAAAAAATACATGCCTTTGTTAGAGAAAAGTGGTGCTAATAAATGGTGGATGTTCTTTCTTCACAGCACTCAAGCAGAAATCAAAGATATACAGGAATCAATTATTCTGTAGATGTAATTCTTTCTGTTTTCCTTTTCAGTTTCTCAGGGCATGTAGCCTTTCATTTGGCAGCCATTGAGATTAATATTGCTGAAGAATTATCAGTTCGTTACCAAAATGGGTTTTTATTTGCATCATAAAACTGTTAAAGAAAATACTTTTTTTTTTTTTTTTCATTAGCAAAGATACTGAACGTCACTTTTTCAGTCTTTCTGGTAAAGGGCTTATACTGAATTTAAATTAATACCTTCCATTTATTATGAATTACTTCATAAGAACAGATATCACTGTGACAGAATTTCCATTGTTATCCCTAACCCAGGACTAATAAAGCATTTGAGTTATTAATCCAATAATAATGTTTCTACTTAAGTTTATTGAAAAACAAGCAAACAAACAAAACCAAAACCAAACAACAACAACATCAAAAGAAAACCCAAAGAAAACAAAGAACAAGAACATTTGCATGTACTGAGTGAAAATAAACAAGCTGCTGTTTAGGAATAAAACACATAATTCAGTTGATTCCTAGGTTCTAAGTCAAAATACATGTTGTAAGAACATAGTTAACTAAGTATACAGATTAATTTCTCCTTCCATTAAAGGCAAAAAGTACCGGAACGATACATTACATATACACTCAAACAAAAGTAAAAATAAAAATATCAAGGTCCCATGTTAACTAACTGACTGACAGCTGTATTTGTCAGATTTTTAACTGCTGTGTGTCATGAAAGCATTAATGATTTGATAATGTGTAAACTCTGTGACAATGGTTCAAATACTAAGGCAATCAAAATCACAAATTTTCTGATACCTGTTTGTTGGAGTAGTTTCCCTACAATTCCTTGTTTATAGAGACTAGGACAGTTAACATTAAATGGCCATAAATTTTATTCAGGTAAATGCATCCCAAATAATACACGATGAACTACAATTCTAAGTTCTGGCATAAGTATTAGTAACAGTTTGTATGGTTCTGTAAACCCTTGTTTCACTTAGTAAGATGCACTGGGTTGGACAGTTTGAAAGAATGAAGTGTGGAACATACATTATCTCCACTGACATTTATTTTTGCAGCCCTCATAATTGTACAACTGTAAACAACCTTGCAAAATAGCTTTATCTTTCCATCTTAATACTAAGTTATAAAGAAAAAAGAGCTAACATAACATTATTTGGATGGGGTTTTTTTCCTTCTCTTGGTACCTTAGTCATAAAAATCTGACTTTTCTCACCTTTTGAGGACCTTTTCGACTGTAGGTCAGGATGAAGGTTTATAGATTCAAACTGTAGAACTACATGATATCAAGATTTGGTCTTCTAATAGTTTTTTCCCCTTTTCAGTAATATGAACAGAACACCACTATGTCTAGAAATGGTTAGAGATTTGAACTACTTTTAGCCATGGCTCGGAGAAGCTCTTGATGCTATTGTAGGAAAAGAATACAATCTGTCTAGTTGAGTACTAGCACCTTTATCACAATTGAAGGAAGGACACTTCAAGTGTTCTTTTCTTGTACAGTTGATCCTTCAGGACAAATAAATAAGTTTCTTAACAGTAAGAACACAAAGTATAACTTTTATAGTAGTCACTATTTGCTACTCATAAGGCTGTTTTCCACACGTTTGTTAACATCTTCTTTAGGACTCATTCTTTCAGTCTCATAGAGTCTTAATACATTCTACAAGCCTACTTTTAAGTAGTTATGAACAGTTAAAAGGGATAAGTGGAGATTTACATAATGTATTTGTCATCAAACAGTATTATTTCAGTATCATAGTTATTTCAGCCCTCTTTCCCCTGAAAGTTACTTGAATATTATTAATAATTACAGCCCATGATACTTGTAATCTTAGTCTAAAAATTGCTATATTAAAGAAAAATGAAAGTTGATGTATTAAAAACAAAACAAAACAAAACAAAGCAAAAAAAAACCACAAAACAACAACAAAACAAAACAGGAAAAAAGTTTACCTGAAAATGTAGGATCTCCCTTATCATTTAATAAACTTTTATTCTTCCTTAAACAGCAACATTACACACAAAACAGTTGCACAACCAGTTATCAGGCCTGATGAAGCAGCTAGGCTCTTTAAAATGTATTGCTGATATAACTGAAGGCAGAGTAACAGAAAGTATCAGTTAAATTAAAAATTTAAAATGAAATGTGTTTTAGGGGGAATGCTAGGACTGCTGTTTTTTGGTTTTGTTTTTTTTTTTTTTTTTGCTAAGCTTTACTTACACATTTCTGCTAGTAAAATTCTAGTTAGAAGATTTTAATCATTAGTTACTGAACTGAATTCAAAAAGAAGAAAACTAAGATTCTGTGAAGTTTTTTGGTTGATCAGTTGGTTTTAAAGCTTATTTTCTGATTAGTTGCTGGCAAGGGAAAATCTTCAATGAAAATGAGAGGAAGGGTTTGAAAGAATTATAGAAAATATTAACTATAAGAAGAGTGGTAAACAATCCCCCGAGTCTCATATTCTCATGAATAATATGTCTGTTTATGTTAGTCATATACTATACCAGTCATATAGTATAATGAAAGCTACTCTGATCACGATCATACTACTATAAAAATATAAAGAACTCATTTATAATAGCACTATTAGGAGCCTCACTATCACAGAGATATGCACATTTCTTTAACAGCTATTTTTTACATTATTAAAAGTATTTTGAGACTTCTGTGACTTCTGGTAGAATGATGAACTTTAGTATACCAGTACGCCACACTAATGCAGGGGTTTTGTCCTCTTAAAATATAAATCGTTCAACAAGTAAGGCTGTAAAATTATCAGGTTTTCTCCCTGTTCCAAGTAATTGCACTGTAATTTTACGATGTTGCATTCGCAGTCTGTGAAGAAGGAGGAAAAGTTTCAGGGTAAGAAACATTTTTTGTAGTCAGAAAAATACCACAAGCTGATATGGAGATGCTAGGAATACTGTGTGCATGAACAGCAGTTTTTCATTATCTTTACATGTAACTATGAACTCCCTAAATGTTGTCCTGTGGCAAATGAGGTAAGTAAGAATCACTCTTTTACTTGAAAGGGATGGAATTTTCTCTTGGGTAGCCTTGGGACTGCATTTCCAGGGAAGACAAGGACTCTCGAATGCACTTGGAATTCACTGCAGAAAGAGAGAACAAAATATTCAGATGTTTACAGGAGACAGCACATCACTCTTGCATGATATGTTTTGGAGAAAAAGACATTCCTAGGTGTTGTTAGTTCCCTTTTTCTTTTTCTTTTTTTCCTTAACACCTTTTGAGAATCTTATCCTCATCTTAAAGGATAAATTCCACAGCTAAAGAGGAATTCAGAAAGCTGCCTGTTTCCCTCTGCTTTCTTGGTACACTGTATTCAAAGAGGGAACTTAATATTTTAGAAATAATCATGCAAAAGTTCACAAAACCTGTAGATACATAGCTATTTTAATAGTGGTAGCTTTTATTTTTGATTATTTTCAGAACAGAGATCTTAATCATCAAATTACTATGATAGCAATAGCTTAACTTTCAGTTGCATTTGAAGGAAAATATAGTCAATGATCAAATCTTTAATTAAATGTATTCTTGAGACAAAAAAAAAAATTAAAGTAGAAGCCTGTCATTTGGTTAGGAGTTTTATAATAATGAAGGCCACACTACTGCAACTGAAGAAGTGTAGAGAATCTATCTGTGTTATATGCCAGCAAAAAATATTTTGATGCTGTGCAATTGCAGTCCATTGTATCTCCTCAACATTATTTCCTCTCTGCTGCTCTTATGTCATTTTTTAGGATATAAGTTTTGTCTCACTTATTTAAACCAAATTAGACTTCAGTAAGTCCACAGTTTCATTCTAGAACAAAAAATACAAAATATATTCAGAAAACAAACCTATCTGTGTAGGTTTAGATTGTCTATTACAAAAAAAAAAAAAAAATCTTCATGGAAAGGGCTGTCAGGCATTGGAACAGGCTGCCCAGGGAAGTGGTGTAGTCATCATCCCTGGAGGTATTTAAAAGGGGTTTAGACGAGATTCTTAGGGGTATGGTTTAGGGGTAGAGTTAGGTTATGGTTGGACTCGATCCTGAGAGTCTTTTTCAATGGAAATGATTTTATGATTCTAGAATTATTAGCTTTTTCTCTCTTCTTTCATATGTAAATGATAACTTCACAGAGCATGAAGAAAGTTAAAATACACCTGGTCTACATTCAATCTGCCCAGTAGGCAGGAAAAGGAAAAGTGTATCCTCAAAGCCAAAAGATCTTAGAAATAAAGCTGAATGTTCTCTTTCTCTTTGAAGAACATGGTGAGAGTAACACCCAAATAATATCCACCCTTTGATAAAGCTTTAAGAAGGCCTAGTCATCAGCCTCTTTACCAGGTGTCAAAGGAGAGATAGAAAAAGCCCTTCCCCAGGGTTCTGGATGAATGAAGAACAAAATAGGGGTAGAACTTCAATTTTAGAGTAAGGGTCTATTTAGAACTCAGTCCTTCACAGTATTGTAAAAGTCCTTATCAGATAAGTATGTGTCCTGCTCTTCCGGTTTTTGATTGGCATGCTACAGTACAGATAAACAGAAGACTGTGATTAAGTGACTTTTAATAGGGTTAATGAGGCAAGTTTTTATAGTTTAATGTGTAAATACACATGTATATGAACAAAATAAGTTATGAGCTGAAAACATCTCTTTATACATGAACTTTAAATGTACGTGTACATGAATTATAACTGGTTTCATTGTGCCCTAAACCAGTTCTTTCTGAAGTAATAAGAAAATATATTGGCCTGGACTTCAGTCTAAGAAATGGTTAACTTTTTATATTTTGGAAAAACAACAACAACCAAACTGGTGATTTCAACTTTCTGCAACATTTATTTATACAACAATTAAGAAACTTAAGAAAATTACTTTCTGGAAGTCTTCAAACACAAACTTAGCAAACAATGATATGATGAATTGTAGAAAATAAATTAATTGCTTAGTATTATTACTCAAAAGTTTCAGTTATTCTGTGTTAAAATGTATGAAACCCACAAAATTAATTGCTGTGCAGTAAGCTCACGCAATGTAGGTAATTCAGATGCTTTCATAGTACTGAACACTTCACTTTGTATTCACCAAAAAAGGTTACCGCAATGCATCCATCTAGACAGACTGAATGGGTGAACCCATATTTATGTCGAAAGTTTGTTTTTTTTTTTTCTTTTTCTTACTTTTATGGGATCAGATGGTTGATATTACTTTTGTGTTATGTGAGAACTCTTAATATATAACAGTTTTTCTTTTCAAATAAGCAACACCAAAACAGCTTCATATGGAAAGGTTGATGAACAGCAACCCTTTAGGTCATGGTATGGAAATAGGAAGTTTAAGGTAATGGAAGTTTATATTTTTCTGTTTATATTTGTACGAAGAGATAGGGGGAATTTTAGTCAAAATTGCTCTTGAAAAATTGAAGCTGTATCATAATTGTGAGGACCTTTCTAGCACTTCCATTACTAGATATGGCATGCTGTCTTTTCAAAATCACAAAATTAGACCTTGAATCCCAGGCTGGTAATCATAGGAGTCTAAGATTCTTTCAAGCTCAATAGCATCTGATAGTCCAAAGATGTTCAGAAACAGAAACAGGGGAGCTATGTTGAGTAATTTGGACAGAAACAACCCATCAGAGGTCGAGGAAGGGGGTGATAATTCCCTGCTCATATAAAAAAATGGGAGCAGGTACCTAATTCTTGTGATATCACTGAAAAACAAAACAAAAAACCCTCACCAGCAACCCAAACTACTCTCATAGTTTCATGTTTAGGAAGCATCACTGAAAGTTATTTGGAACAGATGTGGAAGTTTTTGTGGAATAAAATAGTCTGCTCTACCTCTCTGGAAAATATGAATATGCTTGTCTTGTAAGATTCAAAATCTCTTTCTATTTATATGTCTTTCAATCTTTTTCCCTGATGGTTATTATCTCTCATTAAACTCCTAAGTAATTTTACTTAATGTTAGTAGTGAAAAGACCTATGAGGAGCATGACAGTTTCTAAGTGTATTGATCAGTAAAGTCAAAGTTTTATGAGTTGCACTGTAGCCTTGTTAATTTTTTTTATTATGTTCGTTTTCTTCTGAGACCTTAAACCTGTAAAATAGAAAAGACCCCAAAAACATTTATATCAATACTCACTGAGAAACCCATACAGAAATAACTCGACATGGGAGCCCACATCTGTACACCACATTGCCTGCTCTCCACTGTGGGTGGATGCATGTCCTATGTTTCCATTTTTCTGTGAAGCTGGTGACATGAAGACTGTGTAGAATGTACAGTGATTCTGGTATTTGCCCAACAACTTAGGGTATGAAGAGTGATCAAAAAGTAACTGTTAGGAGAATATAACACTGTTCACAAAACCTGCCTCTTAATCGAACTTAGCTGGTAGGGGAGGACCATATTAAAAATGTGCACAAGAGCTACGTTGTTTGCCGTATCTTACTGCTGATGTGGCTGTATATTGCTGGAAATGGGCAGGAAACTGACAATTTTGCTCTTACAAATCTGTAGTTTACCTGGCCTTCATTGTTTTATCTAGGATATTCCTTAGGTTGCAGTGACAGAACTCCAGCATGACTGGAGCAATAAAATGCTTGTGAAAAATTGAGTTCTTTTGTCTAATATTTTCTGAGCAGAATTTCCCATCTTCCATTTTCCAAAAGGAGCATTTACCCAAAAAATTAACCACAAGTGATTGGTAAAACATATCCTTATCAAGGTGTATAATTAATGAGTCTCAGTTTGCAAATACTTATGTTCAGCAGATGAAGCTATATACTTCCTATTCTAGAAATGAGGAGAACTGTGATACATGAAATCTCCTGGAGGTCTGGAAAATGGACCAGAACTAATGAAAGTGTATATTTGTCACTCTTATATTTCAAACATGTTATAAAAATATGGCAAATGATATCTAAAAGCTGCTTAGTCTTTTAATAACAAAAAAAAAAGAAAAATATATTAGATAAATGTTTTGAAGGGCTTATGAAGTTCACTGTCTCAGAAATTCTGAAGCAAATTATTCTGTGATTCCAGTGTTACAGTAAGTCATTTATTCTAAACACAACAGGAAAGAGAGTATCTATCACTTAGATATTTTTAAACTGTCTCACATAATACATTCCTGATAAATGAAGTATTGTGAGACAAAGCTATAAGGGGGCAAGAGTACTACCAGTGAAAGCACTATTGTCCTTCTATTACTTTAATCTCCAACTGCAGATGCACAGATAGCCTTTGTTCCTTGGGAAGAAAAGTTTCTTTTTCACTATGTGTAATTCCTTTGCTTTGAATAGCACAATACATCAATACCTTTTTTTTTTTTTGTCTGAGTTTTTCATCAAAGCACTTATCAAAGTGAAGAGGCATTGACCTTCTGTTCCTTCAGCATTTCACTCATACTGAGTCACCACCTAAGTAATGCCAAGTTTTGTCTTAATGCTCAGTTATAACCATATTTGGAAAAGGACCATGCTATCAAAATACAGCATTTTAGAGTCACTTTTCTATTAGTAGAGAAAAGCTAATGAATGGTTAAGTTGATAAATGACATATTGAAAGTAAAACTTAAAAAATAATTGTGAGCAATCATGTTTAGTGGAAAACATAACATTTATCATTGATTTGGAATCTGTTATAAATTTTAGCAACTGGATTTGAAGTTTGAGTGGCCAAAGTGCAAACAGAAAATATGCCCAATGAGACCCTGTTTAACAGCCAAAGGGACTTCAGCCAGCAAAACAAAAAAAGATTTCAGCAGGAAGAGCATATTTCATTTTTAATGAGTCTGTGATTAGTGCCAAAATCACTACTTCATCAAAGCAACCTTTCAGCTCTTTAGATGCACAAATCTGAAAGGGGACAAAAATGTCTTACTTGATATTACACCCAGCCTGCACCTACTCTTTCAAAATGACATATTTCAAAATTGCATTAGTTCATTGAGAAACACATAAGAATTCCAAATAATATTAGAAGGTAAAAGCTATACTTTGAATAGGTTGAGGAACTCATGAATGTTGCCCAAATTACGTATCAATGCACTTCTCTATTAACATAATAGTTAGTTAAGTCAGTTGTGCATCTGTTGAAGTTAAAACATTTGGGGGATTCAGCTCACTCTTTGAACACAGGAGTAGGGTATATTTTCAAACAGAGATAGAACATATGTCACTCAAACCAATGAAGAATTTCCTCGAACACCCCACACAAAAACACTCTGTTAAAAAAAAAAAAAAAAATCTTTGGCTATTTTGGATTGTCCTGACTATATAGTAAAATTAAGTAAAAGCAGCATATATTTCTGATATAAATGAATTGTCTCCAATAACATTTTAAAACAAAATAATCAGTGTGAATATTTGAGGCAAATAATTTTGATGGTACAAATGTCCAAAACATACAGTGATGCAAATATGATTGTTGAACAAGTTAATGCATAGAGTTTTCTAATTACATATGCAAACATTTGCACAAGAAGTACTTCAGTAAATAGAGAAGAAAGTGAAATTGATTCCAAACATTTTAAAATGACACATTTATTTCCTGAAAACTACAGTGAACTGTTCAAATACAAACATTGACTTTTTATATTAAAAATGTAATTTTAAATTATAACACATTTTAAAAGAATGTTAACTTATTCCAGGTTTTTTTTAGACCTAACGTGAATAAAGTTTTCAACATGATCTCAAAAGTTGCTAATGTTTTCTTGTCACAAATGCAAATTTTAAGTTTGTGTCATGCTCCAGTTACTCATGTTTGTGTCCACATCCTCTTTGGATCAAACAGTAACCACCCTCTCCCTCAGTGTTATGGCCTGTAGAATTGCTGCTCACTGCAAGCTCTGTACCACCCATAGAACTCTGGGCATCATATTGCGTGCTATCTTTCTCTGAAAAGGTTATCATCAGCATCACAAAAGAAGACAACCATGAATCTCACTGAAGCCGTAATTTCCCTCCTCTCCTTCTCCAGTATGGAAAATAGGTTCCATATCTGCAAAATGAGTTCCTACACTGGTAGGAGCAGTGTAATGTTATGTATGTGGGAAGACCAGTAGTCGATTCAGGCATCTACACATGAAGGGGCATTTTCACGGCCCTCTTCAAAAACATGACACTGTTAATCAAATGTCAGAGGATCACCTTCAGGAAGTACACCATGAAGAGAGCTCCTACTACCCTGAACTGTAATTTGCTAATATAATTCATTAACTAATGTAAGTCAACATATCCAGCCAACTGTGCATTGAATATTGGCACAACTTATTTGCTGAAATAAAAATCCCTACGAAGTGTTTTCAAGTACACCTAAGCTGTAAGTACAACCATTGAAATACTTAAAGGGTATGTTCAAGCCTCTCTTTCAAGTTCCATCTGTTATTTTAAAAGCACTAAGGTTTGGTTTGTTGTTTTTTTGTTTGTTTGTTTTTAATAGAATCTATACAATTTTTTTTCAGCTACAGGAATAATTATTTCAGGGGCTTTATTTTTGTGTTTTAAACTCTCTCCAGTGTTCTAACATTCTTCTCAAGATACAGATAGTAATAACTGGATCTCTGTAACAAGCACCTTTAAATACCTGTTTCATATTCCCACTAATTACGTATTATAGGTATGACATTGGAAACTATTGGAAATTCCTATTTAGCTGATTATCTACTTAGTCTTTTGGAGTCTTTGCACCCTAATGTAGTCTCCTTAATACTGTCTTTCTGTAAGCACAGCTTATATAATTTAGTTCTGAAAAGAATATATTTCATGTCGTTTACCAAGTGATCCACATCTTCTTGTGGCAATGATCTGTACTCTTCATTATTTAACCAGTTGCACAATCTTTGTCATCTTTACTGACAGAAACATTATTTCTTCTAGGTCACTGGTAAAAGTCAAAATAATTTGATGTCAAGAATTTATTCCTGCTCAGCTTCCCTCATAATGCATTCAGCCATGTTACCGTCAGGATTTAATCACATTTATTCAACACTTATTTGTGATAATATTCTATGTTTATTTATTTTACTTGACATTAAACATTAAATTTTATAGCTTTTAAGGTATGACTTAACATTAGACATTAAATTTCATGGGTTTTGAGGTATGACTATTAGGCTAAAAGTACATAGACAAAGTTCTGGAAGGCATTTTGATTAAATGTGATCCTGGATATAATAATATTTTAGTTCCCCAGAGCAGATGGCAGGGCATATCTATATGACACAAAACATATTAGAGAGGTAGGCTTTTATACTTCCTGTATGCACTCATGATTAAAACAAGTTTGTAAGGAAACCATTCTGAACCTGTCAAAAGTCTCCCTCAGCAATAACACTAAGTGCACAAAAAATGTTTTGTAACTTGTATTTGGGTATTACTGTGTGGGAGCTAGGGGTTGGGACATGGAAAGTGAGGTCCTTGTTTATTGACGAGTCTAGACTCTGGTTTCTTTCAGTAAGGAGAGGCATATTATCACTGGAGAAGGCACTGCACATCATTGTTCATTAGACTTTCAACAGGGCAATTAAGGATTACAGAAATATTGGACTGCAACTTACATTAACATATTCCTGTCACAAACTTCCTTAACCTGATTTTTCTTATTATTTTCAGGTGGAAATAATAACTACACACACAGTAAGAGTGAGACTCATTATTAAATATGTCTTGATATTTAGTTTAACTGCTGTGGCAGAATGCAAACCCCCCTCTCTCCCCCCCCTCCTTCAGTATGGAGGGAGTAGGCACATCTCCCTCTCTCTGCTACTTGAAGCTAACAGCTTCTTTTGTTTGGCCCAGAGCACCCTGGCCAGGGCCATTAGGAGAAGGGATTACCGAGGTGCCAGTGAGCCGCTGGGCACCTGTGACCAGTGTGGAGGATGTTTGGAGGCTTCAGGGGCACCCCGCACATGGTGTGGGGGTGCAGAGAAGCTTCTAGATTGCCTACAGTCAGGTCTGATCAACCAGTATAAAAACGGGACTCTCTCATCGAGACTGGGCCCATTGTCGCCAGTCTCTCGGAGCACGAGGAAGATGCTGCCGCCGAGACCCCCCCCCTCCCTGGGATGGAGACCCCGCTTGCCTTGCCGCCATGTGTGTGAGTAAAACTCCTCACAGGATTGCGAGTATATTTATCCTTTCCGTACACATATGAACGTGTAACTTCCCGTGCTTAATACAAGCACGTATAAAATTATTTCCTCGCACAATCGCGAGTGTAACTATATTCCGTGCACATTTGCACACGTACTTTAAATTATTTCCTCGCACAATCGCGAGTGTAACTTTGTTTCCTCACACAATTGCGAGTGTATTATAAATTTATCCTCACACAATCACGAGTGTATTTTCCTCCCGTGCTTCCACACAAGCACGTGTAGTATTCCGTGCACATTCGCACGTGTAAGTAAACTAACCCTCGCAGAATTGCGAGTGTATTATAAATTTACCCTCGCGGAATCACGAGCACACGCTTTACCTGTATCTCTTTAAGAATAATCCTGCACCATGTTCAGGCAAGTGTGTACTCCTCTGGGACTCGGGGATGGTTCCGGCATTGTTTTGGGTGAAGCCACGTGCATACCCTCTGTGGACCGCCTGTTGTACCAGTTGCTGCCCCTTAATAATTTTCCTCAACTGATACCCGAACCTAAATTTAAGTCACTTTTGGAGTGCTAAAACCCTGTTTCTCACCGGTTTAATAAAAGTTGTTTTGGACCCTGTTGTCCCTTAAATTAGCCTCGGGGTGCCTCCGTGACAACTGCATTTCCTGAATTAGCTATAGCAGTTCACAAGTTGCTTCCTCTCAAGTGTTGAATAACTTATCTAATCCTGTATTCACTGGAGGTATATCTGTAGATATACACCTTTGTGAAGATAACATTTCAAATCAATAATGTTTTCAACAAGGTGATGTCACAATTCACATTCAAAGAAACTACAATCCTGATCCCTTTCAGTGCACCCTCAAATTCCTCCTTACGTTATGTCTGTACTCCTGCTGAAAGGCAAACCCTCCAACTTTGAAGGTATGTTGGACTCCTATAATACGGCCAGTCTGTATGGGTAGAAGCAAGTTGCTTACATAAGGCACAGGTGAATGGTTTTCCACCTCATGGAAGAGCACTGGGCTCAAAAGACCCCAAAAAGTGTATATTACATGATGATACATATACACCTCCTGTCTCTGAACCAAATAATGTGTGGAGTGGAAGGAAGGGCTTTCTGCACTCTAGAAGGGATCAGAACAGGACAAAGTTAAAATAGGTTCACCTCAAATTAAGATCCCATCAACTCCCACTCCGTCAGTCACAGCTTGTAGCATTTCGTCAAACAGCACTAGGCATACACTTCAGCAATCAGTTCCAACTTCTTAAATAGAGACATGTCAGCAGTATACCTGAATTACAGCATCAAAGTAAAGAGAGTGGACATGTGTCTGCCACAAGAGAACACGTGATTACAGCATTTTTTATTCTAGAAGATGATATTAACATTAGCAGAGCTTTACAGCATACAGTTGAAGATTTCAGCATATTCAGTTTACTAAGAAACATGAAGAGAGTGTATTAAAAATCACACAACCTTATAATTCTAAGTCATTAATTCTATTTAGTAAGCATTTACTTAAGTTAAAAGATTGATATGAAACTTAAATTTGCTTCATCCAGGGATCTGTGATTGAGTTGAAGATCATCGCCATATGGCCACACTTGTTTAACAGAGAGAGCTCAAAATAGGCTCACCCAGGCTATAATAAAGCAGTTGGCTTGGGTATCAGTGGTTTCACAAGCAAGATTAATTGACCTCAAGTGCTAACACATTTCAACTGCACTAGATCCCCCAAAACAGAGGAATTGTTCCCTTAAATATCTACTTTTAACCCCCCAGGGATGGGGCATGGCAGGTTCTCCCCAAGGGTCTGTCAGGGCAGGACCTGGCAGCCAGGGCCCATCCCACCAACCCATCCAGGAGCTGGGCAGACAGGAGACATGAGAATAGCCTCAACCCTGGGCATCAGGTGCCTCCCTGGAGACAGGGATGAGCTGAGGCCAGGCTGGGACAGGCAGGGGCAGGACCGTGACACGCTGTCTTGGTGCTCCGGAGAGGCAGATGCAGCTGTCCCATGTGGCCCTTTGGCAGTTTTACACCTGGAGGACGCTGCATATGCCCTGAAAGCGGAGGACACTGCATATGCCTTGAAAGCAGTATTTTCCCTTACCAGGCTATGAAGTCTCACCAGCCAGCCCTTTCTATGCTCTTCAAGGAGGTTGGAAGTGTCACACACATCATGGCAACCCAAGGACTGATCCTGTCTGTATCCCTTCAGCCTCTCCAGAGCACCAAATCCATCTGTTTTCAGGCTTCTTCACTGATCTTTTTAGTAAATGAGACAAGTCCCTTCATAGGCTCCTACTGGTACTAGTATAACAAGAGCAGCATTCATTTGGTTTAATAGGTGTTACCTCTTTGTGATGCAGGGGTGTGGGGACATCTCCTAAAACAACTTTTCCCAGCATCAGTACTCTCCTTGGTGTGGCAGCCCAGCCCTCCACACGTTGCCTTAAGTTACGTGATATGGCAGACACATATCCCCTCACCTCCACCTTGAAAGCACCAGAAACTTCTATGCTTATGGACTGCTATGGTCATGTACATGCCCCTTGGTTGACAGACAGGGCATTGGCCAATAAAATGTCTCTGTTGAGAGAAGTTTCTAGGTCACTATCATAAATGACCACAAGCTCAGATTCAACTGGAGTATAAATGGAGCCTGTTGGAGATCCCTTTTGATTTGCTTTTGTTTGTAGTAGTGGGTCCTCAGTTGAAGACTCTCCTTAGATCTGTAACACTAAGGAAGCTTCCTCAAGGACTGAGAAACTTTTCCTTATTGCTGAATGGTTATATCTCCTGGGTTACCCTTGAGAGTCTTCGCTTTTTGTGACTGGGTAGATGTACATTTTGAATCATCATTCTAAAGTTTTGGGGATCCCTTGGGTCTGAATAGTGCTTTTATTCCCAACTGGTATCCAAATTTGTGTTTCATAATGTTGTCGGAGTGCTGAGTGATTTTGGATAAATACATTTCTAGTTGGTTCTCCATTAAACAATTCTGGTTAGAATAAATTGTGTTTGGAGCTTATCACGTGCCTAAATTGATTTTTGCTGTGTTTCTGTGACACCTGATGAAAGGGTAAGTGCTGTAAACACAAAGGGAGAAGTGAGCAGGGGAGGATCAGAAGAGCAATTGTAGATCTATGAACCTAGTAACCTCATCAGTGAGAACAGAGGAGGCTGCAAAGACCATCCATGGAGGGCAATCATTGTCCCTGGTGTGACACCCACAAAGTCTCACCTTTTGATGACCTTAGAGAAACACTCTCTGCAGTATGCACTGCAGACTATAAACAGTAACAATTTAAATGGATCTAAGGCTCATTATGCCATGTGGAAGGAAGAACATTTGGGATTATATAAAATTTATCAAATGCTTTAGGGTGATTGTGGGAGTGTGAGGACATTATTGCAAGATGTATAGGGAAAGGGCCAAAGACAGAGAAAGGGAGGAGTATGGGAGGAACAAGTGTTGGAAAGTAGAGGAAGGGGTAAAACAGTCTTCTTACAGTATTATGAACAAGGGTCTTGTGTGACAGAGCTCTGTCCTTAACCATGGCAGTTTATCCAATATTCTCATTAAATGCTATTTAAAATATTTTCTGTGTGGGTGTGTACCCTCAGTTCTATGCGAATGCTACTGCTCCTGTGTGAATGACCCTGACCTTCAAAGTGGATTAGCCTACAAATATGATAAGAGGTCTGAGTTCCAGGAACTGGAGTGAGACCACAAACCCCATGGACCTGTAGGTCCAAGTGCCAGCAGCTATGGGAAATCAAGGCTCTCAGGGTCAGGTACTGGATAGGCTGAATGTCTAAAACCAACTACAGGAGAGACCCATATGTTGTGAGTGTACACATTCCGCTAGCAAACTTCAGACCTCATTGGTAGGAAAGGAGGAACAAGAATAGGAAATTCGTGCTGTTCATATTTGTGAGTGCTTTATATATCTGTGGGAATATGAATAAAAACATTGCCTTCTGTCTGTGTTGAGCTATGTGGCCAGCTACATATTTAATGTGCATGCCTCTTGGGAATACATGCTCCTCCTAAATGTTGACAGGACACTGGGGACACTGCAGTATCCTTTCATGAGTTGAATAAGGACAAGAGGAACACCCATGGACCTCCAAACTTACTACATTTAGCAGCCTCTTGCACTGTATTTCTCCCAGGTATTGGCTGGGAAACGGCAGACTGGCAGGGCATGAGAAGCTCTGCAAATGCCTGGAGCTGTGCCCATGGGAAGAAGAACTGTGGATTCTTTCGTGGCTCAGGGAATGTAGCAAGGTCTGGCAGTGGCTTTTCAAATTTGGGTTTTATGTACATATTGATGAGAAAGTATGTTTGAGTTGGTCTTCTCCAGATTTTGCAGTGGTGGCAGTAAAACTGCTTTGCCCATCAAGGGCCTGCTAGGTATGTACCGGAGGAGAAAATAATGCCTGAGTGTCGTCAAAGAGCTATCCACTCCTAGGTGGTAGATTTGATATGGATTTCTCTAAGCGTTGAGTGCCATAATATGTGAACATGTGAGGTTGCTGTGCCTGCATATCCTTATCTGGCCTTGATGTCTGTCCCACAGGCCATCCTTGAAACCTCCTGCTATCACCACCTTGATACATAAAACCAATAGAGCAGTGAACTGCCTATCATTTATAAAAGCAAGCTGTAGGAGAAAAAAAAGAAGAAAAGGCAAATACTGAACACTGTTAGTCTTATATTAAGAAAAATCAAAAACTTTTTATATAAAGGTAAAATGAAGTTAGTTACCAAAATTCTTCCAAATATAATATTTCCCACTGTCAGTACTCGTACAGAAACAAATGTTCCTTCACTAATTAACTGAAATGATATGAAGACAATGTGAAGCAGTACTGTGTACCATATTACTGATCTAATCATAAGCCTAAATGGAGAATCAGAGTCAATTTAGAATTATTGAAGGTTCCCCTTAATCCTGTGTTTGAAAGTAAAATTTTAATTGTATGCCTTCCTTAATAATTTCTCCATCTTTTAATGACTTGTGCAAATGTTAATTGAAATAATTACAAAAGAGGAAGATTTTACTAGCTGAAAGATGAAATGCTGATTTTGCATGTTCTTATTATATAGATGTGTAAGAATTTCTGTGTATAGTTATTACATGTGCTTTGCAGCTTGGTTAACACGCATTTCCCAAGCCAGAAAATGTAATTTTTATTCCAACTTCCTGCAGTGAACATATAATATAAAAAAATAAATACATTCATACATATATACATAAAGCAGAGAAGTTATTCTTGATGATATTGAAAGAAGAAATAGACACAAACACTGTCAGTCAGACTGCTCTATCCTTTTGATGAAAATGGCAGTAAACCATGGTAGAAATGACACATCTTGATTTTCTAGAGAAAAATAAATAATTGTACTTAATTATAGATTGTCTTTATAGCAGGAGGCCAGAAGTGTCACATATGATAAACACTTCTGTTGAAACGACTGAGGCATATTGTGATTTTGCTTTGTCCCATATGGCTTGCCCAGAGAGATTGTTTTAGATAAGGAGTTTTCATACCTTCCTGCAGAATTTCCACTTTTCCAGGAAAAAAAAAAAAAAAAAAGTGACAAAATGCAAAATGCACTAGATCACATAGTTATTACCCAACTTGAAATAGTTAAGCAGAATGCTTTGCACAAACACCAAAAAAGGCATTAGAAGAAAATGAGGGTAGGCTCCTGCAAAAACGTATTGCAAACTTTCTTTTCTTGTGAAGTTCAGGATCAAGTAGCCACATGAAGTCCCACAGAGTTAGTTTTTATAATGCAATAAAATAAAGCTTAGTTGCCTATGCAAGATATAACTAATGAAAAATCAACCATCCCCCCATCTATAAAAGAAACTTTAAAAAACAATGTGTAAGAATTCCAAAATAGATCCTCTTGCCTATTACTGTATAAAATGAAATCTGTTGAACAACACTCAGTCAAAGAATAAAGAGCTGTTGGCCTGTAGCTTCATCAACATTCTTGCTGGACTTTTGCACAATTGAATCACCTGGTAAATTAGATTTTTTCAGTTTAGTGGGTGCAATTATCTTTTGGTTTAGCAAAATCCCATGAAAGTCTGGTGGAGCAAAAAGGAAAAGACAATAAAAGGAACACAGGACAATAAGGGATACAAAACACTGCAAAATCACTGTTGTGTGGATTGCCATATGTCAGGCATCCTTCAGTGGTAGATATGGAGATATGAATTCTGGTATTCTTGCTGTGCTGCCTGTTTAGAAAGCATCTGAAATGGCATGCATCACTCCTGGGCCTGGCTGCTCTTTGGTTCTAGCCTTAGCAATGAGAATGTTGTCTGCCTGGCAGTGATGTATGACATTTCAGATGTCTTTATTTTTTTTAAACATAATTTCTTATTGGTAAGAGGTTTTGTAACAATTGTTGTAGCTTTTGGACCCTTGAATGCTTGCTTCTGTTATGAGGTTGTACTTGGCCAGAAGGTATTACATTCTAATTTTGGTATTCTAACAATCCCTGCTGAAGTTAGTTGTTCCACTTAGATTCATGTCTACCTCTTCAGCAGGTGCTAGAATACTTGAAAACTTACATGGGAAGATTCCACTTCAGAAGGGGGAGAAAAAGAAAAGGCAGAGAGAGCTGGGGTTGTTCAGCCTGGAGAAGGCTCGAGGGAGACCTTGTTGCAGTCCTTCAGTACTTAAAAGGGACGTACAATAAAGATGGGGAAAAATTTTTAGCAGAGCCTGTTGCAGGTAACAGTAGCCCTATATGCATAAGTAGAAGAGGGAAAAAGCCAGCGGCATTTGGGATTTTCTATGAGCCTTGCAGCACGAAAGAAAATTACGGGAGTTGAAGATATGAACAATGCATTCATGTAGAATGAGAATTGTGTTAGGATTACAAAGTTTTTTGATGCTGTATGGTTGCTAGCTAACTTATGGAGGACTGTAGTGATGCAACCACAAATACGGGTTCTTCTTTCATGTTCCTTCTAGAGTTGGACCACGCTGTTGAGGCTTGTGGCTTGGTTATCTCTGAAAAAGTAAGACAACTCAAGGTAACTTGTGATGTTTTGGGGTCACTCATTCATTCTTTAGGAGGAACAATTCAGGATGTTCACTATTCAACATTTATTGGAACTAGAGTAAACCCATTATTTCTCCAGTGCTATGCCATTTCAGTATTCTGACCATTTTGCTCTGTATTTTGGGGCAGGGTGCTGGGGATGGGTGGAAGTTGAACGACTGATTATGAATTCAGATGTAACTCTTAGTTTTATGCTAATGTTGAAATCTCTAAAAGGAGCCAGGTGTATGTACACATGTGCTTTTTCTTCTTGTTTTTGTTTATCTGAAGTATTTTCAAAAGTAATTCACTTTGAGCTTTATCAAACCACACAAACATTTAAAAGCTATGAAGTAAATATAAAAACCAGAAGTGTCAACTGTGTAACTATGCACATGACACAAGTTCTCTGCCAAATATTAGTAAATACAGATGTTCCCATTTTATTCAAAAGATACAAATTTATCCAGGACATACAGGCTTGAATATATCTGCTCCAAAATAATATTCAAAGTTTTGGATTTTAAGCATCTCCATTGGACTCATATCCATTTCTACCCATCTCCTACAAGCCCATCAAGACCATGGGTACAGCAGCAAATTTTATATACCTGGAAAATGCACTGGGAGGTCATCCAGTTCATCTTTCTTTGTGTCACTCATTCAGTATACTTCTTTCTGGATGCAGTCACTATTTGACTTATTCCATGAATAAGAGAACAGTGGTCTGTTAGGTGTCATTCTGGTAGACAAACTTGCTTGAAGTGGGACTAGTCTCTGGTTTGCTGGACCTCTGAGATAAAAGTTTTTCAGTTACATGCTGAAGATACTTCCTTTTCTGACTTTAGAAGTGCAGTTTTCTCACATGGACAGAGTCCTTCCTGGAAGGAGCCTCTACCTGGGCCTTTGTTGCTCCCAATTTTTCCTTTTCAGTATTTTTTCTGTGCAGAAATCTCAGCAGGCTTCCTAACTTCAGTTCTTATTAGCAATTGGAGACACAAAATTTAATACATATGTGTCCTTTATCTGGTCACCATCCCAAAATATTAGTGTAGCAGCGGGGCTTCCCAGGGGTATGTGGGGCTGTTGGTGTAGATAAGACTTCATGCCTCTGCAGATAATGCTTAAAGAGAACTGCCCTCAAAGGAGTTATGCACAAGATGGCTTTCCAAATTCTCCTGACTAGGCTATGAACTTCTAGAGGGGTGACATGCTTGCAACTTGCTAACTGCGTTGATTGAAGGAAGACAGCTGAGGAACAGGCATAAGAAAGAGGAAATATGTGGAGAAGGCCTAAGCTATGTTTGCTGTGAGAGGTCACCGGTTTCATGATATTTCACCTTTGTGTGTTTCAAGCCTCATCTGTATGGGGAACAACATGGTGTTGCGGTTTTGATAACATACCAGTGATATTTCTGTAAGTAATAGATAATAATAAAGAAAAGTTAACAAAATAACAGATCTATGTTTTGTGAATCGATATCTATCTTATAAGCAGCTTGAGTGGTTCTGGTTGGTTGGTTTGGGGTGTTTTTGTTTTTCCTAGACTGACCTATTCAATGATTCTAGTACAAGGATGTAGGTGTAAGTTTTGCTAATGAAGCGTTCATTATCAGTAACCCAAATCTTGAAGGCTGTTGAAGAAAAAAACATAGTATTTTGCAGGAACCTCAAGAGTGCAGATGTGAGATGATATAAGTGTCCTAAGGCAATGAGGGTAAATTACAAATGATTAATTGTGTGTCACTAAAAATGCAACCTTAATAGCTGTATAGGAGAGGTGGTAGGGCATATGTAATTGTGCTGACAATTGCAGCTTGCTGTGACTGAAATCACTAGAGCTCCCTTGGTCCTGATTTCTTCCACTGGGCTGAAGGGATATATTAAAATATTGTGGGAAAATATTTTTTCTGAGGTAGTCCTTCCCTGGACATCGCATCACATGTCTCTAATGTGTTGAGTCTCATATGTTGTGATATAATATCATAAGATCTAATGTGTTGAATCCAGAAGAGCCAGAAGTCGAGGCAATTTGGAGAAAAAAGAAAAACGGTTGGAGAGCACATAGCTGGAGACTCACAACCTCAAACCCAGGCCATGAAACTGAACATGGAGGTCTTCCATCTAAACGTATCATACTGCTTAACTTAAAGAGAGAAACTACCAAGCAGTCAGGACATCTCTTGTCATTCTCCTTTGCAGATGAGTAGTTCCTGCAAGGTTGTGAGATTCTGGTACTAGTCTACCCGGAAATGATTTGTTGGGCTCAAACAAGATGATGAGGCAGGTCTGGCAATGTCTCTAGATCATATTGATGTCTTTTAGTCAGGACCATTATTAAAAGCAGAAGCAGCTTCAGTTTTATGTGTGGCTTGCTTTTGAAACTGCCAGTGTAATCATGTGGCGTGTATATAGCAGCTAAATGTTAAACATTAGATGCTGGACAGTCACGTGGCAAGGTAGGAAAGATTTGAAATGCTATGTAGTGTAATGCAGTGTAGTTTTATTATATATAAGGCTTATTTATTAAGCAATACAGCAAGAACCACTCTGAGACATCTATCCTAGAGAACTTGAATGACTTTTCAGAACAAATATCAAGGCATTGCGAATGTAGACAAGATGATTGATGATCTAGTTTGCTGCAAGTTTTATAAAAAAGTTCTTCATATTGATGCAAACCTATGTAAGCACTGGTATATTATCATTATCCCAGAGACTGCAGAGGAATCTTAGGTAGAACATGACAATTATTCAGCTAAATCTATCAATGATTGAGGACATTTATTAATAATGGCCCATTAGTGATGACAGAGATATGACTTGTTCATGCTGAAGCAGCACATGATGAGAACAATACCCGTAATGGCAAAAAGCTTTTACAATCAGACATCAAATGACTAAGGAGCATTTCACTTGCTACCAATATTAATAATGTCAATAACAATACTCTTAGACATGAAAAGCTTCAGAAGGTTTTGAAGGATTACCTCCCAGGGCTATTACTAGCCACTAATAATATGTAACTCTCCTTCTTTCCTTCTTATGTGTTCTATTGGGCTAATAAAAGCAACATTTGTTCTGACAGAAACTGTTTTCAAAATTAGAAATAATTCTCTTTGAATTTTCATCACTATAAAAAAATCTAAACTAATACATTTTATATGGAAAAGACAGAACATGAAGTCTAGCTAGTATCCTTCATGTCACAAAGAACATTGAAAAAAAAATCTATACAAATTTAAAAAAAAAATAAACAAAATTATCCTATTAAATTTATATTTTAGCTTTAGCTCCATCCATGTATTGAAGAAAGTAACGCTAGCAGTTACATTAACTGGAAGGTGCCTAATGATGCATTTATAGTATTGATCACATAATACACTGTAATAAGCAAGATTAAACAGATAGAAATTCTGAATGTCAGAATATTAGTTATTAGAATTTACAATGACATGAATGCTATTTTCAGCCAAGAGCTTTGAATTTATCACAGATGAAGTTATTCCTTCTTATGTTTAACTTCATTCCCAATGGAATTTACTTAAATTATCTTCTTTCCCTCTCCTTTTCAAGGCCAGAAGACTGCTTAAATCAGAATTATTTAAATGATAAGACTGCACTTTAAGATAGCTAATTACAATGCAGAATTGTGCAGATAAATAAGTAGAAAGTGATCACTCCAGAATCCTCAGCTGATTCTTAAGTTCCAGCTACATTATGAGCATTTTACAGGAAAGCAGCAGTACTTTGTCTTTTTGACAGCAAAGGTTAAACTGACCATTAAAACAGCAGCCAAGATGCATGCCAGGAACAACTTGGTTTAGCATGTGTTTAAAAATCTTGAGAAGATGAAAGCCACCACCTACTGTCTCAATGACAACAGTCCAGCAAACAAGGTGATATATATTTTGAGGACTAATCCTTTGGGAAATGAGCAGTTTCTAGTCTTCTTGAGGCAATGAGGACATTTACCCATATTGCATTTCTATACTGGAGCCATTCTGAATTCTCTTTTTTCACAGTTGTGTGGTCATGCAAGCACCTGCTATCAATGAAATGTATCTTAGCTTTCAATTATACATGGGTACAGAGTAGATTAAAAAAACAGAAAGGAAATAGGCTTGTATCATATTGTATCATATCATAATTCTCCCACTGTTTTTTGGTTCCACAATGATCCCACCACAGGACACTGCTGCATCCATCAGTGATGCTGATAGTGCCCCATGGCAAATAAAAACACTGAAGAATGGGCAGAACATTCTGGACAGGCAGAGGAAAAGGGAAAAGAGTGAGGAACAACAGAAGGAACACCAAAGTGAGGGAAGGTGGAAGAGGGTGCTCCATGTGAGAGAAGATATTTCTGGGCAGCCTGTGGGAGAGCCCATGCTGGGGCAGATGGATAGTTCCTGAAGGAACTGCTGCTCATGGAGAGCCTGTGCTGGAGCAGATCTCCTGCAAGACTGCAGCTTGGGGATAGTCCATAATGGAGCAGGATCAACATGTGAGCAGCCACAAGGAGTTGTTAGGAAAAAACAGTTTGTTTTTTTGTTTGTTTAATCAGGTTTTTTTGAACTGAAGACATTCTTGCATTTTAATTTGAATGAAGAAAAGGATGGATGTGTTGGATAAGTGGTTATTCAAATATTTTAGAAGGTCATCACAGTATTTTTTTTCATATACTTTATATGAAACAAAACACAAAACACACAACTAAAAGCAACAGAAATTACTGAAAATCCCTTTGCAGTGGTAGTGAAACAGTAGCTCTATAAGGCTTCTTTTTGTGTCTGAAATTAGAAAGAAACTTTAGGGAGAGAAGCAATTTACAAAAATTAAAGTCTTTTTATTTATCTTAAAAGACATAATTAAAAAAAAAAAATAAGACCTATACAAGATGAGACAATTACAACAATTTGACCCTTGGAAATGGATAATAATAACATTTTAAAAATAAACATTTAAAAACATTTTTTAGCATGTTACTTGCTTCCTTCTCTAAATATTCAACAAATGTTTCAAGAAATAACTTACTCAACAACAAAGATTTATTTTTCCTGTCATAAAGAGAAAATACTCATTGCAATATTATTAAGAAAGAAAAGAATTGGTGGACTTTTCTTTGAAAAATTTGGTTTATTTCACAATTCAATTCACTGGTACTGAAGTATATGTTATTGACATGGAATTTATGTTCCTCAGATAATCACAGAGCTTAAAAGTGGAAACTCCTATAGGGAAACAGTTCCATAGCTTGTCTTTTTTAAAAAAATGATGACTATTTCAAAAAACCTAAATGTTCCTCTTGGTCATTGTTATTGACTGGATAGGAATGACATGAATTATAATAATTATACATAATTTCTTTATGCGCAAATATATTCTTCCAGATAAACAGAAATCCTTAATACTACTGCTGAGGTGACCATCGGAGTTTCCATTTTATCTCTTGGGAGTAGAATTTTCTGGCTGTTTGGGGTTGTCTAACGCTCACTGCATGTGTTAAATGTGGTTTTACATGTCACAACTGTTCGTTTAAAACCCAATTAACCCTACAGTTAAGTGATCACAAAACTTTCACTGTCCAGAGATATTTCTAACTGTGTACATTATGAATCAAAATCAAACATTTAACTTAGATATTTCAATGCAGACAAGCCATATGTGGATAACATTTTTAAGACTCAGTACTCTTTTTTTCTGTTATGCAAAATTAGAATATGAAGTTCTGGATGTAAAATGTGTTTCAACTACAACTTACCTTCATCATGTAGAATTTTAATACAGTTCTGGGTAGTATTTGAAGCTATCATCTTTTTATAATGAGTCTAATGGACATATTTTCTTTTATTTCATTGCATCCTAAAATTAAAGACTGGTCTCCAAAAATAGAGTAGAAGATGAATAACCAGTACATTTGATATGAATACTATACAAGCCTTAAAAGTATGTGTATTATGAAATATTCTTTGAAAACAGCTGTAATTGCAGATCACTTATACTGAGATTTTTTCCTTCCTACTTTTCACTTTAACTAGCTTTGAAGAGAAAATAATAACCAAAATCTGAATTGTAATTCCTGTAGTACATTCATAAAATGCATTAGACCATAAATGTAAAGAGCATTATTGTGATTACTGGAGTATAATCAAGTTCACTTACTCTAATTCTCATGAAATGTTTGGGTTAAAGTTTTAAAAGAGGTTTTCAAACTTGCAGCTAACACTGCAACATTACATAGAAGGCATAGAGGAGAAAAGCATTTGATTTCTCTTTGATTTTCGCATTAGCAACACATGTAGAATATCAGCTTCAACAGCACGAGCTTAATACGTATTAAAGACTCCTCAGGATACACCAGAAGGAGTTGTGTTTGGATAATTGAAGGTATTAGAACTTTAAAATTACTATTCCACATGGATTAAAACTCTTATTTAAAGAAAAAAAAAGAAGTCTAGCTCAAGGTAGCTGCCATTTTTGTGAGAGAAAATGGAAATTTGCTGAAATTTTGGGCTGATTTGATTAATGGATTTTATTTCTCTACCTGAATTTTAACATCTTCTTACTCTAGATCAGAAAACAATTCTATAAAGACAGTAGACATTGATTAATTAATTGTAACTTTATTTTTTAAAAAGTTATATACAGAAAAATCAGAATCTATAAAAATGCATACAGAGATAATTCGATAATACATATAATACAATTTTACTTGCATTTATAATTAAGGTTGATAATTTGGCAAGGGCCTTGATCTCACAGTTTCTAAATCCAGTTGTTTTAATACTATACACCACAAGATTATGGATGTAGCTGGTAGAGTTGGAGGGTACTTAGCCCACATTTTGTAGCCACAGTAGACTTCATAGTAATTCTGCTTATGTTCTCCCTGAGTTTTACTTATTTTGTGAATGTTTGGAAAAAATCTTTATAGGAAAAAAAAAAAGGCAAAACTACAGCTGTAGACATCACAAACGAACCAGATCCTTATGCCTGTAGCAATGCTTTAATACCTGTGAGGACTGCTCCTATCACAGATTTACTCAAAAATACAGCAGAACTCAATTAAAATGTCCTTCATAAGGACCAATTAAGTCCTTTAAATGTCTGTATACCTTTGCTGTGCCTCAGTTCTCTGCCAAAATTTGCCACTGGGTCTTTGAGTGAATGGAGAAGTACTTTTTCATATGCACTTCTATGTCTGTAAGGGCAGATCTAGCACATGGAGCATTTAGCCATCTTACACCAAATGATTATAAGATCTCACTGTGTATGTCAACTTCAGGGCTTCACATTTCAAGGACTAAATGGAACTGATATGTCAGAACTTACAAATACACATGTAGAAATTTATTTCTGGAAAAACTATATTATTTAATACACTCTTCTTGTTGAACCTCTGAAATGGTATAGGATAAGCTTTCACTGGAAAAATTAAGTATGTTGGATTTTTAATTATGAAAACAAAGACAGGCTCATTTAAATTCAATTTTTATTTCTGATTCAATGTTCAAAATTATTTTCTGCAGTAGCTCTATTGATGTTAACAAACTTATATAACCAATAAACGTGAGTCACTGAATTGGGATGATACTAATGGCCCTTCACGGACAGCCTGAACTCTGAGATCCAAGTCTGTTTGCCATGAAAGTTTGTGTACTTTCTTTACAAACAGTCAGCATGGTTGTCAACATATTATGACAATGAGATATCTTCCTTGTTTTTAAGGGTTTGATTTTTTTGTGCTATTGGTGATTGCTAGTGGTTTGTTTGTTTGTTTTTCCTTCCCACCTACAGGACTGCATATGTTTTTTCTCTGGAGATAATGCTGTAAAATGGTAAAAAAGAACACAGACCATAGTGACAGATATTGACAGTTTATTTCTAAAAAGAAAGCAGTTTATTCTAGAAAATGAACAGTAAAACTTACAATTTAAGAATTAATTGTCAGGGGTTTTCTAGCTGTTTCTTGTCTAAACAGCTCTTCAGAATATAAGACTGAATAGCTTGTTTCTCAGTGGACCTAAAATGAAAATTCCTACAATCTAAGTCCATTGTCAAAAATTTAGCCGTTTATCTATTATTTCACTTGTTGGTCTACCTCAATACCCAAGCTGAACTACAGCCCATTAACTTTAATATGACAACAGACATGAGGTGATTATGACTGATGACTTCATTGAACCTTTTTGTATGGAAAAGGTGCAAACAACTTAGACACTCTTGTCATATTAGAAATGAGCACTGCTCGATCTTAAACACAATCTTTGCCTATCCATGGACCTGCTTGGGCATACCATTATCTTCTAGCATTTGATAGAGACCTCCTGTGTTTCTAAAGGCTTATACTGTAATTCTGAAATCTAACCGCTCTTTAGTAGCTGTTGGAATAAACAGTCACCCTATAACAACAATATTCATGCACTGATAAGCAAACACTGTTGCCAAGCCTAGTCCTGGAGTTAATAACAATGAAGGAAGGAGAAGACAGAAAAATCTAATCTAGAACAGTATGTGGAAATTACAGGGAAGTAATAGCAGGTGGAGATAGTATAATTCATGCAAGTCTTTTTTGAACTATCCCATGTTTGTTTTAGCATATCTTTTTAAGTAGAATGTGAAGACTTAACCTCAGCCAGCAGCAAAGAGGCACACAGCTACTCATTCACTCCTCCCCCCAGCAGGTGATGCAAAACTTAATGAAAATGAAATGTATGTCAGGATTTTTCAAAATAATCTCACTAACACAATATTGAAAATGAAACACAAGTTTCCTAAGCCTACTCAGTGTAAACTCTTGTCCAGACACAGCATTTCACAGCAAGTTCATTTTGGATTTCTTCCCCAGCATAACCTGTACTTACATGGATGCAGCTTCCCAGTTTACAAGGTCTATCTACTTTCCTCTCTTCCATGACTATATTACCCACCACGTGGCTGCATGGAATCACGTTACTGAAAACTGGATAAGGCTTTGGGATAGCTCCCGATGGTTTCTAAGATCTAAGATTTTTTTCCATCACTTTATTTGAATCGCTGCAGTTGTTTCTATAAATGCAAAATTCTATGTATATATGCATAATACTTGGCACAGTAACTCAAATGAGGGTATTTTTTAATGGCTTCAAGCCTGAATTTCATTGAAATCTGACTTACTCTGTTAGAGATTAAGCCATCACATGTCCCAAACAGGTAGAGAGCAGAAAGTACTGTTTGCTTACAGCATAGTTTGCCAGCAGGCTGTCTAGGTTGGGAGAGTGAAACAGCGTTTCCTGAACTAATCTGTTAATTGCTGGTGGGGATGCCTGAAGCAAGGAAAATTGAAGAAAACCTGACTATTTTCACAGTATTCTCAGTACATATTCACACACACACACACACACACACACTCCTTTCATCTTACTTCATTGGTTAGTCTTCTAAACAATTGCATTTTAGAGGCTCCTAGCTCAACTCAGCTGGGAGATGCCAGAGGATCTGGACTGTTAAAATTCTTATGAATATGACTACTGAGTATGTGATACTTCTTCTAGAGCAACTGTATATAGTAATGCAACAGTGAAGATCTTTTTAATAGGCAAGAGGGTTTTCAAATAGTTAAAGTGCAAATACAAACTTAAAATACTATTTTTTTTTCTTTCCTGATTAAAAAGACCTAGGGGAAAACAACAACAACAACAACAACAACAACCAAAACAAAACAAAGAATCTTTACAATATTGAGTGAAAGGCACCTGAATATTGAGGAAAAGCCTCAATTTGTTGCATGGTGGTGGCTGAAATTAGACTTCTAATACCCATGTGTAGGCACCTAATAAGACATTTATTTTCAGGAAGGCTGAATAATGTTGGTATAAGAAAGCCTGGCTGAAAGTATGAAATTGAGAGAGGTCTGAGATTTTCTTCAAGACATTCAGATATAAGAGCTGGCTCCAGACGTATTCTGATAGTTAACAAGAGGATGGTTAATGAAAAATTCCCTTGATTAAGGAAATCTAATGAGAAATATGTAAGAAGTTGTAGCAGATGGAAGAAAGAAGTGACTGAGAATAAAGGAAAAATATTTATTTTGCAGGTGTGGAAGTTTGAAATTTTTTGTATCCCATAATACTAAATAATCAATCCATAAATGAAAAGCATGAGATTAATTGATATTCAGGTTACGATCCTGTCTGAGGCTGTCTAATTCTGCTTTATTTCCCATTAAGTCATATCACCTTCTGGATATTTTACCTGCAGTTAATTGCAATGGTTTCCTAAAGCAGCTGCCTGTGAAAGATGGCAAAACTGCATCCCATGCTGTAGTTATCTCCAAAATTCACATGAGATCTACATCCTGGCAGTTATGCCATTTTCTAGCTGAAAAGATATTCTGATATTTATCTTCCACACAAATAAGTAGGAATTACCCACTACAAGCTAAGCATCTAATTCTCACCTTCTTCCATCTTCTACTTTTTTCTTTTTGTGTCTGTCATCCACACCACAGAGAAACCCATTGACTTGAGCTGAGCTTGGCCTACAGGCAGTGCACGCAAGAGGTTTTCCAACCCATGTAAAAGGATGTATCCTTTTTATGATATTGAAGTCTTGCTTTTGAATGAAAAAAAAAACAAGAGACAGGAAACAGAGAGCCCGCCATTTTTCTTTCATCAGACTAAATATGTTTAATATGTTTATATTACATTTTAAAAGTGTACAAGATGCAGAACTAAACTGTGGATGGTTGAAAAAAAAAAAAAGGACTCCTGATGTCATTTGACCTAAGAAAACTGCCTCAGGGTATCTTATAATGGATTGTTGGGAAAAACAGCTTCTCCCCAGCTCCAGTGATGACGCCAAAACTTGCTCTTCTGATTTTGAGTGCAAGAGAGGGCAAGGAGGTGAGGAAGACCTGACATGTAAATAAAGAACTAATTCCTTAGTTTGAGTCTGTTCTCTCATCATAAACAACACTTTGTAAAGTGTCATGGGCATGCCCACATCAACAATTTGATGATGTCTCCCTCTTGTATGGTGGTTGTTTTTTGGCTCAGGAATGGTTTGATTCTATGAACTTAGTCTGTGATTCTTCAGAACATTAGCAAGCTCAGAGTTTGTGGATCTGACTTCTCTTTTCCTTTCAGCTGCTCCATGCACAACGCTTCTGACAGCTGTTACCTAGCACAGTTCTCCACCACTTCTTGAAGTCTTATAACAGTCAGTATTTCATTTACTTCCCAAGGCAGCTGGGCTCCAAAAGCTATCTCTTTGCAATCTTGCATTAAGGCCTGACAAGTAGACAGTAGCAGTTCACACAAACTGCTTGGTCTTCCTATTTCTGCAGATGCCCTAGGAAACTTTCTGAGATGTTCTCCTTTTCTTTCCCTTTATATAGACCTATTATTCACATAATGATTGTGTCAGAAACATGCTGCTTCAGGCCAGTTTACCTAAGCTACTTAATTAGCTCAAGTCTCATAGATTCTTGCATGAACTGAAAATCTGTTTGTAGTCTATTATTATTAGTCATCTGGGTTCTTCTTGTCATTCTTGTTTGTGTTTTTTGTTTTATTATTTGTTTGATTTTTATTTTTCTTGCTCCTGTGCTGTCCCTCTTCTTCACCTTCCCATCATGGAGATGTGTGCAATAAGCATTCTGTCAAATTCTAAATGCTCTGTCTGGAAAGTAAACATCAGGAGGGAATGAATTAGCCTGCAGTGTATCCCACACTTTGGGGTTCCCCAGAAAAACAGACTGACCTGGCTGGAGGACAAGGATTATTGAAAGTTTGATGTTCACCATAGGAGTGTGAGTAAAGGATCCTAAACTGGAAGGAAGACCATCTTCCTCCCTCTCTTTCTCATTACTCAATGTGGATGATCTCTTGGTCAATATTAGGAGTATAAGGTTTGTATTCCTGAACTGCATTTTGTATGCATTTTGCTAATGGGGAATCCCCATCCGTGTTTTCCTGTTAAGCAGATTGAGACCTGTTGTCTGCTAATTGCACACAGCAGAAGCAAAATGTGAGGAAAAAAAAAAAAAAACAAAAAACAAAAAACAAAACAAACTAAAATAAGGTCTTATTCCAAACTAGGAACAAATATGAACTCTTACCTGACAAAGTCCTGCCCCAGCATCTGTTAGCATTGATGAACAATTTTCTTTCAAGGCATAGCACAGATATGAGTGCTAAATTCATGCTGATGAATGCTTTGTTTGTGGCCAGCCTTATGACTGGTTTTCCTGTACCTTTCCTCTGTAAAAATGAAAGATCATATTTTCTTCTTACTTTCCTTAAAATAATTACCCTTTGTGGTTACCTTAATTAATGAAGTATTCGAATAAAACCATGGCATACATTCATTACTATCTTGTAAAGAATGCTCTTTATACTGAATTTATTGAGGAAGGCTTTTAGGTGGGACACTTGCAGTCCATTTTTTCTCAGAGAATGCTTGTAAAGAGGGAAGCAGTAGGAGTTGGAAGCTGCCTGTGGTTTCTTGTCCTTCAGCTGCTTCCCCTGTATTATATTTTGCTTGTAACGCTCTGAATACAGCTTCATGCCTCTTTCTTACACCACGAGCACCATCAAGGTGTAGAGATTGTCATTTGTGAGACACTGTACTGCTGATGGTGATGGACAACACTAAGGAACAATTTCCCTCTGATCAGCATTGCCATTCCAGACTCAGTAACAGAATGGATAGGCATCATATGTTATGATATATTATGGCCTTGATATGGCACACAAAGGATGGTGAGTTGTTTTAACTGTGAGATTTGTACTGCCTCTTCTTAGAAAATTTGCTGCTTCCTTAGCCTTGCCTTGTTTCACGGTTGTGAGAAGTAGGGAAAATAACTGTGTGCCCAGCAGAAAGATATCACTGAGCAGGAGGGAAAATACAGAGAATACTGTGAGAACAATGACATGAAAATGTCCTGTAAATCTGATGTGGCTAAGTATCCAGGTAAGTCTCAAAGGGGGCTCCACCTTTTGAGATGAAGACTTAGGTGCCTGAATTGCAGCATGAAGCCATAGAGCCTGGTTGAGACACTCCTGCCAAAAATGCCAAATACCTGTTCTCTAACTATTTAACTTAGATGAGTCTAAATTGATGGATCCAACTTGAAGCTATCAGTAGCTGTATTTTTTGAGTGATATAATTCTGTTCTATGGTTTCTTTGTGTCTATGTATTTTGTACTAACTTTCCGTTATGGGAATCTGCTTATCTACATGCAATTTATAAATTACTCCTGCATACAAATTCTTTTCTAGTGCTAGACCACAACTTTTTTTTTTTTTTCATTTCCCACCATTTAACTTCCACATAGATGCATTGACCTCTTGCTGTGGAAGTAGAATTAATAATATGTACCTTTGTCTACTACTGCCGGATTGACTTTATGCCAAGCCACCCCACTTCACATTGAAGTACTCTGTTTCACCCATTGAAGGACTTCCTGAAGTGTCTTAAGTATGTAACCTCCATTATTAACACATACTGTGGCAATGAAGTGTAAATCAGCTACCTGTTTAAGCTCACGCTATTCACCTTTTATTATCAAAACAAAAATATTTAAAAATGAATAAAAAAGAATACATGTGAGAATCATAGGTTTCACCTGTTCCATAACTTCAGAAAAGATTGTGAGTAACTATAGATGTCCAATGACAGGGAATAGAACTGCTTTTATTTGTTTTAGGGCAATTGATACACAGAAATATTTGCATTATAAAGTAATGAAGAGTATCCAACAAACAAGTCACTACCTATTTTGCAAGATTTTTCTGAAGAGATTTTGTTTGTCTGTGTTTGGTGGGTGTTTTTTGTTTGGATGCTAGTGGTTGCTGCTTAGACAATTCAAGGATACTAAGCAAGCACCTTTTTGATGAGTCACATTACAGTCAGGCTCGAAATAAGTATATAAGCTGATCTTATTACAAAATGTAAATTATGAGAAAATGTCTCAAAATACCTAAGAAAACTCATTAGGATGTTTTAAATTGTCTGACTGCATGACTAAGAATCTTTTTTTCCTTACATGACTAATATTTATCTTTTGACTTCCATAAAGATTTGTTTCTTGCCTGTCTGAGACAGATGTTTTATTCAAGAGCATAAACTGTTTGCTTTATAAAATCCTATAAACCCAGGCAGATAAAGATTTCTCCTTTGGTTATGCAATTATACTAGATTTGATTGCAGTAGCACAATTAACCCCTTAACACTGCAAAATAAATGGGAGTGGAGTACCTTTTTTTTTTTAAAGGAATATATGATTAGATATTGACTTGTATATAGTCCTGTTATTCCTCAGAAGGAAACATTATTAGAGTTTAATAGTGACTGAACTAAACCAGATTTTTTTACTAAAATAAATGATAGTTCTTGACCTCAGGCACATCCCCTAATTATATGTTTCGTGGTATAAACACACATAAGAAAATAAAAATTAAAAAACCACAACAGTTTCTATTTCAATGCAATACTGAACAATGAAAGTGTAATCAGCTTTGCTTATTTAAGAAAATATTTGAAACAATTAATACTAACCTTTTACTATTGCATCACTTCCAAGTTTTGAGATTGTGAACATGAGGAAGAAATGTACTATTATTTAATTCCAATTGCAAATAAGATGTTCAAAGAGCTTGGGCTCCTTTATGCTAAACTCTTCATATCTAATAATAAAAGACAGTTCAGAGTTAAATCTGAGCTAAACAGATATCACAGAGCAAGAGTAAAAGAGAAATCAGTGTACAGACGAAATGAAATGAAATGAAATTTCTCCACAGTATCTGTAAGCAACAGAATTTCATGTAAAATTTCCTTAGTTTGTCATTGCCACCACTTGCCTGTAACTAGTACAAGAAAAGCTCAGAGAAACTCAGAAGACTTTTTTTTTTTTTTAATTTAAAAAATCATTTCTGTAAATTGTATTTATAGGGGTAATATCAGCTTAGGTGCAGTTAGATTAACATCAGTATGATTTCCTATTTAATTGCTATTCAGTATCAGATAGGAACATAGCCATCCATCTGAAGGCTTTTGTTGTTCTGTTAAACTTGATTTGAATAGGACCTCATAAGTGACAGGAAGACTTCTACTACTGTACCGGGATGGGTAAACACTTTGCAAAGTTAAAAGAATTGCTTTAAAAACACAATTTAGGTTTGTATACCAAGACTGTAAAGAACATGAAGGTGATTAATTCATTTTGTATGATATATTACTTGAATAATTGTTAAGGAATTTCTCAAACCAACATAATGCAGGAAAATTATAAAATACAGTAGTCGCTTTTCAAAGAGAAAAACAAAATATCATTTTTGTATCAAGGCAGATACAAATGCAGAAATGCTGCAAGCTTCCTGTATGCTTGCCTGCACAGCTGCTTCAAAGTTAAATGATAAAATTCCCCTGTTACATGGTTATGCCACATACGCTGCAGCAGTTCTTCCGTCCTGACACTGCTCAGTGTCCAATTAGGATCCTGAACAGTATAAGTACTGAGCTTTACACTTTTAGGAAAAATGCAAAACTTACCCCTTTGGGAGTTCCATGCTGGGGATCACAGAGTCAGGTTCTTTAGTGATTGTATCCCAGGCACCATGCACTTACTCTTTTTTTTCAGTCACAATAATGACAGTCAGCTATGTAAGAGCTTCAGCATTACCCAAAACCAATATGCAGGAGAAGAGTGATGCAATTTATTCAGTTATAGTAAATAAAATAAGATGTGAAAGAAGAGAGTTAACATAAAGCTGTGTGGCACCTCCCTGTATCTCAAATTAAAAAAGAAAGTGGTAAGCAGTTGAAAACTTTTACTTGTTTCTATAAAGAATGTTCTTTATTTCCCTTATGGATAGAGGGCAGCAACGAGAGCTGCTGGCCTGCACACATTAGCATACTGCAAGGCTTTGTGTACATAACTGGCTGAATAGGAACCTCCAGTATAATTCTAAATGTTATAGGCCTTATAAGCTGAATTAAGTACCTTAAGGCTGAATTGGTCATCACTTAAATACAAAATAAGCCCTTGGGAGTTGCAAGTGTGTTATTCTATTGCTAAAAATGTAAAAGGGGAGGCACATCAGAAGGGCTCATACATAATAATGCATTAAGGACAAAATAGTCAATTTAATTTTCTGCATTAAATAGCTACTTGTAATGAAGTTATTCCTATTATGACAGATAAAAGTGATTGCATATAAATAATGCTATATGCTCAATATTTATTATTCCTGTATGACATATGCATACTGAATGACTAATTGTATATTCTACTCCCCTGTGGCAAAATCTGAAAGTGTTATGAATTAGTAGCTCACAAATCGTTGTACAAATTAAAAGCAATCATACATGTTAGACTCTTGACTTATAGCTGGACTTTGCAGGCTCTAGACATTGTCAGTTACGATAATCCTCAGTAAGTCTTCCTGTTTAATTACAAACCCTCTTGTATGCATATGATTTAATAATTCATGCAAACTACCATGCTGTTTGTTGTGATAAAATTTTTATCTGTGCGCACTGGGAACAGATGAGGAGTAATATTAGTGCTCAGTTTATTCTTTCCCAATAGTTCATGACATTTACATTGGTCTCCTGTGATCATTAATATGCCAATCCAACAGTTATTTTCAACCATTCTTTTGGATGATTGGCACATTGTCTGTAAAAATCCTTTTTCATAAATTGAAGCCAGCAATATCCCAGTGCTTCGCTGGATGGTATTGAATTTGTGATGAAGTCCAATTTACTGGTCAGCTGCTCACAGATACTCTTTGTTTATTCCTTACTAGATGACAGTCTTAGGATCCAACATCAAAACTGGTATAATTTGGGTACTGATGCTCAATAAATGGTCTTTATCATACAAATACAGGAGGAATACATTAAGTGCTAAGCAGAAAGATGAAGACCAATTGATTTATTCAGTCTGGCTTATGTTTTTATTAGAAAGAGTTTTCATTCCAAACACTTTGAAAGAAATCAGGCTCTCCTCCTTCACAGAAAAGTAGAATATTCCTGTTGCATTTGTTTATGATGGAATCTATTTTTAAGAAGTCTAATAATCTACAAATGTGTTTGTTTCTTAATAACTCCAGTCTAAGAAAGCCAATAGATACTTGGAATATTAATAGCTGGGAGGCTAGAAAAACTCATCAGATGAATAAAAAGTGCATGTATATCACAGTATGACAGTATCACAGGATGTTTGGGATTGGAAGGGACCTCAAAAGATCATCTAGCCCAACCTCCCTGCTGGAGCAGGAACGCCTAGGTGAGGTCACACAGGAACATGTCCAGGCAGGTTTTGAATGTCTCCAGGGAAGGAGACTCCACAATGTCCCTGGGCAGCCTGTTCCAGTGCTCTGTCACCCTCACTGAGAAGAAGGTATTTCTCAAATTTAAGTGGAACCTCTTGTGTTCCAGCTTGATCCCATTACCCCTTGTCCTATCATTGTTTGCCACCGAGAAGAGCCTGGTTCCATCCTTGTGGCACTCACCCTTTATATATTTATGAACATTAATAAGGTCACCCCTCAGTTTCCTCTTCTCCAAACTAAAGAGACCCAGCTCCCTCGGCCTTTCTTCATAAGGGAGGTGCTCCCCTCCCTTAATCATCTTTGTTGCCCTACGCTGGACCCTCTCCAGCAGTTCCCTGTCCTTCTTGAACTGAGGGGCCCAGAACTGGACACAATATTCCAGATGGGGTCTCACCAGGGCGGAGTAGAGGGGAAGGAGGACCTCTCTCGATCTACTAACCACCCCCCTTGTAATACACCCGAGGCCTTCCTGGCCACACGGGCACAGTGCTGGCTCATGGTCATCCTGGTGTCCACCAGGACCCCCAGGTCCCTTTCCCCTACACTGCTCTCTAATAGGTCATTCCCCAACCTATACTGGAACCTGGGGTTGTTCCTGCCCAGATGCAGGACTCTACACTTTCCCTTGTTAAATTCCATCAGGTTATCCCCCGCCCAACTCTCCAGCCTGTCCAGGTCCCGCTGGATGGCAGCACAGCCTTCTGGCGTGTCAGCCACTCCTCCCAGCTTACTGTCATCAGCAAACTTGCTGATAGTACGCTCAATTCCCTCGTCTAAATCGTTAATGAATATACTGAATAATATTGGCCCCAGTACTGACCCCTGAGGCACTCCACTAGATACTGGCCTCCAACTAGACTCCACCCCATTGACTACCATTCTCTGGCTTCTCTCCTTAAGCCAGTTTGCAACCCACCTCACTACTCTATTGTCTAGACCACACCTCCTGAACTTAGCTGTGAGGATGCTGTGAGAGACTATGTCAAAGGCTTTACTGAAGTCAAGGTAGACCACATCCACCGCTTTGCCATCATCGATCTACTTTGTTACATTCTCATAAAAGGCTATGAGGTTGGTCAAGCATTACTTCCCCTTGGTAAAGCCATGCTGACTGCCCCTAATGACCCTCTTATCCTTTATATGCCTTGAGATGGCACCAAGGATAAGCTGTTCCGCAGTGTATGTACCATCTGCAGGGCTGTCATCTGCATGAGAAGAAAACCCACAAAGAATGTATTCATTAATCATACTTACACAATTAATAGTGGTATAATTCATTTAATATATAATAGAGGTAATATAAAATAACTGGGAGGGTAGAGAAATAAACTAAAGCCACTGAAATAACTTTCAATATAATAGAAGGCTACGATTTTTTTTTTTTTTTTTTTTTTCTGGATCAATATAAACTTCTTAAAAAATCTTGTGAATTCCATGACCTACCAGTGGAGAGAAGAAAAATGAATTTGTGGGAAAAATTATTACAGCATAATATCGTACAGTAATAAGACTGAAGATATTAACTGTAACTTGTTAATATTTCTGTCACATTAACAGATAATTTTTTAATCCAAAATTGTGGAAATAAAAAAAAATTCCATTGAAGTCTGCTGGCCCGTAGTGAACCTCGTTCAAGAAAGACTAGAAGGTCATGATTATAAATAATCTTTAAAACAGAAGAGTGCCATTGCATGTTAGAAGAAGTCTGCAAGTGAACTAGGCTTTTTTGCTGTTATTGTTCTTGGATTTTTTCGGTGTGCGGAGTATAATGTAGTGCTGCAGTGTTACAATGAAGTAGCACATTGTCACAAATTGGGTGATTTAAGTTGCTGGAACCACTGTCAAAGGTTTTAGTGAAAGTGGTTTTAAAATGATGTTGTGAAAGTACAACAGAGTTTGATGGCAAGGTTCACTCTGTTACTGTACAGCACGATCATTTGAACAATGATTCAAAGTTACCAAGACACAGATCAAAGTTACAAAGTCACAAACTTGAGTTACCAAGGCAAAAACAAAGTTACCAAGACAAAATCAGTTACCAACGCACAAATCAAAGGTACCATCCTACAAGGTTGTGTGTGATATTGGTTGCTTACCAAAAATCTGCCATTGGGAAAAGGTCTCTCAGCCTTGAGCAGCAACCTTGAGAAGCATCCAAGCTCAAGGGGAGATCACTGTCATGCAGCAGTTAAATGTTAAAAAGTACTGAGGAAAATTAAATAAAAATATATCAGATGCATAAAAATAAGAATTATATAAGTTATATATACATTTATATAAGTGTACAGTAAAACTCAAGTTCTAAAGGCATTTCAACGTGTGCTGTTATTTAACCTGAGAGACTAAATTAATGAGTCTGCCCAGGTCAGGCAAGAGTGCTAGATGGATAAAGCAGGTACGTCCAGTGTACTGGATTTAGATTCAATGGTAGGGGAGATTTAGATGAGCTCTGTTTACACAAACCAGAGAAACAGGGAAAATATCGCAAAAAACAGAAGCTAAAAAAAGGGTAAAAGTTTCTGGATTGCAATATATTTTCCAAGTTAAAAAATATTTTATATATTAAGTTTTATTTGTTCGGCAAATCTGTGATCTGTTTTGCCAACAGATGGTACTATTGAATATAGTTCATAAGTTTCTGAGGATCAAAGGAAAGTTGTCATTTAAGAACCAGTGTGGGGAAGCGTGAGTGTGTGGAAGACAACTTCCTGACACAGCTGGTCAGTGAGCCAACTAGGTAAAGTGCTCCAGTGGACCTGTTCTTTGGGAACAGAGAAGGACTTGTGGATGATGTGATGGTTGAAGGCTGTCTTGAGCATAGCAATTGTGAAATTATTGAGTTTTTGATTCTTAGAGAAGTCAGGATGGGGGTCTGCAGAACTGCTACTTTGGACTTCGAAGGGCAGACTTTGGCTTGCTTCAAGAGACTCCTTTGAGAGGCAGATCTGAAGGGCAAAGGAGTCCAGGAAGGCTGGACATTCCTCAGGAAGGAAATCTTAAAGGTGTAGGAGCAGGCTGTCCTCATGTGCCAAAAGAAGAGCCAGTGGGGAAGAAGTCTGGCCTGGCTGAAAAGAGAGCTTTGGCTGGAACTCCGGAATAAAAGAAGAGTTTCTGACCTTTGGAAGAAGGAGCAGGCAACTCAGGAGGACTACAAAGCAGTAGTGAGGTTATGCAAGGAGAAAATTAAAAGTGCCAAAGCCCAACTAGAACATAATCCGCTTACTGCTATAAAATGGAAAAAAAATGTTTCTATAAATGCATTAGCAACAGAAGGAGGGCTAAGGAAAATCTCCATCCTTTAGTAGATATGGGGGTAAAACAGAGCGACAAAGGAAGAGGCTGAGGTGCTTAATACCTTCTTTGCCTTGGTCTTTAATAGTAACACTAGTTGTTCTCCAGGTACTAAGGCCCTTGAGCTGGAAGACAGGGATAGGGAGCAGAATGAAGCTCCCCTAATCCAAGGGGAAATGGTTAGTGACATGACACACCACTTCCATCCAAGGAATCTGGCAGAGGTGCTCACCAAACCATTTTCAGTTATTTGTCAGCAGCCCTGGCTAACTGGGGAGATCCTAGTTGACTGGAGGTTAGCAAATGTTGACACTCGTCTATAAGAAGGGCAGGAAGGAGGACCCAGAGAACTACAGGCCTGTCAGTCTGACCTCAGTGTTGGGGAAGATTATGGAACAGATAATCTTGAGTGCCATCATATGGCATATACAGGACAAGCAGATGATCAGGCCCAGTCAGCATGGGTTTATGAAAGGCAGGTCCTGCTTGATGAACGTGATCTCCTTTTATGACTAGGTGACCTACTTAGTGGATGAGGGAAAGGCTGTGGATGTTGTCTTCCTAGACTTTAGTAAAGCCTTTGACACCATTTCCCACAGCATTCTCCTGGAAAAACTGTCAACTTATGGCTTGGATGGGTGCACGCTTCGCTGGGTAAAGATCTGGCTGGAGGGCCAGGCCTAAAGACTTGCTGGAGTTAAATCCAGTTGGTGGCCAGTCACAGGTGGTGTTCCCCAGGGCTCTGTACTGGCACCAGTTTTGTTTAATATCTTTATGAATGATTTGGATGAGGGGATCAAGTGCATTCTCAGTAAGTTTGCAGGTGACACCAAATTGGGTGGGAGTGTTGATCTGTTGGAGGGTAGGAAGGCCATACGGAGGGATCTGGATCATTGGACTGAGGCCAATTGTGTGAGGTTTAATAAGGTCAAGTGCCAGGTCACAACAACCCCATGCAGCACTACACACTTGGGAAAGAGTGGCTGGAAAACTGCCTGCTGGGAAAGGAATTGGAAGTGTTGGTCGACAGCCATCTGAATATGAGCCAGCAGCGTGTCCAGGTGGCCAAGATAGCCAACAGCATCCTGGCTTGTATCAGAAATAGTGTGACCAGCAGGACCAGGAAAGTGATCATCTCATCGTACTTGGTACTGGTGAGGCTGCACCTCAAATACTGTGTTTAGTTTTAGGCCCCTCACCTGCAGTATAAGAAAGACATTGAGGTGCTGGAGTGTGTGGAAAGAAGAGTAACGAAGTTGGTGAAGGGTCGTCTAGAGAACAAATCTTATGAGAAGCAGCTGAGGGAACTGGGGTTTGTTAACCTGGAGAAAAGGAGACTGAGGGGAGACCTTATCACTCTCTGCAACTACCTGAAAGGAGGTTGTAGCAAGATGGGTGTTGGTCTCTTCTCCCAAGTAAAAAGCAATAGGATGAGAGGAAATGGCCCTACATTGTGCCAAGGAAAGTTTAGATTGGGTATTAGGAAGCATTTCTTCATGGAAGGGATTGTCAGGCTTTGGTACAGGTTGCCCAGGGAAGTGGTTGGGTAATCATCTCTGGAAGTGTTTAAAGGATCCCAGAGACACGGTTTAGAGGTGGACTCGACAGTGCTAGGTTAATGGTTGGACTCAATGATCTTAAAGGTTATTTCCAACCAAAATCATTCTATGGTTGTGCTACAATGAAGACAGCTTGAGTGAATGCATCCAGAAGTCTGTGTTATGTTTGTAGTGTAAGGAGCTTCACAGAGTTAAAACTTGTTTCAGGACAAAAATGGAGCAGAGGAATATTTATTAGGGCAGCTGGAAACAACAATAAGTCTAAACAGGTCAAAGGCTTAAAGCCTAAAGCCTTGATGCTTCTTAACACAGACAGTAGCAGTAAGTGAAATACAGCTAACAAGGATAACGATCTAGTAAGAATAAGAATCATTTCATGGTTAAAGCTGTGGTTGATTTCAGCTAGCACTCTGACTGGTAGACTCAGTAAATAAGCCAAGGATTCAAGGTCTGAGCTAAACAAATTATGCTGATCTCAGTGGCCATTTTCAACTTTTAGACGGTTTGGATCAAGCCTTCTGTAATTATGGAAACCATTGCTCTTTCATGGTGTCTTCAGTTTGGGGCCGAGTTGATTTCTCAGCATTGAGAAACATTTGTTGTAAGACTTGACTGATTCCAGTAATCAAAGAGTATTTTTATCTTTATTTTTTCAGCATTATTTTAATCAAAATTTTTATTTTTATAATGGCAAGATTAATTTAATAGGAAATCCTGGAGGTTGCCTCTTCCATGAGACTGTGGATTTTCACATATTTTATGCCAGGAAGTCTTTTCTGTGTCCCTTGCTTGTTGTTTCCTGATAACTTAAGTATGTATATTTTAAACAAATTTTAATCAGCTTCAATTGCAATGAGGACTGAGTATGATGTGTAGATGGTGAATGACATGCTAGAGTGGTCCATGACTGGTAATTCTGGCTTCAGAACCTGAATTTTGAGGCCCTAGTGAAATACATATGCTGTACTAACTTTCTCTTCCTTTCTAGCCACATGACTGGATTACTGAAGCTCTTGTGCAGATTTCGCTAGCAATTCTTTTGGTGTTATTGAATGCAGCAATGCACTGACACACAGTTGTTCTGTGTTATGGTTTTATGATCTTTTTGTGATTAGTTTCACAACTGTGGATTTTCTGATCTGCTTTTTGAGATTTACTTCTAGAGAAAAATATGTTTTTGATCTGGGAAATATATTTCACCGACTCAGTGCTCAATTCTGCAATAGCTACATAGCTACTGATATGATTTTTTGTCTTTTAGTTTCTTTTCCGTTGACACTCGTTGATGTGAAAGCTGATTTCTCCTTAATGGAGAGCACAACTCATATGAGCCCCTTGGTTACAAACAGAATGGTGAGGATCTGATCATATTTTCAGAAAGAAAACTATAGCAGGTATTGCACAATAACAGGCATTTTGGAGGCCAATAGCTTTCATAAATACATAAAATTTCCAGTATAATTTGCCCTTTTCTTTGCAAAATTTTTGATCAGGGCAGGTAGAAATGAGGATCCTGAAGGAGTAGATATATCACAAGACAAGTAACAGAGGCAAGAACTGGTAAATCCTGGGGAAGCTCCACAGACAATTATTAAAGAGAAGGAATGGGAGTAGGACTGATCATTCCTTTTAGAGCTGTTCAGAGTACGCTTCTCTTTGTGATTTCTTTTTTCCTGCTCTTTGGACAAGGTACCAAAACTTTCTCTCTTCATAGCAGGGCACAGCAGAGATGCCCAGCCTGACAGTAAATCAGTCTGTTCTCTGTGGCTGTGGCTGGGACCATGATGAAGTCCACTGAGGACCCTTAATAGAACATTTGCTTTTAGTATTTCTAAGTGTCGTCTACTCAGAAGTTCTCACTTGAGTGGCTTAGGATGCAAGGCATTTCCAAGGCATCTCCAGCTTGTTTTTTCTATTTTAATCTGTTACTTTTTGTCCCAAGTAATGTCATAACTGTCACCTCTCTCAGATGTAAATTTAGAAGGAAAATGAGCATACAAATGATAGAGCAATAATACTTCACTTATTCTGTCACTGTATTTTTAATCAAGCTTCTCAAGTTCTATATGGTGACATGGGATTTATCTTGCGTGGATAGTTTTTGACCTTGTAGTCTGCTGTCTTGATCTGAAATTATACCTCACAGATCACTTTTAGTATCAAAAGATGTATCAGTATTCACAGCAGTAGGTTACTCAGAGGAAAGGAATGTATCTGTTTACTTTAAACATTGTCAGTTATTCTTATCCTATGTACTTAGGCTTTATCATCAGTTGCTAACAGTATTTCCAAATGCTCTGTTTGAAAAATGAAATCCAGAAATATAAATGCTATGTGAAAAATGGGTCATACTTGTCTTTCAAATTAGAAATCAAATAACCACATTATGAGCATGTATGGGTTTTTGTTTGTTGTCGGTTTTGTTGTTGTTTATCTTTTGTTGGTGTCTTTTCTATTAAAATAGAACTTCAGCAGCAGGTCTTTAATTCCTTCTGTTTTTAGTGATATTGTCAAAGTTACCTTCTTAATGTAGGTAGTAAGACTTTAGAATAATTTTGGTGTTCTGCCTCAAAAAGTGATTATTGTTGAAATAGTTTTTCATCAGAATGATTTCAAGATCATGGTTTTATTAAAGAATGTAAGAAAATTTATGGTGCTGTATTAGAGATCAAGAAGATTATAGCAAGGCCATCTTACTAGTCTATAAAAAAACTGTGTCCCTCCATATTGTTTCCAGCAACCACCAACACTTGCCACTACTAAATTACCAGTGATTATTGTAATGACACTCCAAAAATGTGATCGCAGCCAGTCACAGATATTTCTCCCAGTTCATATACCCCCAAATTACTGAATTGTTGTGTTAAAATCATAATATTTTTCTCATCCTTGAAAAGTACATCTGGAGGTTGAGTTGCAGCTCATTAGTCTGCTAATGACAAAACCACATAAATTTCTTCTAAATTACAAGTGCTATTGTCTCCCAATACTGCTAAGAAATAAAATGGGGTTTACTTTCAGCTTAAGTTTTGAGTTGAGAAACCTTAATGTTTCAATATGTGCATTTCATATTCAGAACTTTTCCTAGTCAGCCTTAATTTGATCTAGATTGTGCAGGTGTACTTTCTCTTTGCACTTCTAAGACTTCTTAAAATAGGTGAAGATAATTTTTAAGACAATTTGGTAGCAAGTGTAAGGATAAAATGTCATGCATTTATGACTGCCAGATTCTACTGCTCTCTTATAACAGATTCTCTGATTGGTTAAAGTTGAAACAGAATATAGCATAGAGAGATACACCAAATATTTATTCCATTCTGAAATTTTGACCATCGATATTAGATGCTGTAAGAAGGTGTATCAGGAAGCTTGCTTTACAAACTAGTTGTCTGTAGGAGAAATAGAAGACCAGCAAGAGGTAAAATAGAGACCAGCAAGAGGTAAAATAAGAAATGGTCATACTAGGATTTTGTATGCTCCCCTCACGGACCTGATGTATGCTTATGTCTGTGCTCTGCCTTCACAGACTCTCTAGTTGGATAGGAATAGTACTAGATAGCTTATGCACTGTATGAATCATAATTTTTTTCAACCCTTCCCTTAACAGTAAAATAGTATTCTTCTCTAAATTTTTCCTTTTTGTCAATCACAAATTGATTACATGTGATATCTGTGACCTGAAAACCTGTATATTCCCCAAAATTAAAATTACTAATGAAGAAAAGCAAAACACTTTTGTTAATTACCTTCAAAATTCATTATTTTAATTCTTATAAATTATGTAGTGTAATGACTAGCATCATCTTCTCTAAAAACATTTATCATGAGTTTTAGTGGAAGAAAAGTTTCAGTCTTGCCATGAATTTTCTACACATCTCTTTGCAGTTATTATGGACTGAAGGATAACTTCACTACATGGACATGACTTCTGGAACTGAACAAAAATTATCATAATGATAAACACTTTTTTTTTTTTTAATAAGTGGTAGAAATTTTACTGCTTTCTTCATTAAAATATACTTATATCACAAACATTTTTGAAACTGTAGGAATTTTCCAGAATGTTTGGCATTGTCCTAACACAGTTCCCTTTGAATAAACTGTTCGTAAGAAAAAATAAAAATCAATGAGGTGAAGAGAAGAAAATTTCAGTTAATACTAGTTGTTCTTTTATATTTACCTTATTTATTTATAACATTCTGCAAATTATTACTGTAAGTCATTCATCAAAATGATCAGGGATCTCCAATTACATAACCTTGTGTGAGGATGCTGTCCTAGTTCTGTAGACTCAAAAGATTTAAATAGATTCTGCCTACAGATTATAGAAGAAAAGTGTTCAAGTTCATGTCAAGGTTATTTCTGTTGTCATAATTCTCTTTCAGATGTTCTGCAGGTTAATGCAGTGAGTAGGTCTAACATAAAGTTTCAAATATTTTTGCATATTGTTTATAGTTACTCAACTCTCATTGGCTCAAAGGCATGAAAAGGGATCAAGATTCTTTTTTAAGGGAAGAATTACCATAACCATAATGATAAGAACTACTTTTTGCATCTCAAAGAGCACAAAATTAGGAGAATATTCTATGGTCTAGCTAAGATAGGGGAGTAATTACATGACAGCTTGTATTTGTAGATCTCAAAATCTTTATGTGAAACTGAAGCCCTCTGATTCAGATTTCTGTTCCTTTTCAAAAGACCTACTTTCACAATACCTATTCACTCCAATAAAGATAAAATTAAGCCACCTTCATGTACATTTGACTTGAAAAGAACTCTTATAAACTCAGTGTAATTTTGCTCTAGTTTTCTGAAATCACATTTAATACAATTCAGTATGATTTCTATTACATAGCCATTCAACCCTTTGTATGGCAACTAAGAATTTTATGTCTTTACAGGCAGAGATTTTTTTTTAACCGTTATTATTTTTCTGTCACAGTCACAATGTCTTGTTGCACATTTGGACACACAGATTTTCAGCTAAATGTTTAGAGAATTTGGTAGTTTTGGAAAAATACATACACATTTCAGTATCTGACTTAACAATGTGAAGATCTAATAATGAGTTAGGGAAGGAGAGAACTTGAAAAAGGTGTGTGTGATTATCTACAACAATGCATTCATATTTATTTACATCTCTAAATTCAAATTTCTTTATGCATTATAACTTTCCTCAGCTTTTTCTTAGTTTAAATGTCATCACACCTCTTTATAACAATGTTATGTTTTACAATGTATTTTATTTCTCCATCTCCTTTTTTGATGTTTTTCTGTACTTAAATCTTCCTGTGTCATTATAAAATCCTTTTTAACCACTGTTATTCCAATATTTCTCTCAAATTGAAAATGTCAGGTTCATAACCGTCCTACTGTACTCTGTCATGCTACCCTCTTCATCCAAATCTAAGTGCAACTTATCCAGTCTAACTCTGATTGTAAATGTCACCTCATATCTAATTGTATGTTACATACATACAAATGATGATATTCACAATAAGACTAAAAAAAAAAAAAAAAAAAAAAAGTAACCTGAAACCAACGTTGTGTTTAATCATTGGTAGATCCATAAATAGTAGGAAGGAACAGAGCAGAAATTATTTTGTGTACAGTCTGCTCGGAAAGTGGTTATGAACAATAATAGATAACTGGATTGTACTTTGAACTGTAATATTAACCCTGACACCAAGGCATTTTGCTGTTTATTACATGCTTACTACCTGCTGTCTGTCATTTTTATTTATATTGCAAGCTCTCTGAGGCAGTCTTTTTCCCAATCTTTGTCTGACATGGATCAAATCACACTCTCGATTTCTCCTGACTACTTTAAATGTGGATCCTGGAAGCAGTTATCAGTTCACCTACATCTGGCCTCCTAGATTAGATTCAACCATTTTACCAAAAGCTGAGTTAAATAGGAAAAACAAGTGTACGGTACGACAGAAGCAGTCCACCATATCCAGCTAATTTTATGTTATACTAAATTACTAAGTTTATATTAAATTTTACATAATTCTAAAAACTAAATCAGATTTTTTACAAACTACTCAGATAAATATATTTCTACAGGCTGTCTTTTCTGTATGCATTTTCCTGATATCGTCACATAATAAGTATTCTGTGGCCTTTTGCAAATTTCTTGTGTACCCACAGACACAAAAGAAATGAGAAGTTGTATAGTGAAATCTTATTTCAAATTTCAGTTTGAAGAGCACAAAATTAGGAGAATATTCTATGGTCTAGCTAAGATAGGGGCGTGATTACATGACAGCTCCTATTTGTAGATCGCAAAATCTTTATGCGAAATTTAATAACTGATATTTCAAACTAAAACTCCTTCTCAGTCACTATTTGTTAAATATCTACATAGGTATGTAGATTTTGTAGTGATATTCCAGGTTGGACTATCTTGTCTCTATATGTCTATATCTTAGCATGCTTCCAGATAATGCATCTTTACATGAGTAAGAAATGTGCCCTTGTTTCAAAGAAGGCACATGGTATCCCAGGCTGCATTAGGAGGAATGTTACCAGCAGGTAAAGGGAGGTGGTCCGCACCCCATGCTCAGCACTCCAGAGAAAACATCTGGAGTGCTGTGTCCAGTTCTGGGCTCCCCAGTACAAGAGAAACATGGACATCCTGGAGAGAGTCTGACAAAGGGCCAGGAATTTGATGAAGGGACTGTAACATCTGTGATATGAGGAGAGACTGAGTGAGCTGGTGCTGTTCAGCGTGGAGAGAAGGCACAGGGAGATATCTTACCAATGTGTATACCTGAAGGGAGGATGCCTTTTCAGAAGTGCCCAGTGACAGGACCAGAAGCAATGGACATAAAACAAAATACAGGAAATTCCTGCTGAACATCAAAAAACATACTTTCTCTGTGCATAAATTGCCCAGAGATGTTGTGGACTCTCCATTCAAAAGCTGTTTAGACATGGTCTAGGGCAACTGGTCTCGATGTCCCTGTTTGAACAGAGGGTTTGGACAAGATGACCTCCAGAAGTCTCTTCCAAACTCAGCTCTTCTGTGATTCCATGACATCTGACATGTCCTTTCGGTCTGTTGCTGGGATAAATAGACAGGATGCTTGAGAGACGGATAAAGGTGTTTTGCCAACATCCTCTTAGTAAATATTTGGGAGAATAAAAGACTAGCTTTAAAGAAAAATGAGACGTTTTGTCCACTGGGTCAGCCAGAATTTGTTTCAAAAACTTAACTCACAACAATAATCTAACACTTTTAGAAATACTTGTAAGACACAGCTAGATCTTGCTAACCTATAAAAATTTATAAATTTCCCTATAATAAGGATTATGGAGCTGGTTATGATTAATGAAACATTCATCTTAATGAAATATCTTACAGAGATACTGTTTTGGTCAATAAAACTATTCTATTTTATAGCATTCTGAGGATTTCACCCTGAAATGGATCAAAGGTGTCATACCTTTTTTTTCAACTTTGTTCACAGTATAATTCAGTAGCATAATTTAATTTTGATGCTTAACTTGTTGGGAGGTTGGAGAAAGATGGAAACATTCATGAAATACAAAAAGCAGCTCCAGAGTCCTTCATACTCCCATTTTCTCACCTGTACATTTTGCTTAGTTCATATTCTTCCATAGATGGTGAGCAGTAATGACAACAGCTTGGGTTTGTCAGCATGAATATGCATGCTCTGCTAAGGACCATGAATTACCAACAACGTTTTCAATAGTGAAACACAACTTGTAAACACATTTGTATAGCTTAAAAAACTGCTGAACATATGAGAGCTTTCAGAAGATTCTTTAAAAGCAAAACTGTGAAGTGTGTTGATTTATGCCTTGCCTTGATATTGAAATGCATTATAATTATTCTAGTCAAAGTTTTATGTGGAAACATATGCATTCCACAAGACGTATCTCCCAATGAGGTATTTTAACCAGCACAACCATTACTCCAAGTATAAAATGTGTATATACATATAATTACATTATATATATCTATATCATATGTTTGTTTATATTGTTGTAGGTGTATATATGTGTATATATAAATCATATATATATAAAGATATATGATATAGATGATATATAGATATGTAGCTCTATCTATATATGTACTGGTCCTAGAAACTCTTTAATCTCACATGAAGGCTCTGCATTTCTATATTGGAGTGTTAGATCTCTGTTTTGATAAGGACTTGTAATCAAGTTATACTTATGTAATACCGAAAACCTCACAAGAAGCACAAATTTGGAATTTACTTCAGCCATCTATTCTCTGATGTGACACTGATTTCTGGAGTTCTGGAGCTCTAGTGCTGCAAGGGTTCGTTTTACATTTTAATGATTCTCTGTTGGCTGGAACTCAATGGTAGCAATTTGAATAGGTAAATGCAATAGTTCCAGCTTATACTTTTCAATGGAATGGATGGAGCAAAGTCTTTATTTCTATAGAGGGAGTTTAGAAAGTGCTGCCTCTCCAAATGCAATCAAATGCTTGTGTACTAACCACATTTCCTGCACTGATACAAACTGATCTGCAAACTCAGGTAGATTTTTAAGTATCTGTTTCTGTGATTACTCTGGCTAAAAAATCTACTTCTTTCAGAGCAGGTGTTACACTACACCAGACCTCTCACAATTGCTTCCAAAAATCACATTTTCCCCTTTGTAAATAATAAGTTTTAACCTCAGACAAAGCTGTAGTGAGATCTTCAGCAATTCAACTGCATGCCAGACGCCACCCATTCCCCTTTATACATTCATTCCAGCCACAGATATAGTGACTTCAAGTGCAAGAGTTTTCCTTTTCTTCCCCCAATTCTTCCTGGCCTCTTTCTGACTTCAGTAGTTCCCAAGGATCTAGCTGCACAGAAAAAACATTATCCAGAATTGATTATGCATACTTATCCTAGCCTGGTCCTCTGCAAGGACTGACATAGCCTATTTTTCTCATGCTGTGCTTCTGACTCTGAATATGTGTACTCATAATATCTAATAGAAAGTGTGTAGCAAATACTAAGTACAAGTTTGTTATATGTAACACCAGTCTTTTTGTAATCTGTGATTCAGAGATGCACTGGAATCATTATTGTCATTGTAACTACTATTCAAAACCAAAAGATGCTCCTGGAATTGCAGAACTGCTGGTGCAGATGAAATTTAAAGGTGTTTCTGGCATTGAGTTGTTCATCAAAATGCTTCATTTTTAGCTCTGCACAAAGAAATAGGAATGAGATTAAACTCCATGGCTAGCAGTTTAACAATTTAGTAGTTCGGAGGTATACGACCTAGGAAAAGTAGCTGTGATTTGCTTTGATTGCATTTGTGCAGTATCATTATAATAATTGCTTAGTATCACTGTTAAACACTTGATAAGATTTCATTATAAGTCTGTTATTAGTTTTCAGCTTAAACACATTTTCCCCTAACAACTACAGCATTCATGTGAAAGGAAGAAAACATATACTTTGTGACATTTTACTTCTTTTTTTGTTTGTTTTTTCCTTTTGTTTTAGGATAAAATACAGAAAGCAGATGAGAAAGGGTAAAAAGAGCTGCTTGATCTGGTATTTATGTATGACTTAGTCTTTCTCTTAATCAACTATAAACCAAATAACAATTAGGCATACATGAGTAGTAAGAGCTGACTCTTACCCCATGGTAATGACCGAAAGAGGAAAGTGGGGGCAATCCTTATTGCCAGAATGTGCTGTTTCAGGAAAGATACCTTAATCAAACCAGTATTTACATAAAGCTAAGCTCATGCTTTATTTCCAACAGCCCAAGTTGTTCTGCCTTATGAAAGAGGATGAAATTAAAATTTCTTAACAAATCCATTAAGGACACAGATAGCCTAGTGGCAGTAGAATCTCATAGCCTTATATTTAATAACCATTTCTCTAAACTGGAAAAATTTATTTATTTACCATCCTAGTTAATGTAAGATCTAATTCATATTGTGTAACAGTACAAAAAAGAAATTTCACAATGTTAGTCTGTGACCTTACAGAGGAATGTGAGCTGTAATATATAGACAAACTGTGCAGTCTTTTCTACTGTGTGAAAATTACATTTCAGTGTTTCATCCACATTGTAAGTAAAATATTTATATTCAGATAGTGGAAATGCATTTGAGGTATTTACCTAACATTATTAATTTCTCAGTGCCTACTCTCAAAACTGCTGAGATGGATCTTCTTCTCATGAAATGCTGTAAATTAAATAAGAACCACAGTTATTTTTAATTGTTTGAACAGACAAGGCAGGTAAAATGGATCTAAGGCTTACAACAGTTCTAAGCTGAATTAAAAGGATGAATTTCAGAGCTATGAACTTATAAAATGCTATTGCGATTTAGTTAAGAAAAAAATAAATTTAAATATCACAAGAAGTAAACTCATGATCATTCTAGAATTTCATAAGGAGATGGGGAAATAGACTCACTAAGAAGCAGAACACTTTGTTTTGGTGTGTGTTAGTAGAGAAAGAGGAAGGAAAACATCTATTGCATTTTAAATTATGATAATTCCCATAAAATGGTCTGCCAGGAAATGAAACCACACTTTGACTCTGGAAATAGCAAACATGATGTAATAACTTTAAAGACATCCAGCTCCTGCAAGCTACACGAGGACGGTGTGGGAAGGAAAAGACATTCTCTATAGCAAAAGCATGAATTTAACTCTTGAGTACAGAAGGAAGGAAATCAATAAAAAATGACACATCACTACTGAAGATATTAATTATTACAAAATTTTCACTCACAATTCCCACAGGTTGTCCGTCAAAAGAAATTCAAAATCAAAGCAGGTTATTGTTTATCTGTAGGTAATATGAGAGGAGATTTATCAAGGACAGCTCATTCTCCTGGCACTGAAAAAAACTCTCTCATTTCCTGGTGAAAAGAGGAGTTCTTTCCTCTGGAGAGTACTCCTTTTCCGAGAAGAGGATTTTCAAGGGATGTGGGTTTTCTGTAATGTTCTTCTGGGACTGTCCTGGTTTAGCCATATTCCAGTTCTACATATTGTATAAAATCAGAACAAGTGTGAAATATTGAAGATTCACTAACATTACTGTGTACTCTATTAAAAAAAAAAAAAAAGAAAATATCTGCATTGACTCAGTGCAATATTCTAAGTCTTCAAGGCAGGGCCAAATTGAAAAGCAAGTTCATGAGGAAACAAAGAAATAATGATATATGCGTAGGTAGAATAAACGAGGTGTAGATATACCATTTAAAACACTACAGTGAATATGGAGTCCTCAGGATTGTCAGCAGAGAGATGGTGGTTGACAAAATTGCCGAAAGTAGTCATTTTTTACACATCACAAGTGAAGTGTAAAACATGTACTGGAAGACTATGAGACTTCTGGTCCAGAATCAGAATAATAGACTTATTCACATTCAGCGGACATATTCTTATGGCACTTATGATCAACAAACTGTGAATGAGAATGAGAAGGTAAATGGAATTCAAAGGTTGAAAGACTTTACCAAAAGGGACATCATTTGTAGGATGACTTGTAGTAGAAAAATACTTGTATTTCAAGTTGCAAAGGGAAACACTATGTGTCCAGACCATGTACTGACATGTAAGCTTGTCATGTATTTTCTAGAGCTGAAGAGAAAATTGAAAGCAAAGCAACTTATCTAAGCCATTTTGAGCACAAAAGCTTTTCAAATTATATAAGCAACAAAATGCAATGGAGAACATACTGAACTCAGATACTGTCATAAGCAGCAGAAAGATTCTTCACCAAAGCACACCTTGTAAAGTTTTCAACAGGCAATGTCAAATTTTATGTGGATTCCAAACAGACTGGAGGCTTAGTCTGGCACAAGAACTATGTACTGCTTTAAACATCCAGCCCCACAGACTGCTCCCCGCTTCTTAAGCCGAATTATATTGGGCATTTCAAATATGCATTGATGTAGCTCATTCTTCCATCATGGAACAGTGGTTACATTTACAACTCATAACTCTTTGAGTAATCTGTGGTTAGATATATACCTCATATGCCTCCATACAACTTCATCCAGACCCTTCAAGACCAAAAAGACCATGTTAAACTGCACTAGTGTCTTTCACTAAAACAAAACAAAAAAAAATTGACGAGGGAACATCTGTTACATGTCGCAATAGCATTCTGCTCACTGCCACTGCTCCTGATGTCTGTAACTGAAACTGTATACTCTGGCTATGCTTTTGGCTGATAGTCTTTGGTATCTTGGACTGTTTGTAGATTTTCATCCGTCTCTGTCATGATGTCACTCAGCTGCCACTGATTAGAAACGCCAAACTGGATGGGTAGGACTGTACTTCTAAGAAGTTAGGATTAAACTCAGTGCTAATGAGAAAAGTATGGAGTGGTTACCTTTGCAGTTTTCTTTGGGAAGCTGCTGTCAAGAAACAGCATATCCCTTGCCAACTTTTCTTATCAGTTCAGACAACAATAACTAGTCATGCTGCCCTCAGCTTCTGAGAGCCAGTTCAGGACTGGCATGACCCTTTGGGAATGACTGCATCAGTTGTTCATGCACTCATTATCCAGGTTGTCTATGGATGATTTACTGAGATGACCTATCTGAGGTCATGGAAGCTTCTGCCCAACATAGGCTGACCAACTGGCAGAGGGTAGCAGGCAAGGCCAGGTAAGATGAGGCATTTATGGGTGCGTCACCTGCAATTGCTGGCATTCATTTGCCCCCAAAGCAGTACCAAGGATCAGCAATAGATTAAATTATTAGCCAGTCACATGTAACGTGTTAAAGCCTTTAGAGATTCATCTTGAAGGGGACAAGATGAGAAAATATTTTTATCTGTGGCTATTGGAGCACATGAGGCATGATTAGGACTCTACAGGAAACAAGATACTCCTTTAATAATTTTTGCTGTGCATTCACATTGGAACAGTCATGGGCCACACAGCTTCTCCATGGAAGGTACCTTCATCCAGTCGAGGAAATGTGCAATCTGAGGGATAAGATGTATGATACCATACTCAACAACATGCGGGTTGTCACTGATTGCTGCATTTAGTGCAATTTATGTGAAAATGTTTGCAGTATATTTAAGGCGAATTAGTATCATGCTATTTGCATTCTTGTGTGTGCTATTGGTAAATGTTTCTAAATGCAGATTTCCAAATAATCACACTTTAATGGGACTAAGTACAGTAATGTAACAGATTTAAGATGAGGAAGTTTGGAGATGCTATTCATTTAATAACTCATAAGAGTCAGCTTCACCAGGTGGTGTGATTTCTATAGCGTGCTGAATACTCATAGCTTAAAAAGAACCTCAAAGTGCTCTTCCTTTTTCACTGACTATGTTCAGCACTTCCCATGCTTTCTATGGTGGGGACCTAAAAAAACTGGGCCCTGCACTGCTTCACTGGCACAGATTCATTGTTCCTCAAAGTAGGTTTTAAGAAAGGTAAAAATCTCTCTACTTGTCTTCCATAATATAGTCCAACAAACTCCTTCTTGTCTCTTGCAATTAATTTACATCAAAGATATATCATCCTCATAAGATCAAATTCTTTCACACAGGCACATCTTGGGACATCAGGAGGGTACATCTGCACTTTTAACAGGCTAGGTGGATAAGATAACAGAAATGTGGAATATCAGCACAAGCTTAACTCATACTGCCAAGCATGGGTCTATAAAAGTAGCTGGAGTAAGATAATGAATAGAAATTGTTTTGCACTTGGTATACTTTTTCTACATAGATATGAAGTATGTAAACAGTTGTATTTGGTATTCATGTCATAAGTTTATTTCATCCTACAGAAATCCCATTGTTGGTGTGATCATATGATCATATGAAAAAAAATTATCTCTGAGATATTAACTGCTAATATAACTTGTGATGATCTAAACTAAAATATGAGGGATTTTTGGCATGCACACGGGAAGTATGTTTTACATATACAAAAGCTATAATTGACTACACAATAATTCATAATGTCTAATATATCTTGTCACAATGGATGGCAGAGTTTGCTGAAACACTAATGAGACCATTGGTTTTGGATTCCTTACCAGACAGTGTAATTGCAGCTGACAAAATGCATCTTAAAATTCTGTCAACAAAGGTGTCAAAATAGTTTTCATTCAGTCTACCTTCAGTAGAATTCAGTCCCAATGGTAAAGGACAAAAAATCTACACTGTAAAGAACTACCACAAATGTACAAAGTTGTTGAAGAAGTTAAGTTTATTATTTTACAGTTAATAAACTGAAAGGAATTAGGCATGAACTTCACTTAAAAAAGACACTTTTATGTATTAACAAATGCATCATAGGCTAAAAATTATTCTCAGACCACTTTGAAACATGGCTGGAGGCAAAAGGCACAAACAGAAACAACTCCAACCAGATCTTGAACTGGAATTCAGGTAAACAATAAAAGTAGAATTGCATGTTGAATTCAGAAGAATATTGACCTTCACCACTGGAGACATATACATATGAGTATGTCTTACATATTTGTCAAGGTTTGATTGCAGGGCGACAATAAACTGTGGCAGATGCTTTGCTAACCCCCTCTCTCCCGCAGCCCCCTCGCCCCCCACCCCCACTTCCCACTAAGGCAAGGCGATACAAGGACAAATCAAAACCAAAGAGAGAGAGAGTTGGAAAAAGTGTAAAATGTTTTACTAATGCTACAAATAAAATAGAGAAAATAATACAAAATACACAAAACCAATATTGAAAGTTCTGGCAAATCGGCCTGGTTGTAGGGCTGGCACCCGGAAGTCCTGGGTTGGACTCTGCAGCAAACTGGAACTGGATTCAGTCTGTCACTGGGCCTCAGTTTGCAGGGATTACTTGCAAGGTTCTCCCCAGATGTCGGCCATAGTCGAAGAGGGAAAAAGTGATGAGGCCCTCGTGATCTCCCATTTCTATATGAAGTATCACATGAATGGGATAGAATTCTTAGTTGGTCAGTTTTAGTCACCTGTTCAGTTTGCTTCTCCTTGCCCCCCTCACTTATGGGATGTGCATTCCATTGCTATGTCTACCAAAACATGCATCCTACTTTAGAAAAATGCAGTTACTAAGAAGACTTTAGTTGAAAGGAAAATTCACTAAAAGATAAACTTGTCTTGTTTTTAACAAAACCAGGACAATATTCTGGGGAGATTTTCTGAGTGCTTGGATCAGGTGTCCAACATAGCAGGAGGCTTGATTTAAAAGTGATTAAAAAGAGGTAGCCACAAAGTAACATTTCTGGATCATCTAAAAATTTTCATTTTTCAAAATTTATCAAAATTTGGGAGTTTTTTTGACCTACAGCTACTCAGTCAAAATGGCATTTTTACTTGTTTCTCAGAATGGCCACATTGGTGAAAATGTCCCTGCATATGGCAGGTGGCTTGAAATGAATGATCTTCAAATGTCTCTTCCAACCCAAAACATTCCATGTTTCTGATTCTATGATTTATTCTTCATGTTTCATGTATTTGATTATAAGCATGTTTACCTATATGAGAGTTACTGGTTTTGACAGCAAGTAAACCACCTCCATCCTATGCGGATCTAGCAAAGTCTTTGCATAAAAACTCTATATTAGCTTTTAAATGGGATGAGACCATGTAGTTTATCACAGTGCAACATTCATATCCTAAATTCTACCATTATGAGATAGAACAGAAAATTTATTTGAGGAATTATTTTTTTTTTCCAAAAATAACAAATTTTCTGGTACATTGGATAGATCTAACAGTGTTGTATTTAATCCATATAAATTCATAAAAATGTCAAATAAAAATGTCTCTTTTAAACATACACATACAAGCTTGGAAAGGATGAAACCTGAAAGTTAGAGAACATTTCTTATCATGTGCAGCAATACTTTTTTTTTTTATTAAAATATGTATTTCGTATATCTATGTCATATAAAATCTGTACATATGTCTGTGGGGAAAAAAAAAAAGTAACTTCAGTAGAATTTGTACCAGACTTTTAATTCTCTTTCCTATGCATTAGAATATCTTGAAGTTTAAAGGGATTCAGAGAGTTCTTACAGGATCTTTTAATGATAAAAAACACCACTGGTTTAATTCATATTAATTTCTGAAATATTTTGGTACAGGAGAAAGTCATTTACCATACATAAACCCCAACTATTTAATGAAAGTCAAACTATATTAGAAAAAGTATTTTAGGAAACCCTCTAAATGTGTACATGCAATTAAATTGTCAAAAGTTGAAGTACAGGACATTCCTGAGAAGAATATAAAGTCATTTGATTTACAGAGGAGTAAAAGTAGCTGTATTGAATGTATCTGACTTATTGCAAGTAAAACCTAGTAAAGCTGTCCTTAGGACTTATGCACTAGGCTCCACATTGAAATGAATGGTTGCTGTGGTTTCCCAAGTTTTTGTGACAGTAAAGAAATAAAATCCTGACTGCATGCATAACTTACTCATTTTAATTTTAAGGGTATGAAATAATAAAACAAAGAAGTATATGCTTCCTGACAAGACTTGGTCTGAACTATTTACTGTGGGAATTTCCAGTGTTGTCAATATTAGACTCATGTTTGTCCCACTGAACTCAGTATGTGACTTGAGTTTGAAGAACATTGGACCAGTTTTGAGCACTTCTGAAATCTTATTCTAACTTCATGAACATGCAAGGTAGTTTACTGTACTATATCTTATACTAACAGAAATTTGACAAAGAATTTGAGGACCCAAAGGACATCTTATCAAGTATACACAGATACATGTACTCAGATTTTCGTTTCTCCAGCATTTTTATGTCCACATATTTTATGATACTTTTTGGGTTTCACACATTTATAAATCATACATAAATATGAATTAATCTTCAGCTGAGATTTGTATTTGTTTATTAAAGGTATCTGGTATTTATGCCTTAAACTGTTTGATCTTCCTACCTGGTTTACAGAAGGCATATTTGTTTTCTATTATAGATTCACAGTTTTACTCCTTTTGACAGATCCTGTGCAACCACCTCAGAAGCACAGTTCCGCAGTAACTAGGGTTCAAGCTCAGAGCTTAATCAGATCAGATGTCACTAGTCTACACATTGTCACTTTTTCAACATTGACTTTGTGCTTGTTCTTATGAATAGTTAAAGAATTTAAGTTCTGACTTCAACTCAAAATAAAGATTTCAGTGGACTTTGGATGGTTCTTAAATGCGACAATGACCAAGGCATTGACATACCAAGTTTACTGCAAAGCAGGCAGGTGGCTGCAGGGCAGTGTTCAAAATTCATAATAATGGTCACAGAATTTCACATCAAAGACAAAGTCTTTGGCTAATGTTTGACTTAATGTGCACAGTTGATCTTCCACAAGGTATTATGCCTGATGCATGGGACTAGGAATAGTAATGGTGTGCAAGAGCTCTGATAAGCCTCAGAAAAGATGTTTTGGCTGAGTTCATAGAGTTTCCTTCTACCTACATTCTGACTTTTCCAGATTTTCCAGTGCTAATCTTAATGTGAAATTCAAGAAAAGGTCTGTTCAACTTTAAATACTTTTTTGAAAGAGGAGAGGAAGGGAGGCTTTGTCAAGCATTTTTGTTGGTGACAGTGATCTTAGTTGCTAATTTCAGATTGTAAAATAAAATGTACTTTCCCAGAGACTGTAGTTCTGTGCTTAAAACAGTCAGCTGTTTGGCACATGAAGCTGAATAGGAGGGAGCTTGAAACAAAATCCTTTCCCAATGAGCATTTCTCGCAGATAATTTATGTCAGATTGATTTCCAAAGATTGGTTCTGAGCTTGCACATATTTATCTGGTTATTTCTTAAGATTCACATCATAAAATTGCATAACTCAGTTCTTTTTGATGACAAAGCTTGTGCTGCTTCTCTATCAAATTAATTGAAGCATCCTCTTCCAATGTACTTTCATGTCTGCTGGTGTCCCAAATGCAGGCTCGCCTATCACACAATCACTCTGCTACTGTTCTGCAGTTGACCTGATTTGGCACTGAAAAGGCACAAGTGCTTCTGTGCAATCAAACTGGAACTGATGGGTACCGAAGAGACCTTGATAGACTCACCAGGCAGCGTTTGTAAGTCAGGTAAGACAAAGCAAGAGAGAATGCACTGGGGGCAACAGGTACTTTGAAAGTGATTTTCTTTACAAGTCTGTGCAGAAAGAAACAAACACAGATATAAGAATAGGATAATGTCTGTGCATATATGCTGTGTATATCAAACATTCATGCCTGTAGCTTAACTGTAAGAATGCTAGCTGATTTTGGAATAAATTCAAAATACAGATTTATTTGGAAAACTCAGAATGACACATTTGACAAACCTGATAGTACCAAGATCTACAAGGGTATGATTCAATGGCACTGTAGCTTGGATTTAATTTTAAATAATTCAAAACTTGACAATGAAACACATCAGGCCCCAACGGTTATGGCCATGATTTTTAACTGAGAAGTTTGAAATAATTTTAAATTATGTTTTTCTAATGAGGAAGACATAGAGTGCTTATGTAGCTTAAGAAGTCCTCAGTCTTGGTCTGGAATTGGTTATGGAAGTCTCACTTATTTGGCTGTTTGTGATAGATTGAATGTGAGTTGTTTCACAGTTAGACTAGCACTCTTGGGTGTAAGTCCCTGTTTTTAGTTAAATGGTTTCATTTTGACAAGTTACTATATACTTTCATTCAAAACTACCTTTTGTCTGACACAAGTGAAAGGAGTAAGAAAGTGAGGAGGGAAAAAAAATGAAAAAGTGGCTTTACTTTACAGAGATAACCAGTCCTCCTCAGACTTACTCAAATGAGAAGAGCCGTAAAATAAATATTCAATAATTTGATGAGGAAGAAATGATAGCTAAGCCCTCTTGACCTTTTATGCAGCCCATTAACACAGTCTGCTAACACCTGCTTTGTAATTAATCTGCTAATCAAGGCAGCAGGTTTCACCAGTTACCACATTTCCAAACAGATTTCCAGCTTTGTTGCCATGTTGCCATCTCAATTAGTCTGCAGCACTCTTAATGTAGCCTCATCCTGCAGGAAGAAAATTTGGTTTGGATTTGAATGCTTCATAATGAAGCAACCCCTTAATGTATAGTGAACTTATTAGGCATTATGCAGAAAGTAATTTACCTTCCTCTAAAAGTATATGTGTGCTTAAAACTTAGATGCAGAACAAATGATATTCAGATTTGTCCCAAAATAAGATATTTGGGAATAGTTTCCAATAAATAGGCAAACTGTCACAGACATAGAATTGAAAAATTCCTTCACTCAACATGAGTTTGGTCAGGTTCTGTTCATATAAGCACACAAACAAATCATTTTATGTCATATATTTCATGTCCACTTGCAATATTAATACCTTTAGAATTACTGAAATGTCACCTGGAAAGCAGAAAAGCATTTGAAAACTGTCATGTGGATAAGGTTCCCATGGAAACCAATTTCCTTGATATCCATGTGTTCAATATCACTGCCTGTAATTTTGTTTGCATACTCATGGGGAAAGAAAAAAAAAAAAAAAAAAAAAAGCTGTAACAATAACTTGGAAATAATTTACACATTTTTAAGAGATTATAAAAATAGTTATTTAATGTACTGTGTGATTTATGCAATAGAATAGCTCTACCCTGATCAGCATTCATCACTTCTAGCCCTAGCTGTCATGCTGCATATGAAGTGTATGGCATGTTGACTTAGAAAACCATAGGGTTTTACAAAAGTAAACACAGTGCCTCGAGTTCTTTGCTCAGTATATAGAGGAGTTATGCTAGAACAGCAAGGTTAAGCACATTTGCAATGTAGACTATAATGATATTGAATTTCCTACTGCAAGTCCCTAGGACTTACAGTGCTTCTGTGTCACAAGAACACATAACTCCAGAACAGGAAACACTTGTGCTGAGAATGAATTTTAAGGCTTCCCTATCCAAAAGTACTTACAATAATATTAATTGTGGCAGGTATAATTAGGGGGAATTTAAAGTACCTTAGATACAGAGATGAAACTGTGTCATAAAGCTGCCTGTGATAAGAGTTAATAAAACAAATTACCAAAGGAAATAGCCCTTATGAATAATCATAAAGTTTATTCCCTAAAAAACAAACAAACAAGTACTGATCAAACCCAAGAGCAAATACTAAATATTTTGGTGTTGTTGTTGTTTGTTTTTTGTTTTTTGTTTTTTTTCTTCTAGTTTGGATTCTATAAAAACAACAAAAGCAAAATCACTTTCTCTTTCCGTTCTCCAAAAATGAAACACAACACCCTCAGATGCAATCTGCTAAACTGTAGCCAAGTAACTAACCCACCACATGGTTAGAACTCTTGTTTGAACTAAGGAAGTGCTGATCTTTTTTGAATCCATAAGGGCTTGAACTTCAGCAGTTTGCTGTTTTGATTTCGTCCCTGATCTTGTTTTGACCAGAAAATGAATCTTGTACGTAACAAACATCATCAAGACCCTCTTCCTTTCTGTTTTTCTTGTTAGGAAGTTTGGTGTCTTTAAGGCTGGATTTTTTTGCTTTGATCTTGTATCCTGCAGTCACCTAGTTACATTAGATCACCCATGTTCTTAATCATCTAAGTATCTTCAGCTGTCTCATATCCTTAGTCACACTGTATCTTCAGTGCCTCACAGGTCTGTTTACTTTGTAAATACTTCCATTAAATAAATTGGCCTGTTACTGAAGTAAGAGGCTTCTTCAACATGAATATATATATATATATATCTCCATGTGAACAATGTAATAAATGGTATTTCAATTTCTTTTCTATCTTTTTTTTTACTGAAGATGAAAATCAAATATCTGACAGACACCAAATTTAGTTTAAGAAACCTGCAAGTGACAATTCTTACTTCTGACATATTTCATGCGTAGAAGGGAAAAAAACCCAACACCTTAGAAAGAGAGAGAACATGTGTTTGAATAAGATAACACTAGTAATAAAGGTGTGGGAGGCAAAGGAAGACTACAGTCCTTTTGCTTCCTTCAAAACCAGTTTGTGAAGATTTTCAGTTTTAAGTCATTGTGTTGTTTCAGTGGGTCCCTAGTCGAACTCTTTGCTACCGTATAAAGCTGACAGCCTAGATTTTCTGAGTTGCATGGTTAAGTTTTGAGCCAATATAAAACAGAAATGAGGAATGTGCTTTAAGTTTGAGGTAATTCTTATTTGTTGTTGTTATTACAGTTGCAGTGGCAGCTTTAACAAGTAGAAATTTTTCAGAAAGTGCAAGAGCATACTTTACCTCTTTGAATTTATTCTACTTATTACAAAAAAGTTCAACTGAGTACACTTTGCTACACTGCCTTCCCATCCAATTCAAGCCATAAGCAGAAAAGAACATAAAACTTTATAAGCCATGTCCTGGAACTAGCAAAAGACTATGTCACACTGCTGATAACTGGTCATTAACATCCCTGATTCTGAATTACGATCCTTAATTCTGGCTCAGCTATACTGAAGCTATGCTTTGGCACTGAATGAAGACCTGATTTTCTGCTGTAGGCTACATCACTTGCTACTTTATGGGAGCATACCCACTGTTAGATTCAAAGTAAGTCTGAAACATAATTCTATTTTGCAGTTTGTTTTGTTGGTTAAAAGAAGGATAATCGCATAATTCTGAAGTCATTCTATTGCAGGTCAAACATTTCAAGTCAAGATTATCTGAGATTCTTTGTTCAAAGAGTCTATGTGTCAAAGTCATGAACAATGTTTCTGCATATTCGAGAGACATGCACAAAACCTTCATACAGTGAATTGTGGAAAAAGATAAGAGAAATAAAAATAGGATTGTAGTGTTTAAGGGCTTCAAGTGAAAGAGTCCCTGAGGAAATGGGGCAACAGAGAGTTTTGTCTCCAACTTCAGCCACCAACTACCCAGTCAGGCTTGTAAGTTCAATTTTCCCACACATTTTTGTATCTTTCTATACCCCAGTTAAATTCCATCTTACCATCCAGAAGCCTTAAGTTAATCATGTGTATCACAGTTGGATTTAAAAAGTCCAATGTAATAGAAAAGGGAAAGAAAAGTCAAAGAGAGAAGTAGTCACATAAAATCTTTCATGTCTCAGGCTCATAAGCTCTGCAGTTCTACTGGTTCATCATCAAAACTTAAAGGGACTGCATTGATGCTACATTGGCGGCCACTTAAGCTCCAACTAGTGCTACTGCTGTGTATCATTAGAACACCTGTTGGACAGGAAAATGTCATTGCTGCTGGCTAGAACTGCAAAAAGATGTCAAGTCACAGGGAATTATTTGGTCCCTGGAATAAGATTTGAGTTGTCACAGTCTAATTTTAATTAAAAAAAAAAAAAAAAAAAAAAAGATAGGGGGGAGGAAGGAATGACAGGCTTACAAAAATATCCCTGGACTTTTAAAATAAAAAATCTGACATACTGAATTAGTTGGAGTAACAGCTGTCAGTCTGACACTGAGATAGAAGATGACCTCACGCAGAAGAAGGTGTCCCTGGAGTTCTTTGGCTGACACCACTGGATATATAAGCTTAAACACACCGTCATCGAAGCACACATGGTTGCAGCTAAAATCTCAAAAACTCAACAAGAATTCACAAACACACACACAGAGACTCAGACACAGAGATAAATATATATATTTACACATATATGCATGAGAAAAGTTTGCACACTTACAAAGGTCTGGAAGACTGTTATGGAGAGGTGAGTGGCAAGAAAATCTGAGAAAAACTAAAGACAATGAACATAATTAGTTGAACGAATAAATTTAAGCTCACTCATTGTTTATAAGGCACATGAACTCAATTTATAAGAACCTCTTATATAATTTAAACTTGTAATTTCACATACCCTCAGAGAATTTGCTCATACAACTAAAATGATGTATTATTGTTAATGGAGGCTCATTTCCAATGTGGAAGTAGCAAACACATATTGAATAAATCACTTTAGAGTCAGTTAGTTTTACAAATACAATCTTTGTTCATGCTGAAATAATCCACGTAGACAATTAGTTCAGAGCAGCTTCTGTCCTATACATTATGTACTCTATGGCACACTGTTTTTTCTATCTGGGTAAGTCCACAGTTACCCTACACCTAAACTTACAAAATAGTACACGGTTGGTGAGCAAAAGCCAATAATACCCTCTTAGATATTTTTCTTGTTTTTGCACTATCCTTTGGGAAGAAGTTGCAGAAATCATTAGATCAAGCCAGTTTCTGAAATTATGGACCTTATGTAGCTCCATTACACAGGAATAACCCTTTATATGTGCATTTTTACCCTAGTGTGAACTTCAAATAACTCCAAAGGAATTGGATTCAAATGACTGAGAATGGTAGAAATAGTAACTTTCTTGTTTGTTGAATTTTACTGTTTATTCAGCTCTCCAAAGGAATAATTAATTATCCTCTAAACCAAAATAATACAATTGTATTTGAGATTTTATTTTATTTTTATTATATATTATAAGGTGTTTTGGTTTTGTTTGTTTGGGCTTTGTTTGTTTGTTTGTTTTTTCTTTGCCAGTGATATTTTTGGTATTTTTTTCAAACTTAAATAAAGAGAAGAAAATTCACAGAAGAAAGGGATATTCACTTTATGCTGAAGGATTACTTAAATTTTATGTATACTCTTTCATAATATATTTTTATATAATATCATTATATGTAATGATATTAAACACAGGCATTGACATATGTAATACTGAGCACCAAAGAGAAGATTTTTGTGAAGGACTTGATACTCAAGTTCAGAGTGTGTTTGTTTATAATGCATTTCCTGGCTCTGTCTATAGCTTAGTCATGTTAGATTTGAAGAAAGCCTTCTGAGCCAAAATAAAGTTATAACAGATACAAATATAGTCCATCATTAGTGGAAGAAAGGCACAGTTATCTGGAGAAAGTGATGCGTCAGGTTGAAGACATGACAGAAAGTTTTAAAATGGCTGCACATCTTTGGAAGCATGACACTTTGTACTGGCAGGAGCAGAAGCAGGCAGAACAGACTGAAGAAAGTAAAGTGCCTAATGAGGTTTGAAGGGAAAGATGTTTTAGAGCCTGGTCCAAAACACACCAAAATGAATTTGGATATTTTTTTTTCTCATGGGTTATACCAGGTTCTCTATCAGGGTCTGCACTTTATTCATAACACCACATATGTCATGAGGGGATAAAACAAGGAAGGGTTACGAAAAAAAGTGTGGGTGTATAATACTGACAGAAACTGCACACATCTCATGAAGGCAATGATTTACACCAGCTGAAAAACTGGTTAGTACATACATTTTTGTTCAACAGGAAGAAGTTGCAGCTTTCCTGCCTATGATTGATATATTGTCTCTGTATATACAAAAGAATAATAAACAATGCTCTAGGTAACATCTTAAGCAAAATATATAACTGCCAATATAAAGAAGAGACAAATTTCAATTACATGTCATATGTTTTTTTCCAAAATTATTTAAGATCTCAACAGAAAAGTAGTTCATGGTGACATGAAGCAGAAAGCTTAAAATATGCAATGAAATAAGAGAAGCACCTTAGCTTTTATTCTATAAAATGTCAAAATAAGATTATTAGAAATATAATTTTTAATTCCAAACAGTTTAAAGTAAAGAATTGTTTGGTATTCTGTAATATAGTAACACTTAAATTCTAAGTATTTGTAGAAAGGTGTAATATGCATTTCATCTAGTGTAGATGGGTACATAAATACATCTTCCAAAGCAACACTAAATCGCTTCCACAGAAAATGTGTAGAAAATGCAACTAATTTATAATTTACAAGAATCTACCAGAACTTAGAGAGTGCAAACTTTGGAAATCAGTCTGGCTTTTGTATGTTTTTTCTATTTATTTGGTATCATGGTTACACATCGCCTAATGTACAGCTCAGGTTGGAAAACAAGTTAACAGTTATATGACAGAGAAACTAGCAGCACTAGAAAGAATCATATTTAATTATATGTTGCTAAATACAGAAATTCATGAAGCTGATACTTAGCAAGAACTAAAAGAAATCATGCTAGCTTATCGGCAGCACTGAGATTGGGCTGACATTTTCTTGATCAGTAAAAGGCATTTTGTGATTTTTTTTTTTAAGTATAAAGACAAAGAAGTCTGTGAGAACAGTAAATAACTAAATTTACTTGTCCTCTATCACCATAGAAATAAGAGTGAATCGACCCTCAAGAGGTCATTTGGGCCATTCCAAATCATACCACATAATCAACACTATCAAGTAGGTCTACACAGAATAGTTTAATTTACACTGTAATATAAGTAGATACTACCTTGTAAGTGACTTAATGTGCCATTCTCCTAAACTACTCTTCCTGTGACAGTAATGAAACTATACCACTGGTCTACCTTTACTATAAATTACTGAGGTAGTCTAACTGTTTAGCATACAGTACTGTGTTGTAACCCACCAACATTAGAATGTTATGGGAGAATGAATATTGTTTATGCTACATGGGCCAATGCCTATTTACCCCCCTCAAACGGAATTATATCACTGATTTCAACAGAAATCACAGCTAATTTTGACTCTGTTTTTCATATTCTAGTGTTTGTTCTTGTATGAAGGAAATACAATTAGGTAATTTTAAATGGTTTATGGAAATTCAGATTGGTGCGGTCCACAAAGGAAAAAGCAAAACGTAAAACAAGCAAGCAAGCAAACAACAACAAACCAAAACCAACCAACCAAACAAAAAACAACAAATGAAGCAAAACATTAGAAAAACAGATAAGCTTCATGAAGCAGTTTGTCAGCCCTCAAGTAGGATACTGGACAATTCTTTCTGGCTCATATATGAACACAAATTCTCCTTACTTCCGATTAACTATCTTTTTGCAGTTCCAAAACATTTTAGAAAAAGCTCGTTAATCCTGTACAGTCCACCACCTGCTGCTATCTCTAACATAAGATAGAGATGATATTAAGTTTATACTGCATGATGCATTATAAGATGATGTAAATAGTGTATTACATCCATTGTAGGATAATGCATAGCCTTTTTAAAGAAATAAAACATTTGATACATGCTGCAAAAGTTAACACCAAGTTCTCTCTTCATATGGATGTCTACATAACATGATATTCTACAAGGTGCTGAGACACTGATGATAGACACCCCGTAGTTTTCCCTATTCATATTCAATAACAGAAACTGCAAAGTGTAGTACATCTGATTCCCAGCAGGACAACACGCTCCTGAAACACTGATTTTCTCAATATGCTGTGTACCTTTGTGTAGTAATGCGGATTTTTCAAGTTTGTGTGGGGAGATCACATCTTGTTCACTTATTACATTGAAAAGTGTGTTTCCACATGTTTTTGGGTTTTTTTTGGCTATTTCAAATCATGTAAATTGATGACCAGTAGGTGAAAATTTTCATGAAAAAATTAACATCAATACAAGAGCTTCAGAGTAGGCTTATGCTTCTTTCATCAAGGCAAATTTTTTTAAGCTACAATGTTGACCCTGTTCTATGCAACCTTATTTATTTCCATGAGAAAATCCTTTTCCACTGCTTTTGTCTAAAATAGACTTTGCACTACTATATCACTACCACCTTGTCTTCACATAACCTTCCCTGTCATTTTTAGATGCTGACTGCTTTATTAGATTCATAAGGCCTTAATATTTTCAATTTTAGGTGTAAAAACACCTACTCTGCCAATTAGAAAGCAGGTTGAATATTAGGCTTTAGTATACAATATATAGTATACAATAACTTGTGTGGTTTCTCTGTTATTAACTCACTATGGCAATATTTGTGTGTTACAAAAAAAGATGAATTTGAGACTGCTGCTGCTGGACTAGAGAGCACAAAGGCTGAAGCTGAAGGTTCAGCCTTCCCCAGTGCTGCCTGAGCCCACACCGAAGCCCACTATTGTGTTTAAATTTTTTGTCTTATAAGCTAGATGCCCAAGTCTGGCCTTGACTGCAAGCAGCAAATCATGGTTAACCAGTAGTACAGACATCCTTAGCACCTGAAACAAACAATTAATATGACCAACTTCTCTTCCTACCAGATATCAATATTTTGTTAAAAAGTGTTTTCTTTACCATTCCTCCTTTACCTGACAGGAAAAGTATGTCTGAATGTGAAAGGTGTGGTGGTTTTTATTTAGTGTATTCTAAGCAGTTCAGCACTGTCTGAGAAAGACTAGAGTTATGATAATTAAATGCATTGTACATTTGAAATGTATGCTTCTCCTTATGAAAAGGGGGAAAAACAAAACAAAAAAAACCTGCAGCCACTTCATTTTAGCATTTTAGCAGTGGTAGTGTCTTCGGGAAAATAAAGCAGTTTCCAGAACTGATATATGCTTGAAAGTTAGAGAAACATAAAAGTTGAACCGAGATTTCTCCTATTTGCCAAGTCCTCATTTGATTTTGTTTTAATTAATACAAGTTACAGTTCTCTTACTCCCTCACACTAAGAAGGAAAAATCATGGTGACTCTTCCAAAAAAGTTTGAACTGAGTTGAACAGAATCCATGAAAACAAGCTCTTCAAATGCTGAGATCTTAACAGGGTCTGAAATAGGTCACAGAATTTTCTCAGAACTAATTAAATTAATTTACTGACACTTCTCTGACTACAGTTTCAGTAGTGTTACTACCTAAATCTTGCAATATCTTCAGTTTTACAGTATCCTGCTTCCTCTGCCAAGAAACATGATGTTTAAAACATAAGGCTTCTAACTGATCTTCAGTTTCTTGTTATCAGCTAAAGAAATTACAATCTGGTTAAAAATTAAATAGATTTACTAACATGTCTCTACATGAGGGAGAAAAAGGAACTGTGCTCATGAGAACTAGGAAGCATCTGTGACAAAGGAGTCAGCTGAGGAGGCCTCCTGGCATCAGTATATTTACTCTACCTCTGCACATCTTTTACCTAGCACATTTGGTTCAGGTGGCAATGTCTTGCCAATGAGGGGTCTGCAGTGTGGCTCCCATGTGCTGGACACAGTTGGTTCCATTTGGCTCCAGCAGACTCACTACAGGTCACAGCTGAACCCCTCAGCCAAGCATACCTATGAAAAGGCAAAACGCTCTGCAGTAGCTATGAGAGAGGAGTGTGAGAAACAACTCTGCAGACACCAAAGTGAGAGAAGGAGGGGGAGGAGGTGCTCAAGGGGCCAGAACAGAGGTTCTCCTGGAAACCATGCTGGAGCAGTTGCCCACACTGCAACCCACAGAGAACCCCACACTGGACCAGGTAGATATTTCCTGAAGGAAACTGCAAACTGTGGAGATTCTGTGCTAGAGCATATTTACCCTAAAGACTGCAGCCTTTGGTAAGGAAAGACCCATGCCAGAGCAGGGTAAAAGTGTGAGGAGGAAGGAGCAGCGGAGAACTGTTATGGACTGACCACAACCCCAGCATCTCATCACTCTGCACCCTTGGGTGCGAGGCAGAGGAGTCAGGAATGAAGGAGTAAAGTCAAAGCTGGAAGGAAGGATGTGGTGGTGTTTTATGTTTTTTTTTTTGGTTTTTGTTTGTTTGTTTGTTTGTTTGTTTTTGTTTGGTTTAATTTAGGTTTTGTTGTTGTTGTTTGGTTTTTTTGTCCTTACCATCGGAATATATTTTAAGTAGCAAAAGGTGAAACCACTTTTCCCTAAGTGAAGTCTGCTTTGTTCATGATGGCAACTGGTAAATGATCTCCCCATATTTATCTTGACACATGAGGTTTTTTCATCTTATTTACTACCTCTGTCTCATCGAGGAAGAGGAATGAGAGAGCAGCTGGATGGCCATCTGGCAGCCAGCTGAGGTCAGCTCACCATATCTACACATTTTGTTGTCAGTATTCAAATCCTTTGTTTCTTTGAAGGGAATCAGATGACAAGACCCATCTGTAGAAGTAACATGTGGAGTTAGACAGGAGTAAAGAAGTATATAGAGGCAATTTAAGGTGGATAGTGGGGTTATTTGGAGTCCAAAGTAATATTGATTTTTCTTTTTTTGAAGTATTATTCAGGGGGAAGTAGAAACTATGAACTTTATTGGGGTAGATTTTTGTCAGTGCAAATCATCATATCTCCGTTGCTTCCATAATAGCTATGCCAATTTGTGACAGATTAAGATGCATTGTACCTTGAAATGATCCTGCAGTCTGAAGTAGTTTTAAAAAATGGTCTTTTAGGATAGTTTTTGTTTGTTTGTTTGTTTCCAAAGTGTTTCAGTATGTCTAACACTTCAGAAACCGGAACACAAGTTTGAAACCCTAAAGGTAGTGTTAGAATTTCAATGAATTCAACAGAGGCTAAAACAGGAGCAAAAGAGAAGACAGTGAAGGATGTAGGAGATGTAATGCACCTATTTAGAGCTTAGGTCTCCAATGCATAATTAGAATCTAACTTCTGTATTAATTACAAAAATTTTTGTCACAGCTCTCTCCTTGCCTAATGCCTTTTTTCCAAAATTCTTCCATATTTCTGTGCTCTGTTACAATATTTTCTGTTCCAGATTTTCTGGTGTATGTTTGTTTGTTTGTTTGTTTGTTTTATTCCTCCCCCCCTCTCCCCCCCATATACTTTGTACTATTATTTTACAAACCTTTCTGAACCCAGCAATTATGAAGTCTGGCTTTCAAATTCATTTTCAACAAATATGTTTGGAATCAGGCAAAATGAGTGTGTCCATTACTATTGAACGTGCTCTTCTTTTGAGAAGTATTATAACAGTATCTTGGGCTATGTATGTATTGCAGTGTATGACTATGTGCAGAGACTTTCTGATTTTTAAGAAATGCACAGTAAAATCTTCTGCACAACCCTAAGTTTTGGTCAGTATTATATGGAGCTGTGGATTGTTATATTTTTTACATTCATACTTTTTTGCAGCTTAGTATCTGAAATCAGAATTGTTCCAAAATGTGTTCCAAAATGCAGTTCCAAAATACGCAATGTTTTTTACTTCTCTTTAACTGATAAAAAACAACAAACAGGATTGCCAAGCACTGTCATTCTATTGGAAAAGAGTAACAGATATAAATGACTAAAAGAATCTCAACAAAATGGTAAAGACCTAGTTGTCTGGAAATGCTGCAAGGATGGATTTACAGGGCAATTAGTGGTGTTTTACACTAATCAATTCCAAATATCAAATATTTTTAATTCATTCATTAGTGATAGCAGCTCCTCAGCTTCTCAGCACAGCTTGGATGAACTTTGGAGAGCATGATCAATGCTGTAAAAGAGAAAGGTATGACAGGAATACTCATGTTCCCTGTCATCCTGCTGGTCAAGGCTCTATAGCAGTTCCAAAGTAGAAACGACTTCTTTACAGCTAGACTGAGAAAAAACTTAAATCCTGTCACTGCAGAAAATCCATTTGTGTTTGTTCAAGAGAAAGGTTCTTGTGACCTTGATTTTCTCACTGTAGAAAAATAATTAAGTTCCTCCTTATAATATAGATATTACAAGAATCTGAACATGATGCTTACTTTGTCATTTGATTACTTAACAAATATAGCTTGTAATAAAGTTTAAATAACTCCACTTCAGCATGTAAAAATGTAGTGATCTCTTAATTTGAAAGCTCCATTAATTTGATTCTGTGGACCATCATACTGCACCATCCTTTCCTTTCAAATACCAACCTCTATTACAAAATTTCTCAATTTTTGTATAACATTTTTCTTAATTTTCTACAACCTCATTCCTTTGATGCTTGCTGATTCTCAGCCTATTGCTTACAAGTTTATGTTTAAAAATCAACTTCCAACTGCAATTAAATGTGTCTATGATGTTTATCGCCCTCCAGGCCCCCCTTGCCTGAACAATTGCAAAGAGAAACAAATTCTTTTTCATTTTACATTTTGCCAAACTTTAGTTTCCTTTATAGAACAAGTATCCCATGTGAGAAGTCATATTAGGAGTTCTCCTTTTTTTTTTCTCCTGAGGTTAAACTTCAGGTTTCCAGTGAAAATATGGAATAACGTTAGCCCCATATTTCTTGGAAGATGAAAAACTATAGAGAATTTCTAATTTAACACTACTTTCTATGATTACACATGGGAATTCTCCTTTCTAGTAATTTATTAATGAAATATACAGAGAACATTAAGAATTAATTAGATCACCATTCCTGATACCAAACAAAATCAGGAAGCCCACAACAAACTAAAATCAAAACCCAAACCTGAGGAATCTTCTTTCAGACTTCATATCGGATCATTAAAGCCTGACTCTGTCACACACTCTGATCAGTTACCCTGAGAAATGTTAATATCAGAAAAAGCCCTCTTAAGTACCATATATCCTTCACATGAAAGCATGAGGTCTGTGAGGATTGTACAGAACATCACTTATCCTGTTAATTAAATGATAATTAAATCACAGTCATATGCAGAAAAATATTAACAATGCAATATGCATGTCAAAAACCATGAAAATGACGTTTTAAACCAAACTGAATTAAAAGAAAAAAATTCTGTGTAATTTTTTTTTTTTTTTAATTTTGTGTTGTGATTTCTCCACTAGATACTAAACATAAACCTATGTTTTTTTGAACCATAAATTTTCTGGTCTCAATTGTAGCACCTTGTATTAATAACCTGAAATGTAATATGGCTGCAGCTGGCTGATTGTGAATTATTCTCCCTGTGGAAGGGAAATCTTTAGCGCTTCTCAGCCTGCAAATACATTCGGCACACTAAGCGCCTGACCCTCAGAGAGGCTTCTCTGCCTGAGATAAGGAAAACAGGGGAATGTTTTTTTGTATATCTTGATACAACTGTTAGCTTTGTGGATGGATTTTTAGAGCCGTAGAGTGTTATAAGGAGATGAAAGTAAGTTGAAAATCAGAGGGAATATCTGTGTCAGTGATTTTACCCTTCTCACCCATATTGGTGTGGGAGGCTTTGAAATGAGTCTCAGCAGCAGGGAGGATGCCAAGAAAGCTCACCACTCTGATGTCATCTTATACACCTCTAAGACTACCTCAAGGTCCAGAGCACAGTCTATTGCAGTTCTGCTCCTCCGTGGCCCTTGTAACTGTTTCATAAAGGGAGTCACAACAGCATACAGGGGTAATATTCACTCCAACACAGGACAGTCTGTACAATAGACACAATTTCAATAAATCCTTCAGAGTTGAGCAAATACTGCCACGACTTAAGCTAACCTTGCTCCTCAAGATGACAATAGGCCTTGGAAAAATCTGAGTGTGCTTCAGAATACTGTGTTTGTAAGTAGGAGAGAAAACAGTGCATCTGAGAGGCTTTTCTATGTGTGTGTTTGTTTCTTAGACCCCCGCCCTTCACTTGCAATGATCTATTTCTCAGCATTCTTGTTCTCATTCTTATTTGTACATATTATACTGTACACTGACAGCAAAATGTATTCCTTAGCTTGATTTTTGAGCTGTATGGTGAAGAGAAATACCTGGAATATAGAATAAGCCTGGACTGAAAACCAAAAAATTAGAATTTATTTATTTAGTTAGTTAGTTACTTGGTTAGTTTGTGTCTGTTGCTATCAGATCTGGAAGGGAAAATGACAGGAAAAACTGCTTACTTTACAGATCACTGGTGGAACTCCAAAGAATCAACTGGCATGAAAAATGCCTGAGCTCACAAAAAAACTTTGAAGTTTTTGGAGGATTGTTCCTATACTTCTGATCTATAAAAGCATCATCTGAACTCAATGTGATCTGCAAAACACAAAGAGAAAGAGTTGGGTTATGCATTCAATTAGCAAATGTATTTACAAATCACTATTTTACCATGAAATAGCAATGAAAACCTGCTTATTTTTATCTCAATCATTGCAGATAAAGGCAAAATTTAAATCAGCAACATCCTAATGTTTTTAAAAGAATTGCCCTTACCTAGATTAAGCCTCTCCTTAAGATTAAGGAGATTTATTGAGACAGATAAAATATCTGTCTCCAGATTAGGGACATAAGGGAAATAAGGGTTCAAAAATGGATTCCAAAAACCTCTGCCCCTGACCTTTTAGCTGCCCTTATTTTGTCCTTAAAAATAGACACAAATGAACCATCACAAAGACGATTTCAGACTCTTTCTCAGAAAAAAGGCAACTCTTAACTGGTTGTGAGTTACCAATCTTGTATATGGGAAAAAAAAAAAAAAATCCTTGAATGATATTTCTGCAGAACCAGTCATGAGGAAACAAAACAAAACAAACAAACAAAAAAGAAAAACCAAAACTGAAGAAACAAACAAAACACCATACACATAAAAAACTTTCAGGGTTTGTTCTTGGCTTTTTGTTTGTTTGTTTGTTTGTTAGGTTTGCTTGTTTCCTTCGTAATCCCCTTTAACTGCTACAGAGGATATTGGCTATTCATTATGAAAGCAATTTTGTCTGACATACAGCTACATGTCTGTGTAATCTTCAAGATAGATCTGATACAAAGATTACCTACATTTTTGTTAGTATAAAAATTCTGAGGTGGCCTCTCTAAATTTCATCTCATCTCCTTTTTTGTCTGCTAAGAGTAGAGATTCAAATACACTTTTTAAACAAACAAACAAACAAACAAAGGTGTTGGGTTTGTGGGGAGGGGTTATATTTCTTATTTCTATTATTTCCCCTAATGTTATTACTTCTTTTTTTTTTTTTTTTTGAAGCTCCATAAGACATTACACAAGGCTGAAAATCAAAATCTTAGAAAATTGTACTGTACTTAATTCATAGCTAAAAACAAAAGAAAACATAGATTTTACAGAAGAAAAAAAAAGGCAGAAAGAAAGCAGAGCTTGGCTGATGCAATTGATTTCAACTGGACATTTGTGATTTACATATCTGAAATCTGTCCAGGAATTTTTTATCATTTTTTAGAATGCAGGGTTTTATTTTTCTCTGGAGGCTCCTTTTGATATATTCATGGGTTTTCTCAAAGACCTCTGAGGGCAAAATCTGAAATGAATTCACTTACCTGAGAAAAAAAACATACCACTGATATCATTGCCTAGAGAAATATTAGGAAAAACAAATAAATCACAATAGCAAAATCATTCAAAGGGGAAAGTCCAGAGACATAGTGTTTTCTTGCACATACAGTATATTAGAGATGGAAGTTACCTCAAGGCCTTCAATTGATTTGATTTTTCTGTGGTTGGTTTAACTCAATATTTCAAGGTCCTTGCTTCTTTATTATGTTGCTCTTTGTTTCTTTATTATGTTTTTATTTTGAAATATTATTATGAGAAGCACTATTTTGAGCATCATATGAATACACAGTAATATACAGTGGCACTTGTATTTTCATATGACCTCGTTATTCCTTAGGCTAAACTGACCTTTACTTTCCCCATCACCTCCCCTCCCCACTTTGTCTCATTCACACATTTAACACTTTCAGAGAAACACAACTTGAAACAATAGCTACTATGGTAAAATGAGATATTCAGGGTTCTTGTGAATGGTGTGTGATTTTAAGTCAGTTATTAGGAGTGAAATCAGGAATCTGCTCCTCATGAGTAACATGCCGAGCAACTTAAAGAAGGGGAAGGAATGAAAAGCACCTGGTTTGTCTTTGCAGGTCTGTGATTATTAACTGCTGGTCTCTACCCTATTCTCCAGATAAACTGTAATTTCATCTATGTTGGCTATAATGGTACTATTCCAGTAAATGAGGTCTGATTTTAAACAAAGATGGATATAGGATGAGATGCTCTAGTGATTTTGTTTCTACCACCTGAGAAAAAATAGCGGCTGTGGCCAAAACTGGATTTTACAGGTTTTCTTTAGTTTGTTTGTTTTTAATTTTGGCACCAATAGCTAACCAGATAGCATTCTTTATGACTTTTCTGAAAAAAAACAAAAAAAAAACAAAAACAAAAACAAAAACAAAAAAAAAAAAAACAAACAAGAAAACATATTTAGCACAAGAAAAATAATTAGCACATTTTAGTGCCATTCATTTAGCGGTCATATATGAAACTAATTTTTTTTTGGGAAGTCATTTGCTTAAACTACCTGCAGTATTTTGTAAAATCCCCTGTACTAGATGTGGACCCTGTATACAGAGTTCCAGACAGAGATTGCTTGTGTTATGAGATCAAGACTGACAATAAATTTTAGTGTATGACCTCTCTAAATGCATTTTTTAAGAGGCTGAAAACCATCAAAGTGGCTTGAGCATTGTGCTATTTGTTCTTACTATTATTGGAATGTGTCTCAGATCTAAAGAGGTTTTGTTTTTTAGTTTGTTCCATTAATATTTAGCAACTGTATTCTATGTCAGAGATGTGAGAAATTTTTCACTTAGTCCAGTTGTGATACATTTTGAAGTTACTACAGTGGTGTCACCCCTACAGTTTCAGCAGAAGAGGATTTTTAATCCATAAAATACATAAAGGGTCACTGTGATGCCTAATTCACTCCAAGAACCATGACAATGAGAGCAGCAGGGGAACACATCATGCAGGGGAGGTGGTGTGCTAAGGGGTTCGAAGGCAGACACAGTAACACTCTGCAGCTGAGCAGGACAGCCTCCTCAGGCAAGGTGGGAGCTAAAACAGCTTCTCCATTCACTCTGACCTTCCTAGGGGTACATTCCTGAGGTCAGTTCAAAGGCAACTGTGCAAATACTCCTGTGAGTCCAGTGTCTCACCCACTGTTGCTGGAGGTACAGTAAGCTGCAGCATGGGTGGCACCCAGGCTACCAGCCATCCCCACTGCCCTTGCAAATGGGGTTCCCTCTGCAGAACAGAGGGATGAGACCTGTCAGCTGTTTGTGTTGTTGCTGTCAGATGCAACTACAACCATGTTGTTTGTGTTTAAAATACAGCCCCTGCCAGTTTGTCATCTCTTGGTGGAATAAGCCCAGCAGATTTGATTACTGAGAAGTGTCTTTGCTAAACTGAAGGTGGTGCTTACTTGCACCAGTGGTTGCTAACGACATTTTTTATCCCCTTACCTTGGAAAGCCTATTAAGAACTGATTTAAAAAATCAGTATTCCATGTTCATACTTCACCGGCCTATAAGTAAATAAATAAATCAGTGTATGACACTGAAATAGTTAAACAAAGGTTAATACACAGAACACAACTTTCTTACAAGACTGGAAAAGGTTCCTACTAGAAAGCCAGAGATGTCAGTCATGTCTAGATACCCTTCTTGTGAATTTGAACCAATATTTGTCATATAAGACCACTGGACTTCTGTGGTTTAAACCCAGCTGGCAGCTAAGCCCCACACAACCACTCGCTCATTCTCCCACAGTGGGATGGGGGAGACAACTGAAAACATAAAAGTGGGAAAACACATGGGTTCAGATAAAGGCAGTTTAATAATTAAAAAAAGTATCAATAATAATTAAAGATAATAATTATAATGCTAATAATAATTTGCAAGAGGAAAAAAAAAAAACAACAAACTAAAAATAAAACCCAAGAAAGACAAGTCATGCAGATGAAAACAATTGCTCACCACCAACAGACCGATGCCCAGCCAGTCCCTGAGCAGTGCGCCCCCACCAACCTCACCTGCAATTTTATTTCTGAGCATGATGTCATACGGTATGGAATATCCCTTTGGTCAGTTTGGGTCAGCTGTCCCAGCAGTGTCCCCTCCCAACTTCTGGTGCACTCCCACTCTACTCCTTGGTGAGGCAGGATGAAGATTAGAAAAGGCCTTGACTCTGTGCACGCACCGCTCAGCACAAAGTAAAACATCCATGTGTTATCAACAGTATTTTCAGCACGAATCCAAAACATACTCCCATACTAGCTACTATGAAGAATTTTAAGTCTCTCCCAGCCAAAACCAGCATGTAACGATTCCTTCAAGTGTCCACTGATCATATCAAACAGAGGTGGCCATTGTTGAACTGGCTGCCCCAATCACATTCAGGACACAAGTACAGCAGGTTTTAGTACTAAAAAAAAAAGCCCCTATGTGGAGCTTTATATGTTAAATTAGAAGTATTTTTCTACAGCACCGACATAAGAATGTTGACAAATTTTGTCTGTATGTCTCTCATAGCTCATCCTGCATAAACCACTTTAGAAACTTAGAAATAGCTTCCTTAGAGCAACATAAGACTTCATTTTCATTCTATTGGTTTGTTCTGCACTTATATATCCCAGTGAATGTAATCAAGATACGAGTTTTCACAGTGAAAAATCATTACTAAAGAAAAATCACAATTGATTAGGTCTAGACATTTTTGTCACATGTTTCATTAAATTCCTGTGTACAGTATGGTCCATTATTTGTCATAGGAGTGTTTGGGAGCTTCTTTGGTGGAAAAGGGCACTGTTTGCAAGTATCAATGTTTCATAACATCTCTTTTATTCAGACCCACTTAAATATGATTCTGTGAGAGTGAAACAGTTCAGAATTTACCTCAGGTTTTTTGTCTGTAGAAAAACTCAACTATAGAGTGAAAACCTTTTACCAAGTTCTGTGTTGAAAATAAATATACTACAATACTGTAGAAATAGATAAAAATAATAATGCTGTAATATTATTGATCATATGCCATATGTTTTGTTATATTTTCTCACTTTCTCACCCTTTTTTTCTGAATGTTTGTAGATTAGAGATAAAGAAGACTGCTTTTTAATTTTAGTTTCTCTCTAACTTTCCCATCTCTTTCTATAATTGATTTGTATTTTACTCTATAATTCTGTTTGTCTTGAGTTTTTTAAATTTCTGCTTCCCTTTCTCTTTCATATTTCTATTCTTTTAGCTATGCTAGACTCATTCTATTTTTATTTTTTTACTTTATGTAACTTATACCCTCCCCACCTCTTTATTTTTTCTTTTTTTTCTGGATGAACACATTTCCTCTCATGCTTTCTTCGTCTATTAGTTCAAAATAGGCAATTTAATTTGAGCATCAAAGAGCTAGAAGCATCACAAAGGCCCTGTGTGCTTTACTGTCTGTGCCACATTTTATATGAGAGAAAAACAAGATAGAGCATCAGCTGAGAAGGTAGATTGATGTCTGCTACTATTGGATAATTTCTCTTAATAAGGATTTCTTCCTACTACCTGTTTCTCTAGCGCAGTAAGTGCAATAAACCCTGTTCCTCTTATTTCTCCCTCTTTCTCTTCGTATGGCATCTGTGTCTTATTGCAAGGAACAACCAACATTCTATATTCTTTGTGCAACTGCAAAAGTAATTTTGCTCACAGATCTTGAATGTTTGAGTCAGCTCCTCTGTCTTGGTTTTCTCTTTTAGCCTATTCAAGATTTTCTTTTGACATTCAAGACTTCCTGTGTTTCCTGTTCAACTCTGTAACTATTATAGCATTGTGTTCTTCTTTTTACCATTCTGTTTTCCTCACCTCCATGGGGATGTAATGATAGGACTAGGAGGAGGATGAGCTAGGAACCAATATTTCTTCCTAATTTTCCCCTGCAAGGAGAAGACTATTAATTCCAGGTACTCCTGCTCTTGCTGAAGTTTAGCTGATAGACAACACTAGGGACCAGCACCTCCCGTCTGAAACCAAGCTGTCCTTCTTACCCTTCCTTCTCATGCAAAAATGATAAATAAATGCTCATCTTGTACATCAATTGCAAGACCACATACAAATAAGACAGAAATGCAAATTTGTAGAAGGCTTTCAAAACATAAAGTTCTATGCAAGCACTAAGTATGATTATGATGACTATTAGTGACCCTAAGTACTGTGTGATTCTTTGAGGGCAGAACTGAAACTCGTTTAACATATCAAAGGGAAGTGAGCCTATATTTGAAGCTCTGTTTTAACTAAGTCAATTTCACACCTGCTCCTTTTGTCGGTCCATATGTATGTCGTCAATGAAAAATCCTCTCCACACGAGCATTTGCGGTGGGAATGATTATGACACATTTCATTATCTTCAGTAAATTGGATGGTTCAGTCCTTGAACTGCTGAATATCCCACACAGGTCTTGTCCACACTGCAGATTTCACTCAGTTATAGAATAATTAAGCTGAACTCATCATATAGAGCCTGTGCTTCTAGCTCTGCTGCAGAGAGAAATCTTTTCAGCTGTAGTTCAGAGCATGCAGGGATTATTTTTTCCCAAATCTAAAGAAAAAAAAAATACCCATTTTGATACCATTTAGAGTCAGTGGCACTGAACAATTTGAGGAAGCAATCAGTAAGAGTCCTTATGTATTTGTGATTTCTTAAATATTGGTTAGAATTTCTGAAGTTACACACTGATTTTTTATATTTAAAATATTCTCTTCACTGAATGAGTCCATTTTGATTGTATCTCAAAATAATTACTGCCTCTTTCTTCTTATTCAAGAATGATAATTACACCTAACAACATTTTTACTCTGTTATGAAGTATTTGTCAGGTTAAAACACATCAAGGGCTTCTGTGTAACAGAGCTAAAGGATTTTGTATCAAAGTAAACAACATTTTTCTGCATTTCATTATTCTTTTTTCTCTAGCAAAGGCCAGAATTCAGTATTTTCAGTGTTTCAGAATGAGTTCTACCTGGGGTTACTGCACACAGCTGCCTATGAAGGAGCTGTTCACAGTTCCCACCCTCTTAGAAGAAATAATAAATATATTTTCTTGGCATAGTGAACGTTTAATTCATGCTCTTATAAAACATTGGAAAATATGTATGGAATAAAATATTAAATAACCTTATAACAAAATCCGTTTCATGGTGCTAATTTTCCTCACAGAATTCTTTCCTTATAAGTGAAGAAAATCACCTACACACAGGATTGAAACTCAAGATTTGCATCTGTGTATTTCAGGACCCCATATAAACACATTTCTCACTGATCTTTCAGAGGTGAGTTGGCAGTCTCTGGAGTGTGACTACAATACATAAGGTATGTGTCACCTTGTGACACTTGTGGGATTGATTCCTTCAAGTGAGGTAGTTTGAGGAATTCCTACTTTACAGTTCTCAGTGGGGTTTAGAGATGAGAGAGATTTCAAGCTATGAAGTGCCAAAGGCAGGAGCAGAACTTTAAGTTTCAAGTGAAGTTTTTCACTGGAATAAATACACTCACAAATTTAAAGGTGCCTCCAGGTGGTTAAGGCTTCAGATAATTTCACAGGTATCTAGTTTTTTATAGAAAAATAGGGCAAAGAACATTCACTCATTTTTCAGAAGAAGCTGCCAGCTAGCAATTATGAAGCTATCAACAATAACATGGGGAAGGGGGCTTGTTTAAGTTTTGATAATGTCATTGTTGTTTTTTGTTTCTTTGTTTGGTTTTAATAGTATAAAAGGGTTTCCATACAAGAAGGGTCACAAGAAAGTAGCTAATTATTTCCTACGTATAGAAAATGATTGCTTAATATCTATATTAACTTCCCCACCCCAAATACTGTATCACACAAGCACAGAAAAAAAGATTATTCTTTTATTGGGGCATTGTACACCACTTTTTTTATTCAGAGGAATATGAACCACAGTAATTGAAGCATTGATTCAATTTGGGTCTTAGTTGAGAGAGGGAAAGAGAAGTGATTTTAAATTTTAATGAGGAAGCCTTTAGCATTTGAAGAGCAACTTGTTTATTACAAGATCTGCAGTATCCTGAATAATGTGAATTATTTTTCAAGAAGATGTATTTTTTTCTCAAGCATCACTGAGTTAAACAAGGAGCCATACCTCCTGTGAAGTCATATTGTCTTGCAGAGCACCATGGTCTCTCTACCAGATCATCATTTACAAGGCAAATGAAACAGCAGTGTGTCCATCACCCATATAAAAAAACAAACAAACAAACAAACAATGGATTACTAGAGAAATTGAATGAAACCATCAAAAGACAGTTGTTCTGGCTACTTTGGTGTATGAATCTAGATAGTTCATAATCCCTTGAAAATGTCAGTCTACTTGTTAGCCCTTCCTGTGCTAGTGAGGTTTATTAGAAATTCAGATATTTCAATACAGACTCAAGGCAAACAGGAGCAATGCATGATTTGTGATGATCTGTATGACCTACCTTATAAAGAAATAGATTTGTTCACAACATTGTGTCTCCAATGACATTTCCACTGAACGAAGTTCCAAACACATTGATGACTTTTTCTTTGAGACAATGTTAGGGGAAAAGGTATTAACATTTTCATGAGTAGACATAGTATTTTCTTTGTAACTCTATATTTGCTTCTTGAAAAAAGATTAAAAATATGCCAACTCTAGGAAAGACACAAAGTATAATTAATATGGTCAAAAAAACCACAGTCAAAATACAACTAGAGAAGGCTAAAAGAAAATAACCTCATCAGACCTGAAATGATGGGGTGGGATGGGATGGGAGGAAGGGGAATGCAAATTCCATGTGTAAACTGGTCCCATCTCAAAGCCATCAATCCATCTTGGTCTCCATTATGAATTCAGCAGCAGTGGTGCACAGGGAGCAAAGAAAGGTAGCCATTGCGAGAGAGTGGCTGACGTGGTGGGGGGCGTTCCCACGGTGACGGCGACCACACCTCCTCCCCTTGCCTTGAAAAAACCTTTGGGAGGGCAGCGCTGCCCACCAGGTGCAGAGAGGAGCAACTAGCTAGCACAGCGGGTGTGCAGCTAGCGCAGCGGGGTGCAGAGAGCACTTGTTGTTTGTCATTCCCACCGACTTATTGCCAGCGTCCCAGACTGCTGATGACCATGGTCGCCTCCAGAAGGAGAGCATGTCTCAAAAAGACTGTGGCAACGCAGACTGAGGTTCTGTCCCGAACGGTGGCTGTTCAGGTCTCCGGCTGCAAGGAGTGTCAGAGCCTGCTGCTGCCGGAGGAGGGAGGCCAGCACTCTACTTGTGTGAGGTGTGAGCAGGTGCAAGATCTGCTCGACATGGTTGTGAAGCTTAAGGAGGAGGTTGAGACGCTGAGGTCCATCAGGGAGTGTGAAAGGGAGATCGACTGGTGGAGTAACACCCTTACGTGCCGGTCGGAAAGGCCCCAGGGAGGTACCCCCAAAAAGGAGATGGACCTCCTGCCCTCTCAGACAGAGGCGGAGGTCCTGAGACAGCCCCACCCTTGTCGCTGTCGGGCAGAGGTAAATGACCTAAAAGAAGATGAGGGTTGGAAGCTTATTCCAGTTCGGCATCACAGGCAGCCCCCCTCCCTGCCTGATTTGCCTCCCCAGGTGCCCCTCCGTAATAGGTTTGAGGCCCTGGATCTTGAAGAAGAGGTAGGTGAGGAGGTGGTGCCAAGCCTGCCTACAAGATCACATAGGAAGAGGCGGTAGACTACACAACTGAAGACTACCTCTGATAAGAAAGATAGAAGGGTGATTGTAATAGGAAATTCCGTTCTGAAAGGAACAGAGGGCCCAATATGCAGGGTTGACCCTCATCTTAGGGAAGTCTGTAGTCTACCTGGACCCCGGATCAAGGATATTGCTAGAGAGCTCCCCAGACTGGTGCACCCGACAGACTACTACCCGCTGCTGGTCTTCCAGACAGATGGGGAGGAAGTTGCTTCCCGTAGTCTGAGGGGAATGAAGAATGACTTCAAGGTCTTGGGAAGGATGGTAAAAGATTCAGGGGCTCAAGTGATCTTCTCTTCACTCCTTCCCTCTTCAAGTGACGATGTGGGGTGGAATGGGAAAATTCAATCTCTAAATGGTTGGCTCCAAGACTGGTGCTACAGGCAGGGCTTTGGTTTTTTTGATAATGGCTGGTTTTATAAGACTCCAGTCCGGACAGTGTTATGCGGGAAAGGCTTATCTCGCAGAGGCAAAAGGATGCTGGGGCAGGAATTAGCTGGGCTCATTTGGAGAGCTTTAAACTAGGCTCGAAGGGGGATGGGGTTGTAGTTGGGCTTGCCCCAGTGGGGCAGCATTCTAAAACAGATGAGGACCGGGTGGCCTCCTGTGCCCCTAGGGAGAAATTGGTGTGCTCTGCTCACTCCCTGAAATGCCTGTACACCAATGCGCGCAGCATGGGGAATAAGCAGGAGGAGTTAGAATCCTATGTTCGGTTGGGAGATTATGATCTGGTGGTAATTACAGAAACGTGGTGGGACAGTTCACATGACTGGAATGTGGTCATGGATGGCTACGCCCTTTTCAGGAAAGACAGGCCAGCCAGCCGTGGTGGTGGAGTTGCTCTCTATGTGAGAGAGCAACTGCAATGTACTAAATTCTGCCCAGGAGCGGATGAGGAACGAGTTGAGAGTGTATGGGTCAGGATCAAGGGACAGGCTGGCAGGGGTGATACTGTTGTAGGTGTCTATTACAGGCCACCAGATCAGATTGAGGAAGTTGATGAGGCCTTCTATGTGCAGCTGAGAGTGGCCTCACAGTCACAGGCCCTGGTTGTTGTGGGTGATTTTAACTTCCCTGATGTTTGCTGGAAGGATCATTCAGCCAGCCAGCCACAGTCCAGGAGGTTCCTCCAGTGCATTGATGATAACTTCCTCATGCAGATGGTGGAGGAGCCGACTAGGAGAGGTACACTGCTGGATCTCATCCTCACTAACACGGAGGGTCTGGTCGAAGCAGTAAAGGTTGAGGGCTGCCTGGGTTGCAGTGACCACGAGATGGTGGAGTTCAGCATCTCGTGTGGCAGGAACAGAATAGCAAGTAGAATTACAACCCTGGACTTTGGCAGGGCTAATTTCGCCCTTTTCAATCAATTGCTGGGGGAAATCCCATGGGCAAGATTGCTTGAAGGAAAAGGGACCCAAGAGAGCTGGACTGCATTCAGAGATTGCTTCTTCCATGCTCAGGATCAGAGCATCCCCACACGTAGGAAGTCGAGGAAGGGAGCCAGAAGGCCTGCGTGGTTGAATAGGGATCTGTTGGGTATGCTCAAGCAGAAGAGGAGAGCTTACAGGTCATGGAAGCAGGGGCTGGCCACTTGGGAGGAATATAAGGCTGCTGTTAGAGGATGTAGGAAGGCAGCTAGGATAGCCAAGGCCTCCTTAGAATTACAGCTGGCGAGAGGGGTCAGGGACAGCAAGAAGAACTTTTTCAAATACATAGCAGATAAAACTAATACCAGAGACAATGTAGGCCCACTGATGAATGAGGTGGGTGCTCTGGTGGCAGAAGACAAGGAGAAGGCAGAATTGCTGAATGCCTTCTTTGTCTCTGTCTACTCCGCTGGAGGCTGTCCTGGGGAACCCTGTACCCCTGAGACCCCGGATGAAGCCAGGTTAATGGAGGAGTTTGCTTTAGTCGATGAGGACTGGGTTAGGGAACCATTAAATAGCCTGGACATCCATAAATCCATGGGTCCAGATGAGATGCATCCGCGGGTGCTGAGGGAGCTGGCTGAAGTCATTGCTAGACCGCTCTCCATCATTTTTGTCAAGTCTTGGGAAACGGGAGAGGTGCCCGAGGATTGGAGGAAAGCAAATGTCACTCCAGTCTTCAAAAAGGGCAAGAAGGAGGACCCGGGTAATTATAGACCGGTCAGCCTCACCTCTGTCCCTGGGAAAGTAATGGAACAGCTTATCCTTGGTGTCATCTCAAGGCATATCAGGGATAAGAGGGTCATTAGGGGCAGTCAGCATGGCTTTACCAAGGGTAAGTCATGCTTGACCAACCTCATAGCCTTTAATGAGAATGTAACAAGGTGCATGGATGATGGCAGAGCGGTGGATGTGGTCTACCTTGACTTCAGTAAAGCCTTTGACACAGTCCCTCACAGCATCCTCACAGCTAAATTGAGGAGGTGTGGTCTAGACAATAGAGTAGTGAGGTGGGTTGCAAACTGGCTTAAAGAGAGAAGCCAGAGAGTGGTGGTCAATGGTGCGGAGTCCAGTTGGAGGCCAGTATCTAGTGGAGTGCCTCAGGGGTCAGTACTGGGGCCAATATTATTCAATATATTCATTAACGATTTAGACGAGGGAATTGAGTGTACTATCAGCAAGTTTGCTGATGACAGTAAGCTGGGAGGAGTGGCTGACATGCCAGAAGGCTGTGCTGCCATCCAGCGGGACCTGGACAGGCTGGAGAGTTGGGCGGGGGATAACCTGATGGAATTTAACAAGGGAAAGTGTAGAGTCCTGCATCTGGGCAGGAACAACCCCAGGTTCCAGTATAGGTTGGGGAATGACCTATTAGAGAGCAGTGTATGGGAAAGGGACCTGGGGGTCCTGGTGGATAGCAGGATGACCATGAGCCAGCACCGTGCCCTTGTGGCCAGGAAGGCCAATGGCATCCTCGGGTGTATTACAAGGGGGGTGGTTAGTAGATCGAGAGAGGTCCTCCTTCCCCTCTACTCCGCCCTGGTGAGACCCCATCTGGAATATTGTGTCCAGTTCTGGGCCCCTCAGTTCAAGAAGGACAGGGAACTGCTGGAGAGGGTCCAGCGTAGGGCAACAAAGATGATTAAGGGAGTGGAACATCTCCCTTATGAAGAAAGGCTGAGGGAGCTGGGGCTCTTTAGTTTGGAGAAGAGGAGACTGAGGGGTCACCTTATTAATGTTTATAAATATATAAAGGGTGAGTGCCACGAGGATGGAGTCAGGCTCTTCTCAGTGGCAAACAATGATAGGACAAGGGGCAATGGGATCAAGCTGGAACACAAGAGGTTCCACTTAAATTTCTTAAAGAACTTCTTCTCAGTGAGGGTAACAGAGCACTGGAACAGGCTACCCAGGGAGGCTGTGGAGTCTCCTTCCCTGGGGACATTCAAAGCCCGCCTGGACACATTTCTATGCGACCTCACCTAGGCATTCCTGCTCCAGCAGGGGGATTGGACTAGATGATCTTTTGAGGTCCCTTCCAATCCCAAACATACTGTGATACTGTGATACTGTGATACTTCTTTATGTATGTCCGGAGTTGCCATACAGTTAAATGCAGCTAAGAACTCCTTGGATGTACATACTTAATTCTTAACAGCAGTAATTTATTCACATGCTATAAGAATGCATCTTTATTATGAAAGCTAAAATGTTTGTAGAAAGGTTAAGATTTTAATTCCAGAAATCTATTACAGATTTACTTACTGAAATTATGTCTGATTGTATTTAAAAGCTTACTAGTTAACATTGTAAAGTCATTGTGTAATCATTTTTAATTCATTTGTTAATCTTTGTAATAAAATTAATGACGATGAATTGACTTCGCAATAATGGGGTTGTCATAAGTGCTTATAAAGGATTTATGGTGCAAAATCAGTGCTGAGGGATGGACGTTTTCTCTTTAAGTTATTTTTTATTGATGTCAGATGTAATACTTCAACAGTCAGAGAGAAGAACAAGCTTTATATTCCCTATATAACCTGTATGCTACATAATCTAGTAGAAGGTGCCCCTGCCCATTACAGGGAGGTTTGACTAGGTGATCTTTAAAGGTCACTTCCAATCCAAACGATTCTGTGAGGTTTTTGACACTGTCTCTAACAACGTTCTCATGTCTTATTTAGTTAGGGCATTACAGTCTGGATGCATGGACAACTGGATGGGTAAAAGAACATCTTAGATGGTAAGATTCAGAAGTCAATGTTTAATAAGTCAACTAGTTGGGTACCACAGGGGTATGTCCTGGGAACTCTTATGTTTGAAGTCTTCCTCAGTGACTTGGAGGGGGTACTGGAGCTCACTCTCATCAGTGCTGCAGACAACACCAAGCTGGGAAACTAGTCATTATTCTCAAGGGCAGGACTATCATCCAGAATGTCTTAGGCTGGAGGAATGGGCTGACAAGGATTTGTGAAGCTGAAAAAGTGCTAGTCCCACCCCTGGGATGGAGAAGCCTCTGTAACAACACAGACCTGCAGGAAAGGTCCTGGAGGCCTTGGTGGGCAGCAAGCTTAACCTGAGCCAGATGTGTACCTTCACAGCAAAGGTTGCCAACACCACATGGTGCTGCATGAAGGAGCACAGATCACAGATCACATAGTAAGGGTTATTCCCCTCTAGACAGAACTCATTAGACTACATCTTGAGCATTGCATTCAGCCTTGAGCTCCTTTCCCTTCCGTCTCCCCCCCACCCCGCCCCAGTATAAGAAAGCTTTAAACAAACTGGAGCAATTTCAGCAGAAGGCACCCAGGGCACTCAGACCTGAAACCCTTGGCCTGTGAGGAAAGGCTGATTTACCAGAACTGGCTCAGCCTGGAGAAGAGACAGTTTTGGAGTCACCTAACTTCACCTCCTTGGTGCCTCTTCACAACCAGGGTAACAAGAGGCAATGGACAAAAATCAAAACAATAAAGGTGACTGCGAAGACAGTCAAGCAGTGAAGCCAACTGCCAACTGTGTCCTCTCTGTCCTTTGAGATTTTTAAAACCTGACTGGATAAAACTCTGAACAACCTCATCTGACCTCGTAAGTGGCCATGCTCTGAGCAAGCAGTTGGACTAGCTGTTCCTTGAATCTGAATTAAACTCTGCTCCTACAACTATGATAAAAAAGCAGGGACAGACTCATTGAAGATTGATCTATTAGGTGATACAGCATTTGCCGCATATAAAGTTCTTGACATTCCACTTCTAGAACATTTTACCATGTTAAAAGGTTCTGGCCCCTAAAGAAAGCATCTGATTTTCAAGCAGTATTCTTCTGAAGACATTTGAAAAGTGCATTTCAGTTCTCTTTTTGTGTACTAAGCATGAAGAGAGCTTCTATTTAATTTTAGCTCTCCATGCTGTTCTTATCACAGCCTTAAAAAATAATGGAAACAAGCTTAATTTATTGTTTATGGAATTCTGTTAGCAGTTGTTAGTTTGCCTTCACTGAGCCTGAAATGGAATAACCAATACATTTAAAATTACATAGGGAAAAAGGAGGTGGGGTGCAGGGAAGACAAGAGCAAAGAAAATAAATTAAACTTGTCTTGTCACGGTTTTCTACAGTAATTTCACCTACTGAGACGCAGAGTTGCAGTTTTTCAATCAAACAGAAAAAACATTCTGAAAGAAGATCTACAAAATTAAGCATTGTCTATTTAATTCACATATATAATAAATGGTGGCATTTCTTTCACCACTTTCCAATTGCTCCTGCCATCACAGAGGAACCCTATTCAAATGGATTATCAAAGCAACACTGAGGTCAAGGAAAAATTCTGCATACTCCTTTTGAACATCCCATTGATTTCCACATTTCAGATATATTTCTCATTTGTGTTAGGAAAAAAAAAAAAAAAGAATAATAAAGGGATGTAGGTAGTTTAGTAAATCAATGCAGCAGCTTTTATTCCTTGCAACACTCTCTGAATTGCAGAGAGTTGGGACTAGGTTGTCTCAAACACCTTTCATTCTTATGACAATAAATCTGACCCTCAAAATCATACAGCATTGCTTTTAAGACTATTCAGTAATTTCGCAATTACATTTTAATTTTTTATTAGCATCATACAAGCTAAATTAATGATGCATTATTTCCTTTATAAACAATTCTTTGGTTTGGTTTGGTGGTTTTCTTTTTGTTAACTAAGATAAGTTTTAACTTCTGGCTTAAAATATGACAAAGATAATATTTAGAGCTACAGCACATTTGTGTCAAAGTACTCATTTTAACAAGAAACTGAAAACAAACAAAAACAAAACAAACAAACAAAAAACACACACCAAAAAATGACCAAACAAACAAAAAACTCCACACCTGTTCATATTTCTTATGTAATAAATAATCTTCGGTATTTTATGTACCACATGTCAGCTGATAACATGAAATGACTCTGTGCTATAAAATTAAAATGGCTCCCTACCTCTCGTTATAGAGATTCTGCACCTGCTCAGGACACTGTAACTTTTTTTTAAAAAAGCTCAGTATCTGATGTCTCCTTGAAACTCCTCACTGAATTAATCTATTTCTGCATCCACACTGCACCTGGTTTCCTTCTTCCATGTTTAATGTTGTTATTGTTTTAGTATTTTGTGCATATTTTTTGACCCAGTCTAGCATAGATGTGAAATGGCAATACACATCCTGACTTAAAAAATCAAACACCTTAACTATAGCTACATATATTTCTATGTATCTAGAGCTCTATCTCTTTATCTAGCTGCATACTCTAATTTGTACTATGGCTACAAGACCATGTCATATAATCTGTCAAAAGATAATGTCATTTCTTGATCATGAGATATTTCCAAGTAAATGAGGAAATCTGAAAATGGCCACAGAGATCTCATCAATTTATTTTCTTGAGAGTTGTATTCACTTCTCTTTATTTATTTCTGCAAGACGCTTTTTGACCATGATTTTGTATCTACCTACCACAATGAAGGTCTTTCAGGACATAAAACTTCAAGTACCCAGTCACAGTGGACTCAGTACTTGACACAGTATGGACAGATCTTCTGCTTACATTATGTCATCTGGCTTGGGTATCAGTGAAAATGTGTTTTTTTCAGTTTTTTTTCAGGTTATTCTTATACCTTATTCAAAATAAACATCTGTAACGACACAGTATATTTTGACATCTACCAAAACAAAACTACCTACTGGAGCCACTATTATACAATCTGTTCTTAGTACAACATGCATTATAATGCCTGAATAGTATCACATCCAACCTTTACAGCTGTTTGTTGTTCTACCTGATTCCTTTCAGGACTATTATCATTAATGGTATTATCCCAGTTTGCAGGCTTGAGTGGGGACTGGCTTTGATGACTTCTAGAGAGGGTGTGTTGAATTTTTTGTATTATAAATGAGACGAAGGATCTACTGTCTCACTGTCCAGATCTACCACATACTTCATCCAGAAAAAGATAATACAGAAGATACATAAACAGAAATTTCACAGAAGCACAGTTTTGGATTTTTAGGATCCAAGTTGACCAAGTGCACTAAGATCTTGAAGAACACAAATATGTTCAAACTTACTATCTTTTCAAGCAACACCCTCTATCACATGTCACTTTTGCCAGAGTGGAGCAAAACTCTATAAAGCTAATATTTATTCTCACATTTATCATTGGATATCTCAGTTTTTCCTATCTATACCATTTGAATAGTCATATGGTACTCCTCACTGTCTAGTAAAACTTTGCACCCATTTTTACTGCAAAAGATTTTCTGAAATTATAAGGAATCTGAGTAGAGCTGGATCCATGGTTATCATTCAGTTTAGTTTAGTTCATAAATAATTTTAAACTATAAACAAAACCGTAATGCAATATTTATATATTTTGATCTCAAAAATTTACAGGTATTGATACAAAACTGTTGGACACAGATAGTAGATTAACAGCAGGTTGCTAAAAAGTGGCACTAAAGAATTACTAACTTTTTATTTTCGGCCACAGGCATTTGTCTTCTTCAAATTATTATTGAAAAATCTAAATACTTCTAAATTAAATATTTCTCTTTAAACATCTATATTTTACTTTAAAAATTTCTGACATATTTCTCACAGCTTGCTCATATTGATTACCAAAGACCAGATTCAAAATTTGTTTGAACATTGCTAACAGCTTTATAAGAATATAAGATACTACCAGTATGTCCTAAAAACTTGGGTTTTCAGAAGGTAGAAAATCTTAGTCACACAAAGGAAATTCATTTTTAGGGAATGATCTATGACTTGGTAGCCCCTTCACAATTTTTTAGGTAAAACCAGCTACTTTTATAATCTTCACATGTACTGTTTTAACAGAGACTCTTCAACATTTACCGCATTATCTAGCAAAACAGTTAGCTGTTAAAAATTGTGCAGTTATTGTACAGCAGACCTCAAACAATCATAAAAGATAATTCTCTGCATGTGCAGATCCCCAAGAAGGTATAAGCCAGACTCCACCTTCTCATTGCTTACGTGTTGCAGCATGCTGAGCTCAAGGGATATGACCAGAACTGAAACCAGTCACCATAACCTGTGAGTGAGAAAAAGAATAGTATAATCCAAAGCATGTATGAATTTACCTTTTAGCAGTAATCTTAATAGAGTAAGTGTCATGTTTAGTGTGTCCTTGTGTTCTAAGATCTTCCTAAACAGGGGCTAACATAGGGTTTAAAACTGTTCATAAGCAGAATTACATGCCTTATGTTCATTTTCCTAATTAATGGAAATCAATAATTTATTAATAACAGCATTACTTTTTCAACAAGAACTTGAAGTGCACTTCATATGTGTATTATATTGTAAAGTGGAGTTTTACAGTTTATATATAATATTACATATGGTGTTTTTATTCAGAACAGAGTGAAATGGTCTGAACTTAATTCTTCCGTGACTTGCTTCAGAAAGTTTACAGGATTGCAACAGGAGAGATGGTAAACTATTCTCCAATGACAGAGTCAAATTTTTCAACAGAAAAAAAAAGTGATCTAATGATCTCTGATTACAGAAAGTAGGGCTTGTCTCTCTAAGTGCAAGTGCTCAAAGGCAGCAAATTCCATGCCTCTGTTTCTTATCTGCCATTCCTAAATACTGACCAAATGTGAACATCCCTTTTGCTCATAATGATAGAGCCTCCTGGGCAGGCCTCTTGGGGATTCCCAAACCAGCAGGTCAAATTGTCATGTTGTTTTGTCCTGCTACATCTTACATGGGCTATTGATGGTTTTCATCACTGCTCTGAGTGGCCAGGCTTGTTAGAATTGATGAGTCAGAAGGTCAGACTGTCACATTACCTTGGTAAGGTACAATTCCTTGTAGCTTCTGATGATTTCCACTGCTCACACTTGGAATCTCTATCTACTGAAATAGTTTGTCAGATTGTGAAGGTCATCCTGTCAGAAAGTGCTTGCGATTTCAGAATTTTTATGCTTCATTGCAAGACTTTTCTCTTGTGCCTAGATGAACTTGTACATCAGTGCAATCACTGAGCTTTGGAAAATGCTTTCTTTAGTGTCTCCTAAAAGCATTTGTGATCACAAGAGAAAGGTTGTTGTAAGAAATTATTACCTTTGTTCTAGTTCTCATTCCTTGTTAATGCCTTGTGAGAATTGATTCATTTTGTGCTATCTTCTGCCCTCATCTGAGTTTGCCAATTGGGAAAGAGAACTGGGAAACAAGCACAATTTGGCTTTAAGTTACGTGAAAAAGGTCACAGTCAAGTGGTTTCATAATGTATGTCAAAGAGTTGAAGATAAATGTATGCCAAGACTCTTAGAAATCAGGTACTTAGTGTTCAAATCACTTTGGGTCCTATTTTCAGATGCTGACCTTTTCTAGCAAGAAAACATAACTCAGTACATCTGAGACATGTAAAAGACCAAATGGAATATATAAAGAAAAAAAAATATTAAAAGGAAAAGTGGGTGTGTGAGAGAAATACAGACTCAAAAAATATGCATGTAAGTGTAAAAATACCTGTTTACAATTTCTATCTGACATTTATAGCTGCTTAATTTGCCTTACAAGTGTGCAGCTAGCATAACACAACTCAATTTTTTAAATTAGAGATGCCAAGAACTAGTGAGAATATTCAAAATCTAAAATAACAAAAATTATATACTAATTATACTCCATTGCAGCCATTAGAACTGTTGACTTCGGTTTGCAAGTTGGAAAACATTAAGGAAAACCATATTTTGAAAATAAAATAATGTTTTTCTCAACTGAGCAAGGCTTTTAAGGTTAAATTCTCTCATAGACATAGTTCTTTATGCCTATTCACCATACTTTTTTTTTTAAGTGATTAAACTGTGAGTTGTAAAAAAAAGTATGTGACAGATACTGTAAATAGCAAAAGAGATTTTAGCTAAAGTGTTTAATGTTTAACTAAAGCCTCCTACATCATATATTCAGGCTTTCTATTTCCAGTGAAAGAAAAGATTTTGTAAATTTAGGATGAGTATTTTATGTGAGAAGAAAGTGTCATGTTAATAGCTGCTGCTATTAACATGAGATACAAGAAGATGAGAGCAATACTGGAGTCTGGGAAGTAAAAACACTAGAGAACTCTGGGCTGGGAGGAAAACCAGAAGAGACTTTGAGGTTTGATGCCATGAAAACAAAGGTACACGTCAGGATGGCTGAAGAAAATAAAGAGGAAAAGAAGACAGAGTGAAGCAGTAAAGAAAAACTCTGCATTGACTCATTTCAGAAGTCAGCTCAGAGTATAATTGCTGACTTAAGGCAGACCTAAACAAGTTTTTAAAGGTCTGAAGGGATGTTAGAAATGAATACACTTAGTCTAACTACCTCTTCCCCTTTCCCAACCATATGTTTTAATAGTGACATAGCACAGATGTGAGCCAGAAGAGCCTTGAATACAGAGTATGTTAACTCTCCTGCTTTGACATGGAGTTGGAATTCCATATGAGGTCTGACTAAACACCACACCAATTTAAAAGATGTGAAATTTCTGAGCTCAGTAATTCTGCAGTAAAGTGAAATGTTTAATGCATTTGCTCAGAAGTCATGGTCTGTGGTGCTTTTCCAGCTTAGAGATATTTCATAAAGCACTGTTAAATAAGGTCAGGGAAATTTAAAAAAAAAAAAAAAATCCTTAAAGTTTTGTTCCAGAAGGTAGCTTTAAGCAGTTTTCAAATCCAGCTCAGTATTACAGAATCACAGAATCACAGAAGAGTTGAGGTTTGAAGAGACCCTTGGAGGTTATGTGGTCTAACCTCCTCAACAGAGACACCTAGAGTTGGTTGCCCTGAACCATGTCCAGATGGCTTTTAAACGTCTCCAAGGTGGGAGAATCCACAAACTCTCTGGGCAACCTGTCCCAATACTCAGTCATCCTCACAGAAAGAAAGTGTTCCCTGATGTTCAGAGGGAACCCACTGTCTTTCCACATATGCTCATTGCCTCTTGTCCTGTCACTGGGCACCACTGAAAACAACTGGGCTTTTCTTTAATTGCAACTTCTCTTCAGGTATTTGTACACATTGATAAGATCCCCCTTCTAAGCTTTCTCTTCTCAAGACTAAGTATTCCCAGCTCCCTCAGCCTTTCGTCGTAGGAGAGATGCTTCAGTGCTTTCATCATCTTTGTGGCACTTTGCTGGACTCTGTCAATAGCCCTTTATCTTTTTCTGGGGAGTCCAGAACTGTACACAGGACTCCACCCTTGTCCTGCTGACAACAGTTTGCCTCAAGAAATCCAGGATATTGTTAGGCTTTTTTACCACCAGGACACACTGCTGCCTCATGTTCAACTTGATGTCCCCCAAGCACCCCAGGCCCTCCTTTGCAAAGCTGCTTTTCTGCTGCTCAGTCCCAGCATATATTGATGCTGCCTGCACCACTCCCCAGCATATACTGTGGAGTTTGTTCTTCTCTGGGTTCAGAACTTCGTACTTCCTTGTGCTGACCTCCATGACATTTCTGTCAGTCATTTTTTTCCAACCTATTGAGGCCCTTCTGGATGGCAGCACAACTTTATGGCATATCAGCTACTCCTCCCAGCTTTATGCCATCCACAAACTTGCTGAGGGTGCCCCATTATCCAAATCATTAATGAAGACTTTGAACAGGACCAGACCCAGTATTGACGCCCTGGGATACACTGCTCGTTACTGGCCTCCAACTAGACGCTGTGCCACTGATCACCAACCCCTGGGCTCAGGTAGTCAACCTGTTTTCAATCCACCTTGCCTTCTGTTCATCCTGCTGACAACATGCTTCAGCTTCTGTATGAGGATCTTACAGGAAACAGAGTCAAAAGCCTTCCTGAAGATAAAGTATGCAATATCTACTGCTCTCACCTTGTCTTTCATGACAGCTTCATCATATAAGGCTATCTGGTTGGTCAATGGCTTCCATTTAGTGAATGCTTGCTGGCTATTCTCAATCACCTTATTGTCCTTCATGTTCCTGGAAATGGTTTCTATGATTAATTGTTCCATCACCTTCTGAGGAACTAAAGTGGTGCTGACAAGCCTGCAGTTCCCTGGGTCTTCCTTCTTGACTTTCCATTAGACTGTGCAGAAATCAAGTTGATCAAACTGTATTGTTTATTCCATAAATGAAGTTTGAGCCTGTAGGGAAAATAGCTTGTGAAATGTATTATGACAAGATCCAAACAGGCATATAACTTTCATTCCACAATCAAGTCTATAAGAGAAAGACAAAAGTTCTTCTAGGGTACTTTATCACTATACTGAAATCTCTACATCTTAGATAAAATAAAATAAAAAAAGAATTATGAAAGAGGAAGGGTGATTTCAACAGCAGCTATTAAAACAAAGATAGTGAAAGAATATTTACATTATGAGAAATGTTTTTGTGCAAAGGTTGGCAATTTAATAAGGTATGAACTGAAAATGCTGCAGATCAGCATTTTTTTAAGGAATTTTTCTATGACTCCAGATCAATAAATTAATCTAAACAAGCGTTTTAGCTCATGTTGCCTTTATTCAATTTTTACGTAAAGATATATAGAAAAATTGTTTAATAAATATTTATATGTTTAAATATGCAAACAATGATTATTAAACTGTGCAGCTGATGTTATTATGAGCATGGTAGATTCCCCATCCCTGGAAACATTCAAGGTCAGGCTGCATGGGGCTCTGAGTAACCTCATGTGGTTGAAGATGCCCCTGCTCATTGCAGGGGGATTGGACCAGATTACTTTTAAAGGTCTTTTCCAACTCGAAGTATTCTATGATACTATGATTCTATCTTACTATAAAATGAAACATTCTAAAACATTTACACAAAAAGATGTTTTGCCTGGCTAAGAGAACACAAAGTGAAAACCTAGCCCAGAAAACTATCACTGTGTTTTAACTTAGGCCTTCTAGACTGAAATCTCCCACTGAAGCCAATCAGTCAGAACTGTTCTCATGTGAGAACTAAATGTACATGGAATATGGACCTCAATTTTAGGTGCAACATACCTTTGGAAAAGATATGGCTCTGCTTGCAACTGGCTGTTGTCAGCATAATACACAGAAACTGGAATGAAAATAGCTGACAAAACTATTTTGCCTTTCATTTAGTGCACAAAAATTTGCGTAAGATAGTGATGGAAATCCCCAAAACCAGCTGTGTTACCAGCACTAATACAGTAGGTTGTTTCCTACCATAATACAAATGAAGAATTAATGTAGCCCCTCAGAGAAGCATACTGACATATAACTAAAATACAGGCACCACTTTCTCTAAATTGCCGAAGTGAAACCCTGAAGCAAACAAGAAACAACAGGGAAAGCAAGAGCTCTTTGCCTTTTCTTGGTACATGTACTCACCTTCAGTGAAGATGGGAGTTCAATTGTCACGTGAGAATGAGCTGGTTATCTCCAGTGCTTCTTCAGACACACAGTAGTTTCAAAACACAAGGTTCTGCCTAGATTATATGGCTGAGCTCTATATTACTTTTCTGCCAGAGTTCAAAAGTCATTACATCCCTTTCCTGGGATTTTTTGTTATAAATTTTCTATACACTTTCTGAGAGGTGTAATTTCCCATGTAAGTATGTCCAGGATGTGTGTCATAATTGACAAACTTCCCAGATGGACAAAGCAAAAATTCACATCTTAATAACCATGTAAATCTCAGCTGCACACCTGTATGGCAGTAAACATTTATTCAAGTACTACCTGTGCAGGCTTTGTCTGGACACCAATTAGGTTGTTGTTGGCTGCTTGGTTGATTGGTAGGTAAGACTGCTATTTCCTCAACAGGCCCTCCATCTCTTCATTGAGCTACACACAGATTTGGGTGCTATACATTGTAATAGTTATCCCCAGTGGGACCATGCAAATACGAAGAGATTCATCAGTATACAAATTTTACAGAGTCTGTCTAATTTTTAATGGTTGATTTAGCTTGTCCTATTTTCCATGTAATATCAGAATTTCAAAGACCAGATTTCTGTTGTTGAAATGTATGCCAGAAATCATGACCACAGAAGCAGGAGTACATAGCAGAAATTGGCAGCTCTAATCTTGCTTATTTAAGGAAATTAGGAAACTTGGTATTAGTATGCATAATATGCATAACTCACCTTAGTGCAAAATTAATTGCTTCTATCTTGTACTTAGAAAATGGAATATGGACATTGACCTTAACAAGAAACAATGCGAAAGGATGTATAACAACAAAAAACAAAATAAAACAGTGTGTGGTAATCATATAAAATATGTCTTATTTATATTCTGCATTTAATTCTTCTGTTCCTGTACACTCCATCCTCATCTTGCCAGTACATACTGAAGAGACTGGCATGTGTTGTATACAGCAGATGGACATGCCGTGGCATACACAGATTCTCAGTACAGTTCTGGCACACATACTTTTTGCTGAATTTGCTAGCTAGCAAGGACTCCAGCAGCAGATGTTTCACAGAAAATGTTGTTCACTGTCACTATATTAAAAATAATTAGGCCAGAATGAATCAATGAAACCAAACAACTGAACCAACCTTAAATCAAACTGGATGAATATTTTTTATATGTATTCCAACACTTTGTTGGGTTTTTGTTTTAAACGTAATATATTTTATTAAAAAGAAGAAATTCAGTTCTCAACCTGAGCCCTCTATTAGGGTTCTTATTCAACAACTTATGCTCTTTGGAAACAGCTATTGCAGCCCCAGTAGGTTTCGACCATATTGGGAAGGTAGTCTCAAGCTAACAGTATCAGCAAAATCAACAGGTAGATGCAAAGAACTTTTCTCAATGCTATATCTTGTTCGTTCTGAGAACTTTTTGCTTTGTTGTTTGGTGGAGGGGGTTTGTTGTTGTTTGTGTTTGTTTGGTGTTTGTTTTTGTTTTTGTGGTTTTTTTTTTTTTTCAGTGTAAGCTATCTCTAAGTGATTCAGCTTGATAGACCTACTATTTCTTTCTTCGATGTAGTAGAAAAACTGATTTTAAATCTCATTCTTTTCTTGGCATTATTACTATTATCACAAAGATAATAATAAAGTTTGCTCATATACATACCTACATATGCATACCTGCATACCTACCTAAAAATAAGTAGATACTTAAAGGGGTCTTTGATTTATCCTATCCTTTCTCTTGTTCAACTAGCTGGGCAGTGTGTCACAGAATAAAAAAACTTCTATCTTAAAGAGTGCTGAACTATTTTATTACTTCTAACATTATTTGAAGGGCAGAAAGAACAAAATATGGAAAGAACAGGAGGAATTATATCTTGTACCATCATGGCTTTGCTCCTCACATGCTGTAACAGACATCTAGTTTTCTCTCAACAGATTGTAACATTTGTTTGGTGAAAAACAAAGGTAGTACCTGACGTTAAGATTTCATCTTCAATAAACTTGTAATTCATTCCTATTGTAATTTCTTACTAGCAACGTGTTCAGGGTTTGACCCTCAGTTTTAGTCTACCAGTCATGTACAGTTTTCTTGACAGTAACTAATAATAAGAAACCATGTTCATGGATCTTCTTTTAAATCTTGACTTTTTTTGCAGTTTATTGAGGACATACTGAATGAGATTGCTCTCATGCTTGTTGAATAATACATCCTCTTTAACTACACACATTTCAGCTTTAATTTCATACTGAATACCAGTAGCTCAAAAGCAAACAAAGAAAATTATGATGCAAGTGCTATGAATTTGGGCCTAAAGGTAAGCATCCTAGCATTTCAGCATTAAAATTATTGCTATTAGTAGCTGTCATTTCTGTAGTTGCCCAGGGGTCTTTCTTTGACTTCTCTAGTTAATAACATTGCAGGTTTATTACCTGGAGAACTACTATTTGCCTTGCAGGGTAAAGAGTATTTTGTGCAACTGATATTCTCTTCTGCTCTTCTGTGACTGGATTAAGCTTGTACTTCTTTCTGGAAGTTGACCTACTGACCTCACCTGAATTTATGCACACCATGTGCTGTTACCTGTGTAAAGATCTGCTAGGTAGTCTTGTTCATTATCACGTAAAATAGCAAATGAAAAATCCCTCTGCATAGATTTGTCTTTGTGGAACTAACTTGTACTTTAATTCTCTACATGCAGGTATCTTAGGATTTCACCTGATTTTTTTTTTTTTTTTTGTTATGCTGAGAATGCTTTGCATCACATATACTTTCTCTGATGGAATACATGTATGCAAAATGATTCATTTTTACAGAAGTAAATGTGTAAGAACCAGATTATAGTTTTGCATTAGAAAACTGATTATAAAAAAATAATTTTTGAGCTGTAGAAACTGCCTCATGTATATTAGTTCTATACTTCACTTGTCAACACCAATTTGTTCCTTTTACATGACTCTTAATTTAAATGATTTGCCAATACTTTGCCCTCTTTTTCACCCCTACCTTGTGTATTAGCTTTTTTTTTTTTTTAATATTAAGGTCTGTTCATTTACCTCTGATTACTGGGCTACCTGTATGTAACATTATAGAAAAGCAATTTCATTGATTCGCACTAACAAAATGAGTTACTTCTCACACCCAAATTAACACCATCATTGAAAATGCATTAACACAAAGACTCAAAGTTGAAAGTGGCCAGTTCAGTAGGACATAATAAAGCAATAAGTTGTTTTGCAGGCCTAAACTTGACCTGACTAAACGACTGTAGATTTTGAAGAGGCAAGAGGAAGAAGCTGCATGTAGGCTGGGAAATGGGGAAAAAATAATCATGACTTGTTAAAAGCAAACTAATCTCTGTGCATAATAGCACATCTTATAATTATCCAGATAACTTTACTTTGTGCTGTATTTGTATAGCAAAGCTTTGACATATGAAGCTACAGGTGAGTTAACTCACACTCCTTACAAATCTTTTTCTGTGTCTGGATTGCCCAGCAACGTTTCAGGCACTGTTGCAGTGGTACTAGTAATGACAGTTGCCACAGCCTTGTAGTGTTAACTATATTGAATGGTATAAAACTAAACCACTGATGTAGTTCCCTCCCTAAGAACATATTCAGAGTTTCAAGAAGGGTTTGTAAGGAGATTTATACATTATGACAAAGGACACCTTATTTTCCTAGGAGTTCTGTAAGCATAACTAAGTACAGAAGCATTAAAGATCAAGAAAAATAGAGCTAGATAGCCTCAAGTGTAATAACAGCTACATCTCTTGGGAAATAAATTACCCAAATGACATGAGAAACTATTGAAATGAATAAGATAAAATACATATTGGAAAATCAACAGAAGTTCAAACAGCATTATGCTGCATGTGTAGCTGAAAGGAAATTCGAGCTAGTAGCTGACACAATATCCATTACAGACCTTCATTGCCAGCTGGTGCCACAGTGATCTTTACTTGTGTTTATGTTCTTTAACAGGAAAGCAGTTCATCTTGTGGCAGGAGAATGACTTACTGAAAAAGTAAATAGTATTAAAGACATGATGGTGAAGCAGTTTTATTCCTAGCTCTGAAACAGACTGCTGGCATGACCTTGGACTGTTCCATGTCTCGGTGTGTCCATTTGCTAATTTCTAATTAATAGTGTGTAAGTTGTTCATTTGTGATTAAAACGTTTTCTCAGAAAGATGTTTTTATCAACCTTGGAGAATGTCTATTGAACTACAGTTTTAATTTGTAAGCTTTTGGAAGTTTTACCTAATGGTGACATGAGCAATCCTTGATTCTAAGTCTTTTGGGAAGTAGAATATACTTGTTCCGGTTTTAGACAATTTACAACGATTATCTTGTCTATAATTTTGAAAAGAATACTACAGATTTCATCTTTCTTGCCTCTGGTAAAAATCTATGTTTCTGAATGGATATATTTGTAACCCACGAGAATATTGCTGCCTTTTTCCATTTGAAGCTAAACCATTGTGTGAGAATATAATGAAAGATCAGTGAGGAGAAGAATTGTAAATATGTTCAAGTGACTGCAGCTGGGGTGTAGAAAAACACATATATCACACTAATTGTTGTTTAGCCTTGCATGCTTGACAAGTAGAACCTCTGTGTTTTGATAAAAGGTCCATGAAAGACTTAGAGGCACCTTATTGAACATCCTTGACATTCCTCCTCTACTACAGGCAAAGATCGAAGCAGTGTGGTAAACTGCATCTGCGTGAATCCCTAATATATGGGTGAAACCAGCAGGCTCAGTGATGTTATAGCAAGGACTGAACTTTGCAGTACCTGCATTCCTGCTTGTATACCTCTGTCTGGGTGCTTTTCTGGGGATCCTCCAGTCAGCAAGGTAATGAAAATAAATTTACTCTTTGTATTTCATCTGTAGTTTGTGGTTGTTCCTGGGACTTGCCTGTGTCGTTTCACACACTTGCTGCAACTTCTCAACTAAAAGCAGAGATAACAGGTCTATACCTCATTTTATGTATCTCAAAGTAATACCATTGATTTTAACATAATTATAGAAATACTGAGTTGCTGGAGATCTAGGAAAAAAAAATCCATTGATGTCATTTAAAATACCTATGCAAAATAGTCCAGAAAAACAAAACACTTCTAATAAGAAATATTTGATAAATACCAGTAATTGGATACACACTGACCATTTCAGGTGAAAAAAAAAAAAAAATCCTTCCTCTCAACAATTAGTCTATAGTATCTATACAGTGAATCATCCCAACAGAATAAGGAAATTTTCCTCTAGTTTGCTAGTGCCTACTACTTAATAAATAATTTGGGAATTCATGAAAGTTTCACTACACCCTTTGATAGTCCTATCACATCTGTAAGGATAAAGAAATAGAGTACAATGGTGTCATCTGCTCAGAAACAAGCTATGCAAGTTAAGGCTACATGTTAAAGCTACCAATGTTTTGAACTTTGACCTCTAGGTTAGGCTCTTATCATATTTGATTCTGTGATCTTTCTGAGGAAAAAAATGCAGATACTCCAACTTTGGCAAAATGGTAAAGTCAGAATTTTCCTCTCACTAAGTGGCCTCAGCATGTCAGTTGTATCCTGAAGGGAATATGCCGGCTCCCTGTCAAACATAAAATTGATTTTCAAATTGCTTTGATGGCTTGTAAGGCAGTGCAGTTTGAGAAGTGTGTATTTATCAGAATTGCTTTCTCTGCATGAGCCCAGTCTCTCTTTGAGATCATAAAAAACAAGTAAATTGGCAATTCTGGAATGTACAGTAGGGAAAAAAAAAACAACTTGGGAACACATGTTCACCTGGTTTACAACTCAAATATGTAACTGATTCTCTGACTAGGGTCTGTGATGTGACTTGATCAATTCATATTTATGTAGCACTTCAGATACCTGCAAATTTGGAGCAATCTTTCTTTGCCTCTACATCTGTGTAATGATCTAGACCAGGACAAAGGAACTGCCCTTACAACAGATTTTTAAGGGAAGGAATCTGTTTTCAAGGACACCTTATAGCTGAAAAGAAAAGGACAGGCTGCTGTATATGCTGGAACCTTCATGCCTAAAGTTGACCTTGGAATGTACAGAGGACTTTATATCTTGTCAGTAGGAAAGCTATGACTTATGCACATACCCTATAGAGTTCTATGTTCAGTTTTTTGTACTTGCAGGTGCTGAGCCCAGAGCAAAAGATGACCCTGTTCTAAACAATCTCCTTTTGGTACCCTTCCACTCCCAGGTGTAATGTCAAAGCGAATAAATTTAACTCTTACGAACATTTGAGTTGAACACTGAGCAAGTAAAAAGCCTTTCCTGCTTCAAAAAATACTCAAATAAAAGTCTTATTTTTAAATTTAATGTTAATATTTCAGTAGTGCTGGAAGTGGTTGGTCATATAATAAATGATAAACAGTAAATTTCTGAGTTTCTGAAATAATTTCCAAATGCTAAAGGTATTTTCCAAGCATATTTCTCCCTTTCAAAGGGAAAAGGCTGTAAGCAGGGGATCTTCCAACCCTTCTGTCAAACCATTTCCTCTCAGTTTTAGGTATGAGAAGATCCCAAATTCTTTCAATGGTAGTAATGAAATTCTGTGGCCAGTATTACTTTTCATTCATATCTATCTATTGCTGGTCATTGATATTTTATACATTTTATCTATAAAATTTATGCCCATAAATTGAGGAGGTTTGGGAAATTATAATTACACACTAACTCTCCCTACTTTCCAACAGATGTTTGTGAAATCGAGAGGGTGATCCTGGAGATGAAGAACTGATGATGTCTGTTGCCTAAAGGAGTTTGGAGTGAGTTACAGAGATGTGTAAACAAAACCAGAAGTAAAGTTATGTTTGGTATGGATATGTGTTTGACATTTTTTCATATATTAGGATCCATCTCTAGTCATCTTTCATCTTCATGCTGTTATTCAGGTGACCCTCAGAATGTACAAAATGAGATGTATTTATTCTGTCATCATTATAACTAACTTTCTCTGTGTGTGTGTGATAAAATATAATTTTTCACAACTGAATAATTTTTAAAATGCTTATCCATACCTACAATATCATTTTATTTTTTTGAAAATATCTCTCTGCTGTAAACCATCAAAGACATGTTTTCTAAGACCGCTTAGAAATCCCTTTCGGTAGAAAATATGCCATGTTATTTCATAATATGCAAAGTAAAATTCAAGAAATCAAGGAACATTGTCAGTAAAAATGGCTTGTTTGTAGATAAGAGAGAGTTAAACAGTGAGAACTGCATAAAATAAAAAATATTTTAATGTGCTGGAAATAAAAATCAAGGTATTATAAAATCTAATTAGTCTAATACTTTTTATCAGGCTACATTCTAGCATATACTCTTTTTTCTGACTTTCCCAAGATAAGTAAAACATTTTGAGGAGTAAAATTTGCCTGCTTTCCTCTTACTGAACTTTGGTTTGTGAGAATAGTTTGTAAACCCCAGTTATGCATTTTCATAGTATTTAATGCAATGAGTTATTAGTCTCAGATGAAGGAGCTTAATAATTATAAAAAGAAATATTTTTCAGCCTTTGAAAATAAAGATCTTGCTGGCAATGCAAAATTACGTTTAAATTATATTATTTATTTTTAATAACAAATGTTATTGCTGACATTTTCAATATGACTATCAATGTCCTTCATTAAAATTATTTGAAGTACTTTGAACTTTATAATGAGACAGGGTGGCTGTAATTTTAATGAAATTAGACTGTATGTTTTCTTAGTAAGTTTCTTTGAGTTGTTAAAAAAGGGTATCTTTTTACTGTTAAAGACCATTAAAATTGGTTAAAATGTCAGAGAAGCATTTCAATTAGGTAAAAACAGAAATACATATTTTTGACAACTTTCTTAGATAAAAGTATGCCAAAAGTTTAAAGCTTTTTTTTTTTTTTAAACTGAATTTGCTTACATGTAAAATATTTTAAAATTGTGATTGATGTTCTTTGATTATGGCAGATATTTTGTCTTTGCCTTTAAAAAGACCAGGATTTGACTTGTAGTAAGATCTTATATCTGTGGTGTACCATCAGTTTTACTTGATAAATACAGAATTCTCCATTTCTATATGTATTTCACTCTGAATATGGCAAGTGTAGCCTCTGCAGTCATAATTGTTCAAGTCAATTTCTATCAGTTCCATCTCTGCATATGTGATGTTATCACATAAGCATGTTAAACTTAAGCCAGACAACTTAATACATAATGGTGTGCACATTGACCTGGTAGGCACACAGGTCAAGTATTTGGTGAACAAAGGGTAAAAACAGTCATGTTCACTTGCAGTGTTATAAAGAAATTAGTAAACATTATGAACAGAGTCCAGTACTTCAAGTTAATTTTTTTATTTGGACAAATGATGCAATTGTAATCTTAGGAAGGGCTTCTGTATGCCTTTTAATAAGGAATTCATGGTGAGTATTAATTAATTCCATTTTTGAAAACTGCTATTTTTTCTTTAAAAAAATTGTTCAGTTAGCATTCTTGATAGTTAAGAACAGCAGTTGCAGAAAGCAAATCGAATGACTAAACACGCACACCTTTTGTAACACACTAACAAACAACAACAAAGTGTTCTGGAGATGTTATTGCTGTATCTATGCAATTAGTTCCACTTAAAATAATTATGCTGTAGCATTTTTATTTTATGAAAGCATAAAGAGCTCTCAGCTGAGATTAGTTTCCTCTTTTGATAGAGAACGTGCAAACATATACACAGAGGAAATTATTCATATTGCATGGCATGAACCCAACCTCATAGACAGACAAATAAATATAGGAAGAAACAGAAGAACTTGCCTAAATTCATAGAAGTTATGTCTTAAAGTATGACCTACAGCAATGCTCCAAGCTCCAGCATGCAGCTTCTTGCCACTTGGAGGGGAGACTTTGGAAGATAGGAAGTAACCTATTGCAGTTTCTACAGAATCCAACAGGGTGCTGCTGCCACTTGTATGAAATGATCAGGACTTTGGTAAGCTTGTTAAGGTCTATCTCCTGCATGCCAGAAAAACAGTAAATCAATTACTCAGCCAGGAGCAGGATCCAAGATCCGTAGACTCTCCTTATTTTCTAAAAGATGGTGTGACATCCATGCAAGATATTGCAAAATAATATTTTCATTAGCATGGATTATTGCCTGTGGGGCTCAGAAGTTCATTTCTCCAATCTACTCAGGTATCTGATAAGATACATTTTCCCTTTAACTAGCTCTGATTTCTGTGGAAACTGAAGGTAGTCAACATTTTGCAAGGGTGAAACAAGAAAAATTAGTCTAGAGGCTATAACTTCATATGACATAAATCAGCATAGTTCCAGTAGAACTGTCCTGATTTATACCAACTGAACTACAGTCTCATGAAGTTCCTAACAAGCTTGTAGGTATTTCTTAAAATTAACGAAAACTTGTCAGATTGGAATATCTATAATTTATTCTGATGAAGTACGTTTTGTTGAAGAAAGCTTAGTATCATCACCCACGTTCTTTATTTATACTGCCAAAACAAAGCTCTCAAGTTGAAAACCTTATGTTAAGTATTTAAAACTCTAATGAGAAATTGAATTAATTCAATTTAAATCAATTCTCTCAATAGTATTGAAGCTTACATGAAAAAAATGTAATGAATTCCTGAATTTTTACCACTTGGACATCACTGATTAAATATTTCTTCTCCTTTCATCATCAACTATAGGAACTTCACCTTTGTAACCCATATATATATTTATATGTGTTGAATGTGTTGAAGTTAGACCTCTGTCAGTGTAACATATACTTCTATAGAATGCCTGAAGAAAAACAGGTTGTTAAAATTCTGATTTCCAAAACACGTACAATTCATTCTAGAGATTTATAGCTGCTGTTTTAGTGTTTGTTTTGCTTTGTTTGCTTGCTTTGTGTTTTTATATATATATGCATATATATATATAAATTCTGTAACACATATCACAGAAATAAGCAGTGAACAATATGATGCAGAAAGGACACAAATGTGCTCCCTGGAGAAACACCAGGTAACTGGTAAGCACAGTAAATTAACAGCAACTAATGTTTAGCTGGAGTCAGTTGAAAGGTTCAAGAACAGCCCCTCAGTGTGATACGGTGTCTAGAGAGGGATCAGAGAAGTCAGGATGGGTCAGTCAGGAAGACATTACAAGGTATTGAGATGACTCTAATTTTTCTGCACACCATTTTCCGTGAACAGCTTCAATCTCTGATGCAATCCAGAACCTGGGTTGTGTGGGTGGTTTTTAAAGCTAAAGAATTTCTCTGGCTGTAGGATTCTACATTTTGTTCTATACCTGTTAATCTGAACTAGAGTAGATTTACTGAACCATCTCATCATCTGATTATGAAATACATACTCTGAGGGAGTGTTCCCTGTCTATAAATAAAATAGAGTAATAGCTAAATATTCCCCATTACTACAAAAACAAGGAAGCATTTAATTTCAGACACTCAACAGCATGGATGAGTAGAAGAAAATATGGTATACATTTTTAATTTAATCTCAGGAAATCTCATGTGCTTTGTAGAAGTGTTAAAACGGATTAGTAGCATATTAAATTATTATTTGAAAATATTCAATAACAAATATAAAAATTCTTTCTGCTCCTATAAAAGTAAAACTAAAACAAAATACAAGATGTCATTATACTTAAAAAAATCAAGGAAAAAAACCAAACCAAACCAAACCAAACCAAAAAACCAGAAAGATAATGTAGCTGCACTGTCTCTGTTTAGTTAAAATTTTGTCTTTACACCCCTAAAAAAAAACATTAGGGATGTTCACATAAGCAGGAACAATAGAGACAGTTTTTGTGATAAATTTTCTTGGAAAATACTATATGCATATGTACACGAATCAGCCCTCACAGTATATGATCATTGTTTGTTCCAGTCTTAGCTGGACATCATCTGCTCATTAATTCAGATTAACAAATGGGAGTTCATGGCATTATGTTTGAGGGTGACATATCTAGGGCATTTTTGAAAACCATAGTATTATCAACAGTGTAGGCATATGTTAAATGCTAAGAAGGCTGAACTTCCCCATTTCAGGGACAGCATAGCTCATAAATCTGCCTAGACAAATAACAAAAAGTAAGATTTTTCTCTGGATATGTACACTCAATTTTGTTGTCTTTCTCCCTTCACAGACCTTTTGATGTATTATTTGATTTCATACAATCTGGTAATAAAACTTCTCTTGACTTTATTTGTGATGTTTTCTGTGACAAAAATAATAAATGAATTCAATTTATAATATAATTTATAACAAAGATTATATTGCCATTGCATCAAGTACATTAAAAGCCACAATACACTTCCTGTTTCTTAGCTTTAGTTTAGGTTTTAAGTGCATTCCGAAATCTTGAAATGCAGTTGTTCTTTTTCTCACTGTAGCAGCATAAGTCTTTCACACATCGTGCAGCCTATTGCATCCATAGTCCTGAGTAAACAACCCCAGTTTCTGACTCAGTTTCTCAGGAAGGTCAATTGCCTTGAAACAGAAGAAATAAAGGCCATTCTCTTCACCCAAAGAGTAATAAGCTGTGGACAAATATCTGTAAACAGAGGAAAACACTAAACAAAGTTAAAAAACTGGTTAGATCAGGTTAACAGATACACAAGCAAACCAGACACCACCTGGAAGAATGCACCCACGAGGGCCGAGGGAGCTGGCTGATGTCATTCATGGCCACTTTCAATAAGCTTTGAACGATCGTGGTGAACAGGAAAGATCCTAATAAACCAAGGCTCAAGAACATTATTTGAGTTTTGAGATGCCTAAAAACGCCCATAGTGGCTTATGCAGTGTACTTTATTAATATACCTCACAATATCTGAGATCTTGTTTATATTATAATTCTGGGTGGAGTTTTTTAATGCAATCTTATAGTTTAGATAGGCTGGAATGGGATATCTAATTTTAATGTATTGCAGATGATCTTCAGATACTGAAATTATGTGTGGATTTCATAAAGCCATGCAAATTTACACCAGCTAAGAAAATAGCCCATTTGTACAAAAACCTTACTTTCCTTGTGTCTCCATATCCTGCTGAATGAAGAAGGTTAACTTGTCATTGTCTGGATCATTAACTTTTTGGAGAGAGATTTTTGAATGCTCTCATACATAAATTTACATGGCAAAATGAACTTCTTAACTCCATTACTAGACATTTCAGACTCTCCCAAGGATAGCATTTGGAAATAAGCATTTTCATTAGAAGACTATTTTCAGAATGTATTTTCTAAATGGCACTGGAATGCTATTACTGAGGTACAGGGATGATGGATGCATGAGGTAAATAGAGAAGGAAAAGTTCTCTTTGTTCTCTTCATGAAAAGGTTTACTTTCCCCAAAGACAAATTTGTTTAACATATTTGGAGAGACAATTTGATAAGATGGTTAACAGGCTACAAGTAACAACTTTTTTTTTTTTTCTTTTTCAGTCATTTTTGAAAGACAGGTGTAATGAAGGGAAGATTAAAGTCCTACCACATCTATTTTGTTTGTATTCAATGTTACAGAAATTCAATGCAGCTGCATATCATCAAAATTTTTCCACAAGTATCTGGCATTTCATCTACTTTATCCTCCTATTATCTGCTGTCTTGTAAACTGTAACAACACTATGCAACTGCATCTACACACACAAGCTTTTTGACAACAATTAAAATTGGCATGTAGAAGCATTCTGAGATTAAATCTTATAATTGACAGAATGAGACACTAGCCAAAGGGGTATATGTTTGGGTAATCCCTGTGCTGAAACACTGCTGGTCTGTCAGCCTCTGAAATTATTGGCAGTCTCATAGCCCATATCTAGCAGCTGAGAGGAAGCTGTGCCAACCAGTGGCAGGCTTCAATTGGTTTAGAAAAGCTGTCAGTGTAATTGTCATCTCTAACACTGAAAAGTGCTTAGATGCCATTGTGATAAGTGTGATATAAACTGTGTAAATAGAAAAGAGTCAGCAGCGTCTTGGAAAAGACATTCCGCCTTTGCTATCCCCCATTGTTTTGAACTGCCTCCAAACAGAAAATTTAATACAACAGACAAGTAAAACATCCCATCAAGTCCAAAGCATTATGAGAATGACCTCAGTGAATTGCTCTGATTTCTTGTGCTATAGCACATTGTGTAATGGGGAGGTGACAGAAGTTCCTTGGATCAGACTGCTGCAGGAGGGGACTGTCTCCCTGTCCCTGACAATCGGAGACCCAAGAAGCACCAGGGGCAGAAAAATACTTTTAGGAGTGTTTTGTGCTGTTGATGTCTTTCTTTATTGTGGGAAGGACAACAACCCCTTATATTCTCAATGTTTTAGGTACTTCAGTATAGTCCTTCAAACTAGCACAGAAGTATTAAAGTTATTCAAGTCATGCTGCATAGTGTGAGGCTGATAAGTTGGTTTTTTTTTTTTTTTTTGATAATTACTAACTCATTTCATTGTTCAGTGCCAAAGTACTAAATAGAACAAATACAAGAGACAATTGTGTGAAATGTTTTCTGTAGTAAAGTATCTGGAAGAAGTTGTCCTGTGTATTAACTATTTGTTTAAAATGGTCAATTGGAAAAACAGGAAAGAGGACTAATCCTCAGAAGCTGATAAAGTAATTGTGTTTCTGCTTTTTCCAGATGCTATAACACACATACACACTCATACATACACAGAGAAACCCTATCATCAGTCAAACAGAGCTTGTCGGTCTCTCCTGCCCTGCTGCTTTACATGCAGAGACACAAACTTGGTCAGGTTGCATGGGATGTCATTTCAGGGAAAATATTGTTACTTGTTGCTTGGTTTATAATGTGGGGATTTTTTCAAGCTAAGAGATAAGATTTTATTTACTGCATATAACATAACGATCAGTGCAAATATGCTCAGCGCAAGTGTCCTGGTTTTGTTAAAAACAAGACCAGTTCTCTTTTAGTGATTTTTCTTTCAGCTAAGTTCTTCTAGGTGGCTGTACTTTTCTGAGTTTTAGCCTGAATATTTTTCCTAGGATGCTGTACTCGGTGCTGATAAGAGACCAGCGGAATGCTGAAGAAGCTCGTGTTTAGATTTATTACTATGGTAGCTAAGAAAGACTGATAAGTTTCCCACATTCCATTGTGAGAGGGGCGTGTTTGAGGAGGGGTGGATGGAACACGTGACCAGAACTGACCAACGGAAATATTCCATCCCATAATCATCATACCCCCTATGTAAGAGGGTGATCACGAGGATCAAGCCCTCTTCGACCATGGCCGGCATCTAGAGAGGACCCTGTCTGTCTGCATGTGATCTACAGGCCTCAGGCCCTGCATCCCTGCAACCAGTTTTCTGTTTGCTGTGAAGTCCCACCCATGAATTCCGGGGGCCTGAGCTGCACCTGCTGGAGCTGCCAGCTCCGCACACCCAGCTCCACTGCTGCTGGAGTGACACCAACTCCACATTGAGCATTCAAGATTGATTTTGTGTATTTTGCATATATACTCTATTTAATAGTGGTATTAGTAAACCCTTTAAAACTCTCCAACTTGAAGTCTAAGTCTCTCTTCCTTTCCTCTTATCTTTCCTATCATCTTTCTACTCTAAAGGAACGGGGTGGCGGGAAGTGAGGGGATAACAGGGAGCATCTGTCATGGTTTATTGCTGCCTTGCCTTAAAACGTAACAACAACCGAATAAAGAATTTTTTAAAAGTACTTTAAAATTACATCTACAGCTCACCAAAAATAAAAGTACAGGGGAATTTTATATGTATTCTCCTTAGTGTACATTTTAACTAAGGATTATGGGCCTATATCAGTAAAGTTAATTAGGCACCTGCTATGATACTGTTGGCCAGTATGTACCCAGTTGTCATGCAAGTGTTGTACATCTCTTGCAAACCTAACCTTGAAAAGGATTTGAGTCTCGTGCATGACATTTGCTGAGGTATCTGCTGCTCTGCTTCCAGGCAAGCACAGCTTTTGTCTCTCAGGCTCAGGAAGGATTTTGTTCTTAGTGGGTCCGCTCACTTCTACTCAATCTGGCTCTACACAAATTGCAGGAGGAGCCTGGCCATGAGATGGGGCTGGCAAGCACAATCTTTGCATGGAGTCAAGGAAGTCAAGCCATCATTTGGGCCTAGAGGAGGATACTCCAGGTGTTAAATCTGCACATGGTCTTTGCACAACCTTGTCTTCAAGCAGCTGAATAGACCAAAGTGATCCTCAGAATACAGACCAGAAGCTGGGCTTTTTCTTTCCTAACCTACAAATTAAGGAGGCAAACTGGGACAGTGCTGGTTATTATTTAAGAAAAATAACAAAGAAAACCACATTTTCTTATTAGCTTCCTGTAGAGGAGTCTGTCTACATTAAAATACCTAATAAATTACTTACAAATCCACATTATTTAAATGATTTTTTGAAGAAAAAGTGTATCTTTTTAGAAAATTTTCTGCTCTGCATTTGGAGCACAAGCATGATTTCAGCACAGGGCATACCCTAAACTGTTACTAGGATTGCAGATAACAGCAGGGTCTTTTTCAATCTGCTTGGTAAGAAAAGTGGAGCTTTTCCTTTGTACACATTATCTTTTGTCTTGTATTTACATAATAAATGGAGACTAATCAATGCATTATTAAACATCTTATACATAAAATAACAATTCAGAAGCATCTGGTTATGAAACCCCATTTAGTAAATACAATGCACTCTTTAGTTACTTGTGGAGATATAGCACATGCAAAATAGCACCAGTGCAGTTCCCATATTTTACTGACTTACGTAAAAGGATATAATTTGTTGCCGCATAACACTGAAATTCTTCTAATGCAAACCCAAGTAAATATGTTCCTTTTTGGGTTTCTCTAAGAGTGTAGGTACTTTATACTTCATGGAAATAAGGCTAATGAGTTACACAAGTTAAGTAACATCTTTTTCTAATTTCAGAAATAGTTGCCGTCAACCACTTAGTGTAGATTGGTAATTCAATATATGTTTGATGAAAATAAAATGTCTATGCTAATTAATATGCAATATATGTTTTATTTTGTATCCAGTTATACAAGGTACCTTAACTGTTTGTTTGTATTGAACAATGAAAAGAGATAGAGATGAGATTAGCCACAGGAAAAGACTTTTATAAAAATAATGCCACAAATTGCACCACACTACTCCTGGTCAGTCTTGACTGCATTTTGTTCACTGCTGTTGGTCAAGTTAAGTGCCACTGTTTATCATGGAACACATTCAGTGGAAAGTCAGAGAACAAGTCTAACGTTTGAGATTATCATTCAACACTAGCAGTACAAGGATAATCGCCTACATGCTCAGAGGAAGACTAGAAGTGTGCTGTAGGTAGTGTAACCTGTACACAGAAAACCTGAATGGTTTTGTGTCAGGTAATGATGCACTAATATGATTCAAGCTTGATTAAAGATTTCCTGACCTTATTATACTGCTTTTTTCTTCAAAGGTAGCTGTTCTTAGATATTTCTCAACAGTACAGAGAAGCTCTGACCTTCTATTGAAAATTCTGTAGAATTATATGCACAATGTTTTCTGCTAAAGATCTGCAAAGCACAAAGAGTGCCATAGAATGTATGTAATTTTTCAGTGTATTTTATTGTAACTGTCTCCCACATTTTTCTCCCTCTTTGTAACTTTTCCTAGACTTTTTATAATGGATGATTGAGTCTTTTCCATTGTGTGATTCTCTCAAGGAAAAAAAAAAAATCCCCAAATATAATTTAAATATGAATATAAAACAATAATAAAAATAATATTGTTCTTATTGTGCTTCTGGGAAGATCCAAATGTTTCTCATCCCTTCAAATAGAGATCCAAACTTCCTCCATTTCTTTAGTAGAAATCTGTAAGCAAATATGTATATGAAGAAATACCATAATACCCTATACTATTATAAACCTAGAAAGACATTTGCATTTCCACGGTTCTATTAATAACTAGTATTTCTTTTAGACTTATAAGGTGAAAACACTTAAAATGTATATAAATGTACCTGAGTACTGAGTATTTTTCATGAGTGAAATCCCCAGGTTTATGAAAAGAGCAAAAGAGTAAATCATTTTAGGAGGAGTCTGAAGATAAGTACTCAATAAAAAAAAAAAAAAATATCTTTGAAAGCATAAAATGTGATTTTCATTTGGAGCCTTAATTCACTGGACATTTCACTGGTTTTCCACATTTCAAAAAATGACTCTATAATGTCTTCAAAACTCTTGTTCCATCCCTAAATTCATTGCTGAATTTCTGTTCTGGTGAAATTCTTACTAACATCAGTCTTTGGAGTCACTTAAGAAAGTCTTTACCTGTTCACAGTTGTCTTCACTAGACTCTGCCAGTAGCACAATGAAGCATGTGTCCTTGTGTTGTGTGTCCCAAATGATGGAATAAACTCACTGTCTTCACAAATAAAAGTAAGGTGCATAACAAATGGATAAAATACCCTGGAGTAGAAAGATAAGTGATCTTCTCTTAATTTCTAGTTCCTGAACCCTGCTTGCTAACCATTCTCTCATATACTATAATACGTATAGCATAAAAACAGTCTTGAAAATTATATATAACTGTCTGTGTCCAAGGAGTGTAAAGGAGGACTGGGTCAGTTGGTTTTGTAATTGTTTTCAGTTAGATGTTTTTGAGCAGTGTCTATTAATGATTTCTCTTGGTAAAATATGCCTTTAAGTAAGTAAACAGCTGAATTAAACATAGGTTGAAGACCCAGACTTTTCTTAGATGTACACTCAGAGTGACCCTAAGCAATAGTGCCCTTTGCAAACTGAAAGAAAATCCTGAGGGAAAAGACATGTCTAATAAATACATAATCAGAAATTATGCACAACAACATAAGCAAGAAAAAAATATTAAGCCCTTCCTGGAATTCAGTTTGTTTTATAAACCATGCTGAGTTTCCTGCTGGGTAGAAAGAGATAGGTAAAATAATCTAGAAGAGTCAGATGACTCGACATGACTTAGTATTTAATGAAGACAAAAATAAAACAAATAAGCATGAAAAGAAAATTGGAAGACCAATTTTCTGTGGGCAATAAATTGCAATGTTTTTTTTAAGCATAAACTTAGAAAAAAAAGAAAAATAAATAATGAGAGCATCTAGAATAATAAGAACAGTGATAAGCCAAGATGATTATAGTATTTTGAAAATTGCTTTCCAGCACTTTCTTCCTTTATATGTCAGAATAAAAACCTATAATTTTTTGCCAATAGACTAGAAAACAACAATTTTCAGACATCTGACACTAGAGTCCTTGACAAAAAAAACCAAAACCAATTCTGACTGAGGATGAGATGTTACACGACTGTGTTTAAGAATTTTGGGGTCACTGAGTGAACATACGTATATACTATGTATATGTGGGAAAAAAATGCTATGTAGACAGAGAATACAATTAAATTCTTCTTAGCATTACTGATATTATTTTTCCAAATGAAATGATGAAAAGTTATTAAATTATACAAAATGCTTTGAATAAAAGTATGTTGAATGTTAACCTATGCTGGATCTTTTTTCTTTTCTTCTTTCAATATAATGCAATCAGACATTCCAGATATCAATGGACCTTGTTAATGACCACCTTTCTTCCAGTCTTTGTGGTAATCAAGGGCTATGGCCCTCACTTCAGAAAAACTGGAAAGGTGTAATTAATTTTGTGTGGAAACTCATGATGACCTTAAGTAAATGAATTTGACCTCTGTTAAATGTGCTAGGCTTCACCTACACTGCAGACTATGTCTGTTTTGAAGTTATCAAATCTGATTTCATGAACAGGTCATGACTCCATATCAGCTGAAGTTGTGTTTCTTTATTATTAATTCAATTTCCACATAAATAAAATATACTATGGACAACTGGTCATGATTTATCAGTTTTCTGATGAATTAAGAATTTGGTTTTCTTGTGATATGTGTCGAATAGGATAGTAAAGTTACAGCTGTAGAAATTCATACAGGCAAATCATATGGAAAAAACAATCTGCCTTATCTTTTGGAGTGTAATGAAGTGTTGCAAACACAATTTAATTAAAACTGGTTTGTTTCCTACCTGGTGTTTCAGGAAGACACCAATGTGGTAAATAATTCATCTTGTAGTTTTCTTATTACCCCCATTTGGGTTGTTTTTCTCTGTGTGTTTACTTTGTTATCCTACGATTATCACATATTGGTTATCTTAATCACATAAATTATAATTAATCTTCCTTAAATTTAGTGGCCCCAGGTTATATTGTTATGAAGACCATAGTGAGTTGCTGAGTTGAATAAATACTTTGTCCTGTATTTGCATCATTCAGGATGAAAGAGACTTCTATAAAAACTTACAAGATAGATCAGTTGAATGCATAGGATACTTTAAAAAAAAAAAAAAACACAACAGTCAAAACACTTAATTTAGAGATTTTCTAATTTTTTGAGTACTCTGTTTGATAGAAATAAACAGTTTATTTACTCAATACATGTCTTATGAACATAACATGTTTTATGAACATCTAGTGATCCTGAGAAATTCACAGTGTTTTGTTGAGACTTTTGCAAGAACACTGTCTTTGGCAAAGGGTAGTGGGGAGTGAAAGTGAGAGGGACAGGCTGCTGAGCTGACTTGTATATTTCAGGCATATAGTTCCAAGGCCTCAGATGTTTGCAGGAGAGTGCAAAGGGTTCTCAAACACCTTGTACCATAGGAGAAAGACACCTGCAGCTACCATATTAAAAGTCACTTTGTAGGTTTAGAGAAAGTCTGGTTAACTTGTAAATTTTTGTAGGACGGACACTTTACTTGGGCCAGCCTTGGGAACATCTCTTATCTCATACAACAGGGTTTCCTTTTGTCAGAGTTATGGTGCTCTGAGTTGTTTCCTAGGTGCTAATGTGTGGGAAAATCCCTACACTTTTATCCAGTAATGAAAGGAGTGCCATACAAAGGTTCAGGCATATTCCAAGACTGAATCTTTATGGGGTAGACTGAGTTTGATTCGGTTCAGCCATTAACTTCAATTTACTAAACAATGCCTGATATTTTTAGATTACAATGTCTTTTAGCTATGTCAGAGACCAAAAAGAATCATGCCTCAAACATTGTGACCTAATAGCAGGAGATAGGACATTCAGGATAAGTTGAATTGTGATTTACAAAGGGAGGACAAGCTAACAAGCCATAAAGACAGGCTGGCTGATAGTAGGAGGTGGGGGATGTGCCAGAGGGAACATAGCTCCATCTTCTGATAGGCCCAGCATGGCACAAAGGGAAAAGCTGAGACCCTTCAAGATGGCCCAAGACTTGTCAATCTTTCACAATCACCCCCCAGACTTTTCTATCTTTCGCAATAACACCTCTGCAAAAGACCAAAAATTACGCAAACAGGCAACCCAGAGGGCTATAAAAAGGCTCACCTATACCAGCACTGGTAGGGAACACATCATCCTGAGGACCACTCTTCCTGGCAGTCTCGTCGCAGGAACTGAACCAGCCACCTAAGGATGCTGCACTCCCAAACTACAACCCCCAGCAGCCTCATCACGGGGCACTGGAGGCCACACATCACTGGACCCAGACTACAAGTCCCATCACCCACGCTGTGAAGCTGTAAGGGTGGTGGAATCCCTCACTTTCTCTCTTCCTTTCCTTTTTGTTATTTCTTTCCTTATCTTTTACTTTCTTATATTTCTTTGCCTCTCCTTCTATAAGTAGTATAATAACATAATGCTTGCCACCCCACATGTGCCACAAAACTCTTTTATGTAAATCTTTTTGCTGTTAAACTGTTCACCAATTAGACTTAAGCAATGTAGATCTTTCTGCTGCAGAATCATCCGCTAATTGGGCCTAGCTGCAAAATAAAAGGTGTTGCTTTTCTTGTTTACAGACCTTAACTATTGAGTATATTATTTTACAACTAAGGGGACCCACGAACCTGAGTCACCTCTCCCTCACTCATACCTCTGGGTGGGATGTGACAAGCTACAAGGTATGGCTTCAGCACATCTGAACTGAATGGAAGATATGTAGTCAAGAACCTTTTATTGATTAAAAATTTACTTGTTATTATCTTGAATTTTTGAATTTTAACAAAGGCACAGAATGCACCTAAGACATTACTTTGCAAATACCAGTATAACATAAAAATGCAGGAACTTCAGCACAAACACTTTAAATATTTTCTTGAACGTCATAACAAGCCAGGAAGAACCAGAACTGAAAATTGAATCTGCTTACAAATCTGTGTTTCATTTTCTAAGGGAAAAGATTTTATTCCGATGTCCTTTCCTAGTAAAGTAATATACTCCTCATTAATTTTAAATAAAAGATAAAAGCTCTATGTCCCTTCACACTGTGGTACAAATGAAAACATTAATAAAATACAATCTAGAAAGGGAACATAACACCAGAAATAATGCTCCAGCCACGGGGCCTTCCTTGGGCTGTAGCAAAGTATTGAACAACATTAGATTAGCATTCCTTCTAATATTTTAATTTTTTTTTTTTTTTCTTTTTTCCCCCTGTTGGGGTTGGGGACTTGGTCTCTTGAGTCCAACAAAGAGTTACAATTCCTTTAGTAATACTATGCCTCTAGCCTTATACTCAAAAGCAATTTTCGTTTACATTTAAGTGTTCCTTACCAATAAAGCACATCCATCTGATTTTCTCAGTTTGTATTCATTGACCCCTTAGAAACAGAACATAAGCATATGTTGAACTTTGAAATAAATTCACTGCTTGGTTGTTTTTTCAAGTCAATTTTGTTTGCTTGCTATTGTTTCCAGTGAAACTGGAAACTGAAACTCAGCAAGGACTGGTCTTCTAGGAGCTATGATAATGCATTTAAAAGTACATTTGTAAAATGGAAATTTATCTCTACACATGTATCATAAAACTGCTGTTGCTGCCAACAACACACTTAATTGTGCATGAATTGAGAGAAGAATTTTGAAAGTAATGCCAAATGCAGTCTAAGACCCACAGCTCTACAAAAGCAACAAATCTCTATTTCTTGAAAATAAATGAAAATTAGTATGTGCTCAGGTTTAATATGGTAGGTGCCAATTTCTTGATTCTCAAATAAGATGAATAGCTTTCCTAGTTTTTTGGTGTTTTTTTGTTTTCTTTTGTTTTTTAAATATTAATATCACATTATTAGGATAAACACAATTTTGAAACTAGAGAATAGAAAGGTAGAAATAGGCTCACTGAGACAGGAATATTAGAAAAGAGAAGTGACTTACACTAATTTTTTATCTGTAATTTCTGTATTAGATTTCATCAGTCTCCAGGCAGAAGGTTTTTTTATTGTTTGTTTTTTGTGGGTTTTTTTCCCTCTAACCAGCAGATACATGTATGCCACCAGGTATATAAATTTCAGGCTGCATAATTTCTAACTTTAAGCAAATTCCAAAGACCATGCAGTAAACACTTAGTTTACAGTTTTGCCAACTACTATCTAAGCACAACACAGCAATATTTTTTTTTAATAACTGTATTACCTTTTAAGTTGATGCACAAAAAAAAAGCCTTCCTTGCTTAGAAGAAAAACTGCTTAAACTGTCAAAAAAACGAGGGAAGAAGGAATTATGTATGTCCATTTATTCCTCAAATGGTTACAGTATTAGCCATTACATGGTAATTTTAGAGTTGCCAATGAAAATATCTTTAGAATAATAGCAGCCACTGCTTACAAGTGTCAGATGTTCTTTATTGGGAGCCAGAGGAGAGGAAAAAAATAAATCTACCACCAATCCACCCCATAAAAAAATACAAAACAAGCTCTCTCTGCCCTCACTTTTTGTGATAGTGCTTAGACATACACCAAAGGACTCCAAAATAGACAATTTTAATAGAAGTCAGTATTTTATATGAAAAGTGAGCACTCACAAGCCTCCCATCAAATTAATTATCTGAAATTCATAAATAAATTACTGAAAATTTCCCAACTCCTCTGTACATTAATGATGTCACTACTTGGGTCTCATGTTTAGAATTTGGTGCTAATGATTTATTGCCAACATAAATTTGGAATTCAGCCTATGAAATCAAGACCTTTATAAATGACTTGAAATACACTTCAGTGAATGCCAAGTTAGAGCTTATTATTTTCTTTCTTTGAAATCCCAGATAATTTTGCAGAGTTCTGTTAAGCTTGAAATATGATCCTTTTACAATCTTGCATCAGAAAAGTGTATTTGAAATGTCCTTTTCTTTTTTTTTTTTTAGATTATGCACTATTTTAACATATTATTGTGTTAAATTGTACAATAAACTAATTGATGTGAGACTGATAAAGTGTTCCACTTGCCTAGATGTATCAGAAAATAGAAAAAAAATACAGAATACTTCTAATTAATGAGCCAATTTAAAGCAAACTTAGTCTATTCCATATGAAGCAGGAAAATTTTATTTAACCTGTTTTACAGATAGGAAAATCAATCAACATTTTCTCAAAGTCACAAATATTCCTCTGGAGGCTTGGAAGTTGACTTGTGTGAGATTTTACTGTGAGACTGGTATTTAAGTACAGTAGAAGATAGAGCATAAGTGAAAAGTAAAATCTTCTAACAACCAATCGTAGAAACCATTTCCAGGCACATGAGGGACAAGAAGGTGATTGGGAGATTTGGTGTAGCCAGCAGGTACTTGCAAAATGGAAGCCATGCTTGACCAGCATGATAGCCTTCTACAATGAGATAACTGTCTGGGTAGATGCGGTGAGAGTGGTGGATATTGCATACTTTGCCTTCAGGAAGGGTTTGAGTCCTCTTCAACATCTTCATTAATTATTTGGATAATGGGGCACCCTCAGCAAGCTTGTGGATGGCATAAAGTTGGGAGGAGGAGCTGATATGCCAAAAGGTTATGCTGCCTTCCAGAGGTACCTTAATAGGCTGGAGAAAACAGCGGACAGGAATGTCATGGAGGTCAGTACAGGGAAGTACAAAGTTCTGAACCCAGGGAGGAACAACCTCCCCAGTATACACTGGGGAGTGGTGCTGACAGCACCAGTATATTCTGGGGGCTGACCATCTGGAAGACAACTTTGCAGAAAAGGACCTGGAGTTCCTGGTGAACACCAAGTTGAACATGAAGTAGCAATGTGCCCTGGTGGCAAAAAAGCCTAACAGTATCCTGGGACTCACTAGGCAAAGTATTGCCAGCAGGTTGAGTGAGGTGATCCTTCTCCTCTACTCTGCACTAGTGAGGCCACACCTGGAGTACTGTGTTGATTTCTGGGCTCTCCAGTACAAAAGAGACTGGAAACAGTCCAACAAAGTGCCACAAAGATGATGAAGTGACTAGAGCATCTCTCCTATGCAGAAAAGCTGAGAGACCTGGGACAGATTAGTCTGGAGAAGAGAAAGCTCAGAGAGGGGATCTTACCAATGTGTACAAACACCTGAAGGAAGGGCATAAACAAGACAGGGTCAGGCTCTTTTTAGGCACCCAGTGGCAGGGCAAAAGGCAATGAGCACATGTGGAAAGACAGGGGGTTCCCTCTGAACATCAAGAAACACTGGTTTTTTTAACTGTGAAGCTGACACAGCACTGGCACAGGTTGCCCAGAAAGGTTGTGGAAACACTCAAAAGACATCTGGACATGGTCCTGAGCAACCAGGTACAGGTGTCCTTCCTTGAGCAGGGACCTCCAGAGGTCCCTTCTGACTGTAACCATTCTGTGATTCTGTGGAAGTATACCACAAGCAGTTTCAAATATCTGTTTTGTGAAACAGAATATGAGTGTTTTCAGCTTTTCATGAAGATCTGTAAAGGTGGCTTGTGAAGAGCCGAGGGGAAAACCTTAGAGGCTTTCCCCCCTCCAAGACTAGATATGGCAGTGCAGGGCAACAGCTAAATAATATGAATTTTATAAAGAGTGGTGTAATTATTCCTCTCAGAAAAGATAATTCAAAGCAGTAGTAGAAGAGTGAAAAATTATGACTGAAATGTAAAAACAAATATTGTAAAATCAGAGAATGTTGCAAAGTCAGAGAAACTATTACTGAACTGAAATAAGAGTTTCAGAGGAAAAATAATAGAGTACAGATACACATTAAGACTTCAAACACAACTTGAAAGAAAAAAAGATGCTTTTTGTATTTTAAACTAATATTTTCCTGCAGGATTTTGTCATTTTTAGTGATCCTTTTCCAGTTTTTCTTATCAAAACATTTTTAAAAACACAACAGAATTATGAAAAGTATTCAGTTATGTAGTTTAAAATGTTGAGAAGTTTGAGCTTTCAATAGTTTGTCCTTATAAACCATTTATTTTAAAAATCTAAGTATTTAATCTTTTTTTTAAAAAATAAAATGAAAACATTACTTTGACAGTTGCTTCTTGCAGACAGATGTTAATATGTAACAGAACAAAAATATTAATGTATTTCAAAATGCACATCAATAGAAATGATAAGACAGCAACCAAGAAGGAAGTTAATATTAAAGCCAATGCTTGAAAGTTTGGAATGAGCGGAAGAGAAACACACCAAAACAACCATTACCATAGACTATGATTGTCTTGCTTGCCTCTGGGCTCATGCTGTAATCCCTTCATACCTGACAAACTGAAATGAATGTCATGTCATAGTCCCAAATTTTCATTATGAAGACATATACATATTATATATATATGGAGCTAATATAATAGCTGTAAAATTTCTCACCCCAGAAACTTCTACTAAGAAGAACATGAATGAAGAGTAATTTCAATAAAACTGAATGAGCAAGTGCCATCAGCTGTGATAGCTGGTGATAAAAATTCTGTCACAGACTGAAGAACCAGAATTTGTCATTCCTGCTTGGTGCCAACTATCTGTCCTGGGATATCAGCCAAGCAACTTGATGGGCTCAATGGACCCTTCATGTACAATTTTGTAAAACAGGTTAAGGGCGAAGGCTGCCAGCTGCATGGGAATCTCTATCAGAATTGCTTCATATGGTATTTTTAAATATTTGGAATTTTTTTATTCCCCTTGCACAGACAGTACAGGCAAAGCATATAATGCTTTAGGATCGTTCAGTCTGGAATCATGTTCCTTCTGGCTATCATTCCAATCTTTTGAGCACTATGTTTGTTTTTCTTGTTGTTTTTAATAGTTGTTTGTTTGTTTGTTTGTTTTTTAGCACAATCATCAAGCCTTACTTACTCTCAGCCAGGCAAACCGCCATGGAGGAAATTAGGTTTATTCAGAAAATCACATAGTCTTCAGACACCGTGAGGTCACTAGGCTAAATAATCTCTCCTTTTGTCCTCTAGACTTTTTTAGTGGGTAAAACACAGTATGCAAAAAGAACAAATCTTACTCTTTGTATTTGAGTAGTAGCCAAAAACATGTTCCTGTAGTGCTAGAAAACACAACCAAGGATTTTCATATAGAACACAGATGTGTTCTTAACATCATCATGCAGAAAGCGGTTTTCTCCTCCCTTACCCTTATCACAAAGAAGTATCCCCAATTTATGAAATCTGTCGCTTCATAGCATGAGTCTGGGAACACGTCACCGCCATGTGCCCCTGGTGCTGTAAGAATATGCATCTGTGTTCCTCATGGAAGGCGCTGCTCAGAGCAAGGTGTTTCGCACGAGCTCTGACCTCATTACCAACAAGGAGGATGAGACGGATGCTTTTTGCCAATCTTAAGCTTTGCCTGCTTTAAGAAAAAGCTGGTTATTTTATTCACGATTCCCTTTCCCTGGCCTTTGGCTCTCCTACAGAAATCACTGCAGCCTCCTGACAGCAGGACACCCATCGTGATAGAGAAACAAAGAAAGCTCAGTTGATAACCCCTTTCATGATTTCTTTTTTCTTCTTTTTTTTTTGTGTGTGTGTTTTTATTATGAGAATGCTTCCTTTATTATTTTACTCAGAGATATTTCTAAGCAATATTCTCTCTTTGTTTGGTTTGTCGATTTGTGCAGTATTTCAAAGCTCTTCATTTATAGCAATAACATTTCTCTATTGGCTAGAATTGCTTATTCTTCATTCTTTTTATTTATAACAATAATAATGACAAAACAAAACAAGCATCTGTTCAACTGCAGTAAATTATCTGGCTTTCTATGCTCTGTGCAGAGTAAAAATAGATGAAGTTTATTTCATAAAGTGAATGCTTTCAGGCTATAGTCTGCTTGACATAAGTACTGCTCAAAGGCAGAATTTAACCTTTGTTCTTTCATGGCTGGTTTAAAGTGCTCAGCTACACTCCCATAATTTTCAGCATTTTCTGGTCCTGAGTTTCTGTAAGTCTTATATGACCAATTAATTAGAAAAAAAGAGCACCACTTGAAGAAACAAGCGATTTATAATGGAAGGTCCACTTCTGCAATTTGCAGTGTTATTGGATACTGTTAGAGTAGTTAACTCACAAAATACTAATGCCAGTTCCCCTGAGAAGCTGCTCTTTTGAATTTGACCTCTAATAGTATAATAATCCTCACAGAATAAGTCAGGGCTAGGCTAAAACTAGAGCACCTCCCTGCAGAGAAGTGCAGGCAGGCAGGTGTACATATGTCAAGGCAGCCACATGTAAGCCAGTTATGTTTCTGAAACTGCATACAGGAGCTGGGTTTAGATCAAGTTAGTATACTTCCTTGCTAATGAGGGTTTATTTCTGTGTTTGAATGGTAATATGGTTTCTATACTTACAGCTTGCTGGCATTTGGACAGCTCAGATGATGGTGGGAATATTCACGATATTCTACATGTATCTATTTATTTGTATGTACATATATACCCCTGAACTGGGGTGACAGGAATGAAACATCTCCTGTGCAGACCCCTACCTGTACTACACTTCTGTTGCCACTTTCCCAGTAACGTCTCCGACAGCAGAGCATACTACACAACTTTATGCTGCATTGGGTATCCCTTTGCACAGCATTTTTGGTGAACTCATCAAGCCTTCCTGGTCCCTTGCACAGAAGCTCTTATTGTCTGTGTATATTGTAAAGTAAATAATTTTCAGCTGTTGAAGGGTGCGGATCAATATCCAGACTAACAATTTGTTTTTACAGTTAGTTTCACAATGACTATATTTTTAGAAACTGGAGGCAAAAGCGTCTCAGGAGGCAGATAAATGTTGCACTTAAAATGGAATAGATGGGGAAAAAAAAACAGGATGCAAGTTTTAATATCTTGTAATCAAACTAAATTGATGGGCATTTCTGAGACAAAATAACAACAGCTACATTCAACAACATTGGATTACATAGGTTTTAAGAGCTCTACAATGATTCTATACCTGTTTCAAGAAGAGTAACACTGTAAAACATCAAATAATTTAGCCTATTGCATATAGAAGAGTAATAAAAATAACAAAATCACTGTCTCATAAACAGAGACTGAATGCTCCAGGCTGCTGTTGGGTGATGGCTGGTCAACTTGGAATTCAGAAGTCAACTTTTAGAACTGCATAGGTGGACATTTTCTGAGCATGATTGTTCTTATTTCTTTAATGTCCCAAAGTCAGTTAGAGGGTTGAAGCCAGTCATTTCCAAAACCTTTGACAAGACCTTCAGTAACTTTTAAGTCCTTATTATTTACCGGTTTTCTCCTCTCCTCCTCTAACTGAACCCATATAGGTAAACCACAAAGAAGCCTGATTTAACAGTGGATGCTACAGTAACAGTTATGTGTGATTCAACAGAAAAGACACTTGGAAAGGAAAATAACTGAAATATTGAAGTTTGAAAGCCTTGTGTGAGTCTATTTTGAAATGAATCCTTTAAGAAAGAATAAGCATTATATGCACAATTGGTTTATGAGAAGCTAAAAGAAAAAAAAACAAAACAGGATGTAGGATAAAGACATTCCATATGAGAATAGTGTATTTCTAAGCAAAGTGTTCAGCTGATAACTGACACAAACTTATTAAAACCTAGAATTAAAAATCCCATCCTGCTGGCACTGAAAAGTTAATCACAGTATAAAGCTAATCCTGGATATCAGGATTTTCCCACCAATAAGCTCTGTGGTATATAAAGTAATATAAAGTAGAACCTACTGTAGCACATCTAAACTTTATATACTAAGACTTGAACCCATATGAACCATTTGATTTTTTTTTTTAAATAAGGAAAAATAATAAAGAAAATGAAAAAGAACAACAATAAACAGCATTTAAGTTAATATAGGAGCATGAAAGGATGTATATAATCATCTACTTAGTGGAAGCTGATTGTGCAGTAAGGACTGTCTCTTCAGGTTTCTTGTAAAGTAATGAAAAATCACTACTTAAATAGATGAAACATTATTTTATGCAATCAGCAGAAAAATATATAAATAAATAAAGCTGGCGGACTTAGCTATAGTTCATTAGGATGGTTTCAATAACTTTGCAAAATAAATTCAGTTGATGAGAGCTTTCAACACTGCAAATAACATCCTGCAACAATGAAGATGTATTAGAGTAGTGGTTCAAAAACCAAGAGCTTAGTCCTCCCAGTTTATTCTGATGATTTGCAAAGAGTTGCACAATCACACAGAATCACACAGAATCACAGAATGTTAGGGATTGGAAGAGACCTCAAAAGATCATCTAGTCCAATCCCCCTGCTGGAGCAGCAGCACTTAGATGAGTTTACACAGGAAGGCGTTCAGGTGGGTTTTGAATGTTTTCGAAGAAGGAGACTTCACAACCTCCCTGGGCAGCCTGTTCCAGTGTTCTGTTACCCTCACTGAGAAGAAGTTTCTTCTCATATTTAAGTGGAACCTCTTGTGTTCCAGTTTGTACCCATTGCCCCTTGCCCCATCATTGGTTGTCACCAAGACGAGCCTGGCTCCATCCTGATGACACTCATCCGTTATATATTTATAAACATTAATGAGGTCACTCCTCAGTCTCCTCCAAGCTAAAGAGACCCAGCTCCTTCAGCCTTTCCTCATAAGGGAGATGCTCCACTCTCTTAATCATCTTTGTGGCTCTGCGCTGGACTCTCTCCAGCACTTCCCTGTCCTTGAACTGAGAGGCCCAGAACTGGACACAATATTCCAGATGTGGTCTCACCAGGGCAGAGTAGAGGGGGAGGAGAACCTAATTAACTAACCATCCCCCTTGTAATACACCTCAGGATGCCATTGGCCTTCTGGGCCACATGGGCGTGGTGCTGGCTTATGGTCATCCTGTTGTCCACCAGGACCCCCAGGTCCCTTTCGCCTTCCTCTCTAACAGGTCGTTCCCCAATTTATACTGGAACCTGGGATTGTTCCTACCCAGATGCAAGACTCTACACTTGTCCTTGTTATATTCAATTAAATTTTTCCCCACCCAACTCTCCAGCCTGTTTAGGTCTCGCTGGATGGCAGTACAGCCTTCTGGCATGTCAGCCACTCCTCCCAGCTTGGTGTAAACAGCAAACTTGCTGACAGTACACTCTATTCCCTCATCCAAGTAATTGATAAATATATTGAATAATACCGGTCCCAGTACTGACTCTTGAGGCACTCCACTAGATACAGGCCTCCAGTTAGACTCTGCCCCATTGACCACGACTCTCTGGCTTCTCTCTTTCAGCCAGTTCACAGTCCACCTCACTACCTGATCATCCAGACCACAGTTCCACAGTTCAGCATCAAGGCTGCTGTGGGAGACTGTGTCAAATGCTTTACTGAAGTCAGGGTAGACCACATCCACCGTTCTGCCATCACCTGTCTACCTTGTTATGTCCTCATAAAAGGTTACGAGGTTGGTCAAGCATGACCTCCCCTTGGTGAAGCCATGTTTACTGCCCCTAATGATCCTCTTATCCTTGATACGCCTTGAGATGGCACCAAGTACAAGTTGTTTCATCACCTTTACAGGGATGGAGGTCAGGCTGACTGGTCTATAGTTACTCGGAAACTAGAAACCTAGTAGACAACTGATAAGGTTCTTAATAAAGCTTCTAGGCTAGTCCAGCGATCCAGAATAACACTCATATGAAAGTGCTGGGCAAAGATTGTAAAAATTATTTCAATAGTAAAACAGTCTATACAACTGTTCAGTGTCAAGTGTATGAGTATAGTCTTAATGAGCCCATGTACTTCTACAAACACTCAGAATTTCTAGCAGTGTGACTGTTCTGTGATCTTTTTTTCCAATCCGTTAGTCTAAGCAAACCTGCATGAAACTTCATCATCAGTGGATAATGCCATGCTTTGAAAAAAAAAAAAAAAAAACACACCATAAATATTTCCAGAATTACAGTATTATAAGGACTTTTCTAATACGATTTCTCACTATATTAATGGCTTTTCAAGATCTGTAAAAGATTTTTTGATTGTTTCTTTGTTTTTACTTTTTGTTATCAAAGATGATTTGTGACTTAGTTTCTAATCTGGGTTTTGAGTTGCATGTCTTTTGTTTTCTTTCTTATCCTCTCACATTCTTCTCTAAGGTACATTCTGGAGGGGTTCCCTTCAGCAGCTGTTAGGAGAGATAGTAGTAAGGAGGTAGAAATACAAAAAGTCATTCAGGTATACCCAGATTCAATCTTTCTTCAGGGTACTCCAGCTTCTGAAAAATGGCAGGGAATATTAAATTCCCAGGAAGTCAGGTGATTCTCATGTGTTGTTTTGCTTCTAATTATGATAAAACAAAGAAATAAGCAAGACTTGTTTCGTTTAGGATGTCATTTATCTCAGAATACAGTTTCTATGTTTTGTCTACCTGCAAACACATATTAAAGTGTTGGCAAAAAGTTGTTTGCACCTCTTAAATCATAAAAAAATAAACCAAACCAAAAACCCCAAAAAAAAAGGAAAGCCTATACTTTGAGCTCATCTCTGTACTAACAGATTTCTAGATAAGTACATGGTTATGCTACTTATTGCGTACCTTTCTTTTTTTCCCAGCTATAATATTTCTGGATGTAACTATTACGTTTGGTGAAAACTATCCCTAAAGTTAAATTGTCTAATATGTTGCTTTCCCTCCTGAATTAACTGAACAAAAGAGTTGGCAGTGAGTATCATATTAGCATGTGAAACTCCGTGCTCAAACAACTATTACGTCTTCCTGTTCACTAGTGGTATTTGGACACCTCTTGTTTTGGTTGTTGTCCATTTTTTTTTAACGTAAATCTTAACAAATTCATTCTATCATTCATACAAATGAGTGACCTTTGTCAGAGCAGGACACCTACAAACAGCCATAGAGCAATGTTTGCCTATGTCCTGATTTCAGCTGGGATACAGTTAATTTTCTTCCTGGTAGGTGGCATAGTTCTGTGGTTTTGATTTAGTATGAGAATAATGTTGATAATACACTAATTTTTTGATTATTGCTAAGCGATGTTTATACCAAGTCAAGGACTTTTCAGCAAGGAGGCTGGAGATGCACATGATGCCAGGAAAGGACAAAGCCAGGACAGCTGACCCAGATTGGCCAAAGGAATGTTCCATATCATATGTTGCCATACTCAGTATATAAACCTGAGGAGCTGGGGAGTTGGCCAAGGTGGGGTACAATCACTGCCTGGGAATGGCTGAGCACCAGTCAGCAGGTGGTGAGCAATTGCATTGTGTATCACTCGTTTTGTGTATTCTTTTATCCTTATTATTATTGTTGTTCTGCTGTTCTGTCTTCTTTTGCTGTCATATTAAACTGTATTTATCTCAACCCATAAGTTGTTTTTTTTTTTGTTTGTTTGTTTGTTTTTTATTTATTTATTTATTTTATTTTTTGCTGTTTTCTCCCTCATCCTACTGTGGGTGTAGGGAGTAGTTAACGAAAGTCTGTGTGATGTTTAGCTGCCTGCTGGGTTAAATCATAACACCATGTCATTTCAGCATATTGTTGCCTGCACCTCTATACTTCATCAGGTACATTTTGACAGCATTCCTACCCTTCAACATATTGAACTTCCAATTTGATGTTGTCCATGAACTTCCTTAAGCTGCACGGCCTACCATTACCCAGGGAATTGTTGAAGATGATAATCAGTATTAAGTTCAGCAACAACCAACTCCAAAGGAACACCACTACACTAGAAACTGGTGAAGTGTAGGTTATAACCCATTGAGCCCAGTGGTCTAGCCAGTTCCTCATCCATATTGTAGTCCATTCAGCCAACCATATTGATCTACTAGTTTAGGTAGAGTACCTCCTAACCACTCCATGGCATTAGTCCTGTAACTAGCCCATCAGATTCGTACATTAAACAGCTGCCACTTGGCATGTCAGAAGCTCCCAGATTGCTTGCACCCTACTGTGTTGCTCTCCAAGCAGATGTTGAGGTGATTGAGGTCAGCTATGAGAACCGATACAACATCTGTCTTTTTTTTTTTCCTTGCTGTGTGAGCTGGCATAAAGATTTGATTATCTTTTCCTTAGATGATTCCTGTAGATGAGGAATATCTATTCTTATATGTTTCTAAACTGTCTTGCTTCAACTGTCAAATTATTTAAAATAAAATCAGTAATAATAATAAAACTCAACAGGAATATGAGATCAGATCATCTGCATGCAACCATCCTGGTTATATCTACCTTAAAAACACCTTTCCTATTATCAGTTCCCTAGTAAGGGTTACAAAATGTTTCCCAGTACATTACCACAAGCTTAAGAGTTACAGTAAAATATCTGTAACATGCTACACTAACAGAATAAGATGATGGAAAACATCTCTGATGTCCCAGGTGTCTTTGACAGCAGGAAAGTTGTCAAGTGTTGTCGAGGTTTTGATTGCGAGGTGACAATAAAACCATAGCAGATGTATTGTTAACACCTTCTATCCTGCCTTCCCCCTTTGGCCTGTCCCTCTCCCCCCTTCCCACTAAGGACAGGCGATCGGGAGAGAAAAAAGGATAGAGAGAAGAGAGTTGGAAAAATTAAAAATGTTTTACTAATGCTACTGATAAAATAGAGGAAAATAATACAAAATATATAAAACCAATCTTGAAAGTCCCGGCAAATCGGAATTGCTCCAGCATATTGTAGGGCCGGCACCTGAAGTCCTGGACTGGACTCTGCAGCCAACTGGAACTGGATTCAGTCTGTCACTAGGCCTCAGTTCTCAGGGACAACTAGCAAGGTACTCTCCTAATGTCGATCATAAGGAAAAGGGACGATATTCTCGTGATCTCCCACTTTTATATGAAATAGTCACAGGAATGGGATGTTATACTCCATTGGTCAGCTTCTGGGCACCTGCTTCTTGTTGCCCCTCTTGCGAGATTTGTGTCCATCTTTATCAATAACCTCACATTACATTGTTATGTTTACCAAAACATGTATCTGGTTTTCCAGGAAAATGAAGATAATATGAAAGCTTTATCTGACAGGGAAATTCACTAAAAAAGAAACTTGTGTTTAACAAAACCAGAACAGGTATTTATAGGGTATTTTGTGCCCTGCAAAGGGAAAATAAAGGACCAAATTCTTCTTTTGCTACAGCTTAATTTGTAAAACACCTGGTAAGCTCCGTTTCTGATTGTGTTTCAAACTGCATTCCACAGTGGCATTTCTACATGCTGGCTGAGTTTTTGGTTCCCTCTTGCTCTTTCCCTTTTCTTTTTTTCTTTTTTTTTTTTTTTGTTTGTTTGTTTGTTTTTAAATAGCACACAAAAAGAAGCATCAAGGAAATGCTCAGAGCAAAAAGTGCACATCTGTCAGAATCCTACTAGCCAGTAAATCAATAAGGAGGGGAAATTTGGAAAGCTCAAATTGTTCTGTATGATCTTTGAAGTAAACCAAGAAAGTGTGAATTTTACAAGGAATGTCAGAAGCAGTTGATTTATGTCCTGAACACTGCAAAATAAAATTAGAAAAGTGGTACAAACTGGATGCAGTTTTCAGTGTCCAGAAGTATTGTTCCTTTCCGTTGACCCCACTGCTCAGGCCTAATATCCCACAATGATTTACTTCATCCCTAAGCAGTGAAGTGGGGCTCCATAGTGCTTTGCTGCAACAGCTAATTGGTGCATTTTGATTGTCCTCACAGTGACTTGCATTATGAAGCACTTTTCCTGGACAGCAAAAAAGAAAAAAACAAAACAAAAGAAAACAAAACAAATAAACAAAAAAGCAAACAAGAAATCGTCAGACACTTAGATTCTTCTTTAAATTTCTACTCTTCCAAAATTTTGCAAGTTTACAACAGAAGTATTCACTTTGTGGATCTTCTTTAGAAGATTTGGTCTCTAATCAGCAGGTCCTCATTGTCTCTCCCACTCTCCAATAACAATGGAAAATGACTATTACAATCCATTTGCAGTAAGTATTGCAGACTGCTTGTGGGTTTTTTTGTTGATTGTTTGGTTGTTTGTTTTTTTTTTTTTTTTAGCAAATCTGAACCATCTAGCACATAGTAGCAGCTATGCAGCAGAAGGCTGAGGAACTTTTCAACTGGGGGTAAGTATCTCTGAACCAAAACATATGTTGAACAGTCAGGAACTTCATATTGCCAATATAACCTTATGAAATAGTAAGGATGGAAACACACTTCTGGCAAATATTTACATATTGTCTTAGTTCTAATGTTAATTTATTTTTTTCTGGTAACTTAGACCAACAGAAAGGTCAGGGTTATCCTCTCCTTTCAGAGGTGATTACTCTTCCAGAAATTGTAGGAGACATTTAATTCTTAGTTTCTGATTGCGATTTCCATTTGAAAATCTTCCAGGCATTGTAGACTTGTAGGTAGTAAGTATGGAGATGCCACTGTTTGTAAGAGGTTTAGTGTCACAGAATCACAGAATAGTTTGGTCTGGAAGGGACCTCTCGAGATGATTGAGTCCAACTCTCCTGCTAAAGCAGGTTCACCTAAAGCAGATTGCCCAGGAATGTGTCCAGGCAGGTTTTGAATGTCTCCAGAGAAGGAGACTCTACAGCCTCTCTGGGCAGCCTGTTTCAGTTCTCTGTCACCCTCAAAGTAGAGAATTTTCTACTCATATTCAGATGGAACCTCCAATGTTTCAGTCTGTGCCAGTTGCCCATTGTCCTTTAATTGGACACTGCTTGAAAAGAGCCTAAGCCCATCCTCTTGACACCCACCATTGAGATATTTATAAACACTGATGAGATCCCCTCTCAGCTTTTTCTTCTCCAGGCTGAACAGACCCATCTCCCTCAGTCTTTCCTCATAAGAAAGGTGCTCCAGGCTCCTAATCATCTTTGTAGCCTGCCACTGGACTCCCTCCAGTAATCCCTTGTCCTCCTCAAACTGAGGAGCACAGAACTGGACACAGTACTCCAGATATGGCCTTCACCAGGGCAGAGCAGAGGGGGAGGATAACCTCCCTTGAACTGCTGGTCACACTTTTCCTAATTCACCCCAGGATACCATTTGCTTTCTTGGCCACAAGGGCACATTGCTGGCTTATGGTCAACCTGTTGTCCACCAGGACTCCCAGGTCCTCCTTTGCAATGTTGCTTTTCAATAGGTCAACCCCCAACCTCCACTGGTGCATGGGGTCGGTACTCCCTAGGTGAAAGACCCTACACTTGCCGTTGTTGAATTTCACCGGGTTTTTCTCTCCCAGCCCTCCAGCCTGTCCAGATCATGCTCAATGGCAGCACAGCCTTCTGCTGTATCAACCATTCCTCCCAGTTTTGTATCATCAGCGAACTTGCAGAGGGTGCACCCAGTCTCTTCATCCAGGTTATTGATAAACAGGTTGAACAGGACTGGACCCAGTGCTGACTCCTGGGGAACACCACTAGCTACAGGCCTCCAACTAGACTCTGCACTGTTGATCACACCCCTCTGAGCTCTGCCATACATTCAGTTCTAAATCCATCCCACTGTGCACTCATTCAACCCACATTTTGTAAGCTTATCTATGAGTATGTTGCAGGAGACAGTGTCAAAAGCCTTGCTAAAGTCAAGGCAGACAACATCCACTGCTCTCCTCTCATCTACCTAGTCAGTCATACCATCGTAGAAGACTATCAGGTTGGTCAAATATGAATTCCCCTTGGTGAATCCACGTTGACTACTCCTGATAACCTTATTTGTCTCCACGAGCATAAAGATGTGCAGAATGAGTTGTTCCATCACCTTTCCAGGATGGAAGCTAAGCTGACTGGCCTGTAGTTTCCTGGGTCATCCTTCTTGACCTTTTTGAAGACTGGAGTGACACTGGCTTTCTTCCAGTCCTCAGACACCTCTCCTGTTTTCCACAACCTTCCGAAGATGATGTAGAGTGGCTTAGCAATAACATCTACCAGCTCTGTAGGCACTCATTGGTGTACCCCATAGGAGTCAGGGTACTATAGGCTGCAGGACCTGCCAGTTCCATATATCTAACTGCCTTCGCTGGCAGATATCCCCTTGTCAATTATGGATATTTCTGACTACTCGTATTATCTATTTGCTGTGGTTAAAGTGTTTCATACTGACCTAAGTGGTCTCTCTGTATATGTTTTTTATCCTTCTGTACGCTATAGTTAAATCTTATTGTTCCTTGGACTCTGTGTATGAGAGATAAGGCTGATATAGACCCATATATGAAGTTTTTATTTCTCAATAAATATGAGAGTATCCAAATTATTGCTGTAAAATCTGCCAATATAAACATTAGTCCACTCAATTTTTCTTTAAAAAATATAGTTTTACCAATTTTCTGATAGAGAAATCTTACAGAATTTACTAATAGTTACTCATTTTTTTCATATGACTTCTATTCTATTTGTTCATATTCCGGATCAAGGGTAAAATGTATTCTTTGCCAGAACGTAAAATTGCATCATCTCCTTCAACTTCTGCTCCTCAGAGACCATACATCAGATCTGACTTTGAAGCATAAAATGCACACTGTCTTTTCAGAAATATTTTACTCTCATCTGACAGGGTTACCCCATACAGTTAAGAATGAGTTTTAAAACAACTACATTTCCAATGTAAATTTTGAAAGCAAAACTAGGAGTGTAATGACAGTATCTGTGAGAAAATGCGGTAGGAAAATTATGTGAATTAAAGACTGAGATCATCCTCGGTGACAAGCAGGATTGCTTCTCAGTGTTATGATAATAAAAAACCTACATTGTGATATGCAAAATGAAAAGCAAATGAAACCATTTTATTTTGAGTGAATTTATAAATAAAATACCCTTTTCCAGTCACAACAATGAGCCTAAAGGTGCAATGTGCTGTCAAGTGATTTTGTTCTTCTGAATGTTAAGCATTTATTAATATATACATAGTATTTATTTCCTTGACTTTTAAATAATAAAATCATTAACACAACACTCTGAATCCCTATGAGTGAGGAATGAAACAGGAAGCCAATGTTTTATCAGATATTTCAGTAGTTCTCAACCTATCTCATCACCATGTTACAGAAAAAGAAATATACAGGAACATCTCTTCAAAGTATCCAGAGACAAAAGCAGTACGTACAACCATAAGTCTTATGATCAGGCAGTAAGTCTTCCTTATATTCCCTCAGGCAGGTCATGAACAGCGCAATATATATTTACCATCTGATACTCTTTTTGCAATCTTCACTTCAGCCAAGAGCATAGCAAATTCTAGTTTCTATCAAATTTTAAAAGATAAAGCTAATAGAGGATTATCTTGGGAAAACCATTCCACAGTTTAATAGATCTCATATTCAGTAACTTTGGCTTATAACTTATCTTTATTAATTTCATAATATTAATTTTAGTGATATCTGTTATGTATTCAGTTTTGGCTTCCTCAGGATGTTTACCCCCTTCAAATAAGCAGACACTTCTACAAAAGTTTTTTGCAGACATTGTATAAAACAATTAAGAAGAGTATATTAAAATAAGTGTAAAGTTTCAGCTAAAGATCATTTAAGATCCATTTTAGACCATTATTCTCTTTCATATAGAAGTGATTGACAATGGCATACATTGGTTATAAAAATTACATGACAGCGGTATGTACTGGTTACAAAATTATTTATCTCTGAAATTCCTTCCAATGCAAAGAGGAAATTATAATGGAAGTGCAAATATGGTTGAGTGTTCAAGGCTATTTCCACACATAAATGGACAAAATCTCTGGATTGAGAAAGGATCAGACACTATTATCCTTTTTCGTACTAAATACAACCCGAAAATACATGGAATTCTATTAATGCCACTGGGACCATCTGTGGAATAAGGATTTATTTAGGGTATAACCCACACAAATCTATAGACCTAATCCTTAAAATGTACTTTTCACCATCTCCAACAACTAGTGCATGGATAGTTGTTCTCTCTCTGCTCCTCTCCATGAACAAATTACTAATATATACAGTATTATCTCAAAAGTTATTTTCCCACATCTTTTTGAGAGTTATTAAACACAAATATTACAGTTGTTAATACAATGTTTTTACTTATGCAGCATGTAAAGCTGTTTTGTAGCTGTGTATTCATACAGGCATCCTAGCATGAGACTAGCAAGAACCAGTTTTTTCCTTATGAAGTAGATGCTGCTTCGTCTGCCCCTGGTCAGATGACAGCCGTTCCCCTTATTTTTCCAGCTACAAATATAATGTATAATGTTTCTGCCCTTACCAGACATCACATTGGAAATCTCTCCTGATTTTCAAGCTCCTCCACATGTTTTATTTTTAGCTGACAGGAATTTAAACTCTGCATTGGCACTTTTCCATTAAGCCTACATGCCTTGGTTTTCTTCAGTGAACAGCAATTGTAGCCAACATTGCAGAGCCTGTCTGTTACATGTCTTTTTTTGTTTGTTGTTTCTGTTTGTTCGTTTGCTTTTTTCCTTGCGTAAGTATTTCCTGGCTCTCCATAGTACTTATCTAAAATCTTATTAAAAAAAAGGGGGGGGGGGAATCCCAATTTTGTTTATTCTGATGCCAGTTTTCAGCTGTGCATCAATGGATTAGATGATGTAGTTTCTGTAAAATAAATAACTGATGGAAGAGAAGTGAATAAAAAACAAGCAGCTTGCTTTTTCAGAAAGACTGTTTTGAACATGTTTGATGACCCTCAGATCCTGCTGGGTAGTAGTATAAGTAAGAATAAAGAAATATTCTGAGACAGCTTTATATTCATTATCAAATGTTTGGAAATAATACAGTGGGAAATTAATGTTGAAGTCTGACCTGAGTCTTTCAGAAGGTTTCAAGATCATTTTCAAAGTGGCCTAACATTAAAGCATTTTATTATCTTATTATCTGATGTTATACATAAAGTTTTATAACTATCAGCTTAGCATTTTAAAGATTCTTAATACTGTTATAATAAAACTGACTACTGCAGATAATTTTATATTCCACAATAAAAAAAATACATCTGTGCCTGTAATGCTGTTATCTTTTAAACTCTTAATAAAAGGAAAAATGCCTGTATTTGGATATCATTTTATTCTAATTACAGTAATATATAATATGGTCAATTGTAATATTTACATTAAATATTGATTCTGACTTGGACTGATTTCTTTTTTCTACCTTATCTGCTAAATTAAGTATTGGTTTATGCATTTTCCAATAACTCCATTAAAAACTAAAATGGCAGCAAATACTTGCTGATGCTATAATAGGTCTTTATTTCTACAATGACAGGAAAAAAAACACTTGTTTGAGTTTTACCATCCTAAGAATAATAAATAGATGATTCTATGAGTGCTTATATTAGAATATTTAGGGTCTATTTTTCACACAATTGTATTTATATAGTGAAGCATTATACAAATATGCATTTTTAACTTTGGTTAATGAACATATTCAACTGCAACAGCAAAAGTCTTAACTTTGGAAACAGTTTAAAGCTTATGGATGACAGAATATTTGCAATATCCAGTTATGGCTTCTACTCCTCCTTTTGTACTTACAGGATGCAGGTTTTCAGTATCCAAAAGGGGACCTAGATATCCAAAGCAGCACAGTTTGCATTTGGGCACCTAAATAGCCACCAGATTTTCAAACGGGAGACCTCATGACACACCTGGTGTGATTTTTAGAAGATCTCCACATCCAAGATTTTCCAGAAAAAGCAAACTTGGGCTTTTATTTTTCATGTTTAAATTTGGGATTTCCTCCTTTTTAAAAAGCCACAGGTTTTTTTGGTTGCTGAAGTTTAGGAAACTAAACAACAAACTAAATGGTACCTAATCCCCCACACTTTTATGGGAAGTGTACATGCCTGCAAGGTGTTTAAAGTGAGGTCCCCAGTCTCTAAGGTAGTCATAACTCTGATCCACATCTGACATGTTTGAACTTAAAGAGCTTAGGGATCCTGCCAAAGAACCAGTACCCTCAAACGCATAGGTCTGAAGTGAATCATATGGAGGTGCACTGGGATCCGTATTTGCCTCTTCAAGCTTTTCTGAAATGAATTGCCTGAAGACCGCGCTGTCAGGGCCAACTTGTAGAGACTGTCTGTAGAGGCTGTGGATTTCTGTGGTGACCTTCTTCCGAGGTTTGTGGGTTCGCATGACAGTGTGGGTTCTCAGTGCTGAAATATCAAAGGCTTTCGTGTCCTCCTCACCACCTCCTTCGTCATCATACCTGACAATGTTCTCTCTGAATTCTTCAATTTTCTCTGAAAAGGGAGACTTCTTTCTCTGCTGCCTTATGGCTAGAATTGCCAAAAAGAACACTGAAAAAGGGGAAGAGAAGGGAAGGGAAGAGAAACAAATAAATGGCAACCTTTGTTAAGATCAAAGCTATTGCAAAGAGAAGCTATTTTGACAAATTTAGAGAGCTCTAATTTTAATGGATTTTTTAATTTTAAGGTGAGCATAATATGTGGTGGTAAAATAGCTACAAAGGGACTTATAAAATAGGTACATGAAATGGAGCATTTGTTTTGTTAGATAGGAGTTTGAAACTGATGGAAACACAGGCTATGCTTTTTGAAACTGCTTTGTTTTATCACATTATATACCAGTTTCACATTCAGAATTTAAATTCTTAATCCTTTCCTTTCTCTCAGATCAAAGCCCCAGGAAGATCAAATGAAATATGAGTCAATGAGTAGGATGTTCTCCTCCGCTGGTTGAATCATTGAATTCCATAGACCATGCAGAGTGTGGTTCAATTATTTCTGTTATACTGGTTGGGATATCTGAAAACTATCACTAAATTTTGCCTAATGTTGCAGCAGTACTGACTACCAAGGTATATGAATCAGAGTAACCTGGTCCTCTCATATATGAAAACCTTTTAAAATTTTATTTTAAAGTATTATTTTTTAATCCTACCTCATTTCATTTTTTTTTTTTTCTGAATGATCCTTTAGAAATAGTACATGACTTTCACAGAGATTGATTTCAGTTTTTAACATTTAATGCAGTTCTCTTTAATAAGTAAGAAATTTGTGAACTGTAATTTTTTTCTCTGGACACAACATGATACAACTACCAACATCGACAAGATTTTACCTCACTTGGGGATATGAGGGTCCTAAGCCAGTTCTCTGTTTCCACATATTTACTTTATGCTATGTCATTCAATTGGGAGATACCAACACCAAACTTGAATGCATTGGAAACAGGAATTTCTACAATGTACTATATATTTACAAAACTCAGATACTTTCAACTCTTCTTACACTTTGCATAGTGAATGATTCTAACAGTACACATCATGACACTGGAAAATGGAAAAAAATGGAACTTAAGATTGCATTGGAAAACATACTGTATGTAGAACCTTCTGTTATTTCATTTTAATATTAATAAAAATTCATTTGAAGATTTAATGCATTTAAAATCATAGAATCATAGAATTGTTTTGGTTGGACCAAATATTTAAGATCATCGAGTCCAACTGTGAACCTAGCACTGCCAAGTCCACTTCTAAACCATGGCCCTAAGAACCTCATCTACTAACCTTTTAAACACTTCCAGGGATGGTGACTCAAACACTTCACCGGGCAGCCTGTTCCAAAATATGTGTGTCTAAGAAGAATGTGGTAGATTCTTTTTCTTTTGAATTAATATATTTATCTACATCCCTGCTTTCACTTTTGTGATGTGCATAAGGCCAGTACACACCAAGGGTTTATTCTATATGGAGGGAGGACCTCTACAAGCAACCAAGAAGCCTTTGATAAATAATTCCACTGACAGACTGGATAATGCAGACTGGATAGTTTGCCTCATCCTCAGTCCCTTAAAATCACAACACAAAGTGACCATAGTTCAGACATCCTGTAACAATCAAAGAAAACTTGAAATGCACACTGGCCAGACTGCAAGGTCTGAGGCAGAGACTTCAGTCAGGGGGCTTGCTTTCCAGTACCACTATTGAAGATTGCCTGGGACAGGGAAAGCTCAAATTTAAATAAGGTGACTCTGGAAGTACAAGCAAGTCTAGAAAACACAAATCCAATTGTATGTTCCTGTTTCCTCTGTTGGAAACCAAGAGATGGAAGCAGGGGAACTAGGGCATCCTTGGACTTTGCTATAGAGTCAAGAAATGCCTAATGTCTGGGCAAGAGTACTGCTTTCCAGACATAGTAATTATGAGGTACCCCTCTGTTGTTTTCATCCCTTCCCTTTCTATTCAATCTGTTCACAGCAATAAATAAAAACACATGTATTTTTTTTAGGTCATTCTGTTTCTCTGTTTCTGCAGTTTCCTGCATGTCACTTCATCTTGAGAGTTCAAAGCCATATGAAGGTGCTGACTCACAATTAACAGGCACACCCGTCTAACTTCTTCTGGGAAACCCATCTAACTGTGGGACTGAATTATACAGTTCCATTTTAGAATTTTCAATGAGTTCTCATGAAGACATTCAGTCAGGAGGCCAAAGGTACAACAGGAAATAAGTAGACACAGTTTCTGTTCCTTCTGCTAAGGAAAATAAGCAGTAACCTTATGTACAGAATGAAAAATATGGGTGATTTTTAACTTGTTAAATTTCTTTTTTTCACTGCTGTAAACTCAAAATAATTCCATTAGCTTTATTAGACTTGTCATTCTTGTCTTCTACTGCTACTATGGCAGATCAAAATACAGCATCACAATAGAGCTTCATTTTCTAGATTCAGCTTTCTTGTAGTTGATGGTGATATGCTTAATATTGTATGATGTTATTTATAGACTAGTAGAGGTCGTACTGTATGAAGGTAGAGAAAACAATGTTCTTTACCTAGATATCCTTCATATGAGAAAGAAAAAGGGGTGTGCATCTTTTTCAGTGATATGAGTTTAAAAATACTGCTATTGTATTTGATCTCATTAACAAATACATTGAGAAAATAATTTTCACTGAAGGATATTGTTTCTTAAGGCAATGTAATTTCTGTTATTATTACTTTCTTTCTGGACACTATATTTGTGTAGCTAGATATTATGGTGCAGTTTTCTTGTTTTTTCTTTTGTTTACAATTTTATTGAAAAACAATTTATTATAGGTTTGCACAACTTATAATGATGAGTTGATGTCAAACTGCTCATTGAAATCCTGATTCTATCTTCATTTTCTCACTTTGGAGTTGGTTGTAGTTTCATTTGTGGCAACATGGGTTTACTTACATAGCACATTGATTATTTTATGATGGTTTTGGATATGGCATTTTATGAAACATACTGCTATAAGCACTGTATGATATGTCATATTATTACACAGGCAACAGGGATTTGGAGGTCTTTCCCTGTCGCTTTATTTGCATCAGCTTGAATTTGGTCTTGAGGCCCATGACCATAATCAGTGACCAAGCTCTAAGGTCATTTTGCCTTGGAAAACAAATCTACCCATCTCTATCACTTTTTCTTCCATGGCCTCAGAAGCTACCATACCTTAGCCTCGCTAAGTCTGACAGGTACAGAGTTTCAGGATGGTTTTGTTAAAAAACAAGTTTCTCTTTTAGTGAATTTTTGCCTGCCAGCTAAAGCCTTCATATTAGCTGCATTTTCCTGGAGAACCAGACACATGTTTTGGTTAAACCTAGCAATGGAATGCAAACTTACTGATAAGCACGGATGGACATCTCGCGAGAGGGGCAACGAGAAACTGATGACCGAGAGACTCACCAACGGTGTATAACATTCCATTCACGTGAATACTTCATATAAAAGTGGGAGATCACGAGGATCTCGTCCCTTTTCCTTCCCTTTTTCTTCATGGCTGACATTAGGAGAGGACCTTGCTGGTCATGCCTGCGAACTGAGGCCTACTGAGAGACTGAATCCAGCTCCGGTTGGCTGCAGAGTCTAATCCAGGACTTTGGGTGCTGGCTCTGCAGTTGCTGAGACTTTGAAGATTGGTTTTGTATATATTTGTATTATTTTCTCTATTCTTATTAGTAGCATTAGTAAACCATCTTTAATTTTTCCAACTCTCTTCTCTCTGTCCTTCTTTCCCTCCCGATCGCCTGTCCTGAGTGGGAAGGGGGGAGAGGGAGGGGCAAAAGGGGGAAGTGGAGGGGAGAGGAGGTTAACAATACATCTGCCAGGGTTTGATTGTCACCCCGCAATCTTAACCCTCGACAGATGGATATTTAAACTTTAGGGAATGATTAGTGCAATGTGCCTGCCATTATAATGTGTCAGTGTCATCAAATCACTCGTAAGACACTGCAGGAATATCATTTTGCTGAGAAAAGGTAAATGCATTACAGCAGCGACAGCTACATGCTTCACCAGGTGAGGAAGCTGTTTTCCTGAGTACTGTCACTCCAATATGTCTTGCAGCATCCCTGGCCCCACGCAGAGCAGGAACAAGCAGCCTTGGACAGCTAGTCTGGTTTTGAGTGCCATTTGCCAGCCATGCATGACCCTTTGCAGAGGTATAAGCACAACTCCTGTGCATTTAAAGTGCTCTCAAACCTACTTTTCACATCCACAATCTTCCAAATGTAGTGGAGGCTAATCTGGTCTCTCCTAAGAGGAAAAAGGAGATGTCCAAAATTTGCAGAAAAATCTGTCTGGAGATGTAACCTTTTTAATTGATCAAGAAACATTCTGTTTTGTTTTGGAGTCGGTTTCTAAGAGTATAAGGTTATCTTTTTCTTTTATTATTTTTAATTGTTCTTAGCTTTGTATTTGGTATACCTAAGGCAGAAATAGTAGGGTGATGTGCCTTTTATTATATTCTTATAACTAATCAATTTTCCTATGTAGCATTGTCTTCACCTTAACCTGGGCTCAATAGAGACTTTAGATTCCGAAATCTTTCTTATTATCAATCCTGCAGAAGTAAGTAGGACCATGACTCAACTGGAGCCAACATTTAGGAAATCGTGTTAAAAATCAAATTTTACTGAAAACTGGAGGGGCAGGTAGGGAATTATAGTTAAGGAAAATGAAAACAAAACCAATGAAGCAATATTTGCCTTATCGCAATTTTTTTCAATGACACAGTATTTTCAGTCTTCTAGTCAAGAGAACATCTTTGTCCCTTAACCAAGCCCACTGTATAAAGAAACAAAGTAATTTCTCTTACTTGTACTTACCTAAGAGTATTAGTATGCAAGCCAAAATAGCAACTAAGGCTTCTGTGCTGAGACCTACGGAATACAGGAAAGCTCCATATCGACAGTAGAAGGTGCTAACTTCAGTGTCACAGTTGCAGACAGTGATGGTAAGAGTATTTGTGCTTGTCAGTGGTGGGGTTCCGTTATCCAGAATTAAAACTGGCAAGTAGAAATAAAACTGCTCTTCCCTCCTGAAGCCACTTTTTGCTGTGAAAATTCCAGCTGTGTTATCTAGAAGGTAAATTATTATTCATTATACACGTTTATCACTATTTAACAACATTAAAGCTCCAGTGGAATCTGGCCTATTTAAAAACAATAGTACAGTGTGAAGCTATACTTTTAAGAAAGTTAGAAAACTAAAACCAGGCACTGACATGTGGAGGACTTTTTGTGTCAATCATGAATAGATCACATTTATTTTTGACAGATGTATTCTAGGCGCAATAATAACATTTAACATAGGAGCTCTATTTTTAATATGCAGAGCAAAAAAATATTCCACTGTGTTCAGTACCTGACACCTGCTCAGACTAATTAATTGGTTCTCAAATAGTTCCCTGTAAGCAGCTGCTACCAATCCAGCAATTCACAGATGAAATACAGACAGTTTACCAGTTAAGAGGTTTCAAAAGTGTGTCTGGCAGCACACAGAGAAAGCAGGTGGCAAGTGAAAGAAGATAAACCCAGAGAAGATACACTAAATTAGTCTTTTATTTCTTTCTCTAACTCAAATATCGGAACTAGCTGAGCACCTACTATCTAAATTAGCAAAGAGTTGCTGGAGGTTCTTGTCTAGCTCTGTATTTAACTATTAGTGTTTAGAAATCAGTTCTGTACAAAAAGCAGTAAGCAGCTTAGGTTCAGCTCCTGCTGCATATCAGCTCATTCAAATCTGAAAATTAGTTTGTTGCAAATCCAAGTAACCCTTTCTAAATGTGTGTATGATGGAAATTAGAAAAATATATAAATATTTACATGTCAGAATATTTTAGCATGGCAGGATGAATTACTGAATGTGAGAATACATGTAAGTGGGGAAAAAAAAAAAGTTTCTGCCATTGTCTATATAATACATCTATCCAAACAGCCTACGGAAGTTAGCTCTCTCACATTTAAGTCCTAGGTTTCTGTCATCGTTCAGAAAGTAGCTCTGAGATAAAATGCTCCACACCTGCAGAGTCACTTTTGCTCTTGCCTAAGACTATCCCAAGTCACCTCTCCATTTCTATCAGTCAGCTGATCGGAGCCAGCCCAGTAAGAGCCAGAGCCGGCGAGGTTCAGCCGACCACGAGGTTCAGCAGAGATTAGGAAGCTCAGAGGGAAACTTACAGGGACAGCATGATTTCCGGCGTGTCCCCACCCCCGAAGCCCCGGCAGCCATTGCGAGAGAGCGGCTGACGTGGCGGGGGGGTGGGGGCGTTCCCACGGTGACGGCGACCACACCCCCTCCCCTTGCCTTGAAAAAGCCTTTGGAAGGTGCAGAAAGGAGCAACTGGCTTGTGCAGTGGGTGAGTTCCACCTGCACTGTGCTGCAGCAGCGGGTGAGGTAGCTTGTGCAGCAGGGTGCAGAGAGCGCTTGTTGCTTGTCAGTCCCTCTAACTTATTGCCAGCGTCCCAGAGTGCTGATGACCGTGGTCACCTCCAGAAGGAGAGCTTGTCTCAAAAAGACTGTGGCAACGCAGACTGAGGTTCTGTCCCAAATGGTGACTATTCAGGTCTCCGGCTGCAGGGAGTGCCAGAGCCTGCTGCTGCTGGGGGATGGAGGCCAGCACTCCACTTGTGTGAGGTGTGAGCAGGTGCAAGATCTGCTCGACATGGTTGTGAAACTTGAGGGTGAGATTGAGACGCTGAGGTCCATCAGGGAGTGCGAAATGGAGATCAACTGGTGGAGTAACACCCTGACATGCCAGTTGGAAAGGCCCCAGGGAGGTACCCCCGAAAAGGAGATGGACCTCCTGCCCTTCCGGACAGAGGCGGAAGTCCTGAGACAGCCCCACCCTTGTTGTTGTCAGGCAGAGGTAGGGGACCTGAAAGACGACAAGGGTTGGAAGTGTATTCCAGTTCAGCATCACGGGAAGCCCCCCTCCCTGCCTGCTTTGCCTCCCCAGGTGTCCCTCCGTAATAGGTTTGAGGCCCTGGATCTGGAGGAGGAGGTGGTGCCAAGCCTGCCTACAAGAACACATAGGAAGAGGCAGTTGACTTCACAACTTAAGACTGCCTCTGATAAGAAAGAAGGGTGATTGTAATAGGAAATTCCCTTCTGAAAGGAACAGAGGGCCCAATATGCAGGGTTGACCCTCATCTTAGGGAAGTCTGTAGTCTACCTGGAGCCCGGATCAAGGATATTGCTAGAGAGCTCCCCAGACTGGTGCACCTGACAGACTACTACCCACAGCTGGTCTTCCAGACAGATGGGGAGGAAGCTGCTTCCCGTAGTCTGAGGGGAATGAAGAACGATTTCAAGGTCTTGGGAAGGATGGTGAAAGACTCAGGGGCTCAAGTGGTCTTCTCTTCACTCCTTCCATCTCCAAGTGACAATGTGGGATGGAATAGGAAAATTCAGTCTCTAAATGGTTGGCTCCAAGACTGGTGCTACAGGCAGGGCTTTGGATTTTTTGATAATGGCTGGTTTTATAAGACTCCAGTCCGGACAGTGTTATGTGGGAAAGGTTTATCTCGCAGGGGCAAAAGGATGCTGGGGCAGGAATTAGCTGGGCTCATTTGGAGAGCTTTAAACTAGGCTCGAAGGGGGGTGGGGTAGTAGCTGGGCATGTCCCAGTGGGGCAGCATTCTAAACTGGATGAGGACCGGGTGGCCTCCTATGCCCCTAGAGAGAAATTGGTGTGCTCTGCTCTCTCCCTGAAATGCCTGTACACCAATGCGCGCAGCATGCGGACTAAGCAGGAAGAGTTAGAATCCTATGTTCGGTCAGGAGATTATGATCTGGTGGCAATTACAGAAACGTGGTGGGACAGTTCACATGACTGGAATGCGGTCATGGATGGCTACGCCCTTTTCAGGAAAGACAGGCCAACCAGGCGTGGTGGTGGAGTTGCTCTCTATGTGAGAGAGCAACTACAATGTACTGAATTCTGCCCAGGAGTGGATGAGGAGCGAGTTGAGAGTGCATGGGTCAGAATTAAGGGGCAGGTTGGTAGGGGTGATACTGTTGTAGGTGTCTATTACAGGCCACCAGATCAGATTGAGGAAGTTGATGAGGCCATCTATGGGCAGCTGAGAGTGGCCTCACAGTCACAGGCCCTGGTTGTTGTGGGTGATTTTAACTTCCCTGATGTTTGCTGGAAGGACCATTCAGCCAGCCAGCCACAGTTCAGGAGGTTCCTCCAGTGCATTGATGATAACTTCCTCATGCAGATGGTGGAGGAGCCATCCAAGAGAGGTGCACTACTGGATCTCATCCTCACTAACACGGAGGGTCTGGTCGAAGCAGTAAAGATTGAGGGCTGCCTGGGTTGCAGTGACCATGAGATGGTGGAGTTCAGCATCTTGTGTGGTGGGAACAGAATAGCAAGTAAAATTGCAACCCTGGACTTTGGCAGGGCTAACTTCGGCCTTTTCAAGCAATTGCTATGGGAAATCCCATGGGCAAGACTGCTTGAAGGAAAAGGGGCCCAAGATAGCTGGATTGCATTCAGAGATTGCTTCTTCCATGCTCAGGATCAGAGCATCCCCACATGTAGGAAGTCGAGGAAGGGAGCCAGGAGGCCTGTGTGGTTGAATCTGTTGGGTATGCTCAAGCAGAAGAGGAGAGTTTACAGGTCAAGGAAGCAGGGGCTGGCCACTTGGGAGGAATATAAGGCTACTGTTAGAGGATGTAGGAAGGCAGCTAGGATAGCCAAGGCCTGCTTAGAATTACAGCTGGCGAGATGGGTCAAGGACAGCAAAAAAGAAATTTTTCAAATACATAGCAGATAAAACTAATACCAGAGACAATGTAGGCCCACTGATGAATGGGGTGGGTGCCCTGGTGGCAGAAGATACAGAGAGGGCAGAGTTACTGAACACCTTCTTTGTCTCTGTCTACTCTGCTGGAGGCTGTCCTGAGAAGCCCTGTACCTCTGAGACCCTGGATGAAGCCAGGTCAATGGAGGAGTTTGCTTTAGTCGATGAGGACTGTGTTAGGGAGCAATTAAATAGTCTGGACATCCATAAATCCATGGGTCCAGATGGGATGCATCCGCGGGTGCTGAGGGAGCTGGCTGAAGTCATTGCTAGACCACTCTCCATCATCTTTGCGAAGTCTTGGGAAATGGGAGAGGTGCCCAAGGACTGGAGGAAAGCAAATGTCACTCCAGTCTTCAAAAAGGGCAGGAAGAAGGACCTGGGTAATTATAGACCGGTCAGCCTCACCTCTGTCCATGGGAAAGTAATGGAACAGCTTATCCTTGGTGCCATCTCAAGGCATATCAAGGATAAGAGGGTTATTACGGGCAGTCAACATGGCTTTACCAAGGGTAAGTCATGCTTGACCAACCTCATAGCCTTTAATGAGAATGTAACAAGGTGGATGGATGATGGCAGAGCGGTGGATGTGGTCTACCTTGACTTCAGTAAAGCCTTTGACACAGTCTCCCACAGCATCCTCACAGCTAAGTTGAGGAGGTGTGGTCTAGACAATAGAGTAGTGAGGTGGGTTGCAAACTGGCTTAAGGAGAGAAGCCAGAGAGTGGTAGTGAATGGTGCGGAGTCCAGTTGGAGGCCAGTATCTAGTGGAGTGCCTCAGGGGTCAGTACTGGGGCCAATATTATTCAATATATTCATTAACAATTTGGACGAGGGAATTGAGTGTACTATCAGCAAGTTTGCTGATGACACTAAGCTGGGAGGAGTGGCTGACACATCAGAAGGCTGTGCTGCCATCGAGCGGGACCTGGACAGACCGGAGAGTTGGGTGGGGAATAACCTGATGAAATTTAACAAGGGAAACCCCAGGTTCCAGTGTAGGCTGGGAAATTACATATTAGAGAGCAGTGTAGAGGGAAGGGACCTGGGGGTCCTGGTGGACAACAGGACGACCATGAGCCAGCACTGTGCCCTTGTGGCCAGTATGGCCAATGGCATCCTTGGGTGTATTAGAAGGGGGGTGATCAGTAGATCGAGAGAGGTTCTCCTTCCCCTCTACTCTGCCCTGGTGAGACCACATCTGGAATATTGTATCCAGTTCTGGGCCCCTCAGTTCAGGAAGGACAGGGAAGTGCTGGAGAGGGTCCAGCATAGGGCAACAAAGATGATTAAGGGAGTGGAGCATCTCCTTTATGAGGAAGGGCTGAGGGAGCTGGGTCTCTTTAGTTTGGAGGAGACTGAGGGGTGATCTTATTAATGTTTACAAATATATAAAGGGTTAGTGCCATGAGGATGGAGCCAGGCTCTTCTCGGTGGCAAACAATGATAGGACAAGGGGTAATGGGATCAAGCTGGAACACAAGAGGTTCCACTTAAATTTGAGAAAAAACTTCTCAGTGAGGGTGACAGAGCACTGGAACAGGCTGCCCAGGGAGGTTGTGGAGTCTCCTTCCCTGGAGACATTCAAAACCCCCCTGGACATGTTCCTGTGCAACCTCACCTAGGCGTTCCTGCTCCAGCAGGTGGATTGGACTAGATGATCTTTTGAGGTTCCTTCCAATCCCAAACATACTGTGATACTGTAAATGCAGCAGAAAGGGAGAAATTGAGGGCTGATCGTACCATATTTTAAAAAGTTGTGGTTTGGGGTATTTTAAGGGTTTTTTTGGTTTTTGGTTTTTGTTTTCCCATCAGTAGCCACCAAAAGGAACTGGAAGTATTGCCTTGTGTGTGGCTCTGCTCTGGCTTTGTGCAGAGTGAGCAAAGGTGGGAAACCCTTGCGGCTTGTGCACTATTTAACCTTAATGTAACAACTCATCTCTTTCTGGCACTGGGAGAGAGATTAATGAGGTTGAGAACTGAAATACATATTAATACATTGACTTTAACTTTGGGGATATTGAGAGAAGTTGTTCGTTGTTTAATATAGTCTGGACTTTCCAAAACTTATTTCCATTGATTTATTCATCTAACCAGACCAATTAAATAATTAGCCAAGTAAATTAGAACAACGTGTACTTTAGCTGAGTCTGAAGAAGCTCTTCTTTGTATTCTCAACAGGCTGACTCTAAGTAGTCATCTTCCCTGAAATTCCACCAGATATTGCACTTGTACATTTTCACCTCAGATTGGTTTTGCTTGTTATCTCTCTATATCACTCTTCTAATAGGAGTTTCAATAAATATCAGTGCTGAATATCATTCAAATATATATAGAAGACATGTTTATGTTGCCATCAGTAGTCAGTGTATGCAGTTTAAAATGTATTAAGGAATAAGATTACATTCTTATTTATTCTGTGTTTTGCCTTGCTGAAGTGATGAAGTAACAGACTTACAGTAACAGCAATCTTCTATTTCTGGTGATCTTGTTTCTTAGACAAATCACTAATTCTAACAAGAAAGTTGGAATTTTCCACCATATTGTATATTAATAAAATAAATTCTAAGGAATACCAGAGTATTTTTCATTTCAGTATTTTTTCGTTCTTTGAAATAACACTGTCTTTTGCTGTTTATGCTACTCTGCTGAAAAAGGAAAATAAACTCCTTGATATTACTGAATTATGTTTTTGAAATTCACTTCATGACATGTTCATATCTTATAATGACAATTTCTACCACTAGAAGCATGCATATTTCATTCAGAAGGTGTTAAAAAGCTACATGAATGACACTACCTTGATTATCTTTGATGGAAAAATGTGTGTTGTTTGTGGCCTCCTGAGCCAATAAGAAGTAAAAATGGTGACCTTCTGGTGAGTCATCTTGATCCACTGCACTGATGCTTTGAATTAGCTGGAAACACAGATAAACAATATTGTTTAAGAATAAAAGTATTTACTTGTCATTTAAAACAATAAAAGGACATATCAGGTAGGTTAAACTCTTGATGCTAGAGATATGAACTCCGAATACATATTGAGTTCGTGTTACGTACTCACAAATGCATATATTTTATACCCAAACAGGCTTATTGAGACTTGTATTCTGAAAATAATCTGCTTTGATTTTTCATCTATTTGAGAGAGGCAGGCATTACAAACTAGTGAAAATGTAAAAGATTTTCTAGATCAAAAGACCAGGTGTAAATAAAGTTTCCACAAATTGAAAAAATAGCCATGTATATAGTGTTTTGTCCTTTTTTTTCAAGGTGGAAAGTATGTCATTCTACATTTGAAAAATCCCTCTATACAAAACCCATTTCCTTCTGGTCCGCAAAGAAATTGACATCATTCAACTGATACACTGTAGCTCCAGTAAGTGAGGTATGGTGACAAGTTCATGTGGTGAATTGTTGATTCTGTATAACAGATTGATTATGTAACTTGTTGGCTGCTTTTTCTCAAGAGAGCAAAATAGACTTAATTTGTAAATATGTCAAACTAGACAGTAATTGCAAGATTAAATAAAAAAGAACAGTTGTAATTCAAAATAATATGGTTCATCTCTGTAAATAAACAACCAGCCACACAGCAGTTAACATAATTAGCAATAGTTCTGTTTAAAAATAGTTTATATTTGTTACTTTTGTCAGTAAATATCTAATGATCTGAGCATCAACATATATTAGTGAGTATCCTTAGCAATCAGGAGAAAAGCAAACTGATGCAAGCCCACCAACTTTCAGAAAAATAGTGTCCAAGTTGACCTTGGTCTGTATTTTAAGTCATTTCATGCTTTGTATTTATTTGTACCTAAGAAACTTGAAACTTCAACTTTCCCCAAATCAGAAAGCACCCAAATGGTACAAGCAGTGCTTTAAAAACAAAGCAGTAAGTCAACAGAAGTGACTACAGCCTTCCATCTGTGCCTTTGAAAACTCTTTCCTGATTAAATCATTTTTCAATCAAAGATCTAAGACTTCAGCAAACATTCTTTTTCTTTTCAAGCAAGCTAAGTTTGATTAAAACATCACAGCAGAGTGCAAAATGTGGCTGACACCCCAGAAACTTTATATTCTTAGCATTCTGACCTTTTTATATGTGACATTTATTTCAAATCTGTATTTTTACTCTATGGAAAAATGAGGACCCTTGGGATTTTTTTATTGCCACTAATGAGAGGAGTGATTGTTATTTATGTGCCTGGTGATATTGTACGAAGGATGAAGCTTCTTGAGGGAATTTTTTCCCTTTCCTCAGACCAAAGAAAATAGCTAAGGTGGTACAAATACAGGTCTAGCCATGCAGGTCAAGAAATCAGTGAAAAGTGATAACTGATCACTAATATTACTTTGATAATAACCCACAGGCTGCATTTTTATAAGAGAATACAGTTCCCAGAATATGTTCAATATGAACAACAACAGAGAAGAAAAATATTTATCCAGTATAAAACACAAACAATGGCACATTTTCATGATAATATTCTGCCATATGCCTCAAAAAATTAAAAAATACTATATTAGTGTTTGTTGATGATCTCCATGGCTGCAGCTGAGAAAAAGCTTTGTATGTATGTCTGTCTGTCCATATAATCCAGGGTGTATCAAGATAAAGTGAATAGTAATCCACAAAGACATCCTAGACATATCTGTTTTATTTGTTTGTTTGTTTTGTTTTTTAGCTCAGTTACTTGGTAGAGAAGAATTGCCTACCTACCAAAAAAAAAAAAAAAAAAGTAAATTATAGATATGATTTTTATACTTCATTCTGATTAATAGTTATTTAAGCAGGTATCAGCAATGTCTTTGTAGAGGATATTTTTAGGAGTCTATCATGTTTGAAAATCATAACATTATTGCAGTTGAGAATTAGATACTCTTTTGATATACCATTATTAACTGCAATTAGTTCACATACAGAATGTATTTGCCCCGTCAATTTTGTCTATACTTGATCCAATAAATAAAATTCTGAGGACTGTGTGTGTCTAGCTGAAAAAATCCCCACCTTCTCTTGTTTTGATCTATACTGTGCCGTTCTACACAAACCTATCTCCTATGGTTATTCTGGACATATTCATATGCCTTTAAGGATTCACCCTATAAGCAGGGGAATAGTTGGAACATAAGGGGGAATAGTTGAAACATAAGGACAGGGCAAACCCTTATTGTTTATTTCTTACTGTATTACTTCCACTAAGATTCAGCAAAACCCAGATGAGTCTATAAAATATTCATCGAGCAATAGGCAGCTCTGATTTTGCTGACTCTAAAGGAAAAATCACCCAGAGAGAAGGAAACTGCTTCTTATTTTTCAGGTTTCCTAGGCTTTTGTGCATCTAACCTTAGAGAGTCTAGCCTTTCACCAGGGAAACTGGCATAACACACTGAAAACTGCACTTATTGCTTGCGAGTCAAGGTTTAAAAAACCCCTGCATTTTAGAATGTAAACAAAGAAACAGAATCAATGATGTGTTCCTTCTGCAAAGTTATATCTGTTGCCATATTGACTAGGCTGAAATTTCATTGCTGTAAAATTTATTTCAGGTCTCATTAATCTAGAACCTAAAGTTCCATTTGAAAATGTACATTTCTTCAAAGCTGAGATTAATTTATTCATTTTTTTTCTTGAAAAACTGATATGAGTTCATGGTGGGTGCACCTCATTTACTATTTATTTCCACAGACAGAGATCACCACTGGGAGCAGCAGGACCTTCTTTGATCAAAGGTCAGAAAAAAATGTGACCTACTATGCTCAACTTCCCCATCCACCTGACTAGTTGGCACTTTCAACTGATAAATATCATCTGTCAGGGACTCTATGATATCAGTAACAGCTCTGATCTTTCATTCATTAATTATTTTGCACAAAAGAGATTTTCTGTAAATCCTTCTGGACTGTATATCTCACTGAATACTGTTTGTCTTGCAAATAACAAGTTATGGAGTATAAAGTAGTTGACTGCCTGGTAGTCTTGATGAAAATTCATTGAAAGTTTATTTCCTTAACCCGAAGTGATCTCACTGAATTGGAATTATAAGGGTCTTCAGAAGGAAGAAGAAAGCTTCTCTGTTACAGTCCTTTCTGTTTCCAGGGCTTTCTCTTGACGGAGTTCAACTTAAGGTATAGACTGTCTGAACATCAGTACCATTAATTTTTATGGTAGAGTACTTGAGTGTATACTTTGGAGACCTGTGTCCATGCTTCCATATCAAACCATAGTCTTACTATTCCCTTTTAGACAGATGGAAAGAAGAACAAATTTTCCACCTGTCTCTTTCTACTTCAGTTTATTTTGTTTTGTTTTCCACCCAACATCCTTTAGTAGGAGCTCTGCTATGTTTTATGGGATGTAAGAGATCTGATCACTCATCTGTTTTAGGAGTACAGGAGGGTTTTGTTCAAATTGGCAGAGGTCTTATGAGTACTAGGATTTTTCTTGTTGCTTAATTATGTTTGATAATCATCAGAGTTTAGTGCAGGTAAAATATTAAAATGTTCATTAATATAACCATCTGCATTTTCCAGGTAGAGCTTCAAGACCAAGGTTTTCCTTTTGACTGCTTCTCTGTCTTTTTTGATGAGCAAACTGGCACTATATTGATCTAATTTCTCTGGGTCTACTGTAGGGTGTTTCTCCTCAGCTATAAAAAAAAATGGTGTACATCTCAGCAAAGGAATGACAAACAGAAAGTTCATGCCATAGCACTTAGTTGCCTTTTAATGTTTGTTTGTATATGCTGATAAACTCTTCCTACCTGTTCCATCCTGCTATGAGATAATGTTGTTGAATCGTGGTCCATATAAAGCAGAAAAAAGGAATTTTCAATTGGCCACTGTGTCCATTGTTTCAAAATATCACAAGTTACACACAGTGCATCTTCAAATGTAGCTTAGAGTCAGGGCCTGTTAGAATATATGATGCTTTCACAGCTTCAGCCAGTTTTAATACTCTAAGATAGGGATGTCAAACTCATTTTCACCAGGGACCGCATCAACCTCTTGGCTTCAAGGGGCCAAATGTAATTTTAGGACTGTATAAATGTAGGAGTAGTTAGGAGGAGGAGTTTGACACGCCTGCTCTAAGGGATGCCCTCATTCCTTTTTTTTTCTTTTTGACTGTTTATTTTCTTATCATTACTGCTCAAATGTTACTTTGTAAATGACAAAGAGAACACAACAAGGTGAAATAATAAACATTACCTTACTAACCTATCACTATCATCTCTGTACTATCAGAAGTCATTTTATATCACGATTTATTAGAAAGGATCAGTTTTAGCAAACTGCTTGTTTTTAACATTGATCACATACCTCTAGAATTTGGTTAAAGATTTCCCCTCTTCTGTCAACATCTCATTATGTGAAGAAGAAATATCAAATGAGTACTCTTCACTTTCACTGTAACTGATGATTATTTTATTACATGTGAAGTACCAAGTATTTTTTTCCTTATCTCTAACTTGAAGTGCTTTGCATACATAGTCACTTCTTTGGAACTGATAAAAATTACTAGGCAAGCTGCAACATCAAAGCCTCTTCACATGTGTTCCCCAAATTACAAGAACTCAGAATTGCCAGAATAAAAATGCACTAGAGAAGACAGCATTAATTCAGAATGTAGGTGTGTCCAGTGTGCCTATAATCTGTTTTCTGCATGATATGGAGAAAGAAAAAGGGGCTGAAATTACCATGCATACACATCAGTACATTTTGGATGGTCAACTTGCTTACACGTAATATACAACTTTTGATATGGCTTACATCAGACTTTCAAGCTGCAATTTCAGGCTGAGTTAATTTATTAATGCCGTAGCAACTCAGTTTTCTGGGTCAAATCCATTCTTTCTGAGATGTCTCTAGTGTTATGTTTGGGACAGATTTAGTCTGCTTTGTGTTGTGATTGTTTTTGCAGAATATTTCCTCTGGAATTCAACAGTCTGTAGTTACCATACATGCACATAAAGGGTAACTATAAACAATGAATACGACATTATGGTCATCATTTACCACATCTACATGCAGTTATAAAGTAAAAAAGTTCAATCAAAATGGAATCCTGTATCTGGATGCCTTATTGATATTGTTCTATTTGATTTGATGCTAGCTATAGCTGTAGTAGGATAGGAGTCTACTTTGCACAGCAACTTTCACATTCAAGTAATTTTGCAAAGAATGTATTTAATACTAGTGGTGCCGTGAAAGTGCTTTTTCAATGTGCAAAATAACAATTTAGTTGTGGTTAGTATACAGCTGACTTTTGGATTATGGGACAGTACAGAACTATAACAACAAATGGATAGTGAAAAATCCATTCAAAATATCTGATAAACATGATGAATGGATTTTCCATGGTGACAAAAAAGTCACCTATCTATTTTCTTCACATTCATTTTTATTGTTAAATTTCAGATTATAGTCCCACAGACAAAAATGTGATCCTTTTGTTTGAATGTCTTTTGAAGGCTAAGCTAAACATTCTGTAACTCTCACAAAACCATGTAGGGATACAAAGATCAACACTTATTCAATAAAAGCAGACAAAGAATCTTTGGTAATCTTTCAGAAAATCCAGAACTTCAAAACAAGCCTTTTTCTCTGGACTGAAGCCACCATTAACTGCCTCTGAGTTCGGATAGATAGGACAACAATCAGTGTTATTCACTATGTGTTTCATATTCTTTATCATAACATAGTGTATGCTAAGGCTATATAAAAATGACTTATTTGCTGCATTGTAAACCAGGCAGACACCTAGAAAAAGGTCACACAAATAAGACAACTTATTTTTTGACATTAATTTTCCATTTGCAGTCCCTTTCCTTTCTTTCCTCCAAATACTATAAAATATGAATATATTTTGGAGTGTCCCATGAAAGGAGACACCATTCAGCTGAGATGAGGGAAGGAAGTGAACTCCAGAAGTCCAGAACTTCTCTGAGAATATCTCTCAGCATATCATTTACAGCTAAATTAATAGAGACAGCTACTTTAGAAATTGAAATATGATAGAGTATCTATAAAAGCTTTAATCTCAACTCATAACATGCAAGCATATTCCTGAGCTCTTTGGAATTGATTGCAGAAATATGGCTAAGATAAAAAGGTATGTAATGTCCTGATTAAGCCCTTCAGCTGCTTAAACTGATTCTTCTGAAATTTAAATTCTGTCGTTCAGTGGACAACCACACCATCTATAAAATCACTTTTGAACCTTTTGGCTTCTTGATGATGAAAATAAAGAAACTTTGTTTACTGTGAGTGAAAAAAAAAAAATTGCACTGAAGGAGACAGATCAGCTATCAATTCTTTTTTTAAAATCAGAAACATTACATAAAATATCATAAACTCTGTAATAATTATGTACTTCAGTAGTAATTTCACATTGCTCTTCCTAATATCATTTGTTAATAAGATTATTTAACGTTACTGTTGTGATCTTCAAAGGCTTAATGAAATATGTCTATGATTCTCAAAAACATATAGCAATGAAAAACAAACAAGCAAACAAAAAAACCAAAACCAAAACAAACAAAAAACCCCACAAACAAACAACACACTAGCGTAACAAATTGCGTGTCTGTAAAATAGGAAAAACATTCTTCTCATCCCTAATTCAGATATTACTATGTTAAACTGGAATAATTCTGTATCCTTTGCTCAAAGAGTTTATTATTGTTGTTAGTACTACTATTCTTTACAGTGCCACTTTCTCCAGTGATTGTGAAAATACTTACAGATATGTGTACTTAATTTGTTATTGAAAAGTAGACATCAATGGACTAGCATACAGATGCTATTCTTCAATAAGCAACTGTGGAATAATAAAAGCCTTGGCAAATAAATCACCTGGGTTTTTATATTGTAGGGTAGTCCAAAACATGAATTACAAATATCCATTGTATCAGCTTCCATATTTAATTCATGGTGCCCTGAAGACAAGGAACATGAAGTAGCATTTGCTTTAATGCCTGCACTTTGATCTGTTGATGAGTTACTCAAAGACCAAAAGAAATGGTTTGCTCCAAGCACCTCTGAACCAGAGGTAGCCTTTGCAGAGTGGAAAATTATCAAATGCAGAACAAACAAACCAACTGCTGATAGAGACACACAGAAATGGATGCAAAAAGCTATAAAGAAATTATTTTAGCTACAGGGAAAGCTTTATTTAAAGGGAGACTAATCAAGGTCAAAGTAATCCAAGCTGGTGTAAAAAGAGATGCTCTGTGATTCAGAAATCAAAACAGCAAAATGTTTGAATGGAACCATCACAGATATCCCAAAGGTCTCTTTCATATGTCCAAATAATACTTTAGACTGGTGAAAAACTATGTAGTTTTCTTCTCTCTATAGCTTTTTGTTGCTGTTTTTTTTTTTGTTGCTCATGTTGTACCTTTTATGTTTTTTTAAAAACTTTGAACATCCTGTTTTCCTTTTCACAGATTCCTTTTAGAATCTTGTGTGGAGCCTGGCAGAATGTTTATCGCACAGTTTGGTGGGCAGACTGCAGAACTGGCTCACTTAAAAAAAAAAAAAAACCAAAAACAAACAACAACAACAAAGAAAACTGTAGAGGAAAATTTATGCAGGAAAATAAAAAGTCAGCAGTGTACCTAGGGGTTTAGGGCATTTGACTCCCCATTCATGTGTGGAGTGAGTAGGAAATCAAAAGAAACATTCAGGGAAGGATGCTTAATACAACAATCCTGTAAGCTGCCAGTTAGGGAAGGTGCTGTAAGGACTGTGACTTAAAGATCTTCAGACTTCCACTGAACTAGACAAGGTTTGAATTCAGTTCACAATAAATATTTTCTAACTGAATCTGGTTTAAATCTGGTCTAAGTCTGGTTGTTCCAGACTACATTATACTGTTGGTGTAAATGTAATACTAAGCCTAGGTTTTACATCTGTGACATGAACTGCAATTAAATCCATGTTTTATGCTAGTTTCTTTGGTTGGTTGGAGTTTTTTGGTTTGGTTTGGTTTGGTTTGGTTTGGTTTGGTTTGGTTTGGTTTGGTCTGGTTTGTTTTTTTTTTCCCCCGGAAGTTTCTGCACGTATTTTTCTATTACCTGTTTTGCCAGACTAACAAGGAAGTATATTAATTTTGTTGTAAAGGGGGGGAAATGTATGCCAGTCTTCTGAAATTTAATTTTCAAACTATGCATATACCAAAAAAAAGCAATTTTGTAAATTGATTCAGTACAGCCTATACTCACAGTACCAAAATGATATTACGGTAAATAGTAACACCTCAGATCAAATCTTCATTGTAATTAGAAAACTAATGGCTAACTCTTTCACACTTACCTGTCCAGAAACTGCATTTTCACAAACAAAAGTTTCATAATATTTGGGGAACTCTGGTGCATGATCATTGACATCAAGAACTTGGATATACACATTTGTTTCTGAAATTTTTTCAGGGTTTCCTGATGGTTAAAAGAAGACAGAAATAAAGAATTATAAATAATCTACTGTCCATTTCAAAGTAATGTGAACATTAGAAAATTTTACTTGAATTCTTCGGAAAATAAAATAATCACTAAGATCTACAGATACATTTTATTCTGAATCTTTTTAATAAGTTCAACTATACCTTATACATATATATGATTTTTCATGTTCTTATAAGATTAGGGAAAAAATTCTTACCTGAATTCCCAATCAAAAGAAAGAGAGCATTTTCATTCTTTATTGGGATTCTGTTTAAAAGAATTGGTGGGAATTTGTTTTTCACCAGTCCATCACGATAATAGTATAATTTGAAATATAGAAGGATATTTCAGATAAAATTAAGACTTCTTCACTGTTTCATTTGCCAGGTTGGAAACTGATTTAAACATAAAAATAAAATCTGATCTGGAAAAATCCAATGAGGTTTTGTTCATGCAGAACAATTTACTGTACTAGTCATGTACCAAGGTACATGGAAGTGGGGTGTCTAGTTCTCTAAAGGTATCTGGTGAAGTACCTTTTTCAGTGCAACAAGAAATAATAAGCAAAGGAGGCTGCCATAAGCAAGAACATACAGGGACACAAACCTGAGGGACAAATGATAAGGGAGGGAGTGATGAGAACTGAGAACTTGAGTGATGAGAACTTGGTCTGGCACACTAACTGACAGAGACACGTTAGAGTGTGAGAAAATTTATTCCTGCAAGCCTATGTGATCAGGGAACTTGTCAATTAGGGAACCAAGGGAGAAAAAGGGGAAAACAGAAAATGTACTGAGGCACAGGCTTGACAAAATGTAGAAACAATGACAAGAAACAAACCTCACACTAATCAATGGGCTATTCAGATAACACAGGGTAACACTTGCAGGTAGATCAGCCTGGACTTGGAAACAAATAAGACTCTAAACCAGGGGCACCCCAAATCCAGAGGGCTGCAGAAATTGATGGATTTCTATGGACTCACGAGAGATGTGTAGGGAAAGGGGGAGAAAGGCTGACATAGAGGAATATGAAAGAGACAAGTCACGTGTAAAACAGAGGTTGTGGATGTCTGTGGTCTATGATGCTAGCTACTGGAGTGAGAGGCACAGGAGCTGAGTGTCCGTATCCTCCCCAAACTGGGTTTATGTGGGCTTATGCACAGATAATTTGCTTACAAAACTTAAGCTGGACGCAGTGGCAAGGAGGAAGTCCTCAGGTCTAGGCCAGAGTATTAGGTGGACAGGGGTCCATGCTGGTATGCTCAGGGGGAACTTGTGAATGTGGGGTGTCTGAGGGATGAGTGTGTGAATGTTGTGTTTGCCAGTGAGCATCAAGGTGGACCAGCTACTGACTTAGAGACCCATGAAGTGGATAAGAGGACCAGAGGTGCCAGACAGACAGAAGGTCTGTGCAGGTACTAAAGGGATTCGTGAGTGTGTGTGTGTGCTTGTGAACCTGGTAAGTGTCCTTTGTGTGTGTGTGTGTGTGCCTGCACTAATGACCTTCTGCCTCTGGTAGACGAAGACAAGGAATGGAGTTGGCTGGCTGTGTTTGTGGTTTACATAAGTCCTGTGTGAAGGTGCTGCTGAATGTAGCACCTTGTCTGCGACTGTCTGTGTGACCCCAGCTGTGTCAGTGTCTTCTGTGCATATGTGTGTATCTCTGGGACACATGTTCAGGTTGAACCTGCAGCTGGGAAAGCAGCAGTCATGTCCTTCAACTAGGGCAGAGGTACTGGGTTCGCGAGCACCAGGCTGGGCTCCAGTGGCTGGGCAGGAGAGTCCTGGGCTGGAGCGGCTGGAGGAAACGACCATGCTTTCTTACATATTTTAACATCATGGATACCACAACAATTGGTCACAATCCTTAAAAAAATCATTAAAAAAATCTTCCTCTTCTGTAATATTATGAAATTTTGAAGTTTTGTGAGAAAATTTCACCCAAACTCATATGCTTTCAAAATATTTCTGCCGCTGCTACACATGGAGTAATTGAAGTGGAGGCTGATACCCAGCACTAACCAAGACAGGAAGCTGAGACTCTTAGAAAGAAGGGTTTGAATTTGGAACAACAGTGGTGCTCAGTCCACTGTCCAAACACACATTTGCAAAGAAACCTGATTTTGCTCAGGCATGTCTAAAGCATTACTGATGACAGTTTTCATAGACTGAGCTTACGGTTTTGTTCCAAACATTATTCGCACAACAGGTTTATTTCTAGGCATTTTGTACTCACAGAAACTGTACTATTTCTGTTATATAAGTATACTTTATTATTGTGTCTTCAGATATAAAACCTATGTCAATATGACTTATTCCCACATGAAAAGGAAAAGAAACTTTGCTAATATAGGGAACTTTTATTTTTGGATTTACTGCATTTACACACGGTTACATTGCTACAGCTATCTTAGACAAGGAAAAGCCAGACCTGACTATGTTAGTTTCACAGTACAAAAGTTGATTGTAGACCAGTTCTAAAAAATATACTTGTTTATGTTATAAAAATGTTCATAAGTATGTTACCAGAAACCAAGACAAGGAAGATCTGCAGGTACTGAACACCTCCTGGGGGCCCTTCACCTGTCAGCACATTGAATCTTTACATTGCATAGCTCTGAGAACTGTCTGCCTTTCCCAAAATGTAACAATACTCTAGTAGGCTAGAAGTTTTACTGCAACAGAATCATTCACATCAACTTGGATGTGTTGTTCATTAAGGACCATAATGAAGGCATTTTTCAGGTGAATAAAATAATTTTAAGACATTCCAGAAATACTCAATGTCTATCAATATCTCAACCAGTTCTGTCCAAAGCAGAAGTATGTCACTCACAAGAATATTCATTGTTGTTAAAATATGCCTCATGGTGGGGACTGGTGCAACTGCTTCTGACCTGCTCAGAAGTCCTTAAGGCATTTTCTTAAATTAGTTAAATGGACCACTAAGAGAAGAACAAAACGTATTCCTTTCTGCCTCACCTCAAATTATACGGGCTTGGCTGGTTCTTACATTGCTTTTTTATGTATAATTCACCAGTTGCTTGAAGCAAACATTTGTTTTCTTGGATCTTATGGAATCTGTGCTGATAGCTTTGAGTGTTTTGCCAAAGGAAATGGCAACAAAACCAGCTACCACAGAGATAAAGGGCTAGATACTCAGCAGTTCCACATTGCTATTCCTCTTGTGAAATCATTAAAGACGTGCTGATTTCCCAACGCTTATGATCTGTCAGACTCATCTCAAAAATACTTCTTTATGAGATGACATTTCTCTTGTTGAATTCCAACATCCATAATAACACAATAGGCAATGAAACAGTGCTCAGTTTATCTTTTAAATATAACAAAAAAGTAGCACACATTCCTTTTAGAAATAATACCAACCTCTTTTACTTAGGTCAGAATTGGATGCCTAAGGCAGAGATTTGGCTGGATTGGAACTGAAAGGAAAACTTCATAATGCTCATTAGGAGACAGAGAATACCTTTGGTGGCTTCAGTTGTACACAAAGTGTAGTGGGAAGGACCCAGCTATCTTGGTCTGTCCCTAGCTTGCTTGTTTGTAAGAATCATGGATACTATATTGCCTTTAAGACCTACTATTTTCTTGCACATTTATATAGCAACTTCCAGCTTACAGCTGCCATTCACACCTGTTTTCTTCCACTAAATAACCCTTCTTTTTAATTTGTTTTCTTTGGTAATAATCTTGTTTCTACTTCCTTAGTTTATTTGGGTTGCTGCATTGTAGTTGTGGGGGTTTTTTGTTTGGTGGTGGTTGTCTGTGTGTTTTTTATTTTGCTGGGTTTGTGTTATATTTTTGCCTTTTTTTATTTATTTTTTTTCCTCAGCATATGGTTAAATGAAAAGGAAGAGCATTTCTCATGTTGTTGGAAAATAACAGTATAGAAGTTTTTAGTTTTTCTGAAATCAAGGGAATTTTTTGGGGGGAGGGAGCAACACATAATGAAGCCACTCTTGAAATAAGCATTTGGTATATATTTAATTATTATTTTGGGTGAAGCAGAATGACTCCTTTGGTTGCAATAGAGGAAGATAGTAGGCAACACTTATTTTATCTTTTATCTCTTACATGGGACAATAGTAGTCAGATATTGAATACAATACTTATGTCCTACATTAGGCTAATGATCTTTCAATAAGTAGAAAATTTCTTCGTCATAATCTCCATGAGAGAGATCAGAACTTGAAAAATAAGATATGAGAAAACACGTTATCAAGTGCAATAGGCTAGATCAGCATGAAGAATGAAGTTGATGCTTTAATTATTAGAGAACAAAATTAGTAACTTCCTGATTTTGGAGCTATGTGAAATGAGAAGAGCTAACCGTGTCTAGAGACAAGGAAGAACTCAATACTTACAGGGGATTAAAGAAAGCTAGGCATAGTCATCATCCAGTTAAAGGAAACTTGTAGTAATAATAAAAATAATAGTAATAATACTATTTTTAAATTCTAATTTAGGCTAAAGAATAATTACTTACTTCCTGAAGGAAATGGAAACTAATTTTTTTTTTTTTTTTAAAGGATGAACCTAAAAACGTGGAAGTCTATCAACAAAAGTATATATGACCAAAGTGGGTTGACACTAAAATAATGAATGAATTATATTACCCATGACTGAAACCTTCAAAGAGCTACAAGTTCTGTAGTCATGTAGTAGCTCTGGAACTCACTGTGAAAAGACATTTGTAAAACCCAGTGGAAAAATTACTGTTGTCTCTTGAGGTTAAGTTTGCTTATAACTGGTAGTGCACTTTTCCAGTGGACATACAGAAAAATGAGGATTGAAGTAAAATCAAGCTAGTTGCTACCATTGAGAATTTTTGTTGGTCATCTATAGTTCAATAGAGAGAAAGCTGAAGCAGATATTCCTCTTTCAAATTAATTAATTGTCAATTATTCTCTGACTCAGTAAATCAGTATCAAGTAAAGTTGATAGCTTAAAGATTTCTTGCTCTCATGAATGGTTAGAATGTTGCTGTTTATGTTTCAGCCTTCTACTAGGTGGAGGCTGATTACAGTTAAGTAAAAACTGATCATAGGAAATGATTTCGCCTGAGCTAGAATCATTTTATGCATAAAGTGGAATGAGACTTAACAGCTTGTAGGTTCTGACTGTTTGTACTTAAGGTCCAACGAATTAGATCTACTTATGGGTATCTTTAAATAGGCTATCTCAATGGTATGAGGATAGGATGATCCACACCACAAGTCTGCAATAACAGAGGCAAGCTGCTCTTACTAATCTCTGATCCATGTCATTGCAATGGAGGCAAAATGCTTGTGTCCTGTATTAATGCCAGGACATAAATAGGCTCTTGGAGAGGTTGCTATTGTAATGCAGTTTCAATATATGTTTCAGCTGCAATGAATATCTTGTGTGGATGAAGTATAACGGCATTTTGATTTGGCTGCAGAGAAGCCACAATGTCATCCACGAAGTGTTTCATACACACATTGTGTGTTATGACTATATTTCAAGGCATAAAATGCTACTAGTTCATAATATACATCTTTCCAGGTATGTCCTAACTTCAATGCTTTTTAATATGGTCTTATAGACAGTGACCTTATCATCATTAAAAAAAGAAAGATCAAGAATATGAAGATAATGAGGGCTGAGTCTCTCCACAGTAACTTTCATTACTGTGAAAGACTCACTTTCTTTTGCTGCAGGAGGCACTTATTAATTTGTAACATTTGGTTCTTTCCTATTTTATTGTTTAACTAAACAATAAGTCCAGACCAAAGTCAGCCTGCTGTGTTTCCATAGTGCTATTCAAGACATGACAAAAATACGCCAGAGATCAATTTTACCAACACCTGCCACCTTCACATGAGAAGTAAAATACATTTATGCTTAAAATCTCTCAGAAAAGCTGAAAATGAAGATAATGCTACCAGTTCCCGAACACCAAAGAAAGATATCAATGAAAACAGCTACTAGCTATCCCATATTAAACTTCTAGCAGCAATTTTTTATATATGTGCAGGAAATGCTCCCTTTGGGGAACAGTGCAATTTATGAATAAGTGTTTAAAGTAGTGTTAGCAATAAATAACATTTAACTGAGATTCGTGATTAAAAAAACATGATAAAGGTATTTGGCAAACCCCATCTGATTTATTGATTGTACTCTAGTTTTATATGTTTTTTCTCCTTCTTGAGGATGGATGTGATTTTTTTTCTAAATAATAATATCACAATAATCGTGTTAAACTGCCTTATAAATCAATAGCTGTTAATTTTCTAGAGTGTTGTTCCAGAAATAGGGTAATCAGATCACCAAAAGGACAAATGGAGACAATTTGCATTTGACTTTCAAACAAAACTGATGAGTGAAATCTATATAAAGGATGCTTCACAGATTTAATTGTCACTGAAGAGAAGTCTAGCTGATTTAGGCCTTACATTCACAATTAATTTGAGGCACAGGTTTCTGCCTGGTGTTAAATTAGACCCTGGCTAATTTCACACTAGTCAAAAATCCAGTGTGAAATTAACCGGGGTCTAATTTGACATAAGATCTTGTACTGCAGGAGCAATTCATATGCTTCAGTGTAATTTGAAAGCTTTACAATCTCGATCCTATTACAATTTCCTTTCTTTTTTTATAAGGTCATCTTTTATGAAAGAGCACAGGACCTTGGAGCTCAAATACATTTTGCTTCTATTCAACTAATCATTTTAATAATGCTCCTTAATGTAGCAAGCAACAGTAATATAACGAGAAAGGAGCATGTATTCTCCACTTAAAAGAAGGCGTATTCAGAGGATAATTACAATTCCCAGTGTATGAAACACAGCGTTCCTTAAATTTCTTACTCACTTGTTTCTGTGGCTGTAACAGTTAAGTTGTGCCAAGAAGCTATCTCTCGGTCCAGAGATTTAGTTGTAATGATAGTTCCATTGTGTTCATTGATGCTGAACAATCTCTTTAAATGCATGCCGTGGACAATAGAGTACCTGCACCAAAAAAAAGTAAAGAGATTCCGTAATACTGGAATGTTCCGTCAAAAGCAAGGGCATATAAAGCTATTGTCAGCTGAGAAAACAGAGTTGTGCATACATGCATATAAATGCGTGCTCCAACAACACTGGAGTCATGAAAAATGTACACTTATAAACATTTAAAATTCACTGCTGCCAAAATCAAGGCTCTTCTTTTTATAAAACTAAACATGTCTCAGATCTATATTAATGTGAACTGAATCCAAAATGCATTATTCATTCTTACTTCTAAGTCAGGCTCACAGCAGGTGAATGACTTCGTTGAAAAGAAACGGAAAAAGTGCCACTTGTGAAGTGAATAACACTAACAGCTAAGTGGAGGTATAATGGCAAATCTATTTTATCATTTGTGACATGCTCTGATACCAAGAGAACAGGCATTATAAAGAACAACTGACAACTATCTGTAATGAGGTGTCACTTAGGTAAGGTACAAAATCCTAATGCAGGAGACAATTGCAAACAAGTCCAGTTCCTGAGTCTTCACTGAAAAGGCTCAGGATACCATGTCTGTATGCAGACATGCACATGCACACCTACGTACATACCTGCCATTCAAATTGTTAAACTCTAACTACTGGTCACAGGCCAGAGGTGGACTGAAAAAGACACCAAAGATATTGGTTCAAATGGAAAGGATATTTACACATATTTTTCACAACATATAAAAAAAAAAATATGTCACAGTTCCTAAGAGAGTTTATTTCACTGAAATTAAACCTGCTTGAAGAGTTGAAAGGTTAATAGCATTCCAGTTTGGAATTCCAAAATTCAATTATTCCCTCTTTTATTGTACCTTTAATTGTGCTTGACAAAGTCTTTCTGTCTCCTGTTGGCACTTGGGACTCCAGCTCAGGTTATGTACCAGTGGTTGGATGACTCTATGACTTTGTTTTGTCTATTTTGAAAATCACTTAGAGCATAATTCAAGGTACCAGTACCACACAGTCAGTGAAACTTCTTATCATTTGAGACAAACATGTGATAGTTTTAACGTTCTGTTTTAGGGTTTTACTTTTTTTTTTTTTTTTTTTTTAATGTGAGTATTTCTCATCTTCTGCATACAAAGCTTGTTTAGAGTTTTCTGGCACTGGTGTCTTTTTTGGTTTAGGTTTGGTTGGTTGGGTGGTTTGGTTTGGTTTTTGGTAATCTGATCTGTGATAGATAATTTTCAGAAAATCTATGTTGGATTTTTTTTAGTTATTTTTTATTATTGATGTAGTGAGGTTTTGCCTTTGCTGGCATCCACAATGCAACACAGCTGGTTTTCTGTATTATAAGCAACTGCTGTCATTTATGAAAACAATGGTTTAATTCATATGCGTGGCACTTAGCCCAATAAACATATCTTTACATTAGAAGTTACATGCTCTATTTTAAAGAAACTCAGTGATGCAATATATGTGTCCCTGTTTTGGAACTATGCAGACATATTCACTTTGTAGCAAGTACCATCAAAATATTTCAAACTACGAAGTCATAGATGTGCACTATGTTTAAATGTTTCACAGGAGAAGCTGCAGTCATCTAAATAAACCACAAAACAGCCCTTTTATCTTGGGAAAAAAAAGTACACGTATATATATTTATCTAATCTTATTTAAAGAAATCACAGTAAAATCATAGTAATTGACTAAACCATTGCAATCGTAAGTATAGGTAGCACTCTCTCGATGTATATTTCTATTAGGATTCTGCAATAACCAAAAGTTATTTTGTGTCTCATCCATTTGTCCCTGTATCCTAGATTGTCTAAGTTGCACAGTACACGGTGACATCAAGTAACTTAAGAAGATATTTTAATTATAAACTCCCTGTTAAAGATTAATTACCTGTTTTCTCCCTTAAGAAACAGCAAAATTATTTTGCAATATTAAAAGCCTGGGGACTCTATTTATATGATATCTCTAGGAAGCACTTGTGGTAGATGTAGGGAACTGGTAAATTTTTGGTCATGCTGAGCTGAGCAGATGCCAGTGGAGCCATTCTGTGTCTCCCGTTCTGTCTCCCTCCGAGCAACGAGTCCATCTCTCCATATTTTAATTTATTTGGAACAGACTGGAACACCTCCAGGCACTTACAGGTTTGGCTGAGGTACCCTAGCTCTACTGTTATGCACAGTCTCTTCCAGGCTACTGTTTAAAATATTACCCCATCTCAAAGTGATTGAAAAGGCACACAAACAGAGCTCATTTATTGAGATTTAGGGCTAAGGGTCAGCTGATAACATGGAAGTGTTATAGTTACTGCTCAGCAGTGCTTAGAGATCATCATGGCCTTTTCTGCTTCTCACACCGCCCCACCAGCAAGTAGGCTGGAAGTGCACAAGAAGCTGAGAGAGGACACAGCTGGGATAGATGAGCCCAAGTGATCAGAGAGATACTTCATACCATATGACTTCATGCTCAGCAATAAAAATGGGAGGAAGTGGAGGCTGACCATGGCTACTGTTGCTTTGGGACTGACTGGGTATTGGCCAGCTGATGGTAAGCAATTGGGATTTTTTGCCTTTTTTTTAATCACTTGTTTTTCTTATTTTTGTTGTTGTCTGGTTGGGTTTTTTGTTGTTAATGGTGGTGGTTTGTTTTGTTTAGTTCCTTCCTTCCTTCCTTCCTTCCTTCCTTCCTTCCTTCCTTCCTTCCTTCCTTCCTTCCTTCCTTCCTTCCTTCCTTCCTTCCTTCCTTCCTTCCTTCCTTCCTTCCTTCCTTCCTTCCTTCCTTCCTTCCTTCCTTCCTTCCTTCTCCATTTGTTGTTTTATTTTTTTTTTTAATTTCATTATTAAACTGTCTTTATCTCAACCCATAAGCTTTCACACTTTTATCTTTCTGATTCTCTTCTGCATCCCACTGGGCGCGGGAATGAGTGAGTGGCTGTGTGGGACTTACCTGCCAAGCAGAATTAAACCACGCACCTAGAATAACATAGGTTATCACAAGAAAGCATGGTAACTGTAATCATACACCAAGGCAAGGAACAGAAATAGCCTTTGGAAATCCCAATCATGTTTGTATTTGAGACCTGTGCACATTTTAAGTCAGGTACCTGACTGGGCAGTCATCAGCGTCTGGATCTCTAGCAGTCACAATTCCCACCAGTGAACCACTCGCAGTCCCTTCAGCAATCTCCATCATATAGTTCTCCAAGGTGAAAACTGGAGGTTCATCAGCATCTTCCACATTGATTTTGACAATCGTTTTGTCTTCAAATGGTTCTTCTTTCAGAAAACGGTCATCAATGTATCTGTTTATAACTTTTGCTTGAATACTGTACCTCCTCTTTCTCTCATAATCCACTCTCTGTTAAGAAAGAAAGAAAGACATGGAATATTTATTTCTTCCCACTTAAATTAAACACAGTGCAACGAGTGGTGTGAGATCAAAGCCAAAATAGTGCTATCATTTTTTGGGAAATGTTTTAAAAGTAGCTACTTACAAGATTTCTTTTTTAACATTAAAAGCACTTTTAACTATGCTATGTGTTGTTTGCATTCACAGGTAGGCTGGCTTTAATGTTACAGTTAATACTGTAAAAAAAATCGTTCCTGTAGAATGTCAGCCCTAAGAAAAATAACAACTTCTGTTTGTACCTGTATTTCTAGCATAGGTGTAAACTTAGTGAGCGCTGTTCTTGACTCTTACGTAAAAAATGTGAATCAGTTAATCTGTAGGGGTTAGCCTGAGTATGTTAAAATTTGGTCCCTAAAGGAAATAAATTCCAGAAGGTAACAATGTGTGTTTAATAAACTCACAGTTATATTACGATTTTAGACATCCGTTATCTTTTTTAATTAAAAAAAAAAAAAAAAAAACTAAATAAATACCTTCCTGAATTGTAATAAATCTAAATAGAAAAACAAAACAAAACAAACAGAAACCAACAAAAATGACAAAACAACAAAAACTAAACACACACCCTAAATCTTATAGGATTCAGTTCTTTAGGCTCCTGGATTTCACTAGAGTATCAAACTCTATCATTATTTCAGATGATTACCCAGAAATCTTCCTCTTCCCATGTGATTCCAAAATAAATCACACAATATCAAAGCTTCTTAAATATCTTAATTCATAAACTGGTATCTTTTTGAGTGTCTTTTCAGAGTTTTGTCAAAACAAAATCTCCACTGTCTATTTAATACTGTAATATATTCCGCCTTTAGTTAAGTTTAACAGCACGTATTAGAAGAAGGGAAGGAAATACTGTGTACAATTTATTGATAAAGGTTTTACTGATAATGCACAAAAGAGGGAAAGCATTTTCTCACAATGGGATATGCTGTGTTGCACAGCTAGCTATAACATTAAGATACTTCAACTGCAGTATTGTGTTCAGCAGTAATAGGAACAAGGAATAAAAAGTAAACAGCAGGAAAAGGATGTTTCATTTTACCCTCCTAATATTCCAATCAAATCACAAATCCTGAAAAAAAGGGAAGATAATAGAATCCAAAGCAATAGACATTTGTGAAACTTCCAGCTTGCTTGAGGATCTTCTTTCCAGTATTTAGAGATTTTTTATTAGAAGGTCTCTGAAGTCTTACCTTTTTTAATAAGATAATTCCTTCTTGAGTTTCATTGTTAGTAATTATATCAAAAACATCCGAGTCATGTCCTTCAATGGAATAGTTCATGGCTGCATTCTCCCCTATGTCACTGTCTTCTGCGCAGACTTTGCCTACAGTAGTGCCCACAGGAGCATCTTCAGAGACATTCATGTAGTAGAGTCCTAAAGAAACAAATACTGGCATAGTGAGCTGCCATGGTTAATAGCTGTTGTAGATATGACAGCCTAAGGCTCTCAGAGAGTTGGGGAAAGACCTCAGCTTTTATTAGAGCAACGGATCTAATTCAGCAAGGAATAGATCTTGGGGGCAGGGGATGACAACCTTTCCACTTGTGAGTCTTCCTCTCTCAGCTAAGGAGAGCAAACAACATTAATAAAGAGTGGAGGGCAGCACTTCCAAACTGCATTTCACTAGTTCTTCCTGACAGACCAGTTAGCAGCTCCCATGTCTGGGAGAAACTCTCTGGACAGAGAAAGTCACATAATTTACCACAAAGTTTACCCTATCTGTCAGCAAAGGATTAAGGGACAAAATGATATTAAATATCTCTTTGACCAGAATTTAGGCTTGGGTAGGAAAAACTATGTGGAAAACAGTTCAGTAACTCATTTGTCTTCAAAGCCTAGTGATAAAAACAGCAGACCTGAGTCCTTTTGTAATGACAGATTCTATTTTCTACTTTGTATTTGGGTGTTTTTGTGGGATCCTTTTTTTGTTCTATTTTCTTTAAACCACTATGCTGAAGTGAAAGCACAGACCTGTTCTGAAAAGACCCATCTGTGAACTTAATAGAGATACAGTAGATCTAAATTTGCTCAGGACTTCAGATACTGTAAGTAGCCTATACTCACGCTGTTGAAATTTAGGTGGATTGTCATTGACATCTGAGAGGTTGATGGTAACTGTGGCTGTTGCTGAAAATGCTCCTGCTTGCCCAACCATATCTTTGGCTTGGATGATGACCAAATACTGATCTTTTGTTTCTCTATCCATTTCAGAAGCCATTCTGATGACCCCTAAAAATGAAACGTATAATATGATATCATCTAACAGTCCCATTTTTTCCCCCATATCTGACTATATAATATGGGCATAAAACACATCGCTGAACACAATTATGAATTTACATTCTAGACCACACACAGCACAATTGCCCTAATACTGGGAAGTAGTACTTCTGGCAACATCTACACTTTATGACAGATTTATTCTGCAATCTTAGAGTTATACACCATATATCTCCTTTACCATATATAACCATCTGTCTTCCTCAGAAATTGAGATTTTGTAGTGGTGTCATTATCTGTGATTTCTCCAACATAACGAGTGATAGAACTCTTAACTGAGAAGTGTTCCTAGGTCCATTTGTTGAATGGGGCACACAGAATCCAATTATTTTCTTTAGCAAGATAATTTGCTGAGTAAATTGTTGATTCTCTAGAGAGAAAGAAATTTTTTTTTTTTTTTTTTTTTTTTTTTAGATCTAGGAACTATGCAAAGATGTATAAGTGTAAGGTGATAACAGTTGATCTTTGTGTGAAATGAAGAAAAATATTTCTGCTTGAATCCATTTTATGTTAGGTTATGAATGTTTTCAAGTTACAAGATCATTTGTAGTACCTGTCTTTGGCTCCACAGAGAAATAGGGCTGTCCTTGAATTAGACTGTAAAGCAGACGGGCACTATTTCCATAAGAAGGATCATCACCATCTGTAGCTGTTACCTGTGTAACCGAAGTACCTCAAGGAAAAAATATATACTGTTTATTTTCTTCTTGTACAAATTATTTTTAATTACAAAACAGAAACTCTTTAAAAGCCTTTTAGCATACCAGTAATATTAACAAACAGTCCTGAAAATTTACAGAAACACAAGGTATCTTCTAAAATTTGCCATTAGAAAGGGAAAATATTTCCTTAGCAACTGTTCTTGTTGCATGCAAATTTTCAATTAAAAAAACAAAACAAAACACTTTAAAGCACTATATTTATGTTGCTTAGAATACTCTATATCTCATGCCTTTTTCCTAATTTCTGATATGTGAATGAACTATAGCAAATTGTTTCTTTAAATTTTTCCAAGTATTTTATGGAAGTTTCCCATGGAAATAAGAAAACGCAACCCCTTTATCACCAGTAGGCTCACTGGAGATAAATAAATTACTTGTTAGCAAGCATAGCAGCCAAGAAGTATAACAAGGCTCTGATAACATTTTTTGTCCTTGAGTCTTTAATGAGCCTGTCCCAATACAAGAGCCACAGCTGAATTCCCACTGCAAAGCCACAACAGAATCAATCTGTACAGCTTGATTTAGTCTCTAGCTGGTAGCTGGTTATATCCTAAATACAAGTTTGACAGCAATCTCATGGTACCCTCAGTGATGATGTCCTTTAAAATAAAATAACCACAGCATCATTTTATAAGTTAATTATTATTTTTAGCATTTTTTCCTCACCTAGGTTCTGTATAAGAATACAAATTTCACTTCTTGTGAGAAACAGCAGGAAATCAAGCTACTTTCTAAAACTTTCTGGCATATGTTCGCATGGTTGCACCTGCTTACCAATATAGCAGTATTGTTATGCTGGAGGAGAAAAGAAGAAGAAACGATGGAGTGCAAAGAGTTAGACCAGATACACCTTTTTTATGGAAAAATTAAAGTTGATACTTATCCCAAATAAAACAAATATATTAATTTCTCAGTTTTCTAGCTTTTTTTTTTTTTAACAGAAATGAAGAAGATTTTCTCATGTAAGGATACACTGATTGAAATATTTTGATTCTTTTATTCTTTTTTTTTTTTTTTTGCATTTTTCTGAATTTATTCAGTAGCACTCCAAATGATTCTATAAGGCATTTGTTTTCTGAGTACATTAAAATGTTATTTAGCACACTAAAATGTTATTAATTTCCACTAACTTTCGGAGTTATATAACCTTCAAAATATACCTCTGTTACCAGTCTTCTGCCATTAGGTGTGTATGTAGATGTATGCTTAGATATACCGCTCTCTATTGCTCTGAAGAAATGTTAAAGATTAAATGAGAGATTAATATCTAATAGGGGCACACATATTCTTCAGAAATAACAGTATTCTTTAAAAGATTGAAGGGGAAAATAAATCCTTAGCTACACAATTGTTAACTTCATGTCAGCTGTGGTCTATGTAAACTATTCTAACTAATCATTCATTCTCTAAGACAATTTAGCATGACCAGAATACAGTTACTTTGAAAAAAAAAAAAAAGAGTGCTAGATGGGAAGGGATCAAGTACTACGAACAATCCAATAGGTACAGTCTGTTATAAATGCTGTTTTCTACTAAAGAAACTCAACTACCCACAACCATGTTTAGAAAAGGACTTGTTTACAGCACCATAGTTAAAAAATCAGGAATAAAATCCAACTACAAAGTTAACATTACAGCTTTCTGCTTCTCATTAATTTAAGGTAGATTTATTTTCTGTACAGTTTCTAAACATTAGAAAGAAATGTTTAATCTAAACCAGCATATACTGCTTGTCTAAGCCCTAGCCTACTTTTCTGCTTGCCTGTTGACTCTTCCGGAGTATAGCAGAAGGCAGAATCATAGAATTTGCCCAGTTGGGCTCATGAGATGCAGCTGGTGAATGTAACAGAAAGGTGAGCAGGCAATGGGCATCTAGTAAAGACAGAGATGACCTTGAGAGAAGTAATAACAGACCTCCTACATTCTCAAAAGGAAGACAGAATCTGGCAGGACACCATGTGAAGAGACGACTATGACTTCTCCCTTTTTTTTTTTTTTTAGGACAAAGACTTCATGATCACAATATGAACCTCTATATCAAATTTGAACTATAGAATCATAGAATTGTTTTGGTTGAAAAAGAACTTTGAGATCATCAAGTCCAACTATTAACCTGGCACTGTCAAGTCCACCTCTAAACCATGTCCCTAAGAAGCTCATCTATGTGTCTTTTGAACATCTCCAGGGATGGCGAATCAACCACTTCCCTGGCCAGCCTGATTCAATGCCTGACAACCCTTTCAGTGAAGTTTTTCTTAATATCCAATCTAAACTTCTGGTGAAACCTGAGGCCATTTCCTATTTAGCAAGAAGAAGAAAAATGTTATCCTGGGTTTCAAACACCTCTTCATTTTTAAATTTTTTTCTCTGCTATGAAACCTATCTTTCTTCATACATTTAATCTGCAGTAAATAAATCAAGCCATTTACTGAATGGAATCATGTTTACCTAGACGTTTGTATTTGAGTGATAAAAATTACAATGCTAATATTACATACTCAAAAACTCCAAAAAGCCATTTTTTGTAACTCCATGTTTGGTAGAAGAATAATTGATCACATACAAATACTATATTTTTAAAAAATCCATTAACACAGAACTTTCTCCCACAAACAAACAAACCAACCCAAAAGTCCACCTTCTTGACACCGCAACCATGACATGATATAATTGACAATCCAACCAAGATATAGTTTTACAACATTTATGTGAAAATGGATATCATGGCAGAGGCAAATTAACTGAATATGTCTGTGGCTTTTCGAACATCCATTTTTGAATATGGGAGCCTGTGTGATGTTGATACAAAGTTTAGTTCCAAATACAAGTTTTATGTACACAGTACTGTTTTAAGTGGGACAGTAAACATGCTTAGACATTTTTTGCTTTTTTTAAGCTCTATTTAAGGAAAACTACATTTTGCTGATTGCTGTATAAGATTTTTGTATTCCTGCACCCTTGGTTTTACCCTTCCTGGGCAAAACATAGTAGTACCACTTGTATATTGCATCCCAATACGTAAAATGTAGGACCCTCATCTGGCAAATAGTTATTCATTTTTCTAACTAGAGTTTGAAGTCTTAAAAAAAGCCCAAAACAACCCATTGTGTGCTGATATATTAGGGTATCTTTCACTTAACCATTTCATCAGATATGCTGCATTTTACAAATTTAACAGTTATATAGAAGACAGCATAATTTTTTTTTTCAAATGCCTTAGTGAAAACCACAGTCCTGTGTTCTCTGAAGAGAGTCCATTTGCTGACACACTTTTCATTTACAGTGACACTTGTATATAAAATCCTAATATAATTTAGTACTGAAGATAAGAGCTAAGACAGAAGTAAAATGTATTCTAATTTGTTGTCACATTAGTATATTTATATTTGTATCTAATATCAGGAAAATTATATGTGCTTATTTTCTGTTTTTCAGTGATTCTCTGAGGCAAGTGGCTAGCTGTGAGTTATGCTCTGTTTGCTTTCTTAGTTGCAGATGAAATGTTCACTAATAGTGGGCTGCTTTTCCAAGTACTGATCAAGATTCCTGAGCATGTTTTCTATGAAGAAATTATGAGGATATGCCAGGTCTAGCACCAGTAAGCTGAACTGCTGCTAGAGAGCGCTGGCATAGAGCAAGGCCAGTCTCTGTATTGCACTGTAATATCTAAACTAATTCTGGTATATATCCATCACTATACAAAAGTATATTTTATTTTACTGTGAGAAAAGAACTGATGTAATGAACCATTACAATAGCAATGCTGCAAATTTTGGTTGGTTACTGTTTCCATCTATTGGGAGGTTAGAAATTTCACCTCGGAAGTTCAGTCTGTACCCTTTGAGAAGCAGGATGAGCTCAGAGAAATCCTCATGGTATGGCTCAGCTGTTTCATGTATTGGAGCTGACCACTATTAAGGTGTATGCTATTATCTACCACTCACACTCTATTTGCCAGACACAAATTAGTATGCCACTAGTGTAGTGGTGCCTATATGGAAAAAGTAGGTGAAAGAATGATCTCTGAAATAGCTATGTTTTACTGATAGACAGGTCAAAGTTAGAAGAAGCAGTGTAGAAAATATTTCAAGATCCATAGGACTGAATTAGGTTCACATACACTGGATGATTACAAATCTGTGATTTTAATTTTTCAGGTAGCCTGTGTCTAAGAGGGGAGGCACTAAGCATCTTGTGTTATGTTTTACCCATTCTGATAAATGTGAGGCACTGTAACTTCTGATTTTTTTTTTTTTTTCATTTTATCTACTTTTACATTTTATTGGAAACTTTAATAATCTTACAGGAATATCACAAAATAAATTGAACGTTTTACAGTTTAATTAATCTTTTGTTGAATTGACATGGTATTTTAGGAATTTAAATATATAATGGATGACACAGGAGATTGGATAAAGACTGCTGAGCCTTCCATTATTAGGATGTCAGTTTATAGCCAGCTGAAGCCAGTATAGATTGAAAGTTCCCATCTGTCAACTACTAGTTGATGATTCCAGGTTAGAAACGGAAGAATACGGGAAATAGTACTACTCTTGGTTTTGGCCATAAGTACTGCCCTGCCTACTTTTTTCTCACTGTATAATCATTATTAAGACAGGAGCTCATCATTAAGACAGGAGCTCATCATTAAGACAGGAAGATAAAATAGAAGGAATCCGTAATTGAATTTTTGTATATACTTCTGTGAACTGTTACAGGTGTGTGAATGCAAATTAAGCTGTATTAATTTATCAGCTACTTTAAAATTATTTTTACAAAAGACAAAATGCCTCATAAAAAATGCTTTAGCACAGGAATTATTACTGTGAGCACATCAAATAAATGCAAAGTCCTTGACAAGGCACCTGTCTTTTCATCTCCAAACCTGAGTCAATGAGTAAGATGTAAAGGCCAGAAGTACACTGTAAACAACCAACATATATTTAAAAAAGTTATTTGATCAAAAGCTCAGCTGGAGAAGTCTCAAAACAAATAAGTTTGTCTGCATGGAACAAAGTGGCAAGGAAGAAACAATCATACACCTAAAAGTTATTTCCCTGGTAGAAAGTGGATGCCTTTTGTAGCTACTGCTGGTTGTGATGGTGAGCTACTGCTTCCTGGCAGAAATTAGGTTACTAACTCCACGTTTGATTAAATCCCAGGCATGAATAGCCTTTTCTTGCAACTACTATCCAGGCTGGCAGAAAGTGATAAAATTTACAGCTTTGTTTGAAACTTTTACTGAATCTACTCTAAATGTTGACCAAGTAATACTGAATAAAACATGGTTTTTTATTACCTTTTATGATCACTGATGCTATTAAGTTAATTACCTCATTAATTCATACAGTTTTAGGTAGCACAATATTTGAATTTCTTTTAAATATTATTTGCAAGAGTAATATACAAAAGAGACAGAGGTAGGAATTTAAAAGATTATTGGGATCCTTTCTGTGAGATTTAAAGAAGTCAGTGATTTAATGTACTTGTTTATGTCAGCTGCATTCACATTTTGGGTTTTTTTAACGATTTAAATATATGTGTACACAAATGTGTATGTCCATGTATATGTATACATACACCCATACTTGTCAAATGTTATCTTTGCTTCATATTTGTTTAATTAGGTTTCCAGATACATGACAGATCCGAGTACAAGTCTGTTTGATCATGAGAAGGTGGGAAAGAAGAGATGCAGGGGTTAAGTTGTTCATCTTTGCATGAAAATTGCAAATCATATGCTTAGGAAATCAGTAGGTAGTCTTTTACTGTACACTATCTGATCAAAGAGAAGCTGACTGATGGGAGTCCTGGCGGTGTAAATAGCTAGGCATCATACCTGGTGTGAGGATAGTCATCACATCAGTCCTGCATTGGCTTCATACCATTCCTGCTCAGAACCCATTACTTACAGTAAAGAAACCCCATCCCTGTCTTTGGGGGTAGAAATCATGCGTACCTGTGATGTGAATGTGATTTTTTCCTGTTACGTACAATTTTTGTACTACTCGGGGTATAACAAAGACATAATGTTTAGTTATTAAGCAGAATCAGAGTAGACTGAAGGATGTGGTTCAGTACTTTTCAGTTCAACCAGCCTTATATTTCTGTCCTTAAAAGAGTCATCTGAGGTTAGAGGACTTAAAAATCTACATGTATGCTGCTTTTCTTTCAGATTGGTAGAAACCTGAAGAACTGAGAGGTTGTAACAATAATGATACCCTCAACAATTTTCTGGAGACTAAGGTGAAAAAGCATTGAAAAAGCAGTGAAATCTGTCAGCCCCAAACCTCCTTTGCAGTACTAACTGGTGACAGTACTCCGCCTATTTCAAATGGTCATGTTGTATTTTTTAAACAAGTACCAATTTCAAGGCTGAATCACTGATGGGAAAGACAATAGTCAATTCAAGCATATATCCAGACTCCGTAAAAGGACTTGGATACATGTAAGTACTTAAATATTTCAAGGCAAGGATGATAAGCAGAGGTATTCACAATCTTCAGTTTAAGCATATACCTTTGCAATTTCAGACCTTGTAAAATAGTTTGTTTCCTTCTCACTGAAAAGCAGTCCATAAAATAAGCTATTAAGATTTTATATTAACATAGATATCTAGAAAAAAAAAAATCAGGAATTGAAGTTTGGTTCACAGCATGTCATACCTTCAGGTGACATCTCTGGAACAGTGGCCACATAAGGTCCATCCAAGAACTGTGGTTCATGATCATTGATATCTCGAACGTTGATAATGAATTCTGATTCAGGTTCAACAGGAAGCTGAGTGCTCCTGTTTATTGCTTGTGCTCTTAGAGTGTAGAAAGGTTTCTTTTCTCGATCCAGCTTTTGTGTTACATAAATTTTGCCGTTATATTCATCAATGATAAAAATGCTTCCAGCTCCCTCCCCAGTCAAAGTGTATTTTAGGTTACCATCCTGCTTCTCTAAATCTGATTTCAGCTGCAAGTACAAAACAGAAAAACAAGCCACATTTTTTAAGGAATAAGTTTTGGAATATTCACTTTAGGCTTTGTTTGTTTTCATTCTACACTAAACCTTGTCACTAGTGAGCCTTCTTGGATACTAATATATAAAAGAGAGTACTGTCGTATTTTCAGCCAGTCATGGCTCAATTCTAACATAGTGATATAACAGACATGTAAATACATGGTAAACCTGAAAAAGATGCTTCAGCCACTTTGAAGTGAAGGGAATGAATGTAAATACCTGCTTTAGTTCATTGCTTTATCAGCTCCCATAAGCTTCTGCTGAAAACAAAGCAAAGGTCATTAAAATTATCTAAATTTTTTATTATTATGAATGACAAGTGTATTTTGCAAGTTTTATATATATTTTTTGTAATCACCAACACTAACTGTAAATATGAGATACAGTGGTGTTCTACTTCTGTTGAAACATGAAAGAGATGAAAAGCCATTCTGGGTTATAAGACTGCATTATTTATTCTGAAATAAATTGATAGACATTTTCCATTTCCTTCCAGGATTATCTGCATCCTCTGTTGTCTTGCTAAGATGAGCTTTGTGATGATGATCCCTCTGATGAAGCTGAGCCCTGGAGACCATTGAAGTCCAACTGCATTTGTTCATGCCAACAAAACAGTTTGTTAATGTTAACAATATGTAAGAATACATTTTAATAGCAATAACAGAATTTCTTAACATGCCAAGCATCCACAATTAAATGCTAAGGGAACAGCAATTTCTATTGTATCATTAATTCTCTAATTTTTTCTTTATTTATTTTGGGTTTAGAACAAAAGATGTCAAAATCACTATGACCCTGGATAATTATTGAAAAAAAAAACAAGCTTATCTCACCTGCTTATCCTATAAAGGAGCAGGTTTTAAATGCAAATAATATGTCAACCTGCTGACTTCAGTAATCTCACTCTTTTTATTCATGCTTATCGAACCTACAGGTCAGTGTAAGTCATGAGGGTACAAAATGGGAAAGAAGTAATATGGGAGTAAAGGGCACGGTTTCCTATTGGATCCAGTCAAAATATTTTGTAATAACTTCTGAAGTTGCAAAAATAATTTAAACTTTTATTTGGAACAATCATAGAATCATAGAATATTTGGGTTGGAAAAGACCTTCAAAGGTCATCTGGTCTGATGCTCCTGTAGGGAGCAGGGACATCTTCAATTAGATCAAGTTGCTCCAAGCCCCATCCAAACTGACCTTGAATGTTTCCATGGATGGGGCATCTACCACCTCTCTAGGCAATCTGTTCCATTGTTTCACCGCCTTCATCCTAAAAATTTTCTTCCTTATAACTAATCTAAATCTACCTTCTTCTTATTTAAAACCATTACCCCTTGTCCTATCGCAACAGGTCCTACTAAAATGTTTGTCCCCATCTTTCTTATAAGCCCCCTTAAATACTGAAGGGCTGCAACAAGGTCTCCTCAGACCCTTCTTCAGGCTAAACAACCCCAACTCTCTCAGCCTGTCTTCACAGCAGAGTTGTTTCATCCCTCTGATCATTTTTGTGGCCCTCCTCTGTACCGTCTCCAACAGGTCCATGTCTTTATGTACTGAGGGCTCCAGAGCTAGACACTGTACTCCAGGTAGGGCCTTAACAGATCAGAGTGGCAACTCCCATAACTTTGAAATATTTTCATAATGCATACTTTTCTTCATGCGTCAACTAGATAGTTAATTCAGATTGCGACTGGGCATTGCTCTGAGATACAAGGAACAGTTTTGAGTTCCTGCTCTAAGTTCTGACAGAGTATTTTATCCCTAAATTATACAATTAATTCCCCTTGCCAGTACTACAGATAGAATTTTCAAGACTGTGGAGTTTAGAACCATTTAAAATACAAACAATTCAAAGTGAAACGTTTTCAACGTAAATAGTTGTGTGCAAAACTTGGGGCAGATTCACCACTTTAAGAGTGGTCTAATCACACTCATTTTAACATCATCCAAATTTGGCATCTAGGTAAGGGGCACCACTGATTCTTTTTGATCCATAAATCTTAGTTTCCTTGTCATGAACCCCAGGGCATGGGAAAGGTGATGACTAACTAGATCTTTAACCAAAGATGGAGTTCAGATGTGATTACAGAGGACATCAAGCCCTTAGAGACTGGAAGCATGCCTCCGACTAGCTGTTTAGATGCAACGTGTGTTGAACCACTTCACTCAGAATCATATGTGCCCAAAAGATTTTCATGACCTTGACCACATTAAATGAGAGGTCTCTTACAGGTGACATTTTCTCAGAAAGCATACTGAAGGTTCTCAGCTTACCTGTTTATTAAGCTAGACACAAAAGAATAAATTGCCTTTCAATTTTAGATGAGAAATGGGAAGAAGAATTCTGTACTTGCTTTCATAAATCTGCAATTGCAGTCTTGATGGACACATTTCTTTTTCTTAAACATAATAATGGAAAAAAGATTCATGAATCTATGTTAAATGAAATTTGAAGACTGAGGTCTGAATCTGACTGCAAAAAAAAGTTGATATGGAATAGTGACTTAAAAACAGAGACTGTCTTCCTTTGTATTTTCATTGATGCAATTTCCTTCAGGGCTTTATTTACTAAAAATTCATGTGTTGATCACAGATTGTCACATCATTTACTGAAAACAAAACATATTCTACTCAAGAAAAAGACACAGGTAAATATGTTTGATTTAGACAGTGGTTAGACTGCAATAAATTAACCATAATCCTCAAGAAAAAATCCCAATGGTTTACCTGAGAGAAATAGAAAGGCAAGATTATGATTTTTTTCTAAATCTATGTGTAAAAATAAGACATTTTAGTAGTTTCTTTTACTGTTTTCTAGCTATAGGAAAAGTAATAATAATTTAAAAATTAGTATGTCTACACTTGTTCTTTCAGAAGTAAGACATCACACTTCCACAGTAGTTACTTCGAAGGGGATGTGAAAAAGTAATTAATGAGTTTTGAGCATTTCACCCTTTGGGCCCAATTAAGTTTTAGTGCTAGTTAATTAGCAGTTAAACTTATTTTGGTTCATTTATTTGGGAAGTGCCTTAAATAAAAGATAACTAGATCTCAATATTACAATTACTTCTAGCAAACAAAATTAAATAATAAACAATAAATAACAAATAATAAATAACAAATAACAAATAAATAATAAATAACAAATAACAAATAATAAATAACAAATAATAAATAACAAATAATAAATAATAAATAATAAACAGAGAAAGAAGAAAGGGGCAGATAAAGTCTTATTAAGACAATTATCTTAAAGCACATTTTTAAAGGAGGGTGAAAAATAATTGGTCATTGTGCTAAAGCTGCGTTAAACTAATGAACCATGCAGATTCCTGTAGCATCTCAGTGGTAACAAGATTTAGTATTAATCTGCTTCATTAAAAATTAATGAAAGGTAAATCAGCTACTACTTAGTGCAATAGAAAATCACGCTAAATACTATTTGTAAACTACATTGCACTCAGTATGGGTGCTTTGATGCGCTGCCAAAAATAGCACAAGCAAATTGCCAGATGTTGATAAATGAGTCCTTAACCTTCATTCAGAAGACAGAAAAGAACTTTTCAGCTTAATACCTTCATCTGCTATGTATGGAAGTAGTTTTAGTAGCAGAGTGAATGTACAGTTTCACTGACAGCAGAATTAGGTGATGGAAAGTCCTGGGTACTGCCATGACCTCCAGGACTTGGAGTTGTCTGACTTTGTCAGGTCACAGGAAATAAGAGATGTTTTGCTGGCTAAATACAGCTTGCTGAGCTCCTTTTCCTACCTTTCTTGGTATTTCCAGATCTCTGGAGATGCTTGGTCTTCCAAGTCAAGTTAGTAAACTGCTAATCAGCATGTTATATCTAACCTTGTACCACTCTTGAATCATTACTTATCATACCTGTCCAATATATACAGGTACCACTGAAGTCTGTTCCTCAGTTGCAAAAAGTGGCTCCCACACCCAGGCACGTTTCACCCTTCGAACTGCTGTGAAGGACTGATCTGTGTTTTGAGTGCCGCAGTTTTGTGTGCTTGGAGAGCAAGGCCAAGATTGAACCACCATCAGCATGAGAGATAGCAGTGCAGACCAATTCATGCTGAACCCTTCTTTCAATGAATTTTAATCTGAGGAAGAAAAAAGAAAAAGAAAAAAAAATTGACAAAGTATCACCTATGTCTCTTCACTCTTACATATTGATTCTGTGCTAGTCTAAGAGAAGACTTGCAGTATTAAAATCTCCCTAAATGGAAAGAACTGAAACAAAATCTGCTTTGGATTAAAATAGAGATTCACTTTAAAACTCTGGCATGAAAGTCAAGAGTTCAACTTTCCTTTATGAATATCCTACATAGGGACCTTCTACACAAAAAAAGGAAAATCATCCTTCAATTAATTCATCTTCCAAATTAAGCTGGATAATTGTGTTGTGTAGCCTAGGAATAATTTGATTGGAATAATTGTATGTTTCTGCTTAGACAGGGCTCATTTTGAGCTGCAGTCACAGAACTGCCTGAAGGGTGCACATCTAGCCTTAGTGGTCATGATGACTGACAGCTGAAACCAAGCAATGCAGATATTCTTTAACCTCTTCTTTCCCTCTTTCCCAGTTCAGCAAAATACCCGTAAAATGCCAAAGGTATCATGAAGAAGGAGCAAAAATATGCATCTTTCTCCCCCCTGGTCAATACGAATTGTCTTAACCAATTTTGATACCTCTGACTTCCATGTATTTAAATAAACAAAGGGCAAATGCATCTTGAAAGCTGTAGGTTTCATTGGCACAAAGTATTCTTTCAGAAAATGAAGGCTTTGAACAAGCTATATGCTATTATTGACTTATCAGTGATTTTTAGTACAATAAATGAAACTCTGGATTTTAAATAAGGTGCTACATTCAGTTGAGAATAGCCATCTTCTATGAGACAAAAAAGAAAATTTTGAAAATTTTTACCGTAAATATTTCAAGTCTTAAAACCTTACTTTACAATGTCATTAGCCTTTCTTTTCATGGTTTTAGCCTTGAAGAATAACATTACCTATTCAGCAGCAGTCTGGTTTATGAATTTATCACACACCAGTCAGTTTGTAAAACACACAGGACAAAATATTTGGCTGCATATATATTGGGCCTGAAAAATACATGAACTTTTTACCTCTCCGGGATAAGATACAAATTTATGTATTATGAGATCATGATTTAAATCACAGTTTTATAAACACCCATTCTTATGCAAAAGGAAATATCATAATTGTTTAAAATGACAGGTCATATAAACAACTATTTCATTCCTTCCAGGAATTTTATAGGTCATTGAATATTATTCTGTTAAAATGTTATCTGTGAATGTATATTTAAGAGAAAAAGATAAAGGAGTTCTAATAGTAAGGCATAAAGAATTGTAGTTGTTAGAATGCAGGTTCCAATTTCTTACATTTTCAGTTTTTGAACTGTAAAGCTGTAACCGTGCTAGACAAGGTTTGAATGCAAGGAGTGTGACCTGGATACTCTCTCATTTCAGTTTTCTGTGGAAAATTGCTTGCTTGCCTAAAGCTGGAAGAATAATATTTGTGACATGGAAGACAAGGCCAACAAAACTCAACTTGGCTATCAAATAAAGCTTGAGTGAAGCTTAAAAGGCCTTGGAATGTCTCTCTGTAAAATGGCTATATTTAATGCTAAGCAACAATTTGAGAAAACTAATCTTGAAAATGAAAATTAATCTTATTGCAATACATAGCAAAGGGCAGACAACTCAAACAACAAAAACTGAATAGTCAAAGAGACCTTTCTGAGGTATCATAAAGAAAATTATTTCAATCACTCCTTAAATGAAGAGACAGGTGTTCCAACTGGGCCATAGCAAATGTTTCTGGCTATCCCTTATCTGGTGTTTTGGCCGCTTCTTCTGACGCTGCCCACCTAGGTCAACAAAGTATTTTAGGCTTGTGGGCAGTATTTCATGCAGAGTGAATGCGAAACAGATACTCACTATCAAACGCATCTGACAAACACCACGTATATACACCAACGTATCACAGAATGTTAGGGATTGGAAGGGACCTCGAAAGATCATCTAGTCCAATCCCCCTGCCAGAGCAGGAACACCTAGATGAGGTTACATAGGAATGTGTCCAGGCAGGTTTTGAATGTCTGCAGAGAAGGAGACGCCACAACCTCCCTGGGCAGCCTGTTCCAGTGTTCTGTTACTCTCATTGTGAAGGAGTTTCTTTTCATATATAAGTGGAACCTCCTGTGTTCCAGCTTGATCCCATTGCCCCTTGTCCTGTCATTGGTTGTCACAGAGAAGAGCCTGGGTCCATCCACGTGACACTCACCCTTTATGTATCTGTAAACATTAATGAGGTCACTGCTCAGTCTCCTCTTCTCCAAGCTAAAGTACCCAGCTCCCTCAGCCTTTCCTCATAAGGGAGAAGTTCCACTCCCTTAATCATCTTTGTTGCCCTACGCTGGACCCTCTCCAGCAGCTCCCTGTCCTTCTTGAACTGAGGGGCCCAGAGCTGGACATAATACTCCAGATGTGATCTCACCAGGGCAGAGTAGAGGGGGAGGAGAAGCTCTCTCGACCTACTAACCATTCCCCTTCTAATACACCTCAGGATGCCATTGGCCTTCCTGGCCACAAGGGCACAGTGCTGGCTCATGGTCATCCTGCTGTCCATGAGGAACCGCAGGTCCCTTTCCCCTACATAGTGAGGACAGAATATGGCTGTGCTGGCCTACTGTTGGCCACCTTTTAGCAATGCCCTCAGCAGTTAGCCATCAGCACTGAACAGTTTAAAGAGCATAATTAGTATTTTGGTCCGTTTCGGTGTGTCCTCTTTATGGTTTATGTTAATAGCCTATGATACATGTCTTCAAGCTTCACATCTTGGACAAATTGGTGGGAAACAAATATTTTCAGATTTGGACATGTTACACATTGTTCTGTGTATAGAAAGACTTTAACTTGAAAATACAGACAGCAGTCAAATTATTGTAAAAAAACATTGAGCTTTGTAATGTAATTGAGAGCTCTACGTATTTCTGGTTTTCACTTCTCTGCTATATCAGACATACTGTATTTGCCTTTACTGTCAGACCTTTCAAAGCACATTTGCTTGCAACATCTTCCTACTCATTTGGCATTGAGACACTGCCTCCAGCCTCTGGCCAGCACATGTTGCCACTTTTTATAAATCCCATTTTTCCCTTGCGAAACAATCACCTTCATTCTGTTTAACAGACTGTAACTCACTCTCAGAAGAAGCTCTTGTAGAATACCCAGAAATTAATTCCTTATTCCCTCTAATTCTAGTCTTCCCTTAAAAAAATATAAAATAAAATAGAATAAATCTAAATTTCAGTATTGCATACTTAAAGGAAAAAAAAGAAAAAACTACTGGCAGTGTTTAGGGTGGTTCTGTACTGAGATTGCTGCATATCACAGTGACTAGTGTTGTCTCATTATTCCCTTGTACTCCTCTGTCTTTCCATATCCAACAGTCGTCTCTTGATTTGCACTCAATTTGTAAGGTCTTTGTAAATGAAATTACTCTATTCTGTGTTATAACTATAATATGTAGCAGAAGGGAAGATTAGTAAAAACACAGAGTTTTATGTGCTGTAGTAATATGCACAAATAGATAATTTTTAGTAGCATAATCTCTCACTGAAAAAAAAAAAGACAAATACGTTTTTCAGAGATGAGCAAATGAGCTGTCACTAATAACTTCCCAAGAGAATCAGAGAAATGGGGACTCTTGTTCTGCTCCTGTCCTATTCTTCAGGAAGTACAT